>NC_137261.1:49567825-50201766 GCF_053477335.1 Acartia tonsa
TACTACTTCTATATGTACTATCAAAAGTAAGGTGAATTCCCTCAATGTGCTAAGTTGAATAATGAAAAACTCCCACCTCCTTATTTTGAAATGATTTTTTTCATTTGTTTGTTTATTTTTTTTAGGTCGAGTTGTATTGAGTACTGGGTAGGGCCGCAGGCTTAGGACAACACAGATACAGACTCCACACTCCCCCCAGGAGTTAGACGTATGTAGAACAAGGATGACAACGGTATGACAGACGAACCAATTTTAATAATAATATAGAGGCATGTTAGATTCGTCCTATAGACATTAAACTTTTTATGATTATACATTTATATCCATATTTCCGTATTTTGTTGAGACTTCTAATTGTCTAAGTAATATCATACTAATATCAATTAGTTGCAAAGTAGATTTGCTGCTAGAAATAATTATTTGATGTTTTATTTACAAAGCGTTTATTATGTTTTATAAAGCGTGACACAAGACTAAAACTTGTCAAAAAAATTCATTTTGTATTAACAAACTTTCTTGTTGTATAATATATGTGAAGCAGCTTAATAAGCTATGGATTTTTTATCATGGATGAAGGCATATTGTTTCTTTTTACAACTGGCCCATACCAAGTTAACTCGTTCTGCTATTAATTTGCTTCACAACTTTTGGGGTTTATTATTAATTCTTGATTTAGGTGTAAAAACTAACTGTGTCTAAAATTTTTCACTAATTATTCAAATTTATAGATGGAAATTTCTTTTTTTATTTGAGGAGTGGGGGGGGGGTCATTGTCCATGGTCTTATTTCTTCATGTTCTTACTAGTTACTTTACCACTGGCCTCTAGGTGGGGGCCGGAGAGGTCTTGAAAATAAAACCATCACGTGAAATTTATAAAGCTTCCCTTAAAAGTACAACTAATTCGGACAAGCATTTTTTAATATCTTTAAGAAAAAAAATATTACTACTTTATGTGATAGGATTTCAAATACTATTGTATTGTAATGTATCAAATTTAAATACTTTGCTGAAGTCAAAAACATAACACATTATTTTCCTGTACCTGTAGGACACAGCAAAATATATCTTTTTAAAAAATAGTTTTGCTTTTTTTTTGAAGATTTTCTTTCTTGTTACTAAACAAACTAAAAAATGCACAAAAATAAATGTTCTCATTCAGCTTTGTTGGTTTTGTTTTACCACGATTTCACCAATTTAAATTTTCATTAAAAATGCAAAAACTGTTAGAAAACAAACGGAAGCTTACTGACAGTAAGTAGTTATTAGATTTCACTGGTACCCAAAGTTTTATATCGATCTAACCCACGACCGTGGCTTAACACGTAGCATATTTCGCTTGTCGTCGGGGAGATGACGAGTTTGAATCTCTCCTCAACATCGCGTCTTAGCTACATACGTTAAAAATTGTTCCTACTGCTGCTATGTCTGACATTATTAGACAGAGAAGGGGTAATGCCTTGGCCCAAAACAGACGCAACTCATAAAAATGCACAGTAAGGACTTCCAGACAAAAGTCATACAATCAAAGAATTGGTTTTCTGTGTGGTGTTACTTATAATACCCCGGGTGTTTGGACAGAAAAGGAGATATATCGTTGTTCTGGGTTGTTGGATCTGTCGTTCAAGTGCCATGGAGCAGCCTCGCACCCACCCATACGTTATCTTTTGTTTTGGCTACTAAACTTTTCATGATTGGCTGGTTCAAGTGGGTGATACTGCGGCTGCCTAGCCCTGCATCACTGCTTATTATTGCATGACAACACCAAGAGAAATACAACATTTGCTGAAATATAATAGATGTACAATAAGTAGATCACTGCTTTTAAGCATAGCCTTAAACAATTTACACAGAAAAAATTTCTTCGCTTTTTGCTACTTTTTAAAATTGTTTGTTTTTAAATAGTACTACTTTTATTCTATTTCTGCATATATGGGTTACAATGAAGAAAAATAATGTATTTTTTTTTAAATAGCTGGACAGTTTTTGAAAATTACTTTGGACAAATAATAGCTTTTTCATCTGCTTGTAAACACTATAAATCTTAAATCTATAATATAAAGTAGTAAGTATTTTTTGTCCGTTAATATCTTGATAAACGCTTAACAAATTGAGTTCTCCATTTTAGAGTAGCAGAGCTTCTCCAAGTAACTAATGGTTTTAAACAAAAATATGCAAATTTTATTATATTCTGTTGAAAATCTAGTTATTATATCTAATGTTAAACAAGGATGACAACATCCATAAAAGCGAAGCACAGAAACGGTAAGACAAACGGACATTAATACTTGTATAGTATCAGAACTGAATAATCAGAATATAAATGTATAAGAGTCAACGCAAAATTGTAAGTAAATTTGTTGAAAAACAGCTTGATTCAGGATAATGTTTATGGACATACTTACATTTTTAGGACTTGATTATAGAGTTGCTTCGCTTATTACATTATACTTTGTTGTCCCAGGAATCAATACACCAAAAACCAGATCAATCGGATGATCAGATCACATAAAAATTTGTTGTTAAAAAAGTAAAATAATCAAAATGTTTAAAATGGACGTACGGACATTTTGGTGATGATTATAGAGTTGCTACGCTTTCTAAATCGTACCTAACTATTAAAGGAATCACCATGCAAAATTTGAAATCGATAGGACAATTCTAACATGCCTAAATTAACGAAAAAAGCTATTTAAAAAAGTAAAAAAAATCAACATGTTTAAAATGGACGTACGGACATTTTGGTAATGATTATAGAGTTGCTACGCTTTCTAAATCGTACCTAACTACTAAAGGAATCACCATGCAAAATTTGAAATCGATAGGACAATTCTAACATGCCTAAATTAACGGAAAAAGCTATCCGTTACGGACGTACGGACGGACGTACGGACGTACGGACGGACCGACCCTAATTATAGAAAAGCTTCGCTTTTAAAAAGTAATGATTATTAGAGGCTTGTTGTATTTTTTTCTTTGTTTAAGAAAACTTTGCACAAACAGTTAAGACGAAAAAAGCAAAATCAAAGTTAAAATTAAAATAATTTTTAAATATCATTATGAGTTACTAACATTAAGGCTCGGCCTCTAGAGACACTTGTGGAAATTAGGCGGCTGGGGAAAAAACGACTTTTTACTTTTAATTTTAGTTTTAAAAGGACAAATTGAAAGAAAAAAAAGGTTGAAGGGGTCTAATTTTTTCCAGGGCTATTCATCTGCGTAGGGTGGAGGTACCCTCCTCTAATATAGTTATAAACTTCAAGAGGAACCTTATGATAAAAAGCTCTATTGTATATTAGAACCATATTTCCTCTTTTTTCCCTCTAAAATTAATACAAATTGAGAAATCTCTGACAAAATTTGCGCCAGGTAATCTTGGATTTTTTTTTATCTTGGTCAATATAGGATGACTGAACAGGGAGGAAGGGGACACTGGGCTGTTTATTACACTAGTCTCCAAAGTTCTATAAAAATGTTTCCTTTATTGTTAACCTAACAACTTTTGAGGCTTGTAAGCATTTTTATCGGTTAGTTCATTAATTTAACGTTTTAACCACTAATTGTAATATAAAGTAGGCCTAACTTTATGTATCATCATTGGGATCACTTACACTTCCTTAAAAGGCATACTTGAACATTTGCCAGTTAGACTTGTTAAAAAAAGTTTCAAGCAAATTCATATTTTGCATATCTCTCTAAATCGTCAAATCGTATTAGTTAATAAGAATGACAACATCCATAAAAATCAAATCTTTAAAATCAAAAGGGAGAACAAACAAACAATAACTCTCGTAGAGTATCAAAACTTAATAATCAGAACATTATTTTGTAAGCCTAAACAATACTGTACATAAATTTATTTCAATTTTTTACTAATTTTAAATATTAAAATTGAAAGTGGACAGTCGACCCAAAACTCCCCCACAACCTCCCTCTCCCTCTCCTCTAAAGTTCATCTAGAGACCTCTAGGGGCATAGCCGCTTGTATGAAATAAAACAAAAAGAAAATAATTATTAGTTGCACCAATAATTGGACTATAAATGATGCAAGCCTTGATAAACCTATAAAACTTTGAAAAGAGACACTCGGCTACTTCAAATCAAGTTAGACGTATTTCTTTATACAGCAAAACTTAATCTTAAGTGTAATGAAATGGAAGTCAAATATCCGAAATAAATTGATATATCATTTTGGGTTAGGGTTAAAAGCCCTAAATTTAGTTGTCTTTTTGGATGTTGCATTAGATTTTCATGTTCTCTGATAAAGTGATTCTCGCAGCTGGCTAAAATAATGATACCCCACTCCACACTCTTCTACCCCATCCTATTTCCTCCTACTGTATACATGAACTGACAAATAAATGAGGCTAAATCGACGATTAATTTTTCCAAGTCAATTTGTCCACGTATTTCCTAAACTATTGATACAATCCAAATATCTCTCTGATTTTAACCTGAGCTGTGGTACTATTTGAACCCTAAATCATTCTTAACCCCATGAGAAATTTGCTTATTTTTATGTTCGGAAATGAAAGAGTTTACATTGAATATTCATTAGTTACAACCTTATTATGATGATAATTATAAAACTTCTAATAACTTAAATAATAATTATCAATAGTAAAAAGTTTTAAGTTTGTTTGTATTACTTGTTTTTCTAGGGTAATTAAAAAAGTTTTAGGTGTAATCTTATTCACAAAAAGAAAACTTTTGTTTGATTTATTGTATAAATCATTTAATCTCTCTTTAAATAAAAATTATGTAAGTGTTTAAGACATGGTACTTAATATACTGTAGTTCAGATGCTTAAAGACAAACCAATCTATCTTGGATTAATATACAAAACTTGTGTTTTCTTCTGTCTCAGAAAATAACCTTAAAACTTTTCTAACCAATAAGCAATACATAGCTGACATAACTGTTTGTGAGATCTAAAGTAACATATATACTCTAAAGCACTGAGAGAAGTATCACATTGTGCCCGTGCATCGAATAGAAAACAGGTTTCTAAAGGGATAAGACAATGGCCGATTAATTGATGTACATGTCCAATAATGATACATAAAATTACCCTTTCTTTAGATTACAATTTGTGGTTGAAACGTTTGGACACTCATCTTAATAAACAATCAAAATTCAGTAGAACGTCTTTGAGGACTAGTGATAAAAACAGCTACATGATCCCTCCATTCCTACAAACAGAATAGGTAACGATATCAACATAGGTGTATTGCTACTTAGATGTCAGTTTAGGTAGGTTTGTCAACTTCAAGCTACAAGCACAAAACTATCATTTTATACTCTGTATTTAAGAAATTTTAAAACTAAAAATTATGCCTTAAATACCTTAGTTATAAACTCAATTTCATCCTTACAGCTCAAAAGTTTGGAATTTTTTATTAATCCACAGCCAAGCTGCAAATACCCATTGGCGGTTATATAAGTATCTTATTTGCTTTAAAAACCCAACACTATTTTTGTTGTATATTGTTCAAAGACTGTTAGATTTAAGTGTTTTTTGGTGTTCTATGGCAATGGATTATATCATTACTTGGATGTTACACTATATATTCATGTTCTCTTATATATAGTGAAGCTCCCAGCGGGCTAAAATAAATACCCCCCCCCCTCCCCTCTTCTTCTACTGAATGAACTGGCCAATAAATGAAATCCACGTTAGCAACATAAATTGACGACAACTTTTCCCATGAAATAATATCCACGTATATATCCTATATCCAATTTTTATGACCTATCCACCACCCTCTTTAAATGTGAAGTAAATTATATATCCTCAAAGATGGTGTCCATCAAATCCGAAAAATATGAAATTAACAGATTTAGTTATAAATATTCCCTTAATCTATATTATCAATTGATTATATACTTTGTGTTCATATATGTAATTTGTGTAATAATAAGGTTAACCTTACAGTATAATCCTTTGATGGTATATATACTAAACTAGCGGTTACGCCTCTAGAAGCCTCTAGTGGCAATTTAAATGTTAGTTTTTTTTTATTTCAAATATTTAATATGAGAAATAATTGTCTATGTTTCGTTGAAGTCTCTACGAAAAGCAAGAATATTTTTAGAATTTTCAATTTTTGGATTTGTAAACCTTCCCGCGATCGATCGGTTGAGCGTTGAGCCATCGGTATAGACAAATAGAAACCCTGTTTTTTGGCTTTCTCCTGAAATGAATTGTTAATGTTTTATTTTACGAAAAAATATTTAGATCTAGCTGAACTTACAGAACACATACTCAAATATATATATTCAAACTGCAACTCTTTGAACAATTGCAAATGGTGTCCAACCATAGCTGCAAAATTTCAACCTATGAAAGTATTACTATGTGGTATAAACTTATTTACAGCTGATATATTATCAATATATAAAATTTTAGTGACCTTAAGTTTACAAATGTCGTCAATTTAGCTTGCTAATATGGACCTCATTTATTAGTCAGTTGTTAGCTAATTGCGAGCCTCACGTTATCAGAGAACATATAATGAAGCAGCACACACAAATTTTCAAATATAAAATTTTCCGTAAAAACACGACAAATTTGCTGATGTGAAAGAACACCGTGAAGATGCCGTAATTCATTTTAATGTGAGTAAAGTCAAACAATTTTGGATGGTCCCCCAACCCTACATAAATTGTAGTAGAACAATTGATGTAGAATATACGTGGATATTATGAAAGGGGGAAAATTGGCGTCAAGTTAGCTTGCTAAAATGAAATTCGTTTTATGGTCATTTGTATCATTGATATAATTTAAAAGTTGAGCTTTTTATATTTCTATCAAATATGAAAAAAGCCATTATTAATAAAAATCACTATAATTCTATTACACTTTTGTTGTTGTTGAATTTTTGTTTATTAGGTGTTTAAACATTGACACAAAAGAAATGTTTTATCAACATAACAAGTAAAAACATTATGTTAATAAAAAGCAAAAAGAATTTTTTAATTGATTATAAAAAAGTGCTTTATCCTTATTTTAAAACCACCACAAAATTATTTTCTATTTTTTGCTTGCTACTTTTATATTCTTTACGATTTCAAACAAATTCATTTTTTGTAAGCATAAACCATTTGCATGATTGAAATAACTCTGTTTTGTTTTTACCTTGTAAAGTTTTGGGCACGCATGAGTTCATGTCAAAACTTTTGACAGTTCTCTTTAGCCAAGTAATTCAGATATTTACCATTCTATTAGTAGCAAAGCTTCTTTATTACATACATTCGTCCAACCTCCAATACAAATAAATAAATAATGACAAATGAGAAACTAAAGTTCCTAAAAAGTATGACTCATCAGAGGTAATCTTGCGACTGCTTATTAAGAAGCTCTGTATTCGTAGGGGGGTATGGAAAATAGACCTAAATCTAAAAAGAAAATATAACCATTCATGGACTTCTCTTAAATAGAGATCTCAAACGGTTCAGTGATTAGCGATATACCAACTATAAATATTTGAAATTTAAGTCATGAGAGAATAATATTTTTTACCCTATAACCCTTTCATAAAATGAATCTAACATTTATAAAATACAAACCTACTTAAATAAATAAAATATACTCATATTGACATATTTCAATATCTGTTCAATACCGCATGTTTATTTATACAGTTGCATGCTGAATATATAATTTTTTCCTGCATATTTATGTAAGTTCAGGGTGCCCGAAAACTGATAACCAAAATGAAGAATCAACCCATAATGAGGCTTTTTATGGTGCCTATAAAAAAATAAAATGTATACTGGCCTGACATTGGTAATTTATCAAAATCAAAAATCAAAATTTCATTAAGGCCCAAAATTATTTATGCCTATTTTTGTCAGTCAAAAATTTATAACCTATAACAAAATTGATTGGATGTTAGCATATTATCATAGAAAGTTTTGAGAAAACAAATTACTTTCAGATTTAAATTCCTTTGTCTTTGTCTAACACTATAACTTGTAAAGAAGTTTCGCTTCATATAACTCGATAGAAAATATCCAAATTTTCCAGATTTTCAAAATAAAATATGTTTTAATAATAGAAAGATAAACCGACGCATTGCTTTCATTTGTATATTAACTTAGCTTCTCATACATAATAAAACATCTAATCCCTAAATTATCTTAAGTAGAATTAATATTAAAAGCTTTAAATCTACAAGACCCTAGGCTTGTATAGTAGCATCGCTTCTTCTAACTAAAAACATAAAAATATCCAATATTTGTAGATTGTCAAAGTAATATTGATATTTATAAGTAGGAATGCTAGAATTATGAATGCACTAAAAAATATACACAACAAAATTCTTTCATAAATTCATAGCTTTTATTTTTTTCATAGAAAATCAACTCTTATACTTATTTTTATCTGTTAGTCTGTCAGTAGCACAATCATACGACAAGAAATCCTCTAAATTTCATTATGTTTTTATTTAACTATATATATTTAAAGATTTTTGTTTTAATGATAAAAATACAAATATTACTGACCCTTTAATTAGTGTTTGGGTGTGTGTAAAACTTGCTTTACAAAGTTTGATACATTATTTTTTCTTTCAATACTTAGCTACAATTGACCATAAATGTCCTTGTTTTTGGCGATTTCTCGATACCCCCTTCTTGTGCAAAAGAGAGAAGGATAAACGTGGACTTCCTTGTCCATAGAATACTTAATTAGAATGTTTTTCTGTCCTGACACTTTTGTAGTGTTGAATTCTAGGGTATAATAAATGATTTCAGTAAGTTATATTTGTATCATAACTGTCTTTCGTCCTATATAGTATATTCTATGATACTTTTTAACATCCTGTTTATAATTTTATATTATGCCTGTCAATAGTTCTATATATAATTTTTATCTATGGCAACCTGTTTTTCCATGTTCATTGCTCTTAGAAATTTCGATCTGTAATATACCTATCCTAAGTTCCATATAGTTCATATTATATGATACTTTATCTAACCTGGCTATGTTTCTATATGTTTTTCTCTGTGGTCACCTGTTTTCTACGAATATCCGTCTGTCATTGGCTGCTGTCAGAAATATTGGTGTATTGGTGATCAACAAATATTTCTATCTTTTACGCACTCCTGTCTTTTCCTCTCTCTCTCTCTTTCTTTCTCTAGCTCTCTCTCTCTCTCTCTCTCTCTCTCTCTCTCTCTCTCTCTCTCTCTATCTATCTCTATCTATCTATCTCTGTCTTTCTGTCTTCCTCTCTTCTATCTCTCTCTCTCTTTTTCTCTCTCTCTCTCTCCTTCTCTCTCTCACTCTCTCTAGCTCTCTGTCTCTCTCTCTCTCTCCTTCTCTGTCTCACTCTCTCTAGCTCTCTGTCTCTCTCTCTCTCTCTCTCTCTCTCTCCCTCTCTCACTATCTCTCTTTCTTACTCTCTTCTATCTCTCTCTCTCTATCTCTATCTATCTCTGTCTTCCTCTCTTCTATCTCTCTCTCTCTCTCTCTCTCTCTCTCTCTCTCTCTCTCTCTCTCTCTCTCTCTCTCTCTCTCTCTCTCTCTCTCTCTCTCTCTCCCTCTCTCTCTCACTATCTCTCTTTCTTGCTCTCTTCTATCTCTCTCTCTCTATCTCTATCTATCTATCTCTGTCTTCCTCTCTTCTATCTCTCTCTCTCTCTCTCTCTCTCTCTCTCTCTCTCTCTCACTCTCTCTAGCTCTCTGTATCTCTCTCTCTCTCTCCCTCTCTCTCTCTGTATCTCTCTCTCTCTCTCTCTCTCTCTCTCTCTCTCTCTCTCTCTCTATTTATCTATCTCTCTCTCTCTCTCTTTCTTTCTTCTCTATCTTCTTTATCTTTCTCTCTCTATAGCTCTGTCTCTCTCTATCTGTCTCTTTATCTCTCTTTGTACTATTTCTCCTACCCTCTCCTCTTTTCACAGGAAGGGATGGGAAGAGACATTGGACTATAAATTACACTGGTACCCAAAGTTTTAAAAGCATATTAACTTGTTCGTTGGCACAACCCCCCCCCCCCCCCCCCATCAATACTTTTCAATACTTTTATTTAATTATGTTTGGTTGACTTAAAACAGTAGTTTCTAAACTGTACAACCTATAATTTATATTTACAGAAAAGCTATCTGTGTATATCATCATTGGGTATGTACATTAATTTAGTGTCCTTAACTCTCTTCTTATCTCTAAAACTTTGACAAACAATCAGATAAACCGCCAAGCTAGTTTAGTTTGTTAATATTTTTAAGAATGTGTAGACTTGCACTGTGATGTAAAAATTATTATTTGTTGTTGTGAAATCATGTTAAAAAGTTTAAATGTAAGTTTTTATTTATTTTATTGTTAAAAATTGAAAATTGACAGGGAATCTAATCCCCAAAGAAGCAAAATTGCGTTCATAAAAACAAGGGAAATAAAAATCCGTTTTAAAACTTATTTTTCTCTCGTTTTATCTGAAATTTGGTCCTCGAAATAATCAAAAATACCAAGTAAGTAAATAAGTTCGTTGAAAATCTAAAATTAAGGACATTTTTCCCATGTCGTGATGTCCACGAATTTCTATATCCATTTTTAAATGTATTGTTTGTTTTTTAGCTTTTTTTCTCCATTTTTCACTTATTTTTCCCCTCCTATTTCTATTTCTCTTTCTGTTTCTGTCTCAGTTATGAATATTTCCTGGAATATTTGTTGTATTCCCAGAAAAGTTGGGCAGCAATGTCAATATGCATTATCACTGACATTGTGTCCACAGGGACACAAACAAATATCCTGTTAAATTTCGAGGCTGATGTTTTATCAACAGCAACAAATATCCTGTTAAATTTCGAGGCTGGTGTTTTATCAACAGCAACAAATGTCCTGTTCAACTTCTGGGCTGCTGTTTTATCAATAGTAACAAACATTCTGCTTTGGTGCTTTTTTTATTACATTAATATAGAACTGATAATAATATATATGCAATAAAGACAGCAAAATGTAGGCTCTTAAAATGCTACCTCAGCATCTAGGGAGTCTATATTCAAAGATTGAAAAAATAGCGTAAAACATCCCTAGACTTGAATCTGAAAATAAAATAGAATATATCCATTCCGTGATCTATATAAAACTTTCTGAAAAAAGGAAGCCCTCGATCAGTTGATCTGTTTTTAAAATCTTAAGCTTCAATGAAAGATTATTATTAATATTAAATACAATTATAACAACTGAATAACTGTCCCCATTTCTGTGATGATATTATTGTATTGTTGTTATCATTTCTTTACAGACCAACCGTTTTTTCAGCCAGACCGAGATAAATCACTTTTTATTAAAGCATTTTTTATAATACTTATTATTGGCATTTATTATTCTTTGTTATTTAAGGAAAACGATTGAATATTATTTAATACATTCTTTCATTCGTAGGTATTTAGAAATATTTTTGCAGTGTCTAAACTTTTCCCCACTCTAATACACCCTAATACTACATCAGCAAATAAACTGACTCAGACTGGTAGTATGCAATATTAACAAGCAGTCAGGAATATTCCAACTATAGAGTTGCTGTGCTTTAAAGCATTTGATACAATAAGTTGAATAGATAGATGTAACCTTGGAAAATGTTATTATATCATAATGATGCAAAACTTTTCTGATTAATAATGCATTATTTCTTATCACAAAATTCCATAACAAGCTACACAAAACAAGAAATATTGTGTTCAAAGGCTACACAGGCTTTTTAACTTTATTGATCAATATTTACCTTTGCAATTCTTTATACTCAGCACGTGTTAAGTTTCACCTCTAGCCTTTAGTGTAGTGCAAAAAATAGCCTAAAAACACCCTGAGACATTTTTAAATATCCCCTGAAAGTAGCATTGCTGCAAATGTAGACAAGAAAGTAGAGTCCATGATGATCTTTTTAAAAGCAAAGCTTTTCTATAATTAGGGCCCTATCGATTTCAAACTTTGCATGATGATTCCTGTAGTAGTTAGGTACGACTTAGAAAGCGTAGCAACTCTATAATAATTAAAAGAATGTCAGTACGTCCATTTTAAACATGTTGATTTTTATGGGATCTAATTATCCGATTTATCTGATTTTTGGTGTATTGATTCCTGGGACAACAAAGTACAATATTTCAAGCGAAGAAACTCTATAATCAAGTCCTGAAAATGTGATTATGCCCATAAAAATTATCCTGTATCAAGCAGTTTTTCAACAAATTGGTATTATCCTCTTAGAAATTTTTTTTCAATATTGAAAATTTGAGTATTACCCCCCCCCCCCCCCCCCCCGACAGCGAACTATGAACTCTGTACGCAGCGCTCGGCTCCCTAGCCTGCCTAGCCGCAGTGCTCGGCCCCCTTGCCTGCCTAGCCGCAGCGCTCGGCTCCCTAGCCTAAAACCTAACCTAACCTAAAATAGTTGTTCGTCGGTAGTCGGGATGGGGGGGGCCCGGGGGGGCCGGGGGGGGGGGGGGGGAGTACAAAATTGAAAAAAATTGAAAAAAAAATTTCTAAGAGGATAACGCCAACAAATTTACTTACAATTTTGCTTTGATTCTTATACATTTATATTTTGATTATTCAGTTCTGACACTATACAAGTGTTAATGTCTGTTTGTCTCACCGTTTCAGTGCTTCGCTTTTATGGATGTTGTCATCCTTGTTATTAATTAATACCAACATGTTAACCTTTGTTATATATTTTTCATCATTTTACTCATTCTTTCTTTCCAGAAAAAAGGTATGGCCAACAAGTGAAATAAATCTAAAATAATATATGGGGGACAGATACAAAGGTCATTAATTATATCCCCCCCTCCCCCCTCCCACGGATAGGTTTCGAGATTTTTTTCACAAATTAATTTCGTTGTTGGTATAAGCTGCTTTCTCTCACTCTTTCTTTATGATTTCTTCGCAAATACTTAAAGCTGTTTATTTCGTTGTTGGTATAAGCTGCTCTGTCTCTATCAATCCCTCGCAAATACTTAAAGGCCTATCAACAAAATAATGAAACTTAAAATTGGTTAACAACATAAATAAGAGGGTTGAAGGAAAGATATGCCAATTATAGATATCTTGTATAAAACACAGAAAAGATGTACTAACAATAAATGTAATAAGAATAGATGTATGAACCAGACAACTACGTGGCACCTGTCTTGGGGACCTTTTTCGTCTGCTTGCAGATTACGTTCTGCATAACATAAAGACTAAAATGCTGACTGATTGACAACCTGAAAAAACACCGACAGTTTATAATGTTACTCTGTCTCAAAATGTTCAGTTCCTCTGCCAACAAACTTTGTTTTGTAATTTTAATAACCTTAAAGCTTTACAACAATTTGATTATGGCCTTTGGAATTAAAATTTATATTTTATTTAACACTGAGAGAAACTGGTAAAAAGAACTTATTTTCAAAGTTATATTCGACTCTCTATGTAAAAGTTCATACATCTATTGTATTATTTTAAGATATTTGAGCAATAATTCCATCTAATAGATCATGCTTTTGTCGTTAAAAAGGTTAAAAAACAACATTTTTAAAATCGTACGGACTTTCTGGTAACGATTATAAAGTTGATACATTCCTTAAATCATAACTAACTGTTAATGGAATAATCATGCAAAGTTTGAAAATGATAGGAAAATTCTAAGATATATAAATTAACGAAAAGAGCTAACCGTATTAAAGAATAGTTATTTCTCGCATCGTATTATAAACGGCTTTCCGCAGATATAGAATGTACAATTATGAGATTAAAACTAGTTTTTTTAGCCCCGAGGTGCCGAAGGCAGCGGCTAAAAAAAACTGATTTTAATATTTTGATTGTACATTTTTATATTCGTAGAAAGCTGGATATAATACGATGCTAGACATAGTTTTTTCGTATGGATGAGAACCGGTTCCTATCCACCGGATTCGAATGAATACGAGAATAGCTTTTCTTAAAAGCTTGAAACAATGAAAAATAAATATCCCTCTATGAATTATTAGTTCTATTTACTGTAACCCTGCCTGCCATAACCTGATTACAACATCCCTTTGATTTTTATCAAACTAGGTCAAATCTTGCACAAATTTTCTTCATTGGTTTCATAATCACTGTTGGCTGCGCCTCTAATTTTAAGAAGGGAAGCTTTTCTACATCCTTGTGTACGTTCGTATGTCCGTAATGGATAGATCTGATCGTAGATGTTATAATTACACTATTGGCATACAGATTATTTAAATGTGATTATATACTTTTTTTTAAAGCGAAGCTTTTCTATAATTAGAGTGGGTTTGTTCCTCCGTCCATCCATAACGGTAAGCGCTTTACATTAATTTAGACATGTTAGAATTGTCCTATCGATTTCAAACTTTGCATGGCGGTTCCTGTAGTAGTTAGGTACAATTTAGAAAGCGTATCAACTCAACAATCGTTATCTGAATGTCCGTATGTTCATTTTAAAGATGTTGATTTTTTACTTTTTTAACAACAATTTTTTATGTGATAATTCGATTTATCTGATTTTTTGAATACTTATTCCTGAGCAAACAATGTACAATGTTAAAAGCGAAGCATCTCCATGATCAAGTCCTAAAAAATGTAAGTATGTCCTTAAACATTACCTTGTATTTAAGCAGTTTTTAAACAAATTTACCAATAATTTTGTTTCGACTTTCATACATTTATAATCTGATTATTCTGTTCTGACACTCTACACGTGATAATGTTCTTTTGTCCTACCGTTTGAGAGATATTTTTATGGATTTTGTCAACCTTGTTAAGTGGTATTTACATAGACAAAAATCTTCCTTTGATACATATTTTATTATTAGAATAATTTATAAAGAAACGTCTGTACGTATGTAACTAAATTATTTATGTGTACATAAAAGTACAATAATAGAGTAATTAATTATATAATGAGCTACGTCTATGGCCGTGACCAAGAGGGGCTGTATTCACACTTTTTAATAGTTGCATACCTCCCTCAAACAACATATCTATAGTATAGATGTATATACAGACAACTACCTCCCTTTCTTTTTTCAAAGACATCTTCGTCTGCTTCTAATTATTTTCTGCTACTTGGCTGTGTTAATATAAGCGACACCATTGGTTGATTTTCAATGACCCAATAGGAAGGATGCACAAGGCGGTTGTAATGGGGAGATACAGTTATTTAAACCCTTTTCCCTCTAATATTCAAACTATATTTGTAGGTTAAGGTAACACGTATAACATTTTCAAGCTATGGATGGTAAAGTATGACTTTTAAAAACACATTTTAGAAGGTACCAACCCCACTGAACCATGCCTAGGGAGGGATATTCCCACCTCCCCAATATGTGCACCAATCCATGGTTAGAAAAATAAATCTTCACTCAATTCTTATATAACTTGTAACATATTGGAGTCGAGTGTAGAAAAATTGACCTAGTATTTTTATAAAAAAAATCTTGGAATTTGAAATGATTCTTTTAAAATCTGAATACGAGTTTATACACCTAATTTTTATTCATTCAAATGTAATAGAATAATAAATGGACGAACACATTATCTTTAGATTTTCAACCTTTTAATAATTCCAACGCATGCCTTCCCATTATATTTCATTAATTATTTTGAATAATTAGTAACACGCTCGTAGACATAGATTGGATACCCATCAATGTAAAGTTATTATATGTTAAACTAGCGGCTTCGCCCTATGAGGTAAGGGGAAGCCAACCCTCCTGTACAGAATTTGTTTTTAAAAATAGGCACTACTATAGGCTACCCACTGCAGAATTTGTTAAAAAAAAAGGCACTGCTACAGGCTACCTGCAGCTACAGCCTACCTAAAAAAATTGGGTGTGGTATTTTTTTTTATGAGGTTGGGAATGTCACACTCCCCAAGAAAATAGTCGAAACCCATAACAAGACCAGTAAGTATATTCCCTGAAGAGTGGAATCCAATCGGTTCAGTGGTTATCGAGATTTTAAGGGATGGACCGAGAGACATCATTCTACTTTGTATTATAGATATTTAAAGTACACCCAAACGGAAATTTTCAATTTTCCAACGGTCCAAAAATATGTCTATTATCCCCCCAAAAAAATAACTTAAAACAATTGAAAGAACTATTGAGATACTGAATTACAAGAAAACATATTTTATACATATTTCATTAACTTGACTTCTTAAAATCTTTCAAAAACCAAATAATATCATTGTTCAACTATAACTGTTATTTATCGCATTGTAATATAGACAACTTACCGCAGATATTCCTGGGATAACAAAACTAGTTTGATTCTTTTATTTTTATTTTAATATTCGTGGAAAATTATCTGTCATTTGATGCTATACATGAATTTTCACTCTGGCTTGGAACCGGTTCTGATCCAGCAGATATTAATTGGTTTCGAAGCCATACTGGAAAAGTCTTTCCTTTATTTTCTAACAACTTATTTTAGCTTGAAGAAAAATAATTTAAATAAATCTTATTGTATAACTGTCTTAAATTAACCCTTTCCAATTTGGACCCAGTCTAACAAATAAGGTAAAATTTACTTTACATCGTCAGAAAAAAAAACCTTCCCCCCCCCCTTCCCCCCTCCCACAACTTTTAACCAGAATGACAATATAAGAACTGAAATAGTGTATACAATACGATACGATACATGTTTTTTTTTCAGAATGGATGAGAACCGGTTCTAATCCAGTGGATACCAATCGGTTTCGAGGCAATACTGGAAATGCATTTTCTAAAATATCGCCAAGAACCAAATAGACGGACGGACAGAGTAGATTTTACATTTAAAAATAGAAGATGGGTAAGGTGAAAAATAGTCCATTGACTGAAAAAATTATTTTGCTAAAATAAATTAGCGGAAATTGAGCGTAGTCTCTTTTTTAGGTTAGAACAAAAACATTTTTGTAGCAAAACAACTCTACGTTTTGCTCGTTTCTGTTTGTCAGTCTGTAAGTTGACATATATGAGGCTCTTAAAGCCGGATATTGAATAAACTCATTATCCTTTTTCTATCTGTCCTGTTTATTTTTTTATTACTAGCAGCTACGCCCCTAGTTGAGGCATCTATGGACTATTGAGGGAAGAAAATAAAATAAGATTACTATTGGGAGGATAAAGGAGAACCGTATTGGGAACTCGGTTAATTAGATATCAAGTTACAGAAACAAAATGCCATCCTGTTACTTTATACAATGTTAAAAATAATGTTTAAATATACTTTTATGGTTCAAATTATATCTGAATTTATATAAAAGTCCTCTATTAACCATTCTTCTTAGAAGTAAATGTTTTTATTATGTTAATTTGTTATGCTTTTATTATTAATAGAAGTAATCGTTGTTGTTTGTTTTCAACCTCAAAACATTTATGCTTAATGAAATAAACTTTATTCTAACTTTCTTGCTTGTTTAAATTATTTATTTTTTGTTCCATAAAAAGCAAGTCATTTCGAGAACAATAACTTTGTATTTTCACAAATTAAATATTCTGAAAATCGATATTTGAAACAAAAACTTGTATGCAATTTATTACTTTTTAAACAAAAAAGACAAAATAACTCAGATCTAGAAGATTTAGGAACTCTTCATGAAATGTTTTATTTTCCAAATAATCGAAAATGTTCTACATTGTAGACATTTGTAATAGGTCGACTTAAAATCCAAGCCTTGGCAATAAATATACAATTACTTAGATCTTACATCAGATTTTCATGTTCTCTTATAAAGTGAAACTTGTAGTGGGTTAAAATAACAATACCCCTGGTCCCTCCCCTTTAATGTATCCTCCCCCCCTCCCCTACTGGATGAAAGAACTGACCATTAAATGAGTTCCATGTTAGCAAGCTAGACTGACAACAATTTTACCGCTGTCAAAATATCCATGTATATTCTACATTTTCGAATTTAACCCCTCCCTTAACCCTTAACGGTCGGGGGGGGGGGGCGTTGAACGCCCCCCCCTCCGGTTTTTTCTATCTCATTTTCTGTGTGTGAAAGATAAAGAGCCCAAACTGCTTGACTTTTTAAGTATGGGTATGACACATAACTGAGAGTTGGAATTTTTTGAAAATCTCCATCCTGGCGGGCACAGGATGCCAGCAAACATGGCAGGGTCATCCAGGTAAAGAACAAAAATATTTTTTTGACTTAAACAAAGCATTTTATCTTACCAAATTACTAAAATATCCTTTAGTAGTACATCCTCATCTTAAATACAGGTGTTTAAGTCAATTTCAGGTTCCAGGTATGATCCTGCAGGTCCTGATCCTCCAGGTCTCCAGAAATCTTTTAAAGGCTCCTGTGTCCGCAATTTTTGACTTAGAGACTTCAAATTTTAAACTTAAGCTTTTCTTACATGTCTTGATAACGTATTAAAATTTCATAAAGATCCGCCGCCGTTTTCCCGCCGACCGCCGACTGCGGCGGCTGGCAGCTGCCAAATACAGCTGCGACCGCTGAAATTTATGCTTGATATTTCAAATATAAAATTTACATAAAAATAAACATTTTCTGCAAAAAAATTGTTCTTTTAGCTTCAAAAATAAAAAAATTACAGCCGTTTGAAATTTTTAAGTAAAAAAGGACCTAAAAACAAAGGTTGTTAAATAAAAGGGTGAAGGAAGCGAAAATTGACTTAGACTTATAAAAGGTCGGAAATTCATCATAACATAGGGGACTTGCACAAATTTTTTTAGCCCTCTAGCTCTTATAGGAACTGAGATAATATGGGGGGGCGTTCAACGCCCCCCCCCCCCCCCCCCCCGACTGATTAAGGTGCGGCAAGGGGCCCGACTGTTAAGGGTTAAGGTCCCCTTGAGTCCTCTAAAAGCCTAATAGCTAGCCAGTTGTACAAGTAATCTAAACATATTAGACGGACGAATCATTAAAGAGAAGCTGAACTACTAAGAAGGAATTAAAAGTATTGAACACATGTTATTCTAAACATTGCATATAGGACTGATAAGTGCAATTTTTTAATAACTTACATTCAAGATTTTTTTTATTCTTTTTGAAGTATTTTTTGCACATATGATATGATGCATTTTAGCACTCTCAACCATTTATACATTTTTTACTAGATGACAAGTCAAACCAAAAAAGGATGCAGTGTTAGATTCTATCATAAAAAAAAGATATTTTGTTAATGGCGAGGCTAATCTAAAACTAGGGTATGTCCGTACGTCTATCCCAATCGTTATAAAAAAGTGAATAATCCGTTTGATATCAGAATCGTTTTCAAATGTTTTCTTCTTTTTCTTCACAAATTAGAAACGCATCTTTAAAGCATGTTCAAAGCTGATGATCTAGCTGTTTAATATATTTTAAATAACAAAGTACAATGATCAGAGTTTAAACAAAATTATTTCATCTGCAAACTCGTAGGTTGCAACTCTTTTCTGTATGAGGCAAATCTACGCATAAAATAGACATAAAATATACGTGGATATATTGACTGGGAAAAATTGTCGTCAGTTTAGTTTGATAACATAGACTTCATTTATTGGTCAGTTCATCCATCAAGAAGGAGAAGTTGGGATAAGGTAAAGGGGGTGGACTGTGGATGGAGGGTATAATTATTTTAGCCAGCTGCGAGTTTCAATTTATCAGAGTACATGAAAATTTGACACAACATCTAAGAGATAATACATCGATTACGCATATACAGTGACATGGACAGATAAACAGCGAATTAATTTATGTATTATTTGTATAAACTTTACCTAACATACTTTAATCAATACATTTTTGGGAAAAAAAGAGCAATTAATTTTACACAATTATAAAGATTAAAATGCTTATGAAAGAATATTAGTCTTTGTTCCCAGGGATCTAAAGGGATAAGACAATGACCAATAAATTGATATAAATCCCCAATGATGATACTCAAGATTACCCATTCTGTAGATTACAATTATTGGGTAAAACGTTTGGACACTTAACTTTACAGAACAACCAATCAAAATTCAATAAAATTCCCAAAAGTTGATGAGCTAACGAATAAGAAAAAATATATTATAAAACTTTTGGGACTAGTGCAATAACCAGCCCAGTGTCCCCTCCCTCCCTGCTCTGTTGCCAACAATTGTGTACTGTATGAAAATTTCATAATTTTCTTATGGCGCCACTCAAAATTTGAAGCATACATGAAACCGTTATTTGAATTTGAAAAAACAAGGGAAATTAGTTTCATTGATAGCGAATGCAATTTAAAAACGAGATTATAATATTTTTGATGGAGAAACAATAATCGAATATCATATAGTAATACAGAAAATACAATACATAATTGGGCAAAAAAGAATTTTAACTATTTAAAACTAGCGGCTACGCCCTTCAAGGCCTCTAGCGGCACTTGAGTTGGTTGGGGGTTGAATTCGATCTCCACATTTTTATTTTACCTTTAAACTAAAAAAGTAAAAAAAATCGTGGAGGTGAGTAATTTTATACATGGGGCGATCTTAGGAGGCTGGTGGGACTAAAATATTTATAAACCATCCAAAGGACCTAAGAATCTACCTTGTAAAGGAGAACCGTATTGGTTCAGCGGTTAATTAAAAACATAATTTAAAACATAGACTATAAAGTACACACTCTTTAATTTTATTTGAAGGACTGAAGAACACATCCAAGTTTTAGCGTAGCTGTGCTTTTAAAAAAATGAGATACATTCGAATGCCAAGATAAATGTATGGTTGGTTAGTTGGTTAGTGGGTGGTGGCGGAAGACTGTGTTTATACCGAATGCATACATCATTTTTGACAGAAATATAAGGATTTTAGTTGTTAATAACATCCAAATTAATAAATTATCAAATCTAAATCACTATGAAGATTATTTTGTCTTCAAGTTGAATTAAGAGTTGGAATTTTTTGAATACCTCCAACCTGGCGGGCACAGGATGCCAGCAAACCTGGCAGGGTCATCCAGGTAAAAAGCAAAACTTTTTTGACTAAAACAAAGCATTTCATCTTACCAAAACCCCCCGACAGATTAAGTGCGGCAAGGGGCCCGACTGTTTAGGGTTAATAGACTGAGGTTTTACATGACGTTGTATTTTCAACATTCTATTTCCTGGTCTTTAATTTTTCATATTAGGATTAGCGAAGCTACTTTAAAATTCAATATGAACCGTCCCTAATTTTCTAGACTCCAATAAAAGATAGTAGTAGATCAATTTGATGGATCATTATAGCTCTACAAACGAATAAAATAGCTATTAATTTTAACAACGTGGGTTGAACTCAAAACTAATTGATTTTAATATTTTGAAATAAATTGCTTCATTCAATAATATTTAAATCTTTTCAATAACTTTAAAATCTACAACTGTTCAACTTCGGTGGCAAAAAAATCGTCTAACAATCTTTCCCAGTTTTCAAACAACAGATATATTATATTACTTGGATGTTACATCAGATTCTCATTTTCTCCAAAAAAGTAAAACTCGCAGCAGGATAGAATAAGAAATTCCCCATTCACCGTCTTTAATTTCAACTGGATTAACGAACTAAACAATAAACGAATTGACGAAAATTTTTCCCTGTTATAATATCCACGTATATTATATATATATTAGGGTAGGTCGATTTTGGAATTCATATAACAACATGTTGGCAAGGGTTACTGGGCCAATATAAAACCCTGTGAAACTTGAAAGGGGTTTTGCAATCTAATAGCAACGGGCATACGGGGGGTATAAAACCAATAATTGAAATTTCTTCAAACACAGGCTTGTTGCATATCAAAACTGTTTTAAGATTACAAAACACCTTTCAAGTTTCACAGGGTTTTATATTGGCCCAGTAATGTGTAGTAATGTGAAAACCCCAAAAAGTTTGCAAATCGACCCGCCCTATTATATGTCCATTTTTTAAACGGGCCTTCAAGGTAGGAGGTAAACTATTTATTTTACTCCAATTTAATATGCACCCAGGGATCTAGGAATGGGGCAATAAATCAAATTTTCAATATTTTAGAGGTTGTCAAACCTTGGGGACTCACATTAAGTGTTTGTGTAGGATTTAGCAGATTGAAACTGACTTTGAGGACTAGCTTAGAATTGCCGCTGACGCAGAATTTGTTATGATCCTAGCAGACAATTTTGAGTTTTCTAAATTAGATTAACATTACCTTTACTATTATCTTCAAATTTTCTGGATAAATCTGGTTTTCATGGCCTTTCAGCCCAGTGTCCCATCCCTTAACCCCTGATATGCACCAGTAATGTATACACGGTATTTTTTATGCCAACACATTTATTCTGACTTTTTGTTGCATATCATCTCACTAAGTATTTGTACCTCTATCTTATTAACGTAAATGATACTGTTGTACCATTGTTATTTAGACAGTTTTCCGCTGATGATAAAATAAAATTTATTAGATTTGTTGGCCCCGAGGAGACAAAGATATTCAATCCACATTAGATTAAAATGATATGAAGTTCAAATTCTGTCGATCAATGCTTATGATATTTTGTTAACAAACGCCAAACTTTTATTTCCTTCCTATGGTAATAAGTAACAACAGCCGATATATTATGAACATAACGATGTTCAAATGACATTACGACCACTTATGTTGATTAAAACACGAAATCTTGACAGAGCAAATTGTTAAAGCATTTTATGTTTAATTTCCAGTGATCTCAAATATGATATACTAGCGATTACGCCCCTAGCATCTAGTTGCCATATATTCAAAGAGGACTTAAACAATCAAACAATCCCAAAAAACGATAGCCTGGAATAATCAAGGGACCTATGTGAAGACTACCTAAATAAGAGAATTAATCTGTCGAGAATTTATAGAGATCTTAAGCATCAGACAAAAATACCTTACCACTTTATATATTAGGATAATTTATAGTTTTAGATAATATGTTATTGTTATATTTGATGCATTCTTCCTTGTTTGATGTTATTTACGGTGTCACTTGCATTAGTCCCATTGTTATGTTAAACATTTTTAATTTAAATGTGACATATTAAAGCCAGGAAGCATACATAAAATAGTTGATAGATCTATAAGCAAAGATAATAAACAATTTACAATGTCCTTGTATCATTATTTCTGTTATAAATTTGAAAATAGTTATCTATCGCATTGTATTATAGGAACCTTTCCGCGGATATTAAGATAAAAAAAATAAAGGATTAAAACAAGATGTGTTAGCTCCGAGCCCTTAGGGGCACAGAATAACAAAACTGGTATTAATAATATGTTTTTTATTCAAGTATTGTGGAAAATTGTCAGTAATACGATGCTAAACATGACTTTTCAGTATAACTTATTATTTCGAAGCATTATACTTTCTTTTGAAGATTTCCCTGACAAATGAAAGACTAAATATATTCAAGCGAAGCTTTCTATCATTAGGTTAGGTAATTTCATTCGAAATTGAATCGTATTTATGTACAAAATAGTCCTTGTTTATTAAACAATTAATAAGGAAGCATTCAGTTTTATTCTTTGTCTTAAAATAAGATATTTATCCCCTACATATGAATGATCATCATAATTGTTATTATGGAAGCTACGGCATAACTAATGTAGTCCTTTTTATCTGTCAAATATAATGCAATTTACTCAGCTGCTAATGGAAATAGACGGCATAATTATAGCCATTCACTTAATCCAAGATCAACTACTTACAACTAACATCTCTTAACGGTCTGTCAATAATGCTCTGAAAATGATATAACTTGAGATGAAAATTTGATTAATGACTTATTTTATGTTTGTTATTATACCCTGAAGAATATGTATCTGAAACTTATTTGGGCTGTCAGACCGTCGGTTATGCTTATGGGACATTAACTTAAGCTTCATCTTTAAAACTAGTTTTGTTTGGATTGCTTCTTGAAAATGTTTCATACTTAATATTCATGATTTCAAATTATAATAATTATTGTCTTTAATCAGAGTTTAGTAATAAACATGAATGAATAGCTGTTTAAAGCATTTTTGCATTTTAAATTAAAGTATGACACTTTAAAATTAGGAAGTTTTTTACAATCAAGTCTTGTAGCATATATTTTATGTTTCTTGAATTCAAAATAGTACCATATAAGGCGGTCGTAATTTTAAGGAAGTCTTTTAAAAACCAAGCCAAGGCGATATTTTGTCAGCATTAACCAATCTTATCTATTGTCATATAGTCGAAATGAGTTATCAAAATTATCTGTCTCCACACTCCAACAATTTTAACAACTTTAATATAGATACTAAACATACTGATTCAAAGATTTGAAACCATAATCAAACCATAGTTGCACGAAGTACATTTAGCAAGTTTGATTGCAAGCATATGTTACAAAAATACTGTCTAACATTTTGTATAACAATAAATAGCAATAAATTTTTACCACCATGATAGTCATCTTGCTGTTTTTGTCATTTAAGTTGCATATATCCAAAAAATATGATTTTCAAGTCTTGATATTTTTAAACTACCTGGTAGAAAATTCTTTTAAATATAAGTCCTATAGATGTAGTGTAAAAAGTATGCAGTTCACTAAATTCAAGTTTAAATGCACTTCGTGCAACTACACCTTTAGTAAATGTGCCATGTACAGAGTTTGAAATGCAAATGGTTGTTAAGTGGAGTATTTATTGCATGCCCAATTAAAACATGAGTCATTGTAATAAGGAAGTATAGTTGTGTAATCATTATTGCAATCAAACTTGTTGATATCTGATTACAATTTCAGGGCCAAGAACAACTTTCATGCTAAGGTTCACCCAAAGTGGGGTTTAGGGGGTGTTGATGATGACAAAAAATATAGCAATCAGTTATAATCTTAAAACATCTCAGATATACGTATGGATTTATAAAGTAGGCTTATTCCTTAATAATCCTTTTGTATATCTTTTTCTAGAGTCTGTCTGTACTCACATCTGCTACTTTGGGTAAATTGATAATAAATTACTTTTAGGAAATCCTAATACAGTTGGAAGATTGATAATTATTTATACCTCTTTCAAAAAAAGATAAAGATGACGGTGATTACTGACTCAGTGTCTTTTGAATATTGATAATCCCACCTTTCTTATGTTTTAAATTAGCTGAAAATAAGGGGGGGGGGGTCCATGTCTAACCCCTTTTGGGGGCTCTAAACTTATAGGCCATAGAAAAACATTTCAACTACATTAAATTATAAATAATTTATAAATTTTTTATCCAAAGAAGTGGTATTTTCATTTATCCATTAAGATTTCACTAACCAAATAACCGGTATTCTCTAGTTTAGGAAAGCTTTCCCATCCCCTCCCCCTCAGTATGCTGAGGGAGAACCCTCTAGTTTGTTGTAAAGAAGTAATTGGACTCATCAAGGTCTCGAAGGAAAATATGTTTAAAACCATCCTGAAAGAAATTGAAAGACAGATGGACAAACACAATAGTTACATCTTGTTATATAAGTATAGATAACAGAGTATATTTAGCTTCCCAACTAAAATATAAATATAGACAATGATATTTCTTTTTTCCTTTTTTGTCACGTAAAGAAAATAAAGTAGAATAACCCTGAAATTCAGGGATAGGCTAATCCTATTATATAAAGTAGTAGATAATAGAGCATATGAAAAAAAACTTTAAATTTGCAATTTTATGCCTTGGGTGATATTTTTTTTGGAAATCAGGATAAATATTTTCTCAAATACATAGCCATAAAGACACGATTATATAAAGAGTAGCTATGTTGTAATTTGAGCTCTTAAATATTTTCATCCCCTTACCTATTAATAAATTCCTGTTAAGAAAGTAAATTGTTTTATGTAAATACGTTGCACAGAATTGTTTGGAAGATAAAAAAAGCTCACTTTAGGTTTCATTTTAAAACACATTTTGGCGTTTTCCTCCTAGGAATTTTTCTTTCAATTTTGAAAATTTGAGTACCCCCCCCCCCCCCCCCGACAACGAACAACTATTTTAGTTTAGGTTAGGTTAGGTTATAGGCTAGGGAGCCGAACGCTGCGGCTAGGCAGGCAAGAGGGCCGAGCTCTGCGGCTAGGGGGCCGAGCGCTGCGGCTAGGCAGGCTAGGGGGCCGAGCGCTGCGGCTAGGCAGGCTAGGGAGCCGAGCGCTGCGGCTAGGCAGGCTAGGGAGCCGAGCGCTGCGGCTAGGCAGGCTAGGGAGCCGAGCGCTGCGGCTAGGCAGGCTAGGGAGCCGAGCGCTGCGGCCAGAGTTGTTCGTTGGTAGGGGGGGGGGGGAGGGGCCCCGGGGGGTACTCAAATTTTCAAAATTAAAACAAAATTACCGAAGAGGATATTTTTTCAAGAAATATATTATTTTCAAATTGTCTCTTAGTTTTTTTGTGAGTCCAATGCTTGGCATGGTGTGTTTATTGGTTGGTTTTAGAGTGTCTATTTATCTGTCTATTGGTTGGTATTAGTGTGTCTATTTGTCTGTCTGTTGGATGGCATTTGTGTTTCTATTTGCCTGTCTATTTGTTGGTATTAGTGTGTCTGTTGTTTGGTATTAGCAAGCCTATTTGTCTGTCTATTGGTTTGTATTAGAGTTTCTTTTTATCTGTCTATTGGTTGGTATTAGTTTATTTATTTGTCTGTCTATTGGTTGGCATTAGTGTGTCTATTTGTCTGTCTATTGGTTGGTATTAGTGTGTCTTTTTGTCTGTCAATTGGTTGGTATTAGTGTGTCTATTTATCTGTCTATTGGTTGGTATTAGTGTGTCTATTTATCTGTCTACTGGTTGCTGTTAGTGTGTCTATTTGTCTGTCTTTTGGTTGGTATTAGTGTGTCTATTTGTCTGTCTATTGGTTGGTATTAGTGTGTCTGTCTATCTGTCTATCGGTTGGTATTAGTGTGTCTATTTGTCTGTCTATTAGTTGGTATTAGTGTGTCTGTCTATCTGTCTATTGGTTGGTATTAGTGTGTCTATTTGTCTGTCTATTAGTTGGTATTAGTGTATCTGTCTATCTGTCTATTGGTTGGTATTAGTGAGTCTATTTATCTGTCTATTGGTTGGTATTAGTGTGTCTGTCTATCTGTCTATTGGTTGGTATTAGTGTGTCTGTCTATCTGTCTATTGGTTGGTATTAGTGTGTCTATTTGTCTGTCTATTGGTTGGTATTAGTGAGTCTATTTGTCTGTCTATTGGTTGGTATTAGTGTGTCTGTCTATCTGTCAATTGGTTGGTATTAGTGTGTCTATTTGTCTGTCTATTGGTTGGTATTAGTGAGTCTATTTATCTGTCTATTGGTTGGTATTAGTGTGTCTATTTGTCTGTCTATTGGTTGGTATTAGTGTGTGTATTGTCTGTCTATTGGTTGGTATTTATTTCTTTGTCTATTGGTTGGTATTAGTGTGTCTATTTGTCTGTCTATTAGTTGGTATTAGTGTGTGTATTGTCTGTCTATTGGTTGGTATTTATTTCTCTGTCTATTAGTTGGTATTAGTGTGTCTATGTGTCTGTCTATTGGTTGGTATTAGTGTGTCTATTTATCTGTCTATTGGTTGGTATTAGTGTGTCTATGTGTCTGTCTATTGGTTGGTATTAGTGTGTCTATTTATCTGTCTATTGGTTGGTATTAGTGTGTCTATTTGTCTGTCTATTGGTTGGTATTAGTGAGTCTATTGTCCAGCACCCATCAAATTTGCATGAAGACAACTGCACACTTGAATGAATTAAAATAAAATGGATAAATAATTTAAAACTATTTTCTAACTGTTTGTATGTAATAGTCTTATAGATTTGTATCATATGCTAGGATTTTTTCTATATAAGCTTAATTTTTGTATTTATTTTTACCAGAATTTCCTATTAAAAAATATAAAAATGGCTCATTTATTATAATTCATAATTTTAATTAGCAGTATTCGGTTTGTTTACAAAAGTTAATCCAGTGGTTTATGTATTATATCTGAATATTCGTCAATTTTATTCCAGTAAGATTTAAAACAAAAAAATAATAAATTTATTTTGAACGATTTACTCCACTAATATTAAATCCATTGGGCACTCTGAATTAATTTTATTGTAAAGAGTCTGGGAACAGACTTAACCAGGGAAATGTGTCAGCTAACTCGACATTTCCCAGCAATAAAGGCATAACGAACAGATTTTTCCGTGTTCATTCGAGAACGATTATTATCATGTGGATTAGAACCGGTTCTTAGCCAGACGGAAAAATTATGTCTAGCATTGTATTATATCCATTTTTCTACGAATATAAGAATGTACAATCATAAGATTAAACCCAATTTTTAAGTTCGTGTCTTTGGCATCTTGGGGCTACAAAAAGTAGAAGGACAAAGTGACTAAAAAATCAGCCCTGTGACGTCATAAAAATGAGTGATTATCCATCTCTTTTGAGGGGTTTTCTACCTCACTTCTCCTCTCATCTCCCTCATTTTTAAGTCATTACGTCACATGGCTGATTTTTGAGTCACTTTGGCTCTCTACTAAAAAAAACTGGTTTTAATCTTATAATTGTACATTTTTATCGGCGGAAAGCTGTTATTATACGAGAAATTCGCGTTAAAATTGTAATTTGTAGCTGCAATGTCTAGCGTCTAATAGTGAGAGTAGAATGATTGGTTTGTCGATGCTGATAGCAGGTGCTACTTATTACCATGCACAATTAGGACTTCCCAGACAAAGGTCGTGCAATCAAAGAGTTGATTGTCCGTTGGATGTTACTTAACCATTTATCGCATACTTTGTGTTTGAGTATCACATTGCATTGTAAACAAATGCTGTCCATGGGTTCTCTAGATGATGCCTTAAAATTGTCATCTTAATGTATCATTTACTTTAAAAAATATTTGATACATAGATATTTTTCCCTTTTTCCGTGATAAATTACATTGTTCTAAATGTACTCTACAAATGGTTTTTGAAGTCTTTGCCACATAGAAAAGGAATTACTTGTCTTCAATATTTTACAGTAATAGATTTAGGACAGTTTGTTTGTAAGTTTATTATCAATGTTACTTTGGGTTAGGAGCAAAATAATTAGAACGGTCCAGTATAGCTTCAAAACCAATACATATCCGCTGAATTAGAACCGGTTCTCAGTAATACTGAAAAGTTATAAACATATGTCATTGTATTACAGACAATTTTCCACAAATATAAAATTAATTATCCTAAAATCTTTTTATTTTGGTATCCGCGAAAAGCTGACTATAATACGATGCGATGCTTCTGTCAATTAATGAATCTTAATAAAAGTTAAGGAATAAAAAACTTAGATGTGTGGGGGGGGGGGAGGTGCCGACCCACTAACCGGAATAGGGTTAAAGAATTTTTAGGATTTTATGTGTTTCAAATTTATGTCGACTTTATACATTTAGATACAAGTGGTCAAAGATGACAGATTATTGACATGCCCTTATTCAAATAAACATAATTTAGAGTGACTATGTGGTGTCAATAATGATTTAAAAAAACAATACTACTATAAATCTATGACGATATAAAAAAAATCATAAAATTTCATGATGTTGGAGGCCAAACTGTTTTGGATTACATTAATGTCACCCCAAATTGATACTTATTTGTAAAAAAAAATATGCCAAGAAAGTTAATAATGCTTTTCTGTCTGATTTACAATTAAATTAATTGAGTTTCGTTATTATGAATGTTTTCATACTTGTTGATAAGATCTAAATGTTTTGAATTTCATTATAATAAATGAATACATAAAAATAACTGTTTTTGTAGCCCAAAGCTAATATATGTAAAGATCTGGTGGTCATTTTAAACCTTCATTTTTACAAATAGTATGAATTTGAATTGAACATGGACAATTATGTCAATAATTTGCACGGCCATAATAGCTCAATACTTTACTAGTGTCTTCGCCCGTAGCCTAACTTAAGTGTTTTCTTAGATTTGATGGGGGGGATGTCGATGGGAATTCGCCAACTTAATTTTTGTTTTAGAAAAAAATATTTGGGGAGGGGGGGGGTATATCCGGTTGCAATATTCCTTAAGTTGCAGAGACCAATCAGTCCAGCAGTTAGTAAGATCTTAAACTACGATTGGCAAGAAAATCGTTTAAAACTGAAATAAGCTATTTTTGAAAAGCTATAGATTTGGCAAATATTACACTCTACTGTTATTTCATTATACAAAAAAATATGTTATCCTATAATATACATAGATGATAAACTTAAAATTTATGATTAATCATGTTTTAAACTGTCTTTTTCCTTTTGAAAAAGAAAGTTTAGGCGGAAAACTGTAAAATAAAATCAATAGCTTTTTATCCTAAATACAATGGTTGTAAAATTTCTGCATATTAACTTGTTTTTAGTAGCAAAGCTACGTTATAATTCGAAATATCTGTACGTAAAACAGATTTTTTGGGAATCGTTATTATCTCGGATCCTATTTAAGATTTAAGAAGGCTGAAACATCGTTGGTGGTCGGATTTCTTTTTAGTACCTTTTTTTTCTTTTTTTTTTTTGGGGGGGGGGGTTTACAAGTTATTAACCATTGCGAACAATGGCGATTTGTTGACGGTCTAAAAAGATCTATTTTTAGCGATCTAGGATGATTTCGTGGGATCTTTAATAGACCCTTCTCCCCTCCCTTACTAACATTTTGACAACGATGACAAAATCCATAAGTAGCGAAGCTAAATAATTATGGATGTATATCCGGAAAAAATTATAGAGCAGTTTTATAAAAAAAAATATTAAACTAAAAGAAAATCACGAACCTTGTAAGATTAATAACTTTAAAATCTAGGGATCGTTCTAGCACCTCAACCAATAAGCAAATCTTAATGAAACTTTGTGGAGATATGTAAAGTTTAAACTTATTTATTCACTAAAAATATCAGCTTGAATAGGATTTAAGAAAACCATGAAAACTTAAAAATCTAGGTATCGAACTAGCACCCCAACCAATTGACGAATCTCAATAGAACTTTATAAAAGTATGCAAGATATTAAAGTATTCAATCCCTAAAAATTTCAACCGTTTATCTTGAATAGGAGTTGAGAAAATCATGAAAACCTAAAAATGTAAGAATCGATCTAGCACCCTAATTAATTGACGAAGAATGTTAATATATTTAATCCCTAAAAAATTCAGCCTTCTATCTTTTATAGGAGCTGAGAAAATCACGTTTCTCCTTTTCTGTCTCAGACGGACGGACGGACGGACATTTCGAATTATAGAGTAGCTTCGCTACCAAAAAAAGCGTTATCATCAGGAAAGGTCAAAGTCGTGTCAACCCAAATCTTGAAATATTGTAACTTTGAAAGGATATAGATTGAGTTCAGTTAGATCGTCCTGGGACTACCCTTACCCCTGATACTTTCATAATAGCTGAATACAAATTATGCAAGGTATCTTGTAAAAATAAAAACTAGAAAGATTACGTCCCAAAAAATCAAACACATGAATTTATCAACTTTATGCTTATTTCCTAAGATAAGGGGGGAAGGGGGTTGCATTTTATATCAGAAAGATGTCCTACCCATCAATATAAATTGTCAATGATATAAAATAAGCTTTAATATAAAGGTGTATAAAATTAATTCAATAGATTAACAAATATTCCCACTCTAGACTTACATAAAGACCAACAAAAGACTTATAGATAAGGGTAAGTAGCAGAGGAGCTTCTCTCCTTCAAAACTGCATAAGTTTTAGCTGATATATATTCTATTTTTATACATCTTTATATATCAAGTTTAGTGTTCTCAAAATAATACCAACAAACTATTTACTGGAACAAAGACAAATCCAACTACTAAACCAATTGAGTTTACCTTTATAGTAAAGCTTCGCATTGGTTTAGGGAAGGTTTTAGGCTATTTCATTTTTAGACTAAAGTCTTGGAACGATTTTTGGCTTCTTAGAATCTATGAATTCAGAGCCCCTTGATGCTAGGGGAGCAGCCACTAGTATAACATAAGCTAAAGCCCCCAATTATTTCTGATTTATTTTAAAAATAAAGGACAGGGGATTTTCTGTGCTCGACTATAAGGGAAACCGTCGGCAAATCAATTATGATTGAGGTCAGCTATGAACACTTTAATTTAATTTTGTCTTATACATCGCATTCTATTTATTATTATTGTCCGTCATCGTCCGTCTTTATATGCTACATTGCTGGAGGTATTCCAGGAGGTATCTTCTATCTTACCTGTTTCATCTTCAAAATTATACCTACCATACTGTTTAGGCCAAGTCACGAGCTCGATGTCAGGTTTGAATTACAGTGGCGAGCACTGATAGGTTTAAGGTGGGTGAGAAAATTTTGTTTATGGACCTTGAAAACATGTTTTTAAATCATAATATCCCAGCTACTGTGCCCTTAAGCATCTAGTGATTCTGTATTCAGAGGGATAGGAAGGGGGCAAAAAATAGCCTAAAATTATCCCAAGGCTTAAATCTAAAAAGTAAAATAGGCTAAACCATCCCGAGATTTATGTGAAGCGGAGAATGGAGAACTAAATCAGTTCTGAAGTTATTGAAATCTTAAGCTTAAGAAAAAACCTTACTTCTTTATATAATAGGATAGATTATACAATTAATTATTAAATTAATTATATGCGTTCAAATATTGAAATTATATTATCTATAATACAAAGTAGAACGATGTCTGTCCGTCTGTCTGTCCGTCTGTCCGTCTGTCCGTCTGTCTGTCCGTCTGAAGCTTAAGATCTCAGTAACCACTGAACCGATTGGGCTCTACTCTTCAGGGAATATACCTACTGGTCCTGTGATGGTTTTAAGCTATTTTCTTGGGGGGTGGGACACCCCCAACCCCCCCAAAAAATGAAAAATACCCCCCCCCCCAAAAAAAATTTTTTTTTTTTACTTTTTCTTTTTAAATCTAAAATACGAAAAATTAGGTTGATCAAACCTCTTGGCGCAAAGCCCCTAGAGGCTAGGGGCGAAGCCGCTAGTAAAATGATAAAGTAACGGAAATTATTTAAATATTACAATGATTTTCTGTGCACGCCAGTACAGTGGTTGGAAACTAAACCTAATTACATGTTTAATAACCTGAAGACAAGTCAAATTAGTATTAGTTCCTAGTAAAACATCTATTTTATCACACATCCTTTATCGAGAAGTCTTTATTTTGCATTATAACGAATTACTCCTGTTTCAGGTTAGGATATAATTAGCCCTTTAGGGGTCTTGGGTATGTTAACTTATAATCATTTGATTTATGATCTGGGCTATTCTTTTGAATATTAATACAGTTTCTACAACCTTTGCATACTCATAGGTTTTTTTTTCATATTAACAATTTTAGTAAAAACTAAAAATTATCGTTGACAACAGCTTTAAAAGCGAAGAATAATGTAACATGGATGACAACATCCATAAGTAGCGAAGAAAATGAACTAAGAGCAAATTTAAATAATGAAAACTTAAAAATCTATGAATCGAACTATCATCTCAACCAATTAACAAATTTCAATGAAATCTAATAGAAGTATGCAGAATTTAAACTTATTTAATACCTGAAAATTTCAGGCCTCTATCTTGAATAGGAATCGAGAAAATCAAGAAAACTTTAGAATGTAGGAATTGATCTAAAACCCCAATTCATGGACGAATCTTTATAAAACTTGGTGAAAATATGAAGAATGTTAACTTATTTAATCCCTGAAAATTTCAGGCATATATCTTCAATAGGAACCAGGAAAATCACGTTTCCCCTTAAACATACAGACAGACGGACAAAAATATTATAGAGATAAGTTAGCATGGCTCGGTAGCCACGCAACAGCAGCGTCTAATCCTAAAATGTTAACTCGTTAGGAAGCTTTGGAATTTTTTGGACATATTTTGAACAGATTTTTAAATTCTAAAATGTTGACTTTATCTGAGGCTTACATGCCCTGAAAGTAATGCTGAAAATTCTAAAGTAAAATTGCTTAATCCTTATTTTTTTTAATGCGCAAAGTAAAAAATAGATATATTAAAGGAAAAACGATAAACATATAAATTGCTAAATTGTGACCTATGAGAATCTACCCTGTTAAGGAGAACCCGATCGGTTCAGCGGTTAGCGAGATCCTTCGGTACAGACACACAAACAAACATCCTGTTACTTTAGTATAATGATGAATAAAGGGTTTTGATGAAATTTTAAGCTAAAAAAAATGACAGACACGCCCTAACTAAGTAGTAAGATTAAATCTGATAGTAATAAGTTACATGCAGCTATAAGAATGTTATCAATTTTAACAGGCGTGACCTTGGAATTGGTTCGTGTGAAATAAATCGCAGTCCAATTATATAAATAACCTACGTCGGCACATCCAACGCTAATTAAAACAGCACCTTAACTGTGTTGCATTTATTTAAAGTAGCGGGGCTACTATATCATCATAATTTTGTACGTACGGGCATTATGGTAGCTATTTTATATATGTTTCGCTTTCTAAATCGTACCTAATTAGTACAGGAGTCACCAGGCAAAGTTTAAAGTCGACAGTACAATTCTAAATCTAAATTAACAGTAAGAGCTAACCGATGTAGACGGACGGACGAACCAATCCTAATTATAGAAAAGCTTTGCTTTTACTAATAAGTGCTTGTTTTACAAGACTCTTACAATTTACTATTAGATTTTTAACATTGCGGTCCTATTTTAATGCAGTTTGGTACATGGAAGATTATTGTGTATTGGTTAAGCAATATACTATTTACTTAAGATATTTATATTTTTGACATTGTTTTTTGACAAATTAATTTTTTATTACCTCTTAAATCAAAACGAATAGAACAATGTTAAACAAGGATGACAACATCAAAAAAGTAAAGATATAAGAATCAGACCGTGTGACAAACGAACAATACCACTTACTTTTAGAGTGTCATAGCTTAATTAGCAGAATATTAATTTATAAGCATACAGATCGTTATAAAATTGATTTAAGGCAATTAGAGCTGTATTTTGTTTTAAGCATTATATAACGTCAACTTCTCTTATAACACATTGATCTATTCTAGTATCTGACTGTTTTATAAATTCAAAATGGTCTCATTTCAACTTCACTTGTTACATATTATTTAGTGAGACCTTAACCTTTGGTCTGAGTCTATATCTATCAGATTACATAATATTGAAACATGCCACATTTTCGAGTGAGCCAAAAATGCCCCACTCCTTATAAATAGGAGGGTTTTTTCAATACAATACAATTAATTCGACTATCTAGTTCTGAAGAACTGTCATTATGCCAGTAACATACTAATGTTCTAAGTAAATTTCCACTTTATTATGTGTATATAGAAATAAGTTAAAACAATCTTTGTTTTTTGATAATAAATTATTGTTTATACAACATTTATTTTATTCAAATAATAGGGACAGCCCAATTACATGTTAGTAATATTATGCCTCTAATCCTTTTCATAGATAAACATTGATTCTTATCAAGTAGCATGTAAAGTTTATTATAAAATTGACATACCTATGTATATTTAATCTTGACAAAGATCAAATTTGAATAGAATTACTAGGGATTAAGCGTGTAAACTCTGTAACTAGAGCGGTATGTCTGTCCATTCGATGGGAAAGTTGACAAATATTGAGGTGGTTGTTAGGGGGGGAGGGTGAATCGTCCCTTCATTTTCAATCTTTGTATTAAAAGTAAGAATATAAACAAATCTAGAAGTAATTTTTTGAGATGGTTGTGTTACCCTCCCCAAAAATAGCTATAAACCAACTCTGGACCTATGAAAAGCTTCACTTTTAATTTATAGCTCAGACTTACTCTCTTTTAATGTTTGGCGTATAGTTTCAGGGAGCTTCGCTACTAATTGATAACATAGTCCTTGTTTTAATGCAGACTTATGTTCTATTTTAAAAATTGTATAGATTGTAAGAACCCTTCAAACAGCTCTATTTATTAAAGCTTAAAATTGATAATAGTAAACTCCAACCAAGAAACAAACTGTACTCATTTTGCCTCCCTGAAAAAAAAATAATTGCCTTTTGATTACAAAACAATATGTCATGATTTTTTATTAATTTATTTTATTTACAACTAAAGCCGAGACAAGTATGTTCATACATAATGCAATTCGGTTATAATTGAAAACGATCAAAATTTCGTTTCATTTATCTTATACGTCAGTTTTTTGACTGTTATTGTACAAACAAAAGACGAAATATTGTATAAATCTTGTAAAATCTAGTCTAAACTTTGGCCGTCATGAATTATATTTTATTTAAAAATTCCCATGTCAAATCATATTAATTTATGTATATATTGGCATTTTAAATTGTAGACTTGTTTGTTTTTAGTAGGCTATAATTTATAATTTATGAAATCAATCATTAAACAGAAATAGATGCATCAATCTTACTACTTTCGACACGGTGATTATTACTGACGGACTAACGGGCTTATTGTAGTTGATGAGTTGCTACGCTGCTGAAAATAAAAGAATATCTAATAAAAACTATTCATGTATAAATAAGTATTTTCTTTTTTTTCTTACTCGCAGCTCTAAATATTAAATAGACACATCTTATTTAGATCTTATGTATAAGGTAATATATTTATATTATTCTACAGCATAGCTACTCTATAGAGGCTCCGTACGTACATCAATGGCAAAAATTAATTATAAGATTCAATAACAGGGGATAAGACAATGAACGATGAATTAATATGTAGATCAAAATATAGGTTGAAAGTTTATGTTCTAAAGTTTTTTAAAACTAAATCTATATTCCATAAAATACATTTTAATTTTTAAAAATTGTCTATACATAAGAAAAATTAGTTAAAAAATTACCGATTGCAACCGTCTAATTTCACGGTAGGTAGATTATTTTTGTATGTATTGACTTGTGCGCTGCTTATGTGCAAAATGGTTCTTGTATTATCCATATGTAGTGTTGCAAGAAGAATATTTGTAGGTGTATGGTAGCAAGCGGTGCTTCAGCAAAACAACATAATATCTCTGCAAATATCACTTTGGTAACATAAAATGCTTTGTTTAAGTCAAAAAGTATTTTTCCTTTTTACCTGGATGACACTGCCAGGTTTGCTGGCATCCTGTGCCCGCTAGGAGGGAGGTATTTCAAAAATTCCATCTCTCACTAATGTGTCATACCCATATTTAAAAAGTCACTTAGTTTTAGCTCTCTATCTTTCTCACACAGAAAATGAGAAAATGAGAAAAACCGACAGTTAAGGGTTAACAATGAGTCATTTAATAAAACAAAATTTAGCATAAATGAATATTCAAATCCCAAGGTAATAAATGATCGAACGATAGCTCATTATTTAACATGTAAAGGCTAAATAAATGAATATTTACTTAAACCAAATATTGCGGTTTTTTTGCAATGGAATGATGGTTTAACAGCTTAATATTTTACTAAAAGACTAATTGCTAAATTAAAGGAACACTTGCCAGAACAGTAATTAAATAAAGCATTGTTCTTCCCCCAATAAGCAATGCTCCTCCCCACAATGTCTAATCACATCACAATTCTTCCACAGAAACTGCTAGATCCACCAACATATTTATGTTTAATAATTATATGTTAATAGGACAACAGTATTGCTTTATTTAACCCACTTACCATTGACAGAAGTTAATAACCAATATCTTATTTTCTTCATTATTAACAAAAATACAATATTCAAATTTTGTTAAAGCTTTCAAAATAATTTAATTAAATATTAATAGTTAACCTCAACCTGCCTACAAAAATAGTACATTATAACTCGTGTGGTAAACAGAAATATGTTGGTGGGTCTAACTAAGAAAATATGTATACCTAATCCTAGGAAATATACCTATAGATAATCAAAACTATATTCAGATGCATACATATTTAATTTTTCATTATCTTTTTTTGTTTTTTTTTACACTAAATAATAGATTACATGTACATGCTTATTAATTCATTACAACATTCATATACACGATCTACATTACCACTGTCAGACTGTCTGTATGTCTGTTAGTGACGTACAATGATCAGATATACCCTTCACCCTAAAAGAAACTCTCAATAAAAAACTAGCAACGAACTCTTCATAATTAATGTAATATTTTGCATGGAGCGAGTGGGTGGTTTATTACACTAGTCCCTAAGGTTTTATGATATCGTTTTCTTATTCGTTGGCTTAACAACTTTGAGGACTTTTATTTAACATTGATTGGTTCTTTTATCAAGTTGAGTGTCATAACATTTCAATCACAAATTGAAATCTATAGAAAGGATAATTTTGGGAATGTACATCAATTTATCGGCCATTATATTATCCCTTTAGATCCCTAAATATTTTGCAAAAAATCGATTCAGCCTTATTTCACACACACACATATGTATATATATATATTGTTTATTTTGGGATAAATTTGTTCTTGTTTAAGTACAAATGAAATATCTTACATTCGTTGCATGCTGTAAAAAACTTGAAATACTTTATATTGATTTATTAGATGGTATAATTGTGGTATTCGGCAACCGTGAGCCATGCCTATGGCACCCCTGAACTGGGGTTCGGTGGAGGGTCAATGGCCCTCCCCCGAGTCCTGGGGAAGGGGTCTGACGACCCCCTCCCTATGCTTAAAATTAATGATTGAATCTGTCATGTTTATTATGGTTAACTGTATTCTTAATTCTCCCCCACCCTTTCCAGGGATGAGGGATCATTATTGCCCAAACTGACTATTGTATATGTGTTATAATGCTTTTATGTTATGATTATTTATTCCTATCCATGTATTCATTGTTTGTTGTATATAGCTTTAGTATCCTTTAAACCTTCAATAAAGTGACAACTGAAATAGATGTTGATCATTATCTAGTGAATGCTAGAGAAGCGTAGCTTCTCTATAGTAAGGTGTCCACGTCTGTCACACTGCCGTAATCTAATTGAACTCCGGTGTCTGCCATTTATCCTCGGCGGATACCACAACTTTTGGTGACAGCTGTGTGAGATTACGGCGAACCACAAGTGTAGAGCAGACGCGCATCTGAGGCTAAGGTACTCCCAGCAGTGAAACTGGCAAAACTGACGCAAGCAACCTGAATTACCCACCCTGGACAGCAAAGTTTAACTCTGCATCCGGCAGTTGTGGAAGCGAGACAGCGAAATTTGACGAAGAACCGCGAGCAGCGCCGATATCTAGCGGAGAATTGAGCGCCCAAAGGGCTGAAACAGGCCTGCGGACCGGCTGAAACAAGCCAAATAAGTGTAAACGGCTGAAAATAGGCCAACTTTACTGCAAGAAATAGCAGGATCCGAACCAGTGGCGCTAGCAGGACGGGACATTCCCTGCCGCCATCAGCCGGATTTGGATCAGCGGCGCTAGCAGGACGGGACATTCCCTGCCGCCGATAGGCTGAAACACGCCACATAGCTGCAAGCTGCGAGCCAACATACGAGTGTAGTGCACCAGAACAGAGAAAAACTACGTCAACTCCAAGTATCCTGAGAGGCTACAACGCAGCCACCCATCTAGAAAAACAGATATTATGTCACATTGCAGGGATTACCACCCTGGTGTGATGGCTAAACAATAGATTTATGAGCAAAGCTTGGCAAACAAATCGTTGTGTTGTGATAAAGCTAAAAATAGAACAGGCTTGGATTTATTGTGTATTGTGATAACAGCTAAAAATAGAACAGGGTTAGTAAACAAATCTGTTATGCAATTGTGATAAGGACAAAAATAGAAGCTAGATGTAATATAATAAAGACCCTGATATACAATCAAATCACCTCAAGCCTACAGCACAACAACAATACACCCCTTATTCCAAGGGAAAGGGAGGAGCCCCTCTCCATTGAAGGCAAATACAATCAGGGTGATATAATAGATAAGCCTAGGATTAAGAAGAAAAGGCACTATTACACCAGCACACAGTTACCCCTCCCTCACAGGGGGAACGGACGAAGTTACCCCCGTCCCCTCACGCGCTTCCCCCTTCCTACCCACACTAGCCTAAGTCCGTCTGTAGTGTGGGGCTAGCGACCGGGAACACAGAGCGCCATTCACGGGTAGCGCAACAAAGTGCGGAAAATATCATAAATTCAACGGACAAAGCGGACCAATGAGAGAGCGAGTTGAGGGATAAGAGCGCGTTTTCCCCGTGTGCGCGGATTTGACGGTGCGTACGCGCGTTGCAAGGCCAGGAGATTTCACGCACACACACACACACACACACCGGAGCAGAGCTACTCCATAGCATTTAACAGGGGTATTTTGAGCAAATAAAGAATTACAAGCTTCTCTCCTTCTAGCTCCAGTGTGATAAAGGAAAACCCAATCAGTTCCTGACAGCAGTTCAGACCCTCAACATCTATCTACCCCTACCAGCCTACCCTACAACCTCAGCACCTAACTAGTGATAAGTACAGCTAAGTTATACCTTTGCAACTAAACTACCAACCTAGTGATACAAACAGTGTTGGCTGTTAGGCTAGAACGCCTCAAGTGACAAACCATTCATTTTTAGTACTGTATAACTTTGTGCCCCGCCGTTGAACCGTTGACCCGATGGACCAGCCGCAAGCCCCAGGAGGTGATCAAGCCCCAGGATGGCTCCAGGATGACCCTCAGCCGGCCCCAGCCGAGTACCGCAAGCTGATGCTGAGCAATCTGCCGGAGTATAGAGGGCCGCCCAAGCAATCCTGGTCGTCACATATCCGCAGACTCGAGATGTCATGGGCGGCTTACCGCGTGCCACCTCATGATTCCCTCAACCGCCGCAACGCCCTCCTACTGTCACTGGTAGGGCAAGTGGCGGAAATGGCGTCCCATCTGTTTGGCGAGGCAGGCCAAGCCTTGACCTACGAGCAGGTCAAGGCCGAGTGTGAAATGCTATTTCGTCCTGCTTTTGAATCCCAAACGCTTAAACAAGCGTTTAGGGATTACAAGCAACACTCGACAGAACCGATACAGGCGTACATATCCACTAAATGTGCCCTGTATCGGGACGCCTACAGCCATGAGGATCTTGAGTTGTTGGTGGACGAATTAAATCGTGGAATTCGTAACGCCAATGTAAAACGCATCATGATGGGACATGAAATTACGAGTGTACCTGAGTACACTCGTAAGGCCATGTTTACCGTCACCATGATCACAAAGCAACTGAAAGAAGGTGTGTGCCTAGTAGACTCTACTGACGGGCTGACTGGATCCGCCAGCATCCAGTTGCCCCAGTATGATGATTCGAAGCCAATGGAGATTGGCGCCTTGGCTCCGGGTCTCCACCAGATGGGGAAGGTCGCTCCAGATGACAAGGTTCCAGGTCGCTGCTTCCGCTGCCAGGGGAGAGGCCACCGAGCTCGAGACTGCCCAACGCCTGTGGAAGTTAGCCTAGAGGAGAGACGCACCCAGCCACGCCGTGACCGTTCTGCCAAGTGCGAGCGTTGCCACTATGACGGTCACACGGCGGCCGATTGTAGAGCTGACTGGGCCCAGGTAGCCAGCCGCAGGCGCACCGCCGATAAGGGCGCCCCTCCAGGGAAGCCCAGCAGAGTGGCCCACATGGAAGGGAGCGCGCCCCCAGCACCACCACAGCAAGCAGCCGCCCCCAAAGCTGCGGACCGAGCCGATGGGATGCCGCAGTTTGGGACTGTCCCCGCTAGGATCAACGTACTGGGCGGCGCGGCTGAACCCAACCGGGTTGGCCTAGGCTTCAGCCTCAACCACCTGGGGCCAGAGCTGATACAACCCAACAACATCGCCGAGCCAGAGATTCTGAGGCCCCAGCCTTTTAGCCTCAACATGATGGAACCTGCCCGACTGAGCCTACCCAGCAAGAGTGGAGGGGCGCTATCCAGCGTCCCTGAGACGGTGTACGGGGAGGCCTTGGCGGCCGCTGAACGAGAGAGGCAGGAGGCGCTAGCCAGCGCCTCAGCATCGATGTATGGGACGCCACCCGGCGTCGCCACCTGGGATGACGGGGGGGTGCTATCCAGCGCCTCCCACCTGGTGCCTGGGGCAACAACCGTCGCCGCCACCGAGATACCTGGATCCTGGAACGAGCCAGCCTCCAACCTGATGTCTGGGGCGACAACCGTCGCCGCCACCGAGATACCTGGATCCTGGGACGAGCCAGCCTCCAACCTGATGTCTGGGGCGACAACCGTCGCCGCCACCGAGAGACCTGAGTCCTGGAGCGAGCCAGCAGTCCCAGAGGAAGGGGTGACACCCGTCACCCCCAGTCAGCCAGCGCCACCAGCCTGCAGGGAGAGCCCAGCTACATGCCATCCAGAGCCCCCTGCCAGCCGAAGGAACCCAGCTGCCCAACACCAGGATAAGTTGAATTTGTTAAATGTGTTGTATCCAAGCTATTGTAAAACCCCAGCCTTGCCTGTGCCCCCTGCACCAGAGGCTGGGGAGATTGAAATTTGGGAAAATAAGGACTTGCCTGTGCCACATGCACCTGAGTTCCTAGGGCAGGGGAGGGAAGTGAGTAAGGGCGAGCCTGTGCCACATGCACTTCAGCCCCATGCCACTGGGCATGCCTCGGACAAGGGAAGGGAGCACTTGGGGCTAGGGGAGCCGACACCCAGGCAAACGCCAGTCGCTTGCCAGTCTGTCATTGGGGAGGGTATCGGGGTGCCCCGGCCGCACAAAGATAACGCTCAATGGAAACTTGTATCTAGCCAGGAGCAGCCCAGCTGTGTCCAGCCACAAGAAGCAGCCGTGACCAGAGCTGAAGATCCCCAGCTGCGTGTGCGAGGTAGATGGTTGCCTGGAAGCCTCTCCCATTGGTGGATGGTCCTGTGGGGCCTCCTGCTGGCAGCCGTGTGGCCTACAACCAGCTACGTCCTGGTGGGATGGGACTGTGCCAACCCCACCCATGTCACATCCTACAATAAAGAAAAGATGTGTAACACGGAGCCCCTACACCAGGAGGTGCCCCTGGGCCATGAAGTGCACGTCCTGCAGCAGGTCAAGGTGAGGGAAACAACCGGGTACAGTTGCCAGCTCACCGTGTCCCAGTGGACATTCAGGTGTGGGGTATGGGGTCACCTCAAGGTGACCTCGGTCCCCACCCTCATGAGGCCAACCAAGATAGACCCAGAAGCGTGCCGAGACCTGGCCAGGAACCGAGTCTACACGCTGCCAGGCAAGACCCAGCCACTGACGTTCCAGCTGAACCATCCCCTGTTCTTCACCATCGACATGGTGGGCGCCCTCGTCAACAGCCCCGAGGGGGTGGGTTGTGAAGGGGAGGACGTCCACTTCGAGGGCCAGCTGTACCGCAATGAATTAGTGCTCCAGGAACGACGGCTGCTGGTCAAGGAAGAGACCTACGTGGTAGAGGATGGACGGGTGGAGTCCCAATCTGACCACCTGACCCTGGAGTGTCCCCATTCTGAGCTGTCCTGCATCACTGGGGAAGCAACCTACGTGTGGGACCACCTGGGGAGAGATTGCCCCTTGAGGCTGATCCGCAGCCTCCAGCCCAGCCTAGTGATGGATGCATACCTGGTTGACCATCAGGCCCAGTTTTTCATCAACATGACCAACCCCACCTCGATTGTGAACTGCGACTTCGAGGCCCATGCCACCAACCATCCAGCGTTGTTCGTGGCAGCTGACCCAGCCGCGGCTGCGCTGCCCAGAGTGTCGGCTAGGGATGTTGACGTCCCCCTACAAGCCCAAATACATGCAGGTTATATTGGGTTTACCCTGGAAACGCGCATGAAAAGCACAGCAGCAGAAGAAGTAGCGGCCAACTGCTGGAAGCTCCAGCAACTAGACCCGGCCCACCCGGTGCGTGTCCAGGGGAGCACGTTCTCGGTACTGAGGGGAGACATCCTGCTGCAGCTGACCTGCCAACGCCATAAATACGTTGTCCGCGAACACAAGGAGTGTTGGGACAAAGTGCCAGTAGAACCCACAGGATTTGTAGACGCTGTGACACGAGTATATAGTGAGCACGCCACCAAGATCCCCTGCTCCTCCACATACCCCCTGACTGTGCACGCGGAGGAAGGCTGGATAGAGTTAACCCCCGCTCCTAAGAAGAGGCCACCCCCGCTGGATACGCCTAAGCAATTGTTGACAGAGCCCTTAGATGACTTCAGTTCAGGGGGCTTGTATTCGCAGGCTGAGTTGAACGACTGGCAACAACTGCTGGCGTTCCCAGCATACAAGAGCGCCATGCTGACCGGCCTATCCTATGGCTCCTGCGTTCAGCAAGGCAGCTGTTCGGCCACAGGAGACCATGGGATAGTGTCCTACAACATTGACCGACTGGCGGAGGAAGGAGAGGCCGCCCTGGATGTCTGGGCTGGATTTAGACAAGCTATCCACGAGTGGGGAGATGGCGCAGCCATACTGTGCTTGCTGTTGTTGATCCTCAAACTGCTGGGGGACCTAACCATCATTTCTCTGGCAGCAGCACAAGGAGGCGTCCGAGCAGCCCTGAACGCGATGTCACAAGTGTTCCTGTACCATCCAGCTTTGTATAGGAAAGCTCTGGCTAGAGCCAGGCTCACCCATGCCAAGTCCCGGGACTTTTCAGTAGACTGGGATGCCATTCCCATCGGCAGGGAAGCAGCCGAGGAAATGGTGTCTATGCAATCAGCTGATAGCGGGCATGACCGCCCAGGTAGGCCAGGACCGCCCTCTGGCAGACCCCGCGGCCCCTCAGGAGGACAGGCCGCTGCCCAGACGATCAACCTGGCAGCCAGCGCCCCAGCCGCTGCCAACAACAACCAGCAGGCCCCACTGCTGACCGTTCCAGCAACAACGGTGCCACCTGCCAACCTGACACCTGCCGGCGCCGAACAACGTGTCCAACCAAAGCCAGCCTCTGCCTTCTATCCCACGTTGGGAGCCCATCAACCCTGAGAAAACACTCACCACTAGGATTCCATTGAATCATTATCGTTTGTATATATCTTAGCCCTAAGGAGCGGACCGAAGGCCTCAACCACTGTCGGAAGTCTGGTAGGGAAACCCTCTCCCAGCCTTCCGAGGGGAGAGTTGTGGTATTCGGCAACCGTGAGCCATGCCTATGGCACCCCTGAACTGGGGTTCGGTGGAGGGTCAATGGCCCTCCCCCGAGTCCTGGGGAAGGGGTCTGACGACCCCCTCCCTATGCTTAAAATTAATGATTGAATCTGTCATGTTTATTATGGTTAACTGTATTCTTAATTCTCCCCCACCCTTTCCAGGGATGGGGGATCATTATTGCCCAAACTGACTATTGTATATGTGTTATAATGCTTTTATGTTATGATTATTTATTCCTATCCATGTATTCATTGTTTGTTGTATATAGCTTTAGTATCCTTTAAACCTTCAATAAAGTGACAACTGAAATAGATGTTGATCATTATCTAGTGAATGCTAGAGAAGCGTAGCTTCTCTATAGTAAGGTGTCCACGTCTGTCACACTGCCGTAATCTAATTGAACTCCGGTGTCTGCCATTTATCCTCGGCGGATACCACATAATCAATGATTTTTAATCAACAGTTTAAAAAACAAGGTTTAACATTATTGGGTTGGACAATTACATAAATTTATTGCCCATTTTCTTAGCCCTTCAATTCCTGTTAATATGTATAAGTACTTAAGGTACTTTCAACTCAATTTAGATAGGCCAAAAACCTGGAATTAAGAAAAAGTAAAGTGGCTAAAAACATACATTTTTGTGATAATATTTAAGACAAGGATGACAATCTTCATAAAAGCTAGGCTCAATGGAGCCAGAAAATTGTGATAAAAAATTTATGTTCTTACATTTTAAAACAAAAAATAGTAATGTATCTTATCATGATATAATTTTGTTATAAAAAAGTACAAGCTGTTTTTTGTCAAGGAATTTTTCCTAAACTTTATGACACATCATTTGTTTCTTGGCCCCTTAACCCTTTACAGTCGGGCCCCTTGCCGCACCTTAATCGGTCGGGGGGGGGGGGGGGGGGGGGCGTTCAACGCCCCCCCCTAATTATCTCACTTCCTAATAGTGCTAGAGGGCTAAATTTTTTTGTGCAAGTCCCCTGTTTGATAATGAATTTCCGACCTTTTATAAGTCTAAGTCAATTTTCGCTTCCTTTACCCTTTTATTTAACAACCTTTGTTTTTAGGTCTTTTTTTATTCAAAAATTTCAAACGGCTGTAATTTTCTTATTTTTGAAGCTAGAAGAAAATTTTTTCCCAGAAAATGTTTATTTTTATGTAAATTTTACATTAGAAATATCAAAATATAAATTTCTGCGGCCGCAGCTATACTTGGCAGCTGCCAGCCGCCGCAGTCGGCGGTCGGCGGTCGGCGGGAAAACGGCGGCGGATCTTCATGAAATTTTAATACGTTATGTAGACATGTAAGAAAAGCTTAAGTTTAAAATTTGAAGTCTCTAAGTCAAAAATTGCGGCCACAGGAGCCTTTTAAAGATTTCTGGAGACCTGGAGGATCAGGACCTACAGGATCATACCTGGAACCTGAAAGTGACTTGAACACCTGTATTTCATATAAGGATGTACTACTAGAGGATTTTTTTGTATTTTGGTATGATAAAATGCTTTGTTTAAGTCAAAAAAAATATTTTTGCTCTTTACCTGGATGACCCTGCCAGGTTTGCTGGCATCCTGTGCCCGCCAGGATGGAGATATTCAAAAAATTTCAACTCTCAGTTATGTGTCATACCCATACTTAAAAAGTCAAGCAGTTTGGGCTCTTTATCTTTCACACACAGAAAATGAAATAGAAAAAACCGGATGGGGGGCGTTCAACGCCCCCCCCCCCCCCCGACCGTTAAGGGTTAAATATTAAAGAACCGCGACAATAGTTCAATTTAAAGCGCATCCGCTCGTCGCCGTGGACTTATTAGGTTCAAATATCGGCTCGAATCCGCGTCAAAGTCAAAGACATGAGAGTAGGAAGGAATTCCTTGGCCCATAAACAGGGGCAACTCATTACTATGCACAGTTATGTCTTCTCATACAAAGGATGTGCAATCAAAGGGTTGGTTGTCTGTTGGGCGGTACTTAACCTAATATCCTTGGGCGTTAGAGTTAAAAGCGGATGTTGCTTTGGATTTTCTAGATCACTTAAAAATGAGGTAAGGAAGTATAAAAAACAATAACAATATACCTATCCCTTACCCCTTTGCAGAAAGTTACTTGAGATAATTTTGCAATGGGTATTGTTTATTGTTTGTATGCACTCATTTACTTTCTCCATGGTTGTAAGGAATTAGTAATATTACCATAGAGAGAGAGGGGACATTAGGCTGTTTATTACACTAGTACCTAAAGTTTTATAATGACTGTTTTTTTTTTTAACAATTTTGGGGACTTAAATGAATTTTAATTGGTTAGTTTTTTAAGTTGATTGTTCAAACGTTTTAACCACTAATCTAAATCTACAGAAGAAGTATTTTGTGTATCGTTATTGGGAATGTACATCAATGTATCGGCCATTGTCTTATCCTTAGATCCTTGAATATTACGGATATTTCAATAAACAGTAAATAATACGATTGTAAAAATTGGTCTAAGGGCTATGTTTTGAATAAAAGATTTTTTCTATGTGTTTTATTTATCCCCAGACCCCCCCCCCCCCTATTCGTATTATGACAGTAATTTTTTTTGTTTTCTTTTAGCTTAGACACATTTTAGAAGAGGCACTTGACTTAATTCATCAATCGATAAAATAGCTTTAAAATATTACGGTAGGTATATTTTCAGTATAAATACTTTTTCAATTGACATTTCTGAACAAAAAAAAATATTTTTCTCTCTACCTCTACTCATATTCAGGGAGTAAGGGAGGGGACAATGGGCAATTAATTCAATTTAAGAGTTTTCGCTGAAAAGCAATGAAAACCAGGTTTATCCAGAAAATTTGACCAAAATTGTAAAGAGATCATGGTAATATAATTTAGAATAAAATTAGTATTAAGAAAAAAAAATCATTTACTTGAAAATTAAATTACCACTACATCACAATGTAGTAAACATTCTGTAATTAATCACTATAAAAATCGTGTTCAGAACTTTGTCAACCATTCTCATATATTTTTAACTGCCATCTAAATTCAATGGGTTCTTAGATTGTTTAATAGATAAATATCACAGTAGAGTTTCTATAAATGAAATGACATTTTCTTGGGAAAAAATATTTGTTAAAACCAGCCATATAATACAAATTTTTCTGTCTGCTATATTCAAAACTAACTCAGCTAGTTAGCGGGGCATTGATGCGCTAGTATCCAAAGTCAGTCAGAACCTGCTGAATTCTTGCACATTCCCTTTAAGCCAGTACCCAAAGTCTGAGACTCTTAAAAATTGTATTTTCGATCCATTGTCCCCTCCCTTTCTCCCTGACTCATATTGCGTGAAGATGCATTGGCATTTAATCATACAAGAAAGAGTAAACTGATAAAATTTAAACTGAAAATTTGAAACTCATCTAATTTCTTTTTTAACACTTTTCAAAAAAAATTAGTATTGACGTCACCAATTTTTGGATAAAAGTATAAAGAAATTTAATTTACACATGTTCACAATTTTTTTGCCGCTAATTCTTAAAGTAACACGATGTTTGTCTATTTTTACCAAAGGATCTCGCTAACTGCTGAAACGATATGGTTCTCCTTTACATTGGATGTTTTTGGTAAAGAGCTTAAACCCCAAAAAATATGACTAACCCCATCTAACAGCGTAAAAAAATATTTTTGGTAAACAGCTGATTATAACATAGATTGAAAAGAAAACATTTTACATGCTCGTAGAGGCCTCTAGGGGCGTAGTCTTTAGTTCATAATAGTATATACAAATTCAAAGAAATATTTTATATTTCTAAATCGAGACACTATTTATAAGATAGTTATTTAAGATTAACATTACATTATATGAACAAAATCAATTACATTTGCTTAACATTAGTCGTTGTCCATCCAAAACATCTCCTTTAACTTGATTAAACTTGAAGGGTGAAGTACTTTACAAGGCAGGAAATGGAAGGTAAATTGACCATTTATTGCAGTGTTGTGATGTTGCTTTACCAGGCAGAAAATTGGTTTGCTGCTAGAAACGAGAATATCTTGAAATAAAGGTATGAGACTTAGATAGATGATTAGTTTTGCACAGCATCTAAGCAGCTTTACAATAAATTATCACAAAAAAAATTAATATTTTTTCACTCAAACCTATTTTTAACAAACGAAACCCCATCCTGTTTAATTTTGATTGTTTAAAGGCATATAAACAAAATGTGTCTTTAATTCGCTAATTGCTTTATGGAGTTAAATCAATAAATACCTTTAAAACTTTATTTTTTGCATTATACCTTTATTAATCTAATATCTTTATTGTGTATACATATGTAGTGGATGTTGTTTATACTGAGGATAAGATAGCATACATCAATCCTTCCGCCCTTAGCACCAAACTTTACAAAACTTTGTGTAAAGTTCTTTTTGCGATTCTGAGATATACCTTTTCTTATCATTATCTTTCTCCAAGTAGATGGATTTTCTCTTATATCCTTTCGGCATTGGATTTGTGTCTGTTTGTTGCTTAATATCTCTAAAATGATGATACAGATGAATCTAAACTATTTTGATATTAATTCTTAGCAGGGTTTAACCTACAGAAGAAGTTACATACGAGTTATTAGAAAATGAATATTAGAACGTGTCCTAACTTTTGTGATTTTGTTTTAACCCATTCGTGACGAGCTTCCAAAGTTCAAAGTTTTGATTCACTGGGGTTCAACAAAATTATTTTTTCCAATGATTACTCAACAGAATTAAAAAAGTAAGGTGTCAAATTAAAGATCTTACTTTTTTGTTCATAATGGCAAAATTTTCTTCTTATTTTGTTGCGTTTTAGTACCTTAAACCAACTTAATCTTTTTTAAAAAAAAACTTATATTACTTCAAAAATAAGAGATCTACAAAAAAAAACCAATTACATATCTAAATTCTATGGATCATTTTACATCTACTACTTACTAAAAGCACCGACTAGCTATCTTTAAAAAAATCACAAAAGGTAGGACACGTTCTTTCAAAGATATTTAATGTGATATTCAGAATCATTTAAAAGTAGAATTTTTAGTCACTCTTTGAATATTACTTTTTTTGCTAGAACACAGTGAAGTACTAAAGAAGGACAGAAAAAAGGAGCAAACAATGAATGACCATGTGACCGACATAGCTAAATCGTAGAAAGTCAGTGCTTTAAAAAAAACAAATTTTAGGTTTAAATTATAGACCTGTTGAACAAAAAGGATAATATCAAATTAATCATGTGTAAAAGTTTTTAAGGCACAGCTACCAGCTGAAATGTTTATTAAGCACACTTTATAAGTTTAGGATAAAAGCCAAAGGATTATATTATACATGTTTGTCCTCATTGCATTGGTTATAAATATACTTGTAAATAGTCAGGCAGCTATTATTTGATTTGTGTCTGTTTTTTTTTAGTTGATTTAAAAGTATTATCATAAATTCATTTTTAAAATAATACTTCTAAAAAAGTGACAGTATGTTGTTTTTTTGGTGGGTATTTGTAGCAAATGTTCTCGTAAACTGCCAAACCGATAGGGTTCTTCTTTACGGTGAAGCTATTCATAGGTCCGATCCAAGAGATATCGCCCATTGAAGAACTGTCCCTCGATTTTTTTTACGTTTTCTTTAAAAAGTAAAATTAAAAGTGGAGGAAGGACACCCCTCGAACACAGTAATAGTGTCTGACTGATTATGACGTAACAAAAATAAACATACTTTTAGATAATTCTTATGAGCTAATCATATCTAATTTTGATTCATTCTAATATAATTTCAACCCAGTCAGCTTTTTAAAACTTAATCTAATTTTATTAATAAAAAGGACAGTATTTGTTATCAGCTAATAACTAATTAAAACTATTTGATAAACGAATATTATTGCGTACTTTGTAAATTTCATAAGCGAAATCCTATTATATAAAGTAGTAAGCGTTTTTTGTCTCTCCCGAAGGATCTCGCTAACCGCAGAACCGATCGGGTTCTCCTTTACAGGGTAGCTTCTCATAGGTCCCGGGAAGGTTTATAACTATTTTAGGGGAGGGCACCACCACCCTCCCAAGAGAAATCACCCCTAGAAAAAAATTACCCCCTCCCTAAAAATTTTTAAAACATTATTCTTTTTAAATCTAAAAAAAGAAATTGGGTTATCAAATTCGATTCCCCTTTCCTCAAGGGCCCCTAGAGGCCTCTAGGGGCGTAGCCGCTAGTCCTTATAATAAAGTAAAAGGATCTCTGTAAGTTTGTCTTTGTGTATCGAAGAATCTCGCTAACCACTAAACCGATATGGTTCTCCTTTACAGGGAAGCTTTTGATAGGTCCTGGGAAGGTTTATGACTTTTTGGGGGGGAGGATACCACGACTCTCATAAGAGAAATCGCCCTTAAAAATTTTTTTCTTACTTTTCTTTTTAAAACTACAATTAAAAGTAGGGGTCGACTCTTGTCCCTTGCCTTGAAGGATCCCTATAGGCTTCAAGGGGGTGTAGGTGCTGTTAAATAAATAAAGAGTTTTAATATATCTTTAAAATGAGAACTTTAAAATCAATTTGACTTAAGCATAAAATGCATATATTCTACTGGTTAGCCGATAGGGTACTGCTTTTTATTGAAGTTTTCTAATGTCTTTAATTCAATGGCTACAAGACTAGACCCAAATCGTAGAAAAAAAACAAGGTTGACAATATCCATAAAAGCGATGTTTTAAAACAATAGAACAAACAAATATTAACACTTGTAGAGTGAAAGAACTAAATTTATATCTCTTAAACAAAAATTTTAAGTAATTTGTTAAACTGCTTATTACAATGTACTTTGTTGTCTTGGGAATCGTTAAAAAATCAGATTAATAGGATAATTATATTGTGCAAGGATTCGACTTAAGGAGATATAACAACCCCCTTTGCAAGCCTCAAATTGTAAAATAGAACGTTAAAAAGCAAAGAAAAAGAAATGAACTTAAAAGAATGAGAAAATAGTCGAAATGCGTTAAAATATTTAATAAAGTTCTGTCATGATGTACTCATTATGAGATTAAAGCAACAATGATTAATTAAATACAAAGACATAGATTAGATAAAATATAGAATATCATTTAGGTATATTTTAAAGTTACTTCCTGGATTACATTTAAAATTATATCCTATTATTTAAAATAGTAAGTTTTTTTGTCTCTAGCTTTTGATTTCCATAACTGGTGAACCGATTCAATACCCTTTTTGGATAGCCTGATATCTAGTTGCCGAAAGTGTACGCAGTTTCCTGGGTGTTTCCTCATCCTCGCTCAATATTTACTACTAGCTACAAATCTTCAAACTTCCCTTAAAAAAATCAAAATTTGAATGTGTAAACGATTTATACAATATACATTATAAATTTGAATTTTTTAAATTTTGATTTTTTTTTTGAAGTTTGAAGCTTTTTTAGCTAGTAGTAAATATTGAGCTAGGATGAGGAAACACCCAGGAAACTGCGTACACTTTCGGCAACTAGATATCAGGCTATCCCTTTTTGGTTCCTTCTTTTCGATACTTATTTTAGGTCAAACGTCGGAGTGGACACTAATTAACTTAACCTACCCCTATTTTAAACCATCTTATAGGTTTTTTCATGCCTAACCCCTGCGGGCTTATATAAATTATAATTTTAACCTCACCCAACCTGTATAGAAATGCTTAATTAATATTAAATTTTAGACACTCCTGTGGTTGTCCACTCCGACGTTTGTCACTCCTTATGGTTAAAATATTAAATCACATACATATACTACTGAAATACAAAAAAGTGCCCACTCCAAAACCTTTACTGTATGTTCTACTCGAATTTGTCGGAGTTTAGTTTGGATAACATAACTCTAAAATTAGGTAAGAACCTAAAATACATAAACATAACAGGAATAAATATTCTGCAATTTGTTTTGATTTGTTAATGATGTAATGTATATGCAATATTAAACTTATACAGTAAAAAAAGTTGGAAGAAAGAAAGCATTTCTTATCTATGCTAGTGTAGTTTTATTACAGTATACCAGAAAAACATAAAAGGATAATGATAAATTTAAAACAGGACACCCTTATTTAGAAAAAAATATCATTTTACACAATTTAAATATAGTTATAAAATTGCGGAATATAATTCTCTATTCCATTAAAACACTGTTATGTAAGTAAAGGAGTTTCTAATTTTATAATATGTCATTTCACTTACAATCGTGTGTTAAATTGAAAGCTTTCGTGTAATTGGGGGCCTGTATGAAAAATCTTATATCTATTTTTACCCTTTTAGTAATTTATTTTATAAATGCATTATTTTATGTTTATAATTACAGTTCATAATGTTTTCTTTTCAGCTTCCCTTACAAATTCTTTTCATAATTCTCACACAACTGTCTTTCATGGTGCGAGTAAACTCTATAATTCTAATTCTAAACAAAAGTTTTAATAAAATCCAATAAGCAGCTGCGCGGCTTAGTGTGTCAATCATAAAGCCTCAGTGTGAGCCGCACAGCTTACTCAGCCTCCAAGTATGCCTTAGCTTCAGGTACAGCAACCAAATTTTGATTCAGCCAACCACATCCTTCCCAGCCTAAGCCTTCCAAGGAGCAGCTCAGCTAGCCCAATTATTCTCAGACGCAATCCAAAACCATCTTCGGCCGCAGCTACCCAAACTCACACCCACAACTTAGTATTCAGCCGCAGACTCAGCGGCGCGGCTAAAGGCAAGTCTGTTTAACACCAGTATAATAATGCTATTATCTTGTTAAGGGATCTAAAGAGATAAGACAATGAACGATAAATTGATGTACATACTCAATGATGATACACAAAATTCCCTCTTCTGTAGATGACAATCATTGGGTGAAACGTTTGGACAATTAACTTAATCAATCAACCAATAAAAATTCAATCAAAGTCCCCAAATTTGTTAAGCCAACAAATAAGAAAACGTTATTAAAAAAACTTTGAGGTTCAGTGTAATTAACAGCCCATTGTCCCCTTCTGGCATTTTATTAGAATAATTTGTATAAAACATCACTAATTTATGTAATGACATACACTCGATATTAATCAATAATCAAAACTGTCATTTTAAAAATGGTATGTCGACAATTGTTGGCCAAGTGGAAAAACCTAAATATAATCTAAATATCGCAACCAGTAAGCTACTTTAATCCCATGCCCTGTAAATAGCTAGTATTATTTTATATTATTTGTTAAACTTGTAAGTATATTAAAAATAAATGAAAACTGGGCCGAAGGACAGTCAAGATTGACTTTAAAGGCCCTGTAGTACAGTTACCTTAACTTTACCAATGTAAATAAATATATCTATAAAAGTTAATGTAATTTAAAATGTATATAAATATTTTGTGAAATCAATCTGTAATTTACTACTAATAAATCATATCATATCATATCATTTTACTGTTCTTGATGCCATGTAGATAAAATAACAACCATTGAAACTGCATGTCTACAGAGTTCTGCCTGTTTTGAAAGATGTGCTGAAAATGGATTGCCTATTTCTTCAATAATTTTCAAATGTGTACAGCAGATAACCCAATTATTTCAAACGCTATTTTCAGCTACTCCGGTCAAAGGGAAAAGCGATATAATGTATAAACGATTTATACATTATACATTCAAAATTTAAATTTTTCAAATTTAGATTTTTTTTTAAAGTTTGAAGCTTTTTTAACTTTTGAATATTTAAATATTAAGATAGGACGCGGATGCTAGGTACACTTACGGAAACTAAAATTCAGTACATCTTTTGAAATGGATACCCCTGTTTGTTTTATACTACTTGATCATTTTACCATTTTAAAAACTTTAGAAACGTTGATATCTTATCTGCAAGGAAAATAAACCATGGACTGATCATTTCAAAATTAATTTTTACACAACTTTGGTAATCTATAATCTTGTCTGTCCGTCCGTCTGTCCGTCCATCCGTCTGAAGCTTAATATCTCGGTAACCACTGAACCGATTGGATTCTACTCTTCAGGGTATATACCTACCGGTCCTGTGGTGGTTTTAGGCTATTTTCTTGGGGGATGGGACACCCCCAACCCCCCAAAAAAACAAAAAATCACCCCCCTATTTTTTTTTTTTTTTTTTTTTTGCAGAAGATTTCCTAGGTCCTTTATTTTTTTTTGCAAAAGATTTCCAGGTCCTTTATTTTTTTTGCAGAAGATTTCCTAGGTCCTTTATTTTTTTTTTGCAGAAGATTTCCCTGGTCCTTTACGAATTTCACCTTAATTTTTTTTTGATCATCTCTTGGGGCAAAGCCCCTAGAGGCTAGGGGCAAAGCCGCTAGTTTATATATAAAAAAAACATTAAAATTTTGAACTGGTTATTAGGTCTTGAAATTAAATTTGTACTGCACTGGTAATTCCTGTGACAGTTATTCAAAATGTCCAATGGCATTTGCATAACTACTATAATATAACTCTAATATTTCACAAAAGTTTTAAAATTGTTTTAAGCATCCAAAGTTATAAATCTATATTGTTAATTGAGGCTCCTATCGTTTAACAAATTTATTTCCAAGAATTTTTGTAAATTATCTAAAATTTGAATTATAGGAAGGTTACATCATCTTCCGTCGATTTTTTCATCCACAAATTATGTATCCATTATGAAAATGTAGATTTTATAAGGTTTATTCCTTTTTTTGCCAATAGAATTATAACCCTATATCCCCTTAAAGGCATTAGAAATAAAACAAGGGGATTATATATTGATAGGTTACAAAAATAGGCTTGATTGTTTAACAAAGTCTTATGTTTGAAGGTTTTGTACTATTCAAAGTTATACTTAACCTAACCAAGCTTATACCAACAACGAAATTAATTCGGGAAAAAAAATCACAAATCCTATACGCGATTTTCAGCTGTCGTTAGGGTGCATAACAAAGTAAAATTACTTGCCCTCCAAATATAATCTTAGATTTATTTTGCTTGTTGGCTATACCTTATTCCTGAACCGAACACTATCAAAAAAACTAGTTGAAGATATTTTTGATATTGCCTTGCCTTGTTACAAAATTAACCTTGTTTTTTTTATATGCCCAGGGGGTATGATACAGTGGTCTGCTTGATCAAAAAGGGTTTGTGTCATTTCTACTAAATCTTTTATGAAGAATAATCTAGCAGAAAGTGTTGTTAATCCGCCAGGATTTCCTGGATATCATCTCAACCTGCACACACACACAGCTCTGGTGTCACACATCATCAAACTTTTCATAAATTCTCATAATACTTGTATTTTTCTAGGTAACGCTAAGAACCAATTTGAAGTGTGATTACACAAGAAACTTTATGTTATGCCCTTGATCTGAAATTGACAGGGGTGTGACAATGGAAGAAACTAATAATCTATGCCAAAAGTACCATAACTTTTTCAAAATGCAATTTCAGTGTCAAATGATTTACAAATGAGAATCAAAATATTATTACATGGATGTTGCACCAGATTTGCATGTACTCTTGTAAGGTGATGCTCGCAGCTGGCTAAAATAACAATATCCACATCGACTCGCTTTATATCATCCCCTCCCCTTCTACTGGATGACCAAACAGACCTATATGTGAAGTCTATATCAGCTAATTGACGACAAATTTTCCCCTGTCAAAACATCAATGTAAATTCTATATACGGATTAAATTAAAATGTGCCATAGATATGTTTGAGTATTCTAATTTTCACGTCTACATTATGACATGAGATAATAGAAATCTATGTGACGCTATTCCTCAATACCCTTTAATAAAAGTTAGACATATTTATTTATAAAGACAGCATTAATGACTTTTCTCCTAGTATATAGTATCTCTCAAAGAAAAATATGAGAGATGGAATTTTTATATTATCAGTGCCTTTTAAATGGATTAAGATAGAACACCTGCCATATTTGTTTGGTAATATGTCTTTTGCTCCGGTAGGGATTCCAGTCATAAGTGTGCACAGCGATTTGAAAGTGGGGTGTGACACCATTAAGGCGTGAAAAGGAGGGCCATCCCCACTTATTCTAATTTCAAAAGGCGGGGTAAACACCCTTCTACTGCAAGCCGCTGAAATTGATTTGAATTATATAATTTTGATTTCAGGACGTGGAGCTCTTTACATAAGAACACCAAACTCAAAACAAAAGTAAGTTTTAGAATAAGACAATTTTTTTCTAAATATTTATTAAAATGAATATTGATGCAATACAGTTATTTTTTACTAAAATTTATATACTATACAAATTTACTCAAATTCAACAGATATATTTTATAAGGAATGGTAAGAAACAACATGAATAACATTTTTTGTTTATAAATCATAATTTTATACATATATTATTTTTATCAGTTTTATAAAAAAAAAGAAACATAGATCATTTGATGAAAGGAGAATATTTTTTTGTTAAAATTAATTAAACATTGGCAATTTCATTAAAAAATACAATTACAGTTTGGAGGATAAAACATTTAACTTCTGACTCATTTTTTGTAGAATTTTAATGCAATTTTGTTGGATTTTTTACTAATTTTAGTGAGGCAATGAGCCAAAAATTTTTTAAAGAATCCACCTCTGATTTCTTAATAATTTTGCAAATGTTATATTTTTAATATTATTTTTATCACAGGGAGAATACAACCAATGTATATTCTAAATATATCTTTTAAAACAAAATAATTGATTAAGAAATTCATGCAGGTTCCCTATCCCTTTATTATTAAAAGATCTTAACCGGTTTGAATTGAAGACCAATTGAAATTGACAATTGTATGGTGTTAAAAAAAGTATTTCACTAGTGTTTTTGTATTTTATTTATGAAAAAATCTTTATTATCATTTTTACTTTATTATTTAAGCAATTTTCAAATTAATTATTTTGTTTTAAAAATATATTACTATTCATAAAAATAAATGGTTTCTGTCATAAATTAGGGGAGAGGGAAAAGGGTTAACTTTTTTTGCAAGAGAAAAAGCAACATAAATATTTTAGGAAAAGAAAAAAAGGATGTTTTACATTTTAGGGAAAACATTTTATATTACAGGAAATTTCAACTACTGCAAAATCTATTGTTAATTACCTAAAATAAAAATTTTGTTTTGACCTTTTTATATAAATGATTTACACAAGTTAAGGTTTGATTTTGTTTAAATTTTCCTTACCCCAATATGAGATACAAAGGAAAAATTAATTATTTTCAAGTAAATAATAATAGTTTATGATGTAAATCAATTCTAACAGACATTATTTTGTAGCGAAGATTTCTATAATTTCAATAGTAAAATATTCATTGTTGTTAGTAATAAACTTTTTGTAATTTATGTTTTTATTTTTCCGCTTAACTTTGCTTTACCTTTCAAGTAATTTGAAATTTTATAAGCTTGCTGTTAAAGCGCTACACATGGGTATAATTGTCCTTATAAAATGTGAACTAATTGCTCGTTCCTTGTTATATAAAACTAAATCTTACTATTTAAAAAAAAATTAACAATAAATAATCAATTTTAGAAGCTCTAATTATTTTCTGGAAATTTCAAAATATATTTTCCTTATTAATAAATTAGTCACCTTGTTATTTATAAATTAAGTTTTTAAATTGAATAGATTACCTTTTAAATATCTACCGGTTTCTTACTCCTTAAAGTATAACTCTAGATTTATGATGATGTATGAAAAAACTACAATCAACAAAAACCCAATTTTAAATGAGAAAAATATTGAATTTTCAAAAATATACTAAGGCTTCTAAAATGACTGATTTTTTTATGAAGTAGTTTACATTTGGTTGAATTTTTCTAATAATCGGCTATTTATTATAGGTGGAATCATTGTATGATAGGTATTTCTATCAGAAAATAGGTATTAATGACTCCAGCTAAAAAATAGCCTTTCATATTGAACAAAGAAAATGTTGTTTTAATTAGTCACAAACTTATTAGTAATTATTGAATATTTTCACAAAGTGTATTTGGTCAACTGTTTCTTATTGCATAAATATAACTGAAAGGTGGGTGTCATCTAGAGAAGATTTTGTAGGGTTACTAGCGCTAATATTGGTAGGTAAATGGTCAGGTATGTAAGTCTGTACTGCAGCTGGCTGTGTGAGCTGGACCCAGCGCTGGTCACACCACTGGTTCCCCCGACCTCGTCCAAGATTGGCTGCGCGTTTTTACCTGAAAGTAATAAATTGTTAATAACCCTTACATAAGAGGATCCGGGTGAGTGTCTGCCTGTGTGGTAATTACTCAACCAATATGGTTTAATTTAACAGTGAATCGTATCATAGGTACCGGGAAGGTTAATTACAATTTTAGAAGATATACCACCAACATCAAAAACGAAATCAACACTAGAAAAAATGACATAAAATTCTTGTTATAATAATAAGAAGAGAGTCGCATTCCCTACATCCGACCACGCTCCCCTCCCTCAGAGGCTAGAATTATTTTGAATTTAGGCAGAAATGTTGAATTCGAAGCAAAAAAGCACACCTGGTTGAATATTTAATTCTACAGAAGTAGTTGCCTTCATACCCATCATTGTACAAGTATAGTTGCCAGAGTCCATGGGACGCGCTCCTTTGATTTTCAACTTGCTTGTTGCTCCTGTGGCCATCAGGTTCGTTTCAACACTGAAAAAAAATAAGCTTTAAACATTTTCATTACAATAACGAGTTAAAATGTTACCTTATTATAGTTATTGATTGAATCGTATCATGTACAGCTTTCCACGGATAATAAAATAAAGATGTATAAGAATTATTCTAGTTTAGTAGGCTCCGAGGGTTCTAAATTTTAGGTATGCTTTACATAATTTCGATGATGACTATATACTATTTTACTTTCAGATTTTTGTCTTGGATTGGTTTTAAGCTATTTTTGCCCCTTTCATCCCTTCGAGAACAGAGCTCCTAGATGCTAATGGTGTTGCTGCTATTTAATATTAAAACATCAATGATATGTAAAGGTGAAATAATCTTTAAATTGTTTGATAATTCATAGAGCTTCAGATTAGTTGATGTAATTATTCAAAAAGAAAGTTGTATTTGTTTTATGAAACTTGTTGAGCTTGGACAGGGACTGCAACTCAGAGATTTAAATTGAGTTTATGCAAAGGATATAAATAAAATTCAACTAGTACAAAACAAGATTTTTGTGAAAAATTATGCAATTAAAGAAAATATACATATGATAATTTTAAAAAGACGCTCAAAACATAGGACGACAAATCCCTTCCAATCGCAGTTAAAAGATAATTTAAAAATAATAACTCCACCCTCCCTTTTAAACATGCATGGTTATGACCTACAGAAAACGTTTGCAAATGAGCTATAAATAACTACTAAACCTAATTGAAAGGAAGCTTATAAAAACAAAATAAGCACAAATATTGCAGGATACAAATTTGTTAATATCATTATAGTGTTCGTTGGAAGGATTAAAAGCAGATTTAAATTCATTATACAGAATAAATGACGAACATTTTGTAAGGAAATGTTTGCATATAAATAATAGAGTAAACTTAGAGAGGAGACCATACAAAGAGGTATAAAAGAGAAAGTAAATTACATACTTAAAGTTCATGATCAGTGTTTTCAAGATATTATTATTTTTCCTTGTTATTGACTGAGTCCCTAGCATCTAAGGACAGTAAAATAGCTTACAAGCATACCTATACTCAGTTGCATAACTATATTCTAAATTTCAAAAAGTTTTGCAATTGAGAATTAATATGTCTAATGTAACAATAATCATATAATTTATTAATATTGCAATAAAGCTCAATATAAAAAACAACAATGAAGATAATTTCCACTAGTAGCGAAACTTCTTGGATAAAACTGGTTAAAAACATTAGTAAAACAAGTTGTATCATTTGCTGTCAGTGTATAATGAAGGATCTAGCTAACCGCTGAACCGATATGGTTCTCCTTTACAATTTAGTTTCCTGGGATGGTTATAGTTCTATTTTAGGGGAGTTAACCACCAAGAAAAATCGCTTCTAGAAAAAATACCCTCAATTTTTTTTCGTTTTTAATAAAAAGATAAGGGGTGGTTTTGACCTAACCCAACCAAAATTTCAAGAGCACCGAGTCGATAAAAAAAAATAAACCTAACCCACTCTCTCGCCCCTTGATATCTTGATATTTAGTTTTATGTAAGAAAACTAGTACACTTTGAAAAAATTCAGAAGACAGAATGAAAGAATGAATCTAGTTGTACATTATATGCACTCCCAATGCGATTAACACAAACATTAATTATAAAAGGTGTTTGTTAATTAATCATTGTATACGAAGCCTTTCAATAATTACAATTTAAATTATATCATAAATTTTTCCAATGTATAAAAAGTATTAAATTATGCAAAATTGTACCTAATAATTTATTTTTAAAAAGCTACTATATAAATTGTAAGATTTGATGGTCATAAGTGACAATATGTATCTAAAAATGTAAAACTTTGTAGGGGGATAGAAAGGTAACCTCCCCCCAAAAAGAGGGGACTTGTAAGTTCAAGGGATATGATTAGAAAAGAGTGGACACCTAGGGAGGGGGGGTGTACCCACTTCTTTTAATTTAACTAGGGAGCTGGAGGGCGGGGGGGCCGGGGGGGGAGTGGTAAATACAACCCATATTCACCCTTTCTGCAAGCATCTGCATTTATAGTAATAATCTAAAATGTGCCCGGGTTTCAAACATAGCTTCCTTCAACCGAAAGATGAAACTATAACCTTTTAGGTAACCCCTAAAAGTAGGGCAAAGAAAAACAGGAGGGGGGGGGGATTAACCCGCCCCCCATCCTCCCACTAAGGGTTAGGTTAAATTTAATACCCCTACCTGATGCCACCGCGCTCCAAGTCGTAGTTGAGCATTCTGTCTCCCTTCTTCCATATGATGTACTCCGGCTGTTCCCCGACCAGGTTGTTCACCACACACTTGAGCTCTATGGTGGATCCGCCCTCGTAGATTATCTGGTCCTTCACCATCGAGTTACGCTCGTCCATTATCTTGATCTCGGGGACTAAAATAATTTTCTTATTGATGCGCTACACGAAATTAAAATAGGAAGTCTTATGGGTAGATGAATAGACATAGAAGATCTAGATGGTCAATCTGTTTCCATAATCCATCAAACTTACAAAGGGATTCTTAGCAGATGAAAACTTTTGTTTATTTATATTTATAAATGAATAATTCCTATAATATGAGTTTCATTTTCTGCCAGTCTTATCCTAAGAGATTCGACTCATTGTGTGAATTGAGTAAGAAATAGCTGCTCTTTTGTACTTGTTCTTTCACTGTTTTCTTATTGGCTGATCAAAAGAGAATGTATCTAGATGGTCTATATTTATTAAAAGATGAATTTATTTCTCGTTGCCTTTATCATTTGACCTCAGAATTCAAAGCTTGGTTTGACGCTAGTAAATAAACTATTTAAATTATATTTTTTGCTGCTTTTAAAATCTTAAAATAGTCCATGTGAATTGTTTAATTAGTTTTGGTTAAACAAGGACCATTTAAAATGAACACAGAATTTTTAGTGAGCGTTTAAAAAAATATTATATTTGAAAGTTGTTTCGGAACGCATGCCTTGCCGTTCTCGAAATCTTATCTCCAAGCCCTCCGAATGACCAACATAGCGAAGTTTACAAATGTGTATTTATTACCATGAAAACAGTGAGTCTAAAACAAAAATATAAAAATTAATTACATAATATTAATGGTTTATTATTTTTGTAAGATCGAGGTTGCGTGATTTCAATTTAATTAAAAATATAAAATTTCTAAAAAACTTTAAATTGGCACGAAACATATTAAATAGCATCAGAAATTGATAATTTTAGATTCAAATGATCAATAAAATTAAGGAAAATATTCGTATGTCAAAAGTTAGCAGTTAAATGGTCTATTTGTTGAAAAATTAATGTTTTAAATTTCTTCGTAAAAATATACCATACTACACTTATTATTAAGAATTAAAGATAAATTCTTACCACATATGATGTCAAACTAAGCAGGAAGGCTTATTTGAGATCTTCCACGGATTAGAGCGCATGTATGTTCAACCAATACATTATTTTCATTTACGTAGCTCTTCACATGGGAATCATCAAAGGAAAAATGCGCGGCTTCTTGTTTGTTTACAAGCGACGCGCGGAGATAGTTAGGAATGCCGCGTAACACACTCATTCTCTGGTGTAAGGAAAAGGGAATTAATGGGTTCGAACTTGCCAGGGAATACAAGAAAAATCATTCCAACACACACCCGTCTAGTCACTGGGAATCGAACACAATAACTCATCTTAGCATCATGCGTGCAGACAGTGTCCACAAAATCACAATCTCATAACGCATAAATTACAAGAGTTTAAAATGGCATGGCCATCAGGCCTAAAATTAATTATGGTAACTTACGAACACCACAATAACTCAAACCGACTCCACTACCACATAAGGATAGGAATAAGGAATGGGAAAAGCATTCAACATTCATGAAATGCACATTTACCACTCACACATCTCATTATATCATGGCCTCATAATCTCAATTAAAGTTAGAATTACAGACCATGTAATTGCGAATACATGAATTAATAATCAATAGTACCCAAACTTTGATTAGGTACCTACATAATAATAGGCAAATGATTTTTATATTAAAAATCGCATCAATAATTAAATAATCAACTCAAACTTTTAAATCAAAAGAAAGAAAGATTAAATAATGACATTTTTTCTACTAAATCTTTTTGCTAGAAAAGAAAAGTAAAATTTCATAAAAAACTTCTCAAAAATTAGCATTTTCTCCAGCGGAAAAATACTCGGGCTTACATCTAGACATTTCTTAGATAAGATAGGTAAGATCCTTAAATCTAACATGTTTTAATAAAATAGACACTTAAATCTAAATAAAATATGACTGTAAAAAAAAATCATCAAACATCGGAAAATTAAAATTTCACAATTTTAAATCTTCGTGAATCAAAATTGCGTAAAATAAAATTGCAATTGAAATATGCAAATTAAATTACCAAAATAAAACAAAAGCTCAATTATAAGAAAAGAACTTCTCTAAATGCTGAGTTTGCAATTTCTCTCTGTTTTAAGAAGAAAGCAACTTGTACATATTCATACAGTCAAAATTAAGGCAATTTGGGGCCTCAGTTAGAATGAACCCCTCAAGATACAAACTAACCAATCTTTCAAATATTAATAATGCCATATTCCAGCTATCCTGACGGACGTTATGTCTTTCCATCACAATTTTTTGATACTGCATAATTTCCGACAGGATTTCTGGCGCAGGGCTCCATCAATTTGGGTAGATTGATCTTGAGCAGACGTCTTGCGGAAGTCTCGTTACTCGTGGCGGCTGCGTCATCTGATAATTTGTACTTGCAAACCACGGTCCTCCCACCTGGGCGCACTTCTTCCACACGCCCCAATCTGAACTTCTTCATCAAACTTGTGCTATCGTCGATCAGCACCACGTCTCCCGGCTCGAGCAGCACCTTGTTGCTGCGCCACTTGACGGACTTGAGTAGCTCAGGCATGAGCTGCTCCTTGTACACCTGATGGAACTGACGGGTCAACTCCTCCAAGTTCTCCAGCCTCCTGGTGATGGGCTCTTTACAACCTGTCTCGAAGGTGCAGATTGCATCGTTGGTCCTGCCGCCTAACAGATCAGCAGGTGAAATTATTCTCCAGCAATTGACGTCATCTCCTTGGGTGGCATAGGTCAATGGCTTAGAATTCAAGACTCTTGCAGTCTCAGCACACAACACCAATAAATCATTGAAGGTTACAGTAGCACCAGCCAACTTCTTGTTCAACACACGCTTGACCAGCCCAACCTGCCTCTCCACAGTACCTACGAACGAGTGTGCTGCAGTGGGCACAAGGTGCCATTCAAAATGCATCCTGGTATCCTTCAAAAGTTCATCCATAATTCGTTTGGCACCAGCCATATTGGTGCCTCTGTCTGTAGTAACCCTTCTAGGCATATTGTAAAACGCCTGAAGTTTTCTCAAGCCGACCAGCACGGCTTCAGTTGAATAATCGGTCAACACGTCAACAAACACAGCCTGTGTGAATCTACAGGCCACAATCAACAACCAAACTTTGTACTTGGTCTTGGAACTCCTGGTGCCAACGCCAGGCTTCGTAACTTCTATCGGCCCCGCAAGGTCCATATGCACCTCCTTGAAGGGCACAGAGGGCTCGACACGATCTGGCAGAATATTAGCAATTGCGGGACTCGACCGCTTGGCATATTCAATGGAACATGCAGCACAACTCTTGACCACTTTCATAGCCTCCATGCGGCCATGTGTGATCCATGCATACCTGCGGCTTTGCGCCAACGTCTTACGATGGCCTCCATGCCCCAATTCATCGTGGGACTGTTGAAGGATGAGCCGCGCCAGCCTGTTGTGGCGGCTGAGCAAGACAACACCTGGGCTGTCCTTCATAATCTTCCTGGGGCCTCCAGCAGCGGCCTCAAGAGCCTCATCTCCTCTCCCGGACATTTTTAATATTGTAAATGTCCTAAGAGGAAAACATCCATCATGACCCACTATGGGCCAACAAACCTGGACCTTGTGATGATAGGGTTGAAGGGAGTCTAATTTCCCTTCGGCGTCCATGGTCATCTCCTTTTCTTGGTTGAAGGAAGTCAAAAACAAGTCACAAACAGAATCCATGTATGTATTTGTGAAAGTATAGTTCTCATAATACCTAGAACTATCATTGTTGCTAACACCATCCTCAATTGTTGCAACACCACGTTTCTTGACAAGCAGCATTTTAAAGCAGTTGGCAGCCTTAAGAACTGCGGCCACAGTCCTCCTTGCCTGCCTGTAGGTCCTTCTTGCCAGGGACCTCCAGAAATCATTGTCCACCACCTGTGTGAACATTACCTTGAGCTTCGCCATCTTGGGATTTAGCTCGCTCTCGGGAATGGATGCATTTACCTCACCCGCCGTCTTAACGGGCCACTGGTCCTGTTCCAGGCGCAACCAGCTTGGACCTTCCTGGTATGTAGATCCAGGTTGTACATCCTCAATCGTACACAAACCACGCGTCACCAGGTCGGCGATGTTGTGTTGGGTTGGAACCCATCTCCAATCTTCAGGGCTTGTCAACTGTTGTATCTCGGAAACACGATGACTGTTGAAAACATTTAGCATGACACTGTCACTGGATAATTGAGCCAGGGCACAGCTGCTATCACTAAAGAATACTTTGCCAGAAATGTTGAAAGGTAGGGCTCTGACAACAGTATCCACAAGCCTTGCCAAAATTAGACAACTAAGCATTTCTAACCTTGGTATAGACTCTATCTTCACTGGTGCGACACGTGACTTGGCGCAACACAAAACTACATCATATCCTCCAGGAACTGGCCACCTCAGGTAGGTGATGGCTGCATAGGCCTGGTTAGATGCATCACAGAAACCAACAAGCATTGGAAGCCCCAACGGCTTATCAGGAACCATCGAACGTCTAAACGACACATTTCCAAGTGCCGAACGGTCCTGGAGGCTGGACACGAGCTCCGACCTCAACTCTCCAGGTATAACATCATCCCAGTTGCATCCATGTATGCAAACTGAGCGCAGACACAGCTTGGATTTAAGCAGCAATGGCGCTGCTAGACCCATTGGGTCATACAGTTGTTGCACAATTCTCCAAACTTCACGTTTAGTTATCAACTCAGGTAGACTTCTCCAGAGGTCCTCCAGATCCAGATCCTCTAGTAACTTTCTACCCTTAATCTTCTCACCGTGGTTGGCTCTGACAGGTAGGAACAACTTATCCTGTTTAGGGTCCCAAACAAGGCCCAGAACTTTTACACTGTCAACATCATCTCCAGAATAAACAACAGATTTAAACTTGAAATTGCCAGGTGCAATCATATCTTCCAGCTCTTGGACCAGCTGGACAGCTTCAGGTTTACTGTTATGACCGCTCAAACAGTCATCCACGTAAGTACAAGTCTCCAATTTGACCGATGGAGGATCTTGATACAAAATAAATTCAGAGCTGAGTGGTTGCTGAACATCTCTCCACACATCCTGCTGGGCTACAACGTCACAACCTCTAATCTTCTCAGATCCATAAACATCTTGAACATCCTGCTGGGAACGTCCACCAAAAATACGACCAGTGAGTCTGAGGGTGGTCACAGCCATATCGCCGGCCAAGGCCTCACCAAAGTTGATGGTTTTGGTGAGGTAGACCTCCGGCTCTCCATCAACTGTATCAGCGAAAAAAACACGTTTCAGCTGAGAATCTTCATAGGTAGCTAATAATGAATTGTAGAACTTCTGAATATCAGCCACGAATGCACACTTATAACTTCTGAACCGGATAAGATTGTGCATCAGAGTATATAATGGAACTGGGCCGTCCATCATAATACTATTGAGGCTTAGCCCCTTGCAGCAGAGGCTAGAATTGGCGCATATCCTCAACGGCGTGGAAATAGACTCTTTATATGCGCAGACTAGGCTCGAATAATACACGGGCTTAGTATAAGCTAGGTCTTCTGGCGAAGCTTTCTGATACACTCCACGAGACACAGCTTCTTGAAACACCTGGCAGAAGGTGTCATATTCACCTCTTTTGACCATCCTCTGCCGGTCACGTAAGCAGATTTTGTACGCCTGCTCAGAATTATCAAACAACACGCTTGGCGGCTGCTTGTAAGGATATGAAGCCGTCCAAATATGGTTCTCAAGATCTAATGTCAGACCTTCTTCAATCAGCTGCCGCTTACGCACGTCCAAGGCGGACTGCCCGGCGGCTATGGCGGCGCAATGACGGCAGTTCTTACAACCGCTGCACATTGATGGCGGCTGTATTCCCAAACTTTCAGTACTAAGGAACTCCATCTTGCTGACCTCCAACTTCACAGCTTTACAGGCGACAGGATTAGCAACAGTCCTGCCATCTGCAGACACAACTAAATAGCCTGTACCAAATAAGCTTCTGTACAGTCTAGAATCACCAACCATTTTATCTGCACACGGGAACATAGCTGGTGTTAAATGGCCGATAAGAATATCAATCTTACCGTCGACCATAGAAAAATTATCAGGCTTCATGTTGAAAATGTCGGCGGCGGCTGTAGGATCAATAGAACGCAACCCTTCTTCAGTACCAATGCTGGGCACTACCGCCGCCTCCAGAATATGTGAATTCCGGTTGCGGTCAACCAAACAAATCTTGACTGTAGGACATGCTTGGCTCTTTCCATCTGCCAGAGAAATAGTAGCTGTGCGACCAGTTGATGGCAACTCTAACTTCTTGGCAATACTTCTAGAAATCAACGTCAAATTTGCTCCAGAGTCCCACATGGCATTGACGGTGACTTGACGTTTGTCAGCCGCCAATGCCGTGAGCTGCTGCAACATCAGCATAAAATTGTTCTTGCTAAACAATTGTGATTCATACACTGCCGCAACTTGTCCACCAGCAACAGATTCGTGTAACAATGAATTATGAGGCTGGTTGCAGCTGTCTATGGTACAGCTGCCAAGTTTATCGGCTCTGGGACAATCGGCCACCCGATGCCCTTTTTGTAAGCAGAGCAAACAGGCGCCTATCTTCTTGATGAAGACTTTGCGTTCAGGAACAGACATATCCCTAAACTTGGAGCACTTAAACAACAGGTGATCAGAGTTACAACCTTCCGACGGGCAAGGCTGTTTCTTCTTGGTCTTAGCTGGAGACCCAGGTTTACCAACGGCTGTAGCTGCGGCCGCAGGATTACCTTTCTTCTTGGAGGGGGTGTCTACATCGATTGAACACCTCATCAAAATGGCGCCACGCTGTTCCTCTATAATCTTCAACAGCTTAGGAATATTTGGGGTATCCATCGAGCCCAACGCCAGGTTGAGCTTGTCTTGAAAATCACGTGGCAACTTCTTGGATAACATCTCCAGAAGGATCACGGTCAACCACTGGCTTGTGGTGACTTCCTCATCATCATCATCTTTAGTCAGCTGCTCGAGCTGGCTAACTGCACCACCAAACTCTGCTAAGACTGTCACAATCTGGTTGGAGTCCGACGGTTTAGGCTTCTTCTCCCATTGGTTGAAAAGGCAGAGCATCTGACGTGTTTTGGACTTAAAACGTGCGTCGAGGTAAGCCCATTGAGATTCATGCGATTGAATCTGAATTAACTGAAGTCTCAACTCTTTATTTTTGCAAACCTTTTCACTGCTCAATAATAACTGTAAATATGACGGGTCCTGTCCTACGGTAAGCTTTTTAAAATTGTCCTTGAAACTTACGTAGGCTGACTCTGAGCCGTCAAAGCTTGGAAGAAGGCGTTCGTCGACACGATTCATATATCCTGGCGTGAATATAGAACCGGTGCCGAACTGTGGTGTGCCAAATGGCGACACAAATGGCGATGCTGTCGAAGCACCCGCCGTCATTGTAGGCGGCTTCACAGGTTCAAGCTTAACCTCAGCCAGCCGTTTCATCAAAGCAGACAAAGTGTTTATAATTGGTTCTGGTAAGGGAAAGTATGACCCTTTAATAACTTTCACAATCTTTAAGCATCGATCATATAGTTCAGCCTTATGGTTAGGCAAATTATCACCAACTAAATCAACAACACTTTGAATGTCACTAAGCTCTTCCATAGCATCTAGAGCATCTTTCAGAGCGTTATAATCCTTTTGCACAGTAATTATATTAGAATAAATGTCACTAAACTCCTCAAGCTCTTGGATTCTCACACCAAGCTTGCTAAAACCGACCATGATGCTATCGAATGTCTCGAACTTGTCATGGACAAGGATTGACTCCTTAGTGAAATGTCTAACATCAAGCTCTGAAGATTCACTGACCAACTTCATCACTTTATTTAGTTCACTGGTTAGGGCCTCGACGGCTGGGCGCAGCCGCAATCCCAGTTGAGCGCCTTTATTCTTTTTAGGACCCATGATTGTCACAAAAATTAACTGTACTGATTATGATTATAATAATGCGTGGTAAGGTATCACAACCAACACATTCACAAAACTTCACAGATATTTTCTTAGCCGCATCTGTTCTGTCTTGTTTTCATTGTTTCGGAACGCATGCCTTGCCGTTCTCGAAATCTTATCTCCAAGCCCTCCGAATGACCAACATAGCGAAGTTTACAAATGTGTATTTATTACCATGAAAACAGTGAGTCTAAAACAAAAATATAAAAATTAATTACATAATATTAATGGTTTATTATTTTTGTAAGATCGAGGTTGCGTGATTTCAATTTAATTAAAAATATAAAATTTCTAAAAAACTTTAAATTGGCACGAAACATATTAAATAGCATCAGAAATTGATAATTTTAGATTCAAATGATCAATAAAATTAAGGAAAATATTCGTATGTCAAAAGTTAGCAGTTAAATGGTCTATTTGTTGAAAAATTAATGTTTTAAATTTCTTCGTAAAATTAAAGATAAATTCTTACCACATATGATGTCAAACTAAGCAGGAAGGCTTATTTGAGATCTTCCACGGATTAGAGCGCATGTATGTTCAACCAATACATTATTTTCATTTACGTAGCTCTTCACATGGGAATCATCAAAGGAAAAATGCGCGGCTTCTTGTTTGTTTACAAGCGACGCGCGGAGATAGTTAGGAATGCCGCGTAACACACTCATTCTCTGGTGTAAGGAAAAGGGAATTAATGGGTTCGAACTTGCCAGGGAATACAAGAAAAATCATTCCAACACAAAAGTGGTGAAAGAACGCATTGAAGTATGAGTATTTAAAATAGTCTTTGCATATGTAGACTAACACCTCAAAGCATAAGAATTTTTAAAGAATTTTGGCTTCACAAAAATATAAGAAGTTACTATAAATTATCGTTTTTGCATAAATACTCACGAGGAAAACCAATATAAAACATATTTATAACTAATAAAGAATATTATTCATCTAAAAAATTGCAAAAAAAATGAGCGGCCAAAAATGAATTAAGGTAGTTGAGTTCTGTACTGTCAGGTTTGCCAGAATCCAGGTTCTCCTGCCAGCCAATATATTGCAAAATGAGCCTAATTTTGCCATACAACTATTGAGAAAACAAATCTATACTCCACATTTTATCAACTAATAGGAGTATTACATAATACATTCATGAAAATTTATATTTATAACAAGGATGACAATAACCATAACAAAACAACTTTTTTTAATTATCGCCAAATATTTATAAAAATAGAATATACAAAACTGCATAATTGAATAGTTATGCGCTGAGAAAATCTTAATATAACCTAACTAAGTAAACAATTTTAATAAACAAAAACAATCAGTAGACAAAAATTGTGATCCAAAAATTGGTTATAGAATAAGAGCATATCAACCAAAAAAAAAATAAACCCAAGGATCCAAAGGGATAAGACACAGATCGACGAATTGGTGTACATCCCCAATAATTATACACAATTTACCCCTTCTGTTGATTACAATTAGTGTTTGAAAGGTTTTGGCTCTGAACTTAATGAATTAACCATTTAAAGTCCCCAAAGGTATCAACGAATAAGAAAACGTTATTATAAAACTTTGGGGACTAGTGTAATAAACAGCCCAATGTCCCCTCCCACTATGACTTTGAATACTGTCACGGACAGAAAGATGTAGAGTAACAAATATTATTCTAGGTCAATAATAGTTATTTCTCGCATCGTATTATAAACGGCTTTCCGCGGATATAGAAAGTACAATTATGAGATTAAAACTAGTCTTTTTAGCCCCGAGGTGCCGATGACACCGGCTAAAAAAACCTGTTTTTAATCTTATGAATGTACATTTCTATATTCGTAGAAAACTGGATATTATACTATGCTAGACATAGTTTTTTTTGTATGGATGAGAACCGGTTCCTATCCACCGGATTCGAATGAATACGAGAAAGTACTATATAATGTTGATTTAAGTTTATTTGGTATTGCTGTTTCAGATTTATGAGATTTATGCAATAGTTAGTACTTTTTAACTTTTCTTCAGCAGAATATATTTTGATTCATGATTTGCAAATTTTATCCTTTTCAATATATGATATAGTCCTAGATGTCAAAGATCTGTATTAGGCTCAAGGTCTAATTATTTCACTTTCCCTATCTTCTGCGAATTAAGTATTATTCTATCAAAAAAATTAGTAAGACTTTTTGTAAGGATCTCGCTAATAGCTTAACCGACACGGTTCTCTTTTACAGTGAGCGTATTGAAAAGTTCTTTTAAAACTATTTTGGGTTAGGGTAACTCCACCCTCCTAAGAAAAATACACCCCTGATTTTTTTCCTTTAAAAAAAAACTTGAATTGAAAACAGGGGGTCGAGTCCCTCCTCTACCTCAAGTATGCTAGAGGCTCTTTTGGGCGTAGCAGCTACTAAAGAATAGTCACGTACTTCAAAAACCTCCCTTATAAAAATAAAACCCATTTTGTTCCTCAAGGAAAAAGTTTGGGGAAATATATATTTTGCATATTTATTATAGTTTGTACAAATTGATACAAAACTTTCATCAATACTTCTCTTTTTTGTCAAACAAGAACAACCAAATACATAGTCCTGTCCATTCATGCTTAACATAAATTATAAAATTTGAATAATGGTAAACATACTTTTCAGTATATGTGTAAGTATAGAATATAGATGTATAACTCAGACAACTACCTAGGTTAAATTTTTTTTTGTCTACTAACAAATTGCTATTGGCTGATGTTTAAAGACCCAATTGAAAGTCGGCACAGGGTCCTCTCAACGTTAACATACAGTTATTTCACCCTTAACCTCTCTATTTTTACTTTAATTACTTTACTATGATATTAAAAACAAACTGGCGAGTACAACAAATATAGAGCAACTATGCTCCTTAAAAGTCCTTGAAAACATTAAATCATCGTGAAAAAAAAACTTTGTTGAAAAAAGTATCTTCTGTATAAAGATTGAAAACAGTTTTCTTCAAAGTTGTAAAATTTCTTTATAAAAGTAAAAAAGGAAAATATTTTACGGATGCATCACTTTCCAAACAGCGAAACTTTTATAAAATCATAGCTGTGAAAACAAATTATGTCCGTTAGAATCATTTATCAGATGTTGTACTCATTTTCATGTTTCATTATAAAGAGATACTCGAAGCTGGCTAAAATAACGATAACCCCCATCTATCTCCTTTACCCCATCCCCTTCCATCCTAGACTGAATTAACAAACGTGTAATTTGTAAATCAAGCAAAATTCGGTGGTCCATGGTTGTTGTCACCCTTGTCTTGTTTGAAGGTTTTACTATAGGTTTTGACAAGCAAAAGCTGCGAAATTGATCAAAAATGAAATATTGTAAATGAGACAAGGAGAGGGACCAGTATAAGGTAAAGAGAGATTAAGGACACCAACACTCATGATTTAAATGAGAATTTGTTATAATAAAATGTAAAAGATTATATATCTAGTATATATCTCACAACGCGACGTATTTAAAGACGTTAAAAATGGTTCCTACTGCTACTATGTTAAATGCGCGAAAGTAATAGTTAGAGAAGTCGAAATGCCTTTTGCCAAAACAGGTGCAATTCATTACCATGCACAGTTGGGACTTGCAGACAAAGGTCGTGCAATCAAAGAATTGGTTGTCTGTTGGGAATTTTTAAACCTAAAACCCCAAATGTTTTTTTTTTAAAGGAGAGATTTGGAGGCAATTGATCTGCAATCTCCCATACAGAAAAATAAATAGTCATCTTATTAATTAAATATTATACTCTTTAAAAATTTCAATCTTTTTAAATATTTCTTTGCTTTATGTAAAAATTTCATGTATTTTTGCTGCAAGTAAAACAAAAACATCAGAATATACATTTAAAATGTATTTTTAAGACAAGAAAAGAAAACAAAATTGAAAAATTTGAACAAAGGACAAAAGAAGTGTACGAAAGTTTTTGTTCCATTTCTAAAAATAAATTTTGTGGAACAATTTTATTCTGCTTATGAATATTCTAGCTCAATTTAGGAAGAACTATTCATGAGTCAGTGTCATATCTATTTTTAAGATTTGATTTTGAAACAAATGTAAAAACTATTGATAAGCTTATTTTGTCTGTTGTAGACTATTTTCAATTCAATATGAATTTGTTGAAAAACTGAAGTTAGTTTTGGATTGTTAACAAGAAGTAGTAGGTATTATTAATATGGAGGGTTAAAAAAGGTCTGATTAGGTTCAGTAATTTTTTGTATATGTGAATCTTCTTGAAATTTACAAAAATGTATGAGAACAAGGATGACAACATCCATAAAAGCGAAGCACTGAAACGGTAGGACAAACGGACGTTAACACTTGTATAGTTTCAGAACTGAATAATCAGAATATAAATGTATAAGAGTCAAAGCAAAATTGTGAGTAAATTTGTTAAAAAACTGCTTGATACAGGATAATGTTTATGGACATACTTACATTTTTAGGACTTGATTATAGAGTTGCTTCGTTTATTACATTATACTTTGTTGTCCCAGGAATCAATATACCAAAAATCAGATCAATCGGATAATTAGATCACATAAAAATTTGATGTTAAAAAAGTAAAAAAATCATCATGTTTAAAATGGACGTACGGACATTTTGGTAATGGTTATAGAGTTGCTACGCTTTCTAAATCGTACCTAACTGCTAAAGGAAGCATCATGCAAAATTTGAAATCGATAGGACAATTCTAACATGCCGAAATTAACGAAAAAGCTATCCGTTACGGACGGACGGACGGACGGACCGACCCTAATTATAGAAAAGCTTCGCTTTTAAAAAATTAATAAAACTTGAAACATAAAATGTACAAAGAAAGAGATTCTCAATTCCAAATATATCAATTTAACGCAATTGGTCATCGGTATGAAGTAAAGATGATATAGGACGTTGGTTTAAAGTATCCAACATTTCATATAAAAAGCTAAAACTCAGCCCCTGTAACGATCAGCTTATTATAGAGTAGGTTAATATAGATTAATAGTTTAATTTGTACTTGCATATCTAGGAATTTTTGCATGTGTATTTTTCCTAGAATATATTTCAAATAGGAACTGAATGCACTTTAGGGTTAGCTAGACGTTTATATTTATCTGAAAGATATTTTTCTTTCAGTGGGCGAGCAGCTGCAAAAAAGCTTTGACCACATCAGTCGTTTCAAGTTTAAACAAAGACCTTGATAGTTTATAATATGAAAATAACTAAAACTTAATAGTTATTTCTCGCATCGTATTATAAACGGCTTTCCGCGGATATAGGATGTACAATTATGAGATTAAAACTAGCCCCGAGGTGACGAAGTCACCGGCTAAAAAAACTAGTTTTAATCTTATGATTGTACATTTCTATATTCGTAGAAAGCTGGATATAATACGATGCTAGACATAGTTTTTTCGTATTGATGAGAACCGGTTCCTATCCACCGGATTCGAATGAATACGAGAAAATTGATTATAACATCATTGCTTATTTTGATGCTTCAATTTGACATGTTATTCCTTTTTTTCATAAAAGATAACTTTAATAAAAACGTTACTTCCCTAGGCCTATATATTCATTTTTTTGATTAATGTTTATAATAGAAAGAAATATAATTATTATATCTAAATTTTAGAATATTAAAAGAGAAGCAAATGTTAAGTCATAGAAAACATTTTTAGTGTATTTTTGAACAATTTTCAAATTCAAATTACCTTGAGTAAGTGAATGTCATGGTAATTTTCAGTTATTTAAGTTACTTTTATATGTAGATATTGAAAAAATTTGAAGCACGGCTTCTCTATAAGTTAGGTTCGGTTCATTATTGTATGCTTGTACAAGTATAATCAAGAAAATACAAAAGTTTTCATACTCCACAATAAGAATTTGGCAAAATTAAAGGAAAGGGAGGACATTATATCATTTGTGGTAAACAACTTTAAAATGTTTATTATCAAACATTAAATTTATTGATGTTTAAATAGCAAAATTTGTTCTGCTAAAAAGTTGGGACACCAATTCTAGTATATCAATACATTATTCACATCTTCTGTGCATTTACTTTCAATTCACTCAGAGTGTTGCTAGAAAATAGCAAAATTATGTTTACATTCAATTCACTCAGAGTGTGGCTAGAAAATAGCAAATTATGTTTACATTCAATTCACTCAGAGTAAAGCTAGAAAATAGCAAAAGTATATTTACATCATATTTACTTAGGTCGTGGCTATAACATAGCAAAATAATATTTAAATTATATTAACTTAGGTCGTGGCAATAGCTAAAATAGTTGAGAAATATTCATATGATATTTCCGACGCTATTGGCTCATATAAAAAGCACAGGAACCCCTTACTGTTAACATACACTTATTCAACACCTACCCCCTCTATACTTTTACTTTAATGACTCACCTACAACTTTTAAGTATGTGTATAGAACAATAGGATTCTTGGTTGACACCCTGCACTCGTACAGGCCCTCGTCCGACGTCTTGGTGTACTGGATCTGCAGCTTCCAGTCGTGTCCGGCCTCGTGGAATATCTGGTAGCGCACGTCGCTGGAGTAGATGAGCTTGCCATAGGTCAACAGGTACGGATTGTCCTCCCCGGTCCGTCGCATCCAGGACACCTGGAGAGTAATATAATTAAGTTTACAATCGGATATCGTATTACAGACATTCCGCAGATATTCACATGCAAATTTATAAGCTTAAACAAGTTTTGTTGGTTTCGAGTGTCTGAAGGCTCGGGCTAACAAAACTGGTAATAATTTTATTATTTCTATTTGAATATTTGTGGAAAATTTCTGTATCACGATGCAATACATAAGTTTTTAAAACTGGTTCTAAATCAGTGGATATTTATCGGTTTCGAAGCTATACTGGAAATCTACTTCTGTTATTAAATCTTTAATCCTATCAAATCCTATCCATTATAACCTAAACGCCGATGTTAAAGTTGTTTTTTTTACGAAAACTAAAATATAAAAGAAATAACATCCGATTAAAAAAGAAGTTTGCTTGGAAACCTTTGAATCAAAATTCATGATTCAATTAACACCTTTCAGTAATTGTACTTTGCCTTGGATAATGGATTTATTGTTACTTGGATCTTACGTCAGATTTTCACGTACGTAATAAAGTAAAACTTGTAGCTTGCTAAAATAATGACCACCTCCCACCAACCCCCTTAACCCCATCACCTCCCCGCCTACTGCATCCCTTTCCCTGCTACTGGATGAACGAAATGACCAAAAAGTGATATTGACGACAATTTTTTCCCTATCATAACATCCACGCATATTTTATATCCATTCCTTGCCTAAACAGCTGTTATTAATTGCAGTTTGACTTTAGTTAACTATCAACCATTTCATGTTATTGATCACTGCAGTTTAGTTTAACAAGAATAAATCGCAAAAACTACGCAAATAAATAAATATTTGAATATAAACAAGGACAATTAATAACAAATCAACGGGAAAATATATAAAAAAAAAGATAAAAAAAAGTATTTCAACCAGTTTTTATATGTAAAACGTTTTTTTAAGAATAACTAGAGAAAATTCTTAGAAGCCTTTTAGACTAGTTTTTACAGTAGTTTTTTCTAAATTAAAAGTTTTTTCCCACTAAGTCTCTTTCTGTTTACTTTAAAGTGCATGTACGCTGTAGATCTTTTACACTATTTTCAAATTGGACGTATATACAGATTCTAGTTTTAGAGTAACAACGCTCCAAAAAAATTGAAGCTCACCGTTTTTCCACCGAGTCTGTTTACTTTGCAGTGCAGGTAGGTTGTTGATCCTGGCAATTGTTTTAATCAAGCAATTTTAGTCAGGGATATGGTATTGACCAGAGACCTAAAGGGATAAGACAATGGCCGATAAATTGATGTACATCCCAAATGATGCTACACCAAATTTCTCATTCTGTAGATTACAATTAGTGGTTGAAACGTTTTGACACTCAATATAATAAACCAACCAATTAAAATTCAATAAAAGTCTCAAAAGATGTTAAGTCAACGAATAAGAAAACGTAATTATAAAACTTGATAGTTTGCCATTTAATATAAGAAGAATACTCATATGAATGTAAAAAAATCATGAATTCAAGTTGATTCTATATAAAAAAAAGTATAACATAAAGTTTCAAAACCTAAGTAAAAGAAACTGATGCCTTGATGCCTTTTTTTGAAATAACTTTTCTTTCGCATAAAGACATAGAAACCTAGTGTTCTAAATTGACCAGGCCGGGTTATATAACTGTTGGAACAATTGTTATAATGCTCCTATAGCCAAGTTAGTGCTTTTTGTTTACTTACTTGGACGCACAGACGTCCAAACAAACGGATTTGATTGGTGAAAGAAATGATAACTAGATGCCTTTATTTAAAGGTCCTAAAAATATGTTTGAGGGTAAAGATTGCTTTATTTTCCTAGTTGTGTGGTCACATTTAGAACATCTCCAGATTTGAAATCTTGAAAGTATGGAGCTCCCAGGCTGCCTGGCTTGGCGGATACCTCTCCTTCTCGGCACCATACTAAAAAAAAATTAACATTTATTAGGTTAGGTTGATGTTTCTAGCTTTTTACCTTGGAGAAAACAAGCAATTGTGTTTTATTTTTTCCCTTATAATATTGTTATTAAGCTTTTAAAACTTGGAATAGGAGCTCTATTCTTGGTTCCTTTCTGGTAGATAAAAATAAACATTCAATTTATGTTCAACTATTATACTGATATAAATAGGAAGGTAAGTTTTACCTTATTTGCAAGACAAATTGAGATCTTTATTTCAAAGAAGCAATATAAATCTAAATAAATATATATTTGTAGAGAAAAGATAAATTGTGTATTTGTCTACATATACCAATTTATTTCTTGGCATCTGACTTGTGTAAATATTCATAAACATAGATAATAAGGGCATATACGATTATTATGTTTTCAAGTGGGCTATATATAATAATAGTTGTTTCGTCCCTAGTCTTTATGTAAAAGCGGATGAGCTCAGAAAAGTAGCATAAAACCACCCCAAGACATTTATTTTATAGCTTTCCTGAAAGGTGTAACCGACTCTAGTATATAAAAGCTCTGAAGTAGTAGTCATGGGACTGAAATATAGCCTAAAACCTTAACGGGATTCCAGATTTTACTTATCAAAGAAAATGTAAAAATACTTTTTAAAAATCACGCAACCTTGCTATTGTAAAAATATCAAGTTGATTTATTAACCTCAAATGGAGTCTTCATTTGTGGTATATTTCTTAAGGAAATACTCTGCTATCATGGTGGAGATATACATTTAGATAAATGAATGGATTTCTGTGTATTGGGAGACTAACTTTACTAAAAAATTCAAAGATTTACAATGTTGAAAAATGGTCTTAGTATTTTAGTCTTTTTCAAGATAAGATCCTTTTTGTAAATTTGAAATTAACAATTATAAAATGTACTTTTCTTATTGTTCTTCATAAAAAAAAGAGAAAATAAATTCTAGTTTGTTGGCCAAAATTTACAAAATTCGATACGATACATGATTTTTCAGTATGGCTAATCTAGCGGATATTAGTCGGTTTCGAAGCGTTACTGGAAAATATATTCATATAATCTATCACTAAAGACTTTCCAATACTCAGTAAGCTATTGATGTATCTAACTGATCAATATCATTGTTGTCAATATAGAAACCATAAATATTTTTGTAGTGTGTATTAACTTCCGCTTAGTATTACATCTTTACCAAGCTGCTTTTTATTCTACTAGTTTACACTATATAATTTTTCTAAATTGTTTGCAAAAAAATTTCTTCTCAGATGAGTTTATCCAATTCTATTCTTAATGTGGGAGGGATATATTTCTCATAGAAGGAATAGCCTAAAACCGCCTTGGTATGAACAGTAAATATAATGTTAGGGCCTTAGAAGCATAACCCAATCGGTCTAGCAGTTACAAAAATCTTAAGCTTTAGGCGGATTGACAGATATAGCGCTATTTGTATTTAAGCTAGAAAGAGAAAAAATGGACTTAAATAACCTACATTTCAAAAAAATATTTCTTAATTTAACGCAAATAAATATAATTGTTTTAAGCGTAGTTAATAATCATAATCAAATTGCAAATAAATATTTGAACCATTGATAAAAACATGCTCCCTTACAAAACTAATAATAAATCATTTATCCATAAGTAGGATTCATTTAGGAGCACGCTTTTATTCTTTATACTAACAAGGATAATAATATTCAATAGCTGAAGAAAACGTAATTATTAAAGTAACTGATTGTGTTATTGTGTGTCTCGGAAGATCTTGCATACAGCTGGATATATTGGTCCAGCTATTGGATTGTTCATTAGTTATAATTTGATGGTGGGGTTAATTGACTCATTTAATAGATATGGCCTTATTATATTTTTTCCTACATCTTGCAACGTTATCATGTTCGTTTAAGTCCATTAAATACAATACAAAAAAAACTGCTGACAGATTCCCAATATAGAGTAGTTTCACATCTCCAAACTAAATGAAGACATATAACTTCGAATAAGTACTTTGTAGCATTTAGGATTTCAATTTCATGCAATAATCTCAAATTTTCTATATTCACATGTTTCCTTCTTCAACTTTCCTTAACTCTTGTCAGGCGGGCAAAGACAAATACCCCCCCCCCTTATGTTTTTAACTAAAACCAACTTAATAATTGAACAATTTAGTGTTGTGAAAGCAAGAAAATTTCATTATAAATAAAAACAAAATCTTTAAACTGAAAATACATGTAGGAGGGGGGGGGGGGGTATCGCATTGCCTTTTCTTTCTAAAAATATAAAGCTCCAACCCCTCCCCCACTCCCAAACACTCTAAATGGATAGGGTTACACTTTATCTAGTTTTTACCTTAATATATATAATATTCGTTTAAGTGCATACTTGTAAATTTGCATATGACATGGTTAAAATAATTCATACATGAATAATAATTGCAATTTGAGAATAATTTTATAGTATAAAAGGTATAATAAAAATTATGTAAGTTTTTGAAAAAGTACAAGAAATTTTTTTATTTATACAAGGAAATTTAGAAAATTTCTTTACTTTACCTATGGACCACCCACAGCTACCCTTTTTAGCTTCGCTACTAATGGATATTGTTATCCTTGTTGGTATATTTTTTCCCTTTTCTCAGTTTGATAAGCTTTAAGTTTTTTCTATTGATATATCCTAAAATCTATTACCTATCTCCAAGTAGGAGCGAGGTCCTCTTTGATTTCAAGTGATCATTTGAAGACCTTTGAGCCCTATCAATTAAAAAAAACAACAACATGTATCTCAGTCCTCAAGTGATAAAATTTTTAGTAACACCTAAAAGACAACAAACTTTTTGATTACACGACCTTCGCCTTGAAGTCCTAGCTATCCATAGAAATAAGTTGAACCTGTTTACAAGCATAGAAATTCCTCCTTTCAAGCAGCTTTGTTTGTCCTTTTTCAAAATGCTTTGCAATTAATGGACATCATTTTCATTTTGATACTGCATATTACATAATATTTAATAAGAATATTCGGATTTAAGCTTCTTTGATATTCTAGACTAACATCATCTATAATTCAAACAATCAGGAAAAGTAATTTTCTATTTTCAAATAAGGAAAAACTGCGATAAAATTTACCTCATCGGCGTTTGCTAAAACCCAGAGATCTTATATTTAAGACAAAGGACAATATAAATTGATGTAAACCCCCCAATTATGATAAACAATTTTACAATTAGATTGAAAAAGACTATGGTAATTTTGATAGATACTGCTAGTTTGTTCTACTTAATCAAGATTTAATATTTTCTAAAATTTTTAGCTTACGAACGATTTTTTTTTTTAAATATGATTCAAAGTCCAATACTTACTTCTTCCCGTATGTGTAGGGGGTTACAGCCCCCCCTGTTAAAATTCTTTCTACACCCCAAGCTCAAAATATTAAGAATAAAAATTAAATTATATGTTAAATTTTCAAATAGGAAGTAAAAAAAGAGAAAAAATGACCAGCAATAAAAATTTGAATTTAAATGCAAGGATTTTTTTTTGCAAAATAAAAATATTTATTGTTAGGATGCAAATCTTGATTTCAGAAGCGAAGCTTTTATGTAATTAATATAGGCATGTTATAATTTTCCTATAGATTTCAAACTTAGCATGCTGATTTCTGCAATAGTTAGGTATGATTTTAAAAGCGTAACAAAGCCCTATAAAAGTCACCAGAATGATATTAAGTGATTGTGTGGTATCCGCCGAGGATAAATGGCAGACACCGGAGTTCAATTAGATTACGGCAGTGTGACAGACGTGGACACCTTACTATAGAGAAGCTACGCTTCTCTAGCTTTCACTAGATAATGATCAACATCTATTTTCAGTTGTCACTTTATTGAAGGGTTAAGAGATACTGAAGCTATATACAACAAACAATAATTACATGGATAGGAATAAATAATCATAACATGAAAGCATAAATAATACATATACAATGGTCAGTTTGGGCAATAATGATTCCCCCATCCCTGGACAGGGTGGGGGAGAATTAAGAATACAGTTAACCATAATAAACATGACAGATTCAAATCATTAATTCTAAGCGTAGGGAGGGGGTCACTAGACCCCTTCCCCAGGACTCGGGGGAGGGCCATTGACCCTCCACCGAACCCCAGATCAGGGGTGCCATAGACATGGCTCACGGTTGCCGAATACCACAACTCTCCCCTCGGAAGGCTGGGAGGTGGTTTCCCTATCAGACTTCCGACAGTGGTTGAGGCCTTCGGCCCGCTCCTTAGGGCTAAAATATATACAAACGATAATGATTCAATGGAATCCTAGTGGTGAGTATCTTCTTAGGGTTGATGGGCTCCCAATGTGGGATAGAAGGCAGAGGCTGACTTGGGTTGGATACGTTGGTCAGCGCCGGCAGGTATCAGGTTTGCTGGTGGCACAGTTGTTGCTGGAACGGTCAGCAGTGGGACCTGCGGGTTGTTGTTGGCAGCGGCTGGGGCACTGGCTGCCAGGTTGATTGTCTGAGCAGCGGCCTGTCCTCCTGAGGGGCCGCAGGGTCGGCCAGAGGGCGGTCCTGGCCTACCTGGGCGGTCATGCCCGCTGTCAGTTGATTTCATAGACACCATTTCCTCGGCTGCTTCCCTGCCGATGGGAATGGCATCCCAGTCCACTGAAAAGTCCCGGGACTTGGCATGGTTGAGCCTGGCTCTAGCCAGCGCTTTCCTATATAAAGCTGGATGGTACAGGAACACTTGTGATATCGCATTCAGGGCTGCCCGGACTCCTCCTTGTGCTGCTGCCAGAGAAATGATGGTTAGGTCCCCCAGCAGTTTGAGGATCAGCAACAGCAAGCACAGTATGGCGGCGCCATCTCCCCACTCGTGGATGGCTTGTCTAAATCCTGCCCAGACATCCAGGGCTGCCTCTCCTTCCTCCGCCAGTCGGTCAATGTTGTAGGACACTATCCCATGGTCTCCTGTGGCCGAACAGCTGCCTTGCTGAACGCAGGAGCCATAGGATAGGCCGGTCAGCATGGCACTCTTGTATGCTGGGAACGCCAGCAGTTGTTGCCAGTCGTTCAACTCAGCCTGCGAATACAAACCACCTGAACTGAAGTCATCTAAGGGTTCTGTCAACAACTGCTTAGGCGTATCCAGCGGGGGTGGCCTCTTCTTGGGAGCAGGGGTTAACTCTATCCAGCCTTCCTCCGCGTGCACAGTCAGGGGGTAGGTGGAGGAGCAGGGAATCTTGGTGGCGTGCTCACTGTATACCCGTGTCACAGCGTCTACAAAACCTGTGGGCTCCACTGGCACTTTGTCCCAACACTCCTTGTGTTCGCGGACAACATACTTGTGCCTTTGGCAGGTCAGCTGCAGCAGGATGTCTCCCCTCAGTACCGAGAACGTGCTCCCTTGGACACGCACCGGGTGGGCCGGATCTAGTTGCTGGAGCTTCCAGCAGTTGGCCGCTACTTCTTCCGCTGCAGTGCTTTTCATGCGCGTTTCCAGGGTAAACCCAATATAACCTGCATGGATCTGTGCTTGAAGGGGAACGTCAACATCCCTGGCCGACACTCTGGGCAGCGCAGCCGCGGCTGGGTCAGCTGCCACGAACAACGCTGGATGGTTGGTGGCATGGGCCTCGAAGTCGCAGTTCACAATTGAGGTGGGGTTGGTCATGTTGATGAAAAACTGGGCCTGATGGTCAACCAGATATGCATCCCTCACCAGGCTGGGCTGGAGGCTGCGGATCAGCCTCAAGGGGCAATCTCTTCCCAGGTGGTCCCACACGTAGGTTGCTTCCCCAGTGATACAGGACAGCTCAGAATGGGGACACTCGAGGGTCAGGTGGTCAGACTGGGACTCCACCCGTCCATCCTCCACCACATAGGTCTCCTCCTTGACCAGCAGCCGCCGCTCCTGGAGCACTAATTCATTGCAGTATAGCTGGCCCTCAAAGTGGACGTCCTCCCCCTCGCAACCCACCCCCTCGGGGCTGTTGACGAGGGCGCCCACCATGTCGATGGTGAAGAACAGGGGGTGGTTCAGCTGGAACGTCAGTGGCTGGGTCTTGCCTGGCAACGTGTATACTCGGTTCCTGGCCAGGTCTCGGCACGCTTCTGGGTCTATCTTGGTTGGCCTCATGAGGGTGGGGACCGAGGTCACCTTGAGGTGACCCCATACCCCACACCTGAATGTCCACTGGGACACGGTGAGCTGACAGCTGAACCCAGTGGTTTCCCTCACCTTGACTTGCTGCAGGACGTGTATTTCAGGGCCCAGGGGCACCTCCTGGTGTAGGGGCTCCGTGTCACACATCTTTTCTTTATTGTAAGACGTGACATGGGTGGGGTTGGCACAGTCCCACCCCACCAGGACGTAGCTGGTTGTAGGCCACACGGCTGCCAGCAGGAGGCCCCACAGGACCATCCACCAATGGGAGAGGCTTCCAGGTAACCATCTTCCTCGTACACGCGGCTGGGGATCTCCGGCTCTGGTCACGGCTGCTTCTTGGGGCTGGACACGGCTGGGCTGCTCCTGGCTAGATACAAATTTCCATTGAGCGTTATCTGTATGCGGCCGAGGCACCCCGATACCCTCCCCAATGACAGACTGGCAAGCGACTGGCACTTGCCTGGGTGTCGGCTCCCCTAGCCCTAAGTGCTCCCTTCCCTGGTCCAAGGCATGCCCAGTGGCATGGGGCTGAAGTGCATGTGGCACAGGCTCGCCCTTACTCAATGCCCTCCCCTGCCCTAGGAACTCAGGTGCATGTGGCACAGGCAAGTCCTTATTTTCCCAAATTTCAATCTCCCCAGCCTCAGGTGCAGGGGGCACAGGCAAGGCTGGGTGTTTACAATATTTTGGATACAACACGTTTAACAAATTCAACTTATCCTGATGGTGAGCAGCTGGGTTCCCTTGGCTGGTAGAGGGCTCTGGATGGCATGTAGCTGGACTCTCCCTGCAGGCTGGTGGCGCTGGCTGGCATGTAGCTGGGCTCTCCCTGCAGACTGGTGGCGCTGGCTGGCTGGGGGTGACGGGTGTCACCCCTTCCTCTGGGACCGCTGGCTCGTTCCAGGACTCAGGTCTCTCGGTGGCGGCGACGGTTGTCGCCCCAGACATCAGGTTGGAGGCTGGCTCGTTCCAGGATCCAGGTATCTCGGTGGCGGCGACGGTTGTCGCCCCAGGCACCAGGTGGGAGGCGCTGGATAGCACCCCCCCATCATCCCAGGTGGCGACGCCGGGTGGCGTCCCATACATCGATGCAGAGGTGCTGGCTAGCACCTCCTGCCTCTCTCGTTCAGCGGCTGCCAGGGCCTCCCCATACACCGTCTCAGGGACGCTGGGCAGCGCCCCTCCACTCTTGCTGGGTAGGCTCAGTCGGGCAGGTTCCATCATGTTGAGGCTGAAAGGCTGGGGCCTCAGCACCTCTGGCTCGGCTATGTTGTTGGGCTGTATCAGCTCTGGCCCCAGATGGTTAAGACTGAAGCCTAGGCCAACCCGGTTGGGTTCAGCCGCGCCGCCCAGTACGTTGATCCTAGCTGGGACAGTCCCGAACTGCGGCATCCCATCGGCTCGGTCCGCAGCTCTGGGGGCGGCTGCTTGCGGTGGTGGTGCTGGGGGCGCGCTCCCTTCCATATGGGCCACTCTGCTGGGCTTCCCTGGAGGGGCACCCTTGTCGGCGGTGCGCCTGCGGCTGGCTACCTGGGCCCAGTCAGCTCTACAATCGGCCGCCGTGTGACCGTCATAGTGGCAACGCTCACACTTGGCAGAATGGTCACGGCGTGGCTGGGTGCGCCTCTCCTCTAGGCTAACTTCCACAGGCGTTGGACAGTCTCGAGCTCGGTGGCCTCTCCCCTGGCAGCGGTAGCAGCGGCCTGGAACCTTGTCATCTGGAGCGACCTTCCCCATCTGGTGGAGACCCGGAGCCAAGGAGCCAATCTCCATTGGCTCCGACTCGTCATATTGGGGCAACTGGATGCAGGCAGATCCAGTCAGCCCGTCGGTCGAGTCCACTAAGCACACACCTTCCTTCAGCTGCTTAGTAACCATGGTCACGGTGAACATGGCCTTGCGAGTGTACTCAGGTACACTCGCAATTTCATGGTTCATCATGAGGCGTTTTACATTGGCATTACGAATTCCACGATTTAATTCGTCCACCAACAACTCAAGATCCTCATGGTTGTAGGCGTCCCTATACAAGGCGCACTTAGTTGATATGTACGCTTGTATAGGTTCTGTCGAGTGTTGCTTGTAATCCCTAAACGCTTGTTTAAGCGTTTGGGATTCAAAAGCAGGGCGAAATAGCAATTCACACTCGGTCTTGACCTGTTCGTAGGTCAAGGCTTGGCCTGCCTCGCCAAACAGATGGGACGCCATTTCCGCCGCTTGCCCTACCAATGACAGTAGTAGGGCGTTGCGGCGGTTGAGGGAATCATGAGGTGGCACGCGGTAAGCCGCCCATGACATCTCAAGTCGGCGGATATGTGCCGACCAGGATTGCTTGGGCGGCCCTCTAAACTCCGGCAGATTGCTCAGCATCAGCTTGCGGTACTCGGCTGGGGCCGGCTGAGGGTCATCCTGGAGCCATCCTGGGGCTTGGTCACCTCCTGGGACTTGATGCTGGTCCATTGGGTCAACGGTGAAACGGCGGGCACAAAGTTATACAGTACTACAATGAATGGTTTGTCACTTGAGGCTTCCTAGCCTAACAGCCAACACTGTTTGTATCACTAGGTTGGGAGTTTAGTTGCAAATATATAACTTAGCTGTACTTATCAATAGTTAGGTGTTGAGGTAGATAGATGTTGAGGGTCTGAACTGCTGTCAGGAACTGATTGGGTTTTCCCTTATCACACTAGAGCTAGGAGGAAAGAAACTTGCAATTCTTTATTTGCTAAAACTACCCCTGTTAAATGCTATGGAGTAGCTCCGCTCTGGTGTGAGAGTGTGTGTGTGTGTGTGTGTGCGTGGAATCTTCTGTCCTTGTAACGTGCGTTCGCGCCGTCAAATCCGCGCACACGGGGAAAACGCGCTCTCACCCCTCAGCTCGCTCTCTCATTGGTCCGCTTCGTCCGTTGGATTTATGATATTTTCCGCACTCTGTTGCGCTACCCGTGAATGGCGCTCTGTGTATCCGATCGCTAGCTCCACACTACAGACGGACTTAGTCTAGTGTGGGTAGGAAGGGGGAAGCGCGTGAGGGGACGGGGGTAACTCCGTCCGTTCCCCCTGTGAGGGAGGGGGGTAACTGTGTGCTGGTGTAATAGGGCCTTTTCTTCTTAATCTTAGGCTTATCTGTTATATCACCCTGATTGTATTTGCCTTCAATGGAGAGGGGCCCCTCCCCTTCCCTTGGAATAAGGGGTGTATTGTTGTTGTGCTGTGGGCTTGAGATTGTTTTGATTATATTACATCTAGCTTCTATGTTTTGTCCTTATCACAATTGCATAACAGATTTGTTGACCAACTCTGTTCTATTTTTAGCTGTTATCACAATACACAGTAATCCAAGCCTGTTCTATTCTTAGATTTATCACAACACAACAATTTGTTTGCCAAGCTTTGCTCATAAATCTATTGTTTGGCCATCACACTAGGGTGGTAATCCCTGCAAATGTGATATAATATCTGTTTTCTAGATGGGTGGCTGCGTTGTAGCTTCTCAGGATACTCGGGGTTGACGTAGTTTTTCTCTGTTCTGGTGCACTACACCCGTATGTTAGCTCGCAGCTTGCAGCTATGTGGCATGTTTCAGCCTATCGGCGGCAGGGAATGTCCCGTCCTGCTAGCGCCGCTGATCCAAATCCGGCTGATGGCGGCAGGGAATGTCCCGTCCTGCTAGCGCCGCTGGTTCGGATCCTGCTATTTCTTGCAGTAAAGTTGGCCTATTTTCAGCCGTCTACACGTATTTGGCTTGTTTCAGCCGGTCCGCAGGCCTGTTTCAGCCCTTTTGGCGCTCAATTCTCCGTTAGATATCAGCGCTGCTCGCGGTTATTCGTCAGATTTCGCTGTTTCGCTTCCACAACTGCCAGATGCAGAGTTAAACTTTGCTGTCCAGGGTGGGTAATTCAGGTTGCTTGCGTCAGTTTTGCCAGATTCACTGCTGGGAGTACCTTAGCCTCAGATGCGCGTCTGCTCTACACTTGTGGTTCGCCGTAATCTCACACAGCTGTCACCAAAGTTGTGGTATCCGCCGAGGATAAATGGCAGACACCGGAGTTCAATTAGATTACGGCAGTGTGACAGACGTGGACACCTTACTATAGAGAAGCTACGCTTCTCTAGCTTTCACTAGATAATGATCAACATCTATTTTCAGTTGTCACTTTATTGAAGGGTTAAGAGATACTGAAGCTATATACAACAAACAATAATTACATGGATAGGAATAAATAATCATAACATGAAAGCATAAATAATACATATACAATGGTCAGTTTGGGCAATAATGATTCCCCCATCCCTGGACAGGGTGGGGGAGAATTAAGAATACAGTTAACCATAATAAACATGACAGATTCAAATCATTAATTCTAAGCGTAGGGAGGGGGTCACTAGACCCCTTCCCCAGGACTCGGGGGAGGGCCATTGACCCTCCACCGAACCCCAGATCAGGGGTGCCATAGACATGGCTCACGGTTGCCGAATACCACAATTGTCTGTAAATTCAATAAGATATGAAAAAATGGCTAAAACTTTCAGTCGAATTATCTTTGGAAGGTTTGATATTAACTTAAGGTAGATTTTAGGCTATTTGATTATCCAACAATTTTGTTTTCAGATTTCCAACATGTAGGTAAAAAATGAAAACTTAAAGTGACATATACGAGGCTTTTCTGTAAAGGTGAGCAATATCAGTGCAGTCTTTTGCTGCAGTCACACACAAACAAACAGACATTATATTACTTGTATATAATATTTATATATATCATAAAAGAATACATGATTTTAATGACTGAAGTGACTTTATATCTAGGGATCTAAAGGAATAAGACAATAGCGAATAAATTTATGTACATTCCCAACATTGATACAAAAACATTACCCCTTCTGTAGATTACAATTAGTGGTTGGAACGTTTAAAAGCTCAACTTAATAAACGAACCAATCGAAATTCAATAAACGTCCCCAAAGCTAACGAATAAAACAATGTTATTATAAAACATTGGGGACTAGTGTAATAAAAAGCCCAATGTCCTCTCCCTCCCTGGTTTATATCTGTCCCTGGTAATGATCCTGGAAGCTTAATTGAAAGGATATCAAACTAAAAGTTTATTGAGTGAACAGAAAGTTGGAAGCTGCCGTCAGTGGATCATTACATTTCCTCACTTTTTTAACCACAAAGTGTTATGAAACACGATTATTCTAATAAATACATATGACTTTAGAAATTTAGAAACAAACTTTTACTAATTTTTAAGTACAGAAAAAGTCTAAGTCTTTGTCTAAAAAAATTTATCATGTAAAATATCGAACATGTACCATAGGCTAAATTTCATAACATTTGAAAGACATATAGACCTACAGGCATAATTTTTTAGAACCTTTAGAGGACCGTATTAACATACAAAAGACACAAAATGTAAAATATTCTTTTAATTGGTGTAAAAGATAAAACACTTTTTACAAAGGGCTCTTGATTGGTTCATCCGTTTGCTAAAATACATATAATTTTTCTACTTTCTATCATATTAACTCTTATCAGCCCTGTAACGGCAGCATGCAAAAGTTTGTTGAGGTAGTTGTTAGTGTTAAATGCATACGTCATAAAGCTTCCGTGGATGGAGTGGACAGTGGCAAATAAATTAATCTACAACCAAATATACTCTCTATCTTTTATAAATTCATTCTCAATTTAGGAAGATATTGATTTATCGTTCATTTACCAATCCTTACATCCCTGTATAGTTCTACAAAGTTATACCATTTCAACTTCTTACATAACAAGTTAAAATTGGCAGCTAAGCTTTACTCAACATTTCTAATTTATAAAAATATATGAATTCAGTTTTATATCTTAAGATGATTATTATCGTATTATATAAGGAAGTTAGAGTTTTTTTTACCGAAAGCTAAAGATCTCGGAAGATGCTGAAATAAATTAGATGTGTTTTTGTGAAGCTTTAAAAATGTCTTGGGGTGGTTTTAAGCTATTTTCCTAATCTCACCTAGGGACGAAGCAACTATTATTATTTAAAGTAGTAAGAGTTTTTGTCTTAAGTTTGAGATCTCAATAACTGTTAAACTGATTGTTAATTTTTTAAGATGGCTCTAAAAGGTTCTAAGATGGTTTTAGACTTTTCTATTTTTTAATGCGTAAAAATATAAAGCTGTCCGAAATTCATATTAAATAAATTAAACATCTTCATTAAATAAGAAAGATATAACACTAATCTATTGAAGAATATTAAATTTATTTTCTAAACCTACAAATTACGCAAAAACTTGTTGGTTATCACTTTTAGAAATACCATTAAATGCTTTTAGGAATAAAAATTTAAACTGCAAATTTATTAAAAAACAGGACTCGTTAGCAGCGCGTCAGCCGCGGGTAAGTGTGATATCCTCATACAATAAATTTAAAATTCAGCTGGATGTCAAAACCTGTTCATAAACAGACAATTCATCTTTTTCGGAATTTTTGCTTATACGCGGCTGATGCGCAGCTGTCGAGCCCTGGTAAAAACCATAAATAAATGAATTATTACCTCTAGAAAGTCCTGTAAGTGCTTGCAGAAATATGAAAGTGTGAAGCCAAATCCTGGTATCTTCAATCCAAAACATTTTTCACAAGTTTAGCAACCTGAAAAATAAAATTAATTAATTAATTGAAATAATAATGTAACATTTTTTAAAACAAGGTTGACAATATGCAAGAAAGAGAGGATTCAGTTTTTAGACATTTAATGCTTCAAAGAAAAATTTTAAAGTTTTAACACAATCTAATTTTGTAGCTTTTTCTTCGAGTATAATATATTAATAACAATGGCAAAAATTATTTAAGGACGAATGTACAATAAACTAAAAAAAATTGTTGTTTGATTTTTTGGTGTGTGAAGGAAAATCGGTAAAGTTAAACAGTAATATTGTAGATATCAGAAAATAAAAAGACAATAAATGTGTTTTAATAACATCTGGTTTGGCTATTATTTCCAGCTAAACTAGGAAATATTGTATTAACTTATTATTTCAATGATTTTAGTCAACTATTTGGTGTTTAGTAGATACGGTCATGTGTGGCATATTATTAAAATGCTGTTAAATGAAGTATTTTGTTATTTACATTGATATCAATCTAAAAAAAAACAGCCTAGAAAGTACAAAACAAAACCACCTAATTTTTGAATAAAAAAATTGAAAATAAAAGATGGCAATTTGTTTCCTCTATGACTAACCTCGAAGGAGGGACCTAACATAAAGTAGAAAACAACAGACGAAAAAACTCCCCCTCCTTTCCTTATTTTCAATTTACTTCAAAATAAGGAGAGGGGTACTTCTGTGCTCGAAAAGACACTTTCTGGGAACCGCCAAAGAACCATAACCTATGACTACCAAGTAATGCTGATCTTATAATGACATAATGTGCATAACCTTATGTTGATATAATGCCAGCACCACAGTTTAACTAGATTGGTATGTAATAGCCGGTTATTGCCCATAATTTCTACAATACCATTCTGTTTACAAACTTCTATTCAATAAAATGCATTTAAAAATCTAAATTTCTATTTTGGTTTATTTTTTTTTTATCTACTTTTGAGCTTAGGCAAAGTTGTTTCTTTTGGCGTAGAGAGGGAAAGGGAATTGTAAAATTGAGAATTCAATAAGTCGATTGCTTATAATTTAATATCATATTCATTGGTTGAATACGCCATTATCTGCCAAAATTGGTATTGAATTTGATATCATTCCTGTTAGGTATCATGGCTACTCATTATTGGAGTTTATACTATAAATGAGTTGCTTATCGGATCATTTTCATTCTTGTTAAATATAAATACTTATGAAATATAATTTCTTACAAAATTATAAGTTTTAAATGTTTTGCAAAATCCTTTGAAAACAAAAACAGAGCTCTTAGAAATTAAGTTCTCCATTATTATTTTCTTTCTTAGAACAGCTATAACCAGGGAGGAAGGAGATATTGGAATGTAAATTGGTAAACAATGATTTTAAACACGTTCTCTCATTCTTCAGCTTCAAAACTTTGGGTACTAGAATCGAAACTTTAATGGTTGTAAAAGAGATAATTGTCACAATAACAGCTTATACCAACAACAAAATTAATTTGAAAAAAAAATCACGAAACCTATACAAGATTTTCTCCTATCGTTGGGGCCAGTTGGGGGCAACACATAGTAGAATTGACGACCTTTCAATTTACAAAAGGTGTAATTTTTTCATTATTTGAAATGAAAGATTATTTATAGTCCATTGTCTTAACCCTTAGAATCCCTGGCAGTAACAAATACTAAGCTTTGTCAAAACAAATCAAGATTTTAGTGTTTCCACAAAAGATTTAATAATATACATACATAAATGATGAAACATGTAAAGGTACATAAATTTTAATGATTGAAAACAAATATTTTGCTACATTATGCCCACGCCTTAAGAGATGTATAATAAAGGATTGACTAAAAAGATTATTAATGTTTGAAAACAAATAACTTGCTACAGTGTCTCCACACCATAAGAGATGTACGATAAATGATTGACTAGAAAGATTATTAATGTTTGAAAACAAATATAATTGCTACAGTGTCTCCACACCATAAGAGATGTACGATAAATGATTGACTAGAAAGATTATTAATATTTTCAAACAAATATATTTGCTACAGTGTCTCCACACTATAAGAGATGTATGATAAAGGATTGACTAGAAAGATTATTAATGTTTGAAAAGGAATTATTCTGTTGTGAATAATTCCTTTTGTTAAGAAAGCAAACAACTCATGAATGTTAGGGATAGTGTACTTGAAGAAAAGATTTTTTTTTTGCATCCTAGCGGTGGAAAACGGAAAATACAGATCCCCTTTAAATTTGTTTAAAATAAACAATTATTTGTTTAGGGATTATGTGTTTTTCTTTAACTAATATAAAACTTCCCTAAACTATATAAAACTGTTGCTACGGCCTTATTAGATACTATTTGATTTCAGTTAGATTTTTATAAAAGGGGTCATTTATTCCGTAAAGTTTGGTCAGCCCTCAGTCAAATGCTCTTATGAAATCAAACTGTTCTTAATTATTACAAAAAAATACGCAAAAATTACCACTTTATTTAATTTTAATATGAATTAATAATAAATCAAATTGTAACGATAATAATTATTTGTACTGTCAAATATGTTATATAAAATATCCTTTACTATCCCTGAAAGCTATAGATTCTGATCTGAGTGACCAGATAATAATATCAGGGATAACGGTAATGGTAACCAAATTGTAATAATCAACAGTTATAGACAGAGGGATACGCTGTTAACATAGGTTTCTAGTAGAAATAATTATTAGGTCGAGCTGAATATGTTATAGCTCATAGCTTGCAACAGACATACACAAACCCAAGAAAAAGTTAATTTTGGAAAATTCTCATGAAGATTAATTAGAATGTGACTAAAGTTAAACTGTAAATAATAATCAAAAGAATGAATTTAATTTATTAAAGAGTCCTAATATTTTACTATCCCTTTGTAAATGTTAATAAATGATATATGCACTATATATTTGATATATGCATAATAATATGTACATATGTATATTAATAAAACTAATATATACATAGGATAAACACACTTCTTGCACTTAGTATATTAGCTAGATTAGTAGAATCCTTTATTCTATGACTGGACCAATATAAAAAAAAACCTTTTAAGAAAGAGTTTACTATTTTTCAGAACAATTTTTATAAGCAATGGGCAAAATATAAATGAAATTACAGGACATTTGTTTAAGTCTTCAATCCAGTTAAATAGATGAAACCTTTAATTTTACACCATTCTCTTGTATACTGTATAATGAAAAAAAAAGTTTGAGTGGGAGAGTTCCTACCATAATAAAAATGTACTCACAAAATTGTCATAGGGAACCCAAAAAAAATAGGGTGGGTATTAACCCCACAGAATCTCTTAAACCTTGTTTGGAGCGTCGCACTATGATTAAAAGCTCTTAGTTTTTACAATTCAGGTTATATTTTTACATTTTATACACGAAAGTTGCTCAATGTAAATATAAATTAAGGAACCTTTTTTAAAATAAAAGAGAATAAACAAATAATACATTTATATGATAGAGTTGTCCTTTTCATTGCAAACCTATTCTGTTTGTAATTTTAGGTGTGTTTTTTTCAATAATGATAGCGCAGTATTTTTTTCATGACGTGAATCATTTATTAATCCCATGAATAGCTTTTTTTTATTTTTGAGAAAATATTCATAAAACTTTATGACGTAGATTCGAGAATGAACAATACACTATTAACCATTGAACGTTTAAAAATTGCATAAATAAATTTTATTTTTCAAAGCTGAAAATAAAACTATTGTATAACATGTACTGTAAAACTAAACTTTCTTTTAAAAAACCGCCAAAAATATTTAAATAATAATTTTAAAAATTAGATGTAATCTTTAAAAAAATCAGTTACAATTAGACAGGGCTTTATATAGATATAAACTCAACTAATTATATGAAGAAAAAAAATAAGCCTAGGCTTTCTTACAATATTGGTTTGGACCTTAATAGAAAAATTAGGTCTAAGTTTATTTGTCTACCTTCATAAAAAAAAACCTAGTTAAATAGCTGTAAATGGGGTAGGCAAATAGTTAATCAAATTTGCCACAACTCTGTCAATATTTCCATAGAAAGCACTCTGTTGAATGCAGAGATATTAAATTGACATTTGATTAACATATATTCTATTAGCATTTAATAAAAATATGTTGTTCTTTACAACTCTATATTTACTTTGTCATTGCGTCCAACATATACCCCCACCCCCCACAAATAAATTTTAGAGATATTATATTAGCATTTGTTGATATAATAACAGCAATATGTATTGACAGGGGATTTAGGCGTCAATTAAAAGTTATTTATGAGTTGGGTATATTTGACAAACCATTAGCAAACAATATCATTTAACTATAAATTGCTCTTTTCACGGAGAGTCAATAGTCCAAGAAAGGTTTGAAAGGACTAGGGCAAATAACGTATAAGATACATTTTCTAAGTTTTTACTTAATTATTGGTTTTAAAAACCTCTTTCTGTAGTACAGTTTAGCAAATAAATGAAAAAAATGGCTATTTACTGTTATTTCATGGTCGGTATAATAGTCATTTCAAGATTTTATAAACTGTTGTTTTGTATCAAGACTCATTGTATATTTTAAACAATTCTCAAATTATTTAAATTTCTGAACACTAGTGTCTGTCCTTGTGTACCAACAAATCAATAACAAGCAAATATTAATTCTCCATTTTAAATGTTATATATAAGTGTTCTTTTTTGTCGAAAAGAAACATGAAATATCATATTATCAAACTTTTGTAAGAAAATTTATAAATAAACTTGTGTATAGAATTGAAAATAAGGTTACACAAACAAAAGATATTTTTAGACAGTTTGTTATGTTTTAATTAAAGATTTTCCTTAAAATGAATATTCAGTACTTTGTAAACCTTTTAGGATTTTATTCATAATAAATTTAAGTAATTTTAAGAAAGAGCATTTTTCACAGCACATATTTAATAATATCATTTTTCGACTTTGAAAATGAAATTAAACTTTGAGAATTTATTACACAAAATAGAGATGCTCTTTAATGTAAAATAATCAAAACCTCAACTTTTTTTATTGTGATGGGGCAAATGAATTTTTTAAATGAACACATATAACTTATAAGAAAAGTTTAGTTTAACAATTATCTTAATGAAGAAATAAAAGTACAACATTATTTCAGCCATCTACTCAATATATTCTAATCATGTATTGATAATGCGAAATTGGTCCAAGCCAAACCATTAAGAAATCAATAAAAATCACAGAAGATCCATCTACAACTAAATTGCAAGAAATAAATTTTCTTGTTTGTCTAAAGGATTGGGGTCAGAAGAATTAATTTAAGAAAAAGCTATTGCAAATATGTATTGCAGTATGGTGCTTAAATTTGCTTCTGTTTACTTGTTTGGATAAGTATCATTTTCAACAGTTGAGCAGTTTATTACACTAGTCCCCAAAGTTTTTAAAAATCGCTTTCTTGTTCGTTGGCCTAACAACTTTTAGGATTTTCATGAATTTTGATGGTTGGTTCATTGAGTTGAGTTTTCAAACGTTTTAACCACTAATTTTAATCTACAGAAGGGTAATTTTTTGCATCATCATTGGGTATGTATCACATGGCTTATCCCTTTGGATCCCTGCATTTTCAGTCTTTAAGCACAATTGATCTAACGTAAAGACGTTTCTTTAGTGAAAATACTTTGGGGAAAAAAACATTTACTCATCAAATATTATTTTATTAGCAATACTAGTAAATAGGAGTTTATTTAATTTCCTCATCCTATAGTCGATACATAAATATATAGAATTTCCTTATCAATGTCCTACTATGAATTACCTTTATTTAGGAGTCAGGAAAACAGGGCATATGACACAAAGTCATGCACACGAATAAGGTAATTTTTAAACCAATTTACCAATAAATTATCTAATTTAATGTGTTATTTATACTCTAAAAAAACATTGCTTAAAAAACTCTATTACTAAAGATTTTGAAAAATCCATAAGACGCTAGAGACTTGAACATTTTTAGCTCTAATAAGCAAACGGAATCCTTTATCCCTGTTAAAATATTGTTGAAAATATCCCAAATATAAAAGATACATCTATTCAGTATTAAAATTGACTTTTTCTTGTAATGTGATTTAATGGTTTAAAGTATATCTACAAAACCCAAATAAAGAAATCTACGTAAAGTGCCTCCAAAAAGTGATGTCATACAATAAAATGACCAATGATAGGCCAGAATACATCGTAATTGACAAATGGTAAAATTTATAATGGCCTCTCATTGGTCATTTTATTGTATGATTTTTTGTCCCGAATACATAGTAACTCACCTTCAAAAAAGGTCAAAATAAAAAAAAAGTACTGACATAATATGATGAAAATCTGTGAAAACCTATTCTTGTTTATGGACCAAATAAATCCAGCTGAAACCTGGAGTGATAAAAACTTTAACAAGAAGAAAATCTTAGCAGATCAACCTTTTTATCATGGTCAAAGTTTGCAAGGGTAGGTCAGCCGTCTATAAAAACATTGTTTTTGCCGCAATTCAACCGCCGAGTAACATCCTTATTACCACCATTCAGCCGCTTTAGAAAGTATAAAATTATAAAAAAGACTAAAAACTAAAACTGACCTCACACACTGCAGCTTATTGACGGCCGACTGCTGTGCCTTGAAAATTTGCACCAATTTTCCAAAGGTTCTTACTTTATTAATTTTATCTTATATTTCTTTTATGAACCTAGTTTTGATTGCTATAAGGTATTAAAATTTTTTTGTCAGTAGAAAAGGATCTCGCAAACCGCTAAACCGATATGGTTTCCTTTTACAGTGCAGATTTTTATAGGTAAAGGGAAGTTTAATAACTATTTTGGAGGAGGGTATTTCCTCCTATGAGAAATCGCGTCTAAAGAAAACTCCCCCACAAAAAAAATTGGTTCACTTAAGCTTATTGAAAATGAAAGGAAAGGGTTGCCCCCCCCCCCCTCCTATCTTAAGTGTTACTAGAGGCTTCAATGGACGTTAGTTTTTAATAAAGCAAAGCTATACTTTTATTCGTGTTTGTAAGTCCTTCCTTGTAAATGAACCAATTCGAACTTCTTCAAATTTTGCTTTTTTTATCATTCTCTTCGAATTCAGTTAATTGTTTTCTAAGCTTTAAAATTATTTACTAAAGCAAAGTATTTTTAAAAACTTGAATGTTCCTATTAACTTAATCCAAGACTATATTTCTCATGAATTATAATTTTTTATAAATCTTGGATCAGAAGAACAGGAATTTAGTGAAAGGCAAATAAGAACAGTTCTAAAATTAAACAACAATTTTGTGTATAGAAATATTAATATTTTTTACTAAAATTGTGACCTATCCCTTTATGAATAGAAGGAGAAGATATATTGAAATATTGATGAATTCATGGCAACTTTTCAAGGCAAGTTTAGTATACATATATATTCATTCTTATACATAGAGAATCAGAAAAGGAATAAAGTTTCACAAAACTTAAATAGTTTTGTAGGCTTTTCATTCAGCTAAGAAAAAATGTTTTGAAATGAATATACTTTAAGGTTAAAGTATGAATGAAAGCCTGGAAAGGTTGGATCTCCAACAGAGGCAATTGAATGTGTTTAAAAAGTAAAATATAAGCAAGGTGATTTCTGTATTTCACTCGCCAGTCTAGGATATACCATTAAATCAAGAAGAAATTCTTTTGATTTCATTGAGTTTACCTACCTACAACATAATATAATTAAATATAATACCATATACGTAAAGATCATAATATAATAATTAAGAATTACATTTGTTGGATATGTGAACCTCAAAAAAGATACTTTGTAGACTAAAATAATTGGTTTAAAAGTTTTAGCACTGAATGTTTGTTGAACCATATCAAAGTATAGTAAAAAGTATTTAATACAACGTTTGAGAGAACGAGTCTAATACCTTTTTGGAAACCAGTACACAGTCGAATGTCTCCTCCCTCTCTGATTCTTAGTAAAGAAACTTTAAAGCTACAAAAAAATCTTTCCCAAAGAAGAAAAAAATTGAATGTGTATACCTATTCATGAGCTACCAGGCCGAGGCTGCAGGGTTTATAAATTAGCGAAGGTTAACAAAGTTTGCACAAAAGAAATTAGGCGCGCTAATATTTCCGCAAAGATTAAAGCTAAAGTTAAGATTTTTTTTAATCCAATAAAACAAGAAAGCTTCAAAAAGTTTAAAACAATATAAAACATTTTTTTTTGTAAAACAATATGCTGAAAATAATTAACTTTTTGTTGTTTAATAGCTCAAATATTTTTGATACAAATATCGTTTATATTTTTAAGTAACAAGTGAAATAACTTCAGATGTTAGCAAACCATTAAAAGAATATTTTGAACAAGTAAGAGGTGAAAAATGGAAGATTATTACAGTGTCTATGAAAAAAAGGGTATAAATTCAAAACGTTTGCCCCAAGTATCCTGAATACTGAGAAAGCTTAAAGTGTCAAGTGTGACGTCATAAAAATCCATCTCTTTTTCCTTTCATACTTTTCCTCTCATCCTTCATTTGTAGACGTATTTTTTACGTAACACGTGACACTTTAGGCTTTCTCTGAATCCTGAATGACGTCATATCATAATAATGGACTAAAAAGAGTTTCGAAAAATTGAAAATTGTGTTGCTCTTTTTACTTACATATGTATAAGTATATAGATGCACACAAATTTACCCACAATCATAAAGAGCAAAATGGACAGACAAACGAACAGTTTGTCAGAAGGATATATTATTTATGTCCAAGTGCTGCGCTACTACAAATATATCAAGAATGTGCAATAATGGTTTTTAATGCACAGGAGAATACAATTTTGTGAGAATTCTATATTTTTCTATTTACTGTACGTTTGGAAAAATGTACCTTAAAATATTCAATACAGAAACAAACCTAAGTTGTCAAATAAATTCTAACGATAGTTTATCAAAAATATTTTTTAGTTTCTCAAGATAACCCATAAACTGAAATTAAAGGATAATTTTTACTAATTATTTTTTTATCATGGAATTATTTAAAATTTTAAATATTTCTTTTTTCATTAAGTCGATAATTATCGAAAGATCAAAAATTAAAATAAAAAACGATAGTGATTAAAACGTTTGAACACTCAAATTAATAACCAATAAAAATTCAATAAAAGTCATATAGTTTTTAAGACAACGAATAAGAAAACGTTATATAAAAACTTTGCTAGTGTAATAAACATCCTATTGTCTCCTCTCTATATTACTGTCATATACTTAGTAGTGCTGCTAACCTAGTGACAATTTTTAAAAATCATGGTTTATCTATTAAATTCTGTAGGAACATCATTTTAACTTTCCCAAATATTTCTTTGCATAAGTGAAATGCATTAACAGTTTTCAAATCTAAATGGCGTTGCAAAACAAATTATAACATATTAAATCATTGTATTTAGAATATTAATATTCTAGATAATACCAGACAGACAGACCAAGACCATAGAGTACCGCAAAAAATAGTGTGTGTACTATTTTACAGGCCACTGGCCTTCAAGAACAGCTTAAACACAATATATGCAATATAACAAAACATTCATCCCCCCAGACATTCAGTGAGGGAAAGACAAGAAGATTTATTTATTTCCGAAGGTTTTAAATTCCAAGCGACTATTTCCAATTGAAATTTATAGCTCTTCAATAAACCTCTCCTTTTTTTCTCTATCTTTATCTTCCTCGCTCCCTTCTTCTTTAAGGTTCAAAGATTAGGACACATATTTTGAAATCTATGTCAAGTAAACCACCAATTAAAATGAAATTTATAATTATTGATTAATGTCAAATTTTATTTAACTTTCAACCACAGGAACAAATTTACAAAAGCAATACGTATGTTTTATATGGTTTAAAGTATAAGACTATCTGCCCGTGTCCTATTTTGCTCTAGTTGCAACTCATTCAACTTAAACTAGTGTTGATACTATGCTGTATATCAGCTTCCTTACTATTGCTTTAAAGTTTTCTTACTTATTAACAGCCTACAGTTTTTGTGTGAAATCTTTTATGTACTTTCAATATTGTACTTGAACAAAAATGCTATTTTAAGTTTTAATTTTATAGTTGTTTTTTAAAAAAGAATTTCAAGAAGGCAAAGAGAAAGTGGTTTGTTTTCTCCCCATTTCATCTTTCTTTTTCCCTACTCTTTCTTTCTCTCCCTATCTCTCTTTATATACATCTAAAGCAGTGTCCTATAAAGTTTGAAGTTAGCAACCTGACACCAAAGACTTTGCGGTTTGGTTTCTCAAACTTGAACAGAAAGGGCAACATCAATAATTAAAACAATTTCAACTCCTGCGGAGGAAATCTTTGAGATCTTTATTTTGTTGTGTACTTAGTAAGTCAATAAAAGTACAAATAAAACTTTTTTTCAAAGGAACCATTTAAAATGTTTTACTTCTAGTTAAACTTTGTTTTATTTAAATGTTTTTTGTTTTTGTCAAACCACATTGTTTTATATTTAAGTAGCATTTATGGGGGTGGGTGGGATGAATAATAACCTAAAACCATCCTAAAAGTTCTATAAAAAAGGTACCCTAAAATGGAGAACTCAATCGGTTTAGTACTTAACAAACATATAACCTTCATTGCTATATAAAAAAGGATTACATAGATTTCAACGAATACACAAAAAAACATTAGTTTGGGCCTGCTGAACATTATATATTTGTTTTAAAATAAATTTTGAAGAAAATAGAGAACCAATTATAAACTGTTTCGAATGATGTTTTGAGTTTTTCTTGCTAATTTGTAGAGATTTGCATACTTTAGTTACTATATTGACCCTTTCAATACTACTATGTACGTTACGTAGCACAACTTAACAATCTTACTTCAGCATTCACTTGATTTTTCCATGTTGGTAATGAAAAAATATAATATTAAAGTAAAAGAATAGAGGTAGCAGGGGTTAAATAACTGTATATCACCGGTTTGGGGACCCTATGTCAACTTTCAATTTGGTCTTTAAATATCAACTAAGTTGCTAAAAAAGAGCAAAGGGTCCCCAAGACTAGGGCCAAGTCGTTGTCTATACTTTATTTTATTCATACAAATATCTTTTAATAAAATATTACTAAGAATTCTGTTTTGTTAATGTCTGTAATATAAACGAGGCTCAACTATAAATTAATTAGTTTTCTCGCAAGTCATTAAGCAGTTTAGATTATATTAATTAGGTAAATTGGATGGGAAGTTAAGAAATCATAATACAAAACGTTACCATTATTAAAAAAATATTTAATCAACATTAGAATATGTATTATATGATAAAATTTAATAAGTATATTTTTTTATTAAATAAGTATTTCATATTTTTTACTTAGTGCTGTATTTATTTTTAAGTGAAGGGGAAAACATTTTTGTTTAGTGAATCAAAAACTAACTTGCAGCTTATTACAAAAGAATATATATTTTTAATGATTCTAAGCCAATTTAATATTTATAAGAAATGTCTTAAATTTATCAAATTTATTTCCATGAAATCAGGGTAAAGGGAGGTGGAATATGATAATCAACAATGAAAAAAAGATTTCAATTAAATAATTATATAGTTGTTTCTGTTTTCAAAAGGATTTAAGAATCTAATTATATAAATTAGTAAAGACTTTTTAGCTATCAAAGTGTTTCATTTATACCTTTCAAAAGACCCTTACTGTAGTTATGTATTTAATTGTGGTCTAAAATGTTGTTGCCCTACTTGTGGACATAATTGTCCATATGCATATGTATTATTCCTATATCCTGACTTGAATTTAACCTTTGATTTATAATAATAGATGGACGGACAGAGTATAGGACAGGCAATAAATTAAAATTCTCGTCATAATTTATTAGCTTTGGTTTCATGTATAAACTGCTAGCTTTTTGTTCTCACGTGTTTCAGTGAAATTGCTTAACATGCAGTAACCAGGGATTTTAATCAATATGAATCTTATGCTTTTGTGTGTTTTTATGTTAAGTCCCCATTTTAGATTATCATATGAGTCTTTACTGCTTATATACTTTTCAAATTCAGATATTACATATCCTAGATAACAATATTAAACTTGCATTACATGAATAAAATCATTGAGTAATGAGCCTCATTACTATGCTTTAAATGATATATTTCTTTGTATAATAAACTTTCAACTTAACCTAGCCTAAGGTAAAACACAAACGCACAAACAACTACAAAACATCCTCCCCTTATTTTTGATTTGTTTATTAATACGAGGAGCGTTGTTTTTCTGTGCTCGACTAAGCCCTTCGAGGGAACTGCCGAAAAAAAGAAGTAATAAACATAGTGAGGACAAATGAATAATTCAATGTTAAAAATAAGTCAGTTATGACAATTCCTTATTGTGTTCTATAGTCGACATAGCCTTTAAAAGAATAAGTTTATATACTTGTTCTCCTATTCGTTGGCAATTTTTTTTATTGTTTTTTTATCGTAATTGAGTATTCTATTGTCCAAAGTTTTCAACAAACAATTTTCATCTATATAAGAGCTATATTTAAAAAAATGATATATTATGATGGGGGGGGGGGGGCATTGTCGTATGCCTTAATATTACTAGAATGTCAACATCAGTGGCGTGCACAGGAATTTTTCCACGGGATTTAACGGTAGGAGAAGGCAGTCTTCCAATTGGTAATATTAAGGGTTGTTAATACCCCATACCATAAGTTCATGATTGATACTCATTTTTAAATAATACAACTTAAAAGCATTTAATGAAAATATCTTTATAAAACTATGCATGGTTTAACGTCACAACTAAAGCCTGATTATAAATTGTTTTCCAATTTAGTTATTGGCTACACTGGTAATAAAAATCATGTACAGCTATCCAGTCTACATCAAACAGGGATAGGGAATCAAAAGAAGAAATATTTTACCATAAATTTTTAAAATCCATCAAACTTTTATCAATAATTTTAATGATTGACATCTTGATAACTTGCTGTTATTAGAATTAAGTTATTAAATACTAAATAGAATCCATCTATTATTATAAAATTTTTATACTATTGATAAAATGTTAATTTATGTTATTAAAATAACTGTCCTGAAAGAGATACTATGGTGAAGGGCCACAAATTTAGTTTTATTAGCAACCATTTGTAACTGTCTTTTTTTTCTTCAATTGACCTAACCCTGTCTTTGTGTCTAGAATGTTTTTTTTTTCAAGGTAGACTGTGCTAGTATACAGTAACAAAGTTTTAAATTGACCCTTTAATGTGCCAAATTTTAGCAAACTATCCAAAACATGTCTCCCCTTTGCCCCAACCCCTTTGCCTTACTCAGACAACTTTTTAACACATTTTACTTAAAAAAAACTTTTTATACTCTTCCAACATTCATGAATACTATAGTTGCTAAAGTTTTTTTTTATCCCAAGACTCATGTAGTAATATCTGTGTTGATACATTGATAGGGGTTTGACTTAAACATGTAAATGAATAGTCAGCCATGGGCACTTTTATTAGATGACTCTTATATATTTTATCATGTTTAAAAGTAACAAGATGTGTGTCTCTGTGTGTACCGAAGGTTCTCTATAACCGCCGAATCGATATAGTTCTCTTTACAATTTAGCTTCTCATAGGTCCTGGGAAGGTTCGTAACTATTTCGGGGCATGGTACCACAACCCTCCCAAGGGAAATCGTCTAGAAAAAATAACCCTAAAATAATATTTTTTACTTTTTCTTTCTAAAACTAAAGTTAAAAATTAAGGTGCGGAGGCGAAGCCGCTAGAATAAACAGAACTGCTGAAATTTCTATGAAAAGTTCTGGAATTAAAACATTAACTTTGATACTAAATATAATCTTTGTTATATTCATAATATTGAAAAATATAATTAATACCTGAAGAATATTAGAACATTCTTTTCACGGTTAAATATTATCAAATATCATTAATTATTTATAAGAATTTTAAACTGTGATTTGTCTAATATAATTTTTTATGAAATATTTAAAATAAAATTACTTATGAAATATAAACCAAATTATTTTGAAACATATACCTATCATGTTTACTTAGAAAGATAGTTATTTCTTCATATGATGGGGCATCTTTTAAAAAATGAATGAAAATGTCTTACAAATGTTATGCAGTATATAGAAAACATTGATAAAAAAAATGTATGTATGAATAAACAATAAGTTTAATGTATAGAATATAAACGGCCAGACAAATTGTAAGATAATGTAAGAACTGAAAGGAAAGCGGTTACCTCGACTCAACACAATAAAACTCAGATTCAGATTTAACAATTGTTGTCAGTCACTTGATTTTCTTCAGAATTTTATTTTTTGTATTAAATTATAGCCTGGCAAAACTATAAACATACACATGTATACATTTATATCTTAACTTAATATCACTCACTGTATTTCAATATGGCCTTGGGTTGATGATCTTAGCTGTATTATTATGTCTGTACATATATATAAACTGTAGATTGCCTAAATATTGCGGTATAATTCGGCCTTGCTTGTTTGTGTGCTGTTTTAACTCCTAGTCACTAGTTCCAACTAATTGTGTGGAGGCTAGTTTCTTCCCTCTCCTTCCCCATCCAGCCTTACTTTACTTCAGTCTTTTACAGAGGCCATCTAACAAAGTCAGAGAGAGAGAGAGGAAGAGAGAGAGAGAGAGAGAGAGAGAAAGAGAAAGAAAGAGAGTATATTCTTAGTGTAAAAAGAGAATGGGTAAGGGGGACTTGTAAATATTATAGATGCTTGAATAAGAAATAAGAGGGGTGAGTAAGGAGTAAGTTACTTGGGCTCTTTTGGTACAACTTGGGGTTTGAGGACATGGCTTGCTTCAGAGGGGGGTGGGGAAATTGCAATTGTAGAAGAGCTTAAAGATCAGTTTGGGTAAGATTTGGGGATGAAATATGGAGTATATTTGGGGCAGAACCTAAAATGGCATGGGAGTTAGGTTGTAAGGACATAATATTGGGGTATTGTAAAATGGGGGGGGGGACTTAACTATGATTTGCATGGGGAGGGGGAGAGGGCTTTGAAATGAAAATGAGTGTATGTGTATGTATACTATGGACTGATCAAAATGATACGACCTCTTTCTTTCTCTGTCTCCCCACCCCCCCCCCCCCATCGCCTTCTTAACTCCCATCTTTAGTTTTTTTAGGCTGGCTAAGGCTTACTTGGGTTATTAAGACCTCTTACTTACATTTGCATGTTACAGAAATTAAATTATAGGATCATATCTCAAATTATTAGAATTACAAGGAAATTAGGTAAATTTCCACAGATGACAATTTTATTTAATGAAAGATGAAACACATTTTTATTAAAAATAAACTTTTTTTCTCTAAAAAACAATAATCAACCAATAAAGACAGTTTGACTTAAGAAAAACATTTGACATAATTATTAAACAAGGACTATCACATCCAGTAGAAGCCCGACTCAATACATAGAAAGAAAGAGAGAAAGAGAAGGCAAGAAATGTGTAAGGAATAAAAGAGATTGCTATAAAATGCGACGAATACACTAACATTTTATATTAATTCAATATCCGTTTACTGTAAATGCTTAAAAATAATCTTTATGAGTAGAAATATATCACAAATAAACACAAATATCCTATTTTTTTTTTTTTTAAACGAATCTTTTCTTTAATTAGGTTAGCTTTTATCGTAAATTTTGGCATGTTAAAATTGTCCTATCAATCTCAATCTTTTCATAATTATTCCTTAAGTACGAATTAGAAATACTTGCAAATCTATAATCGTTATCAGAAAGTCCTTTCATCAATTTAAAACATGAGTTTTAAATTTTTTTGGACACATACAAAGCTTCCCGTTACACCTTTAGATTACCAGTCGAGTTTGTTTGTTTGACTTATGTTTTACATCTTTTTTATTCAAAATAAATTAAAATATTAAATGGAACAAAAGCATGTTTTAATTTGTCTCTCTAATCAAATTCATTAAACATGCAAATTTTTTAATAAAATCTATGTATTTTAACCTTTCCACGGCGAGCTTTTTGTAGTATACATACTTTATTTCATTGGAGGGGGGGGGGGGGAGATTTATCATATACACATTATTTCAGGCTCTATAAAAGCTATTGACACGATCGAAGAAATATATAATTGATAGTTGATTGAATCATAGTATTCTCAATTGCCTCCTAAAAATATCATTTGCTATAGCCAAAATTCATATCGATAAACATAAGGTGCTGCCTACACCCCACCCCCCTCCCCTCCCATCCCCGTATAATAAGTATTAAGCTCAGGCTCCATAATTTGGTTAATTAAAGTGATAAAGTTACACAAATATTAAATTATACTCTTCTTACATGACCACAAATATATATGGGAGAGAGAGAGAGAGATAACTAGGTTTCAATATTAGATTTTGAAATAATGAAAACAGCATTTAGAAAGTGGCAAAAGATGTTCATTTACCCTTCTTTCATGCTAGAAGACTCCCATACCTCGTTTGGCGTGATTCTTTCAAGGTATTATAATGGTATGCGATATTATATCGCCAACTTGGTTATTAGGTTAAGTAACATCTAAACAGAAAATCCACCTTTTAAATATTTATTAAATACTGAAAAAGTACAAAAACAAAAAAGTATTCTTATTTGATATTGTAGGTAAAAACTATTATAGACATTGTTTTAGTAATTACAGACCAATTATATATTTATTTATATATTCAGACAGCTAATTTTAGCTATACATCAAGCAATTAACAAAAAAAAATATATCATTATATAAAAGGTTAAAATAGAATTTAAAAATCTAAACTCTCTTTTCAATCTATAAAAAAAATATTTTTGTGTTATATATATTTATCCCTGTAAATCTGGTTTTTTGGGTTTTTGTAGTTATGGTGTGATTAAGTTTGTACGTTGATAGTCAGTTTGGATTTATTTTAGCTAGGTATCCCTCCCTCCCTAGTTTATTTAGATAAATAAGGAGCTATTCCAGTAGGCCATCAGTTGATTATATAATTTTTATGTGTTATCTATTGATTTTAAATTTTATTGTATTTTAATCATATGAATAAAAATGTGTTTTATGTTCACCTAGACTAAATATACTGGATTATTTATCTATCTAAATTTGTGTTTGTTTTGAAAGTGTAGCTTCTCTATAATTGGTTTGTCAGAGAGTAATAGGTATAACATTAGTTATTTATTCTTAGGATAAATAATGATATTATTTCATTATATTACATAATAAAAAGTTCTTTATCTGATTTAAGTCATGGGAAGGTTTCAGGCCATTTTTACACCTTCTCGGTCCCTTTTAATAAAGAGATTTTGTTTACAACCTAAGTTTTATTAGAAGCGAAGCTTTTCCATAATTAGGGTATGTCCGTCTTGAACGGATAGCTTTTTTCCCGTTAATTTAGGCATGTTAGAATTGTCCTATCGATTTATAACTTTGCATGGTGATAACCTCTAGTAGTTATGTACTATTTAGAAAGCGTAGCAACTCTATAATTACTGCCAGAATGTCCATACGTCCATTTTAAACATGACGATTTTACATCTTTCTGTATAATATAATTATCCGATTATTTTGATTTTTGAAATACTGATTACTAGAACAACAAAGTACAATGTTATCATCTCTATAATCAAGTCCTAAAAATGTAAGTATGTCCTTCAACATTACCTGTATTTATTCAGTTTCTCAAAATATTATTTACAGTTTTGTTTCGACTTTTATAAATTTATGCTCTGATTATTCAGTTCTGACACACAACGATTGTTAATGTTCGTTTGTCCTACAGTTTCAGAGCTTCGCTTTTATGGATGTTGTGATCCTTGTATACATATAAATGTTTATTCTATGATTATTAGTTCAAATATGTTAATGAATGTCCATCATTATCATGTTATATTAATTTAAAATTCAAATATATAAACCAAATAAATATCATATTATATAAATTCTTTCCTAACCTTATCTCTGGTAGGGGAAGAGGGCTAAAAGTCTGTATTTGGTAAAGAATTGCCTATGTTACATAAAAAAATTTAAAACTGTTGTAGTTTTCACGGAAAATTTTTTGTTTGATCACAATTGCTCAGCTCTCAATAATTTGTTTTTTTCATAAAATAAAATTGCTCTGTATCTGAATATTGAAATCAAAGAATAGATGGGGCATGGGTTAAATAAATGTATGTTCATAGGGCCGGTAAGGAAGAGTCCCTGTGTCCACTTTGAATTCGGTCTGTGAATATCAATTAATAGCTCAGGAAATATTAACAAAGTTGCTACAAAAGATCAGAAAGCAATGACGAAAAGGTCCCCACCACTTAAACCAGGTAGATGTATGGGTTATAATCTTTACTTATACATTTATTATCTGAATAACCCAACATGATCTGTCTGCGTACAGTTGCTGTCAGTGAGTCAATGAGACACACGCGAGAACAATTAGGGATAAAACAAATTTTTCAACAAAATATATTTAATTTTAAATTGTACATCTATTTTTGGGAATAAATTGATTTGATTGATCATATAAACTAAAATATAAGATATATTACTCTGTTTGTCTTAGTGATATTACTATATCAATATAGCCTAAGCCTTACCATGTAGATATAGGTTTCCTTAGTAGATAATCCTTGTCATAGATGATAGGCTTAAAAATCATTGAAATAGACATAACGATTTATAGTTGTATGTCAATCGTATTAGTCCAGTTCCAACTGGGAAGGACTTAATTAGAGTAATTAAATCTGCGGGATGTAAATGAATTCATCTGTTTCAAACTAAACAGGAGGGGAATCAATAGGGGGAATAAATGATCGAATTATAATCAAATGTAATTGGTGTAAACATAACCAAAAAGTATAAATTTTAAAAGATCTTAAATAATCTTAATTAGTTTGAAAGCTACTTTATAATTCACTTTGTATGTCCGTCATTTCTCAGTACTCTATGGGGAAAAAGTGATTTCTTTGGCATTAATTTATAAATATATACAATTGATTTTTTTGTAATAATTTCCTGTATTAATGAACAATCAGTTTATAATTTACTTTCTCCGTCTAACTTCTGGTTATGCTTTAATAGACAACGATAATTATTTTATAAAGGTTTCGAGATTTCTTATATGATTTATCGCATATTCTCTCTTTTTCTAAACATCTGCTCACTAACATGAAGTTATGTGCTACTCTAAAAATGTATGTTGTTTTCATTTTAATACAAAGACAATAAAAAATTAAAAACAAAGGTTTTCAAATTATGATGATGAGCGCAATGAGGTAAAAAATGCAATTGCATTAAGAAATTAATATTCAGTAATAAGCAAAACTTTTCTGTATTTACTTTGAATTAAAGGTTAAAGTGATGTTATTTATTTAAAATCTTTATTTCTGTTCAGTCTAAATTATTATTTTTTTTGAAAATAAAACTAAAAGTTTAAAATTCTAGAAAAATGTTCTATAAATTTGTTTTTATATATCTACCAATCAATTTGTCAACCAAAGGGCTGAAGCAGCATATAGTACCTAACAAAAAATGACCTCATACCATACAAATGACCAATGCGAACTGGCCTTTCATGGTCATTTGTATTGTATGACGGTATTTTTATTAGGCACTATTAGGCTGCTTCAAAGAGGTTCACTCAAATGGACGTCATCGTTCTTTTTTCTTATTACAACCTTTGTTGACATTTTGCAACAAAAAACTTCTATTTGCGATGTTTGACAGGAATATGCATGCTATTTACCAAAACTACATAAAACTAAAATAATGACTGAAAAATACATTTTCAAATGCACTTTTTAGTCCGCATATTTTGTTATATTAAGCTTAGCATCACTTGCTCCATAATGGCCAAGTAAAGAGTTCTTATAAAATATAAATAAAGACAAGATACTATTTTTAAAAAAATGCTTTGGGGCTAAAAAGTCAATTAATGAGCTAAGTCTAAAACATTTCATTAAATGTCATATAATCAATTACATTAAGATATATTTTGAGTTGTTAATTTTGCTTTTTAAGTATGTATAATCTAACTATGCATTATTTCATATTTGCTTGTTATGGCCATGTTCATCCTTGTTTTCTAAAATAAGTGTGATAAATCAGGTAGAGCCTTTGTTTAGGCTGATACATAGATTACTATAGATGGATATTCAGGTAGAGTCTTTGTTTAGGCTGATACATTGATTACTATAGATGGATATTCAGGTAGAGCCTTTGTTTAGGCAGATCATCCATAGATTACTATAGATGGATTTTCAGGTAGAGCCTTTGTTTAGGCTGATACATAGTTTACTATAAATGGATATTCAGGTAGAGCCTTTGTTTAGGCTGATATACAGATTACTATAGATGGACTGTCCCCATGAAAACACTTCTGATATATTCTTCTTAAGACTACCTGTTCAGGGATACATCAATTACTAAAATCAGTCAATAAATAAGGAAATTATGCCCCAAAACATGAATATCCCTGTAATAAGGTTTCCCCTCTGGCAAACTGGATTTACTTGATTTACCTCACTCAACTTTCTGGCGTGTTGTACAGTGAAAAAACTACCCCCCTCCCCCTTATTTTTTATTTTCTTCAAAATTAAGGGGGGGGGGTTAAGTCTTTGCCTTGCCTTGCTTTTTCCTCCTTGCCGTTTTCCAGACATTAAAAAACTACCCCCGCCCCCCTTATTTTTGATTTTTGTCAAAACTAAGCGGGGGGGGGGGGGGGGGTTTCGGTGCTCCAGTCTACCACATGTAAGCAAGTACCGGATATTCAGTTAAAACCTTTGTTTAGGCGGGTACATAGATTACTATAGATGGATATTCAGGTAGAGGCTTTGTTTAGTCAGATACATAGATTACTATAAAAAGATATCTAGGTATATCCTTTGTATAGATTACTATAGATGGATATTCAGATAAAACCTTTGTTTAGGCAGATACATAGATTACTATAGATGGATATTCAGGTACAGACTTTATTTAGGCAGATGCATAGATTACTATAGAAGGATTTTCAGGTAGAGCCTTTGTTTAGGCTGAATCACAGATTACTATAGATGAATATTCAGGTAAAGCCTTTGTTTAGGTTGGTACATAGATTACTATAGTCGAAGTAAATATTTAGTGAGATATGTAAATTACAGAAAAGTTTTGCAACTAATAGTTATGATATGATTATCCAAAAATAGACAGTATGCTGGTTATCTGAAGAGCATATTGTCTGTACAAACATATGTATAGTATGGATCAAAAGGGATGAAAAACTAATTTTACCGTGTAATCCTCCTATATTGCACTACATATATACATGATTGCTCAATAACATTGATTTTTAGACGCAAAATAAGAAAATCACGGCCGCTTTTTAAAAAAAATAGTATGAATTTCTTAACTAAAGAATCAATAAATATTAGACTTCAAAAATAATTACGATAACACTTTGAAAACAAATGAAATTTCATTTAAAGGAAATATAAGAAAGTGATAATGAGGAAAACCACTCTAATGAATATTTATATTATAATATACAAATATGACATATGTCTATCTCTAGTAAAAAAATTTAACTACTCTATTAAACATTTCTATTGCAATATACCTATTACATATGTCTATCTCTAGAACAGGAATATTACCACTCTATTGAATATTTCTATTGTAATATACAAATATTACATATGTCTGTTTCTAGTACAGGGATATGACTACTCTAATGAATATTTTTACTGTAATATACAAATATTACATATGTCTATCCCTAGTACAGGAATTTTACCACTCTAATGAATATTTCTATTGTAATATACAAATATTACATATGTCTATCTCTAGTACAGGAATATGACCACTCTAATGAATATTTCTATTGTAATATACATATTACGTATGTCTATCTCTAGTATAGGAATATGACCACTCTAATGAATATTTCTATTGTAATATACATATTACGATGAACTGAAATTAGTTTCCGAATGTGAACACATTTTCCTAGGTGTTTCCCAATCCTATCTCAATATTTGCTAGTAGCTAAAAAACCTTCAAACTTCAAAAAAAAATCAAAATTTGAATGTATTAACGATTTATACATTATACATTCAAAGTTTTAATTTTTCAAATTTAGATTTTTTTTTGGAAGTTTGAAGGTTTTTTAGCTAGTAGCAAATATTGAGATAGGATTGGGAAACACCTAGCAGTGGCGTGCGAAGCACTTTGTCTAGGGGGGGGCATTTTGAAGATTTTGTAAAATTTTGCCCCCCCCTAAATCAAAGTGCCCCGGGGGGGCACTTTGCTTTAGGGGGGGGCATTTTGATTATATATACTAATTTTAAATAAGGGCGTTTTAAGGGGTGGGATTATTTGATTATGGGCCTCCTAGTCCTTATCCCTTCTTCCCCATCCCTTCCCCCATCCCTATTTCCCATTTATATCCCCCACCTCTTCCCCCCCCCATCTCTTCTCCCCATCCCTTCTCCCCACCCTGCAATGACCGAAGGGAAGGGAGCTAGAAAGCATCTTTGAAAAAATAGTACAGAAGATAAATTAACCTTTCATATATGCAGGGAGGGAGGGGTTTTTGAGCTATTTATTACACTAGTCCCCAATATTTCTTAGCAGAAACCATTTGGAAGGGCGCGAAGCGCAAATTTTTTTCTTCAAATATGCAGGGAGGGAGGGGTTTTTGGGCTATTTATTACACTAGTCCCCAATATTTCATAGCAGAAACCATTTGGAAGGGCGCGAAGCGCAAATTTTTTTCTTCTAATATGCAGGGAGGGAGGGGTTTTTGGGCTATTTATTACACTAGTCCCCAATATTTCATAGCAGAAACCATTTGGAAGGGCGCGAAGCGCAAATTTTTTTCTTCAAATATGCAGGGAGGGAGGGGTTTTTGGGCTATTTATTACACTAGTCCCCAATATTTCATAGCAGAAACCATTTGGAAGGGCGCGAAGTGCAAATTTTTTTTTTCTAATATGCAGGGAGGGAGGGGTTTTTGGGCTATTTATTACACTAGTCCCCAATATTTCATAGCAGAAACCATTTGGAAGGGCGCGAAGCGCAAATTTTTTTCTTCAAATATGCAGGGAGGGAGAGGTTTTTGGGCTATTTATTACACTAGTCCCCAATATTTCATAGCAGAAACCATTTGGAAGGGCGCGAAGCGCAAATTTTTTTCTTCAAATATGCAGGGAGGGAGGGGTTTTTGGGCTATATATTACGATAGTCCCCAATATTTCATATAAAATTTTCTTATTCGTTGGCTCAACAACTTTGGATACTTTAATGGAATTTTGATTGGTTGGTTAATTAAGTCGAGTTTCCATACATTTCATCCACTAATTGTAATCTATATAAGGGGTAATTTTGTGTATCATCATTGGGGATGTACAAAATTTCTTTTATAGTTTATATTATACAAAATTAAATACTTCCTATAACCTGGATTGTTATGTTCAGTGAAAAAGATTATAACCTAATTTCTACACTAATTAAAAAATTTGGTAAGGTTAAATGAATAGTAACTGTCTGTTTGGCGCGAAGCGCAAAAAATTTTTTTTGGAGTATTTCTTGATCTTTTTTTTGGAAACTGGGATAGCTTTGCTTTTTGTAGGGTAGGGGGCAAAAAGGGGCATTTTTGTTGACCAGGGGGGGGGGCAAAATGGGGCATTTTTTAACATTTAGGGGGGGGCAGGGGGGGCGGTTGCCAGGGGGGGGCAGGGGGGGGCGTTTTGGTCGCTAGGGGGGGGCGATTGCCCCAAATGCCCCCTTCGGTTCGCACGCCACTGACACCTAGGAAAATGTGTTCACATTCGGAAACTAATTTCAGTTCACCCATATGACGTATGTCTATCTCTAGTATAGGAATTGTGTCAGTTATTGGTCGTATATTCACTATTCACTCCATACCTATTAGACTTTTGTGCTTTAATTATATCAACATTAGTTTATTATAGAACATTATTTTCATTAGAGTAAGTGTTTTTTATTTAATAGATTTAATTTTTGTACGAAATTTAACGTAAGTAAAACAAATTTAAATCCTTATGATAAAGTAACACGATATCTGTCTGTCTGTTTGTCTATCTGTATGTCTGTCTGTTTGTCTATCTGTCTGTCTGTTTGTACTGAAGGATCTTGTTAACCGCTGAACTGATATGGTTCTCCTGATATGGTTCTGTGAAGGTATATAACTATTTCGGGGGAGGGTACCGCCCAAAAAAATATGTTTTTTTACAAAACAAATCTTACTAATAGACAAAGTTTTATGTTAACGTAAATCTATATGTTTAACAGGAAATATCGTACAAAGCTGTATAGGGAAAACTAGACATGTACCAGTCATTCAAGATCCAGGGGAAAAAAGTGTATGGATAAAAAATCTATTTTACAAGTATTTTGTGCTGCTAAATTGGATTTGGGGAGTGCAAAGTACTTTGTCTAGGGTGGAGCCTCTAGGGGCTCTTTCACTTTAAAAAAAAGTATATACAACTTTATGATGGGGTTATATTTTTCTTGAGCGATTTATCCAGGGAGGGGGGATATACCATCCCAAAAAATTTCCAAAAAATTGTAAACTTTCTCTAGACCTATAAGAAACTTTACTGTAAAGGAGAACCGTATAAGTTCAGAAGTTAGCAAGACAAAAAAGCTTACTACTTAATAATATAGTATAAATGAAAGTTTTCATCCTTGATTTTATACAAATGTTTGTACTTTATATTAATTTAGCATTATTATGCCTTTGTACGTTTTTTCTCAAAGTTTTTTCTTGAGCACAGTACCCCCCCCCCCTGTTATTTTGAAATAAATTAAAATAAGTGTTTGTATTTTTTTCGTTTGTTTGTTTGCTTTTGATTAAGGTTAAGGCTAGGCTATATTGGGCACTAAGTAGCCCCACAGGGCACCGCAAGTAGTGGCATATTGCATGTGTTGGGCATAAGAACTACCCTTACCTTATTTTCTTGTTATTTCCGAAAAAGGGGGGGGGGTTTCTGTTTCAGTGATCCACAGTCACGTAGAGGTAAATCACTGTTTATTGTAATAATATAGTATAATTGTTATAAATTATTCTCTTGATTTGTACACTTACCTTTTTCTTTGCATTCTATATGACTAAAAAGCACCTTTTCTTTCAATGTAATTTTTATTTAATGATTTAATTTTTTACTAGTTATTGTTGTTTAAAGCTTACTAGACATAATTTTTTTTTTTTTTTAAACAATTAAGGTCATATGAAAGCAAGGACCCTAAAATTATCTAGAAGCGGAGCAACTTTTTGGTAGCAGTACTACAATCAAATTCGACGTAGATATTTTCTAATTTGTAAGGTAGCTAAACTCCAGTACAGAGAATGTAGAATAATTATTGTTGTTGAACATAATAACGGACAGACAACGAACGTTTAAAGAAATTTCTCTACGGTTAAAGTTAATCAGACTGTATAAAGTATAAATTTTTGATTATTAAAAAGAATAATTGTTCTCTATGCATAATTCTTTGTACAAAAATGAGAGACAAAGTACTAGAGTAGTGTCGCTTATAAAAATGACTTAGTCTGTGTTAATATTAATGATGTATAACATGCAACTCTGCGTGAGACGTTTGACACCATGGCCATGAATATTTTTAACAGTTAGGAATTTGCATGGTTTTCGGAATCATTGAGAGGTTGTACTACTAAGTGAATCAACTCATATAAATTTATTATTGAGATTAAGATGTCCCATAGTAGTTGTGTGATAGCCGATTTAAAGGAATCAATGCATTGTAATTTCATTTAGTTCATTTTCACTTTTAAGGACTAAAGTTTCATTAGCGACAATTTCGTTATTTGAAGTAATGGTTTTAGACATAATGATCTTGATTTTAAGATTTCAAGTATGTTAAAAGATACGGCCACAGGAACCGTTCAAATTTCATGGAGACTTAAAGGATATTGACCATAGGGTCATACCTAGTAGCTGTAACTAGTGTAAAAACCACTATTTGATTTTTTTACGAATATGAAAAATTCAGTATTTTATCGACATTTAATGCTTTGTTAAAGTCGAAAAAATAGTTATACCTGGATGACCATTGTCCTTGCCAGGTTGCTGTTTCTGGTGCATGCTATGATAGAACTATTCGGTTAGGGTAAAAGATTCAGTGTGCATATGAAGACTTAAGTAAAGTCAAATTCCACACTGCCCAATGTACAGGATTATAGAATAATAGTTTTTAATGATATAAATATGAATATACTTTTTTTTATTCTCTTTTGTTATAAATCTATACATATTTTTTATTACTTTTCGAAGGGTAGCAACTCTATAAGCCAAATTAAACATATAAAATCCTTTTGATAAAGTAACATGATCTGTGTCTGTGTGTACTGAAGGATCTCGCCATTCTCTAAACCAATATGGTTCTCCTTCGTAGAAACATGAATAAGAAACAGCTGATCTTAAAATAGACAAATTATTTCTCGAATTAGATGTTTTAAACGATTGCCCTTAAAAAGCCACTAGATGCCTCTGGTATCAAAGCTGCTAGTATTATATATAGAGTAAGAGATACACTAAGCCATGCCAACGTAGCAGTCGCGCTCTGGACTGTCCTGTATCTTTATTATGTTTGACTGATTGATTTAACGTTACAAAAACAAGGTATTCTAATTTCTCTGATGTTATTAACAAATACATGTGGACATGAATGTTCTTGTTTTCTTTATAAATATACACATATTTGCTGTTTATGCATGAATACAAGGCTAAGTACTAGGTAACAAGAATTACAACAAATCGAAAAAGCGAAAAAACAATAAAAACAATTATTTCTTTTCTCCTTAGAGTCTTCTAACGCTTTTTTGAAAATGCTAAGTAAAATGATGTTTTATTATCTATCTGTTTTTTCTGTACCAACATATCTTGTTAACGCTTTAGTTGATATAACTCTCATTTACATTGAAGCTTCAGAGAATGGTTTTTCTTGATTTATTAGAAACCGATTAATATCCGGTGATTTAGAACCGGTTCTCATCCATTCGAAAAAAACTATGTTTAGCATCATATCATATCTCTCATCTTATATTTCTACGAATATAAGAATGTAGAATCATAAGATTAAAACCATTTTTTTAGCTCGTGACTTCGGCATCTTGGTAATAAAATAAACTGGTTTAAATCTTATAATGTACATTTTATAAAGCTGTTTACAATATGATGCGAGAAATAGCATACTTTAGGGGAGGTTATGACCAAAAGCTAAAAGAAAATCGCCACAAGAAAATAAATAATTATATTGATCTTTGAAGAAATTTCTACAAAGGTTAAAAATAAAACAGTATATATATATATATATATTTTTTTAAATTTGAAACCAAATTGTTAATTTAAAGTGTGTAAAAGAGTAGCATTACTGAGGAAAATGCTGAATTTACTTACACTGTACATTTAGGTCTTGCTGTTATTATGACGTTCATGACTTATTTTTAACTCATATATATAAACAGAAAATCTAGGGATCTTAATTAATTTTATGGAACCACTATACATTTATTTGCATTAGTGTCCATTTATATAAACGGATCTTTTTCACATTTAGGCTATGTCAGTATGTCTTTATCGGATATGCAGAACGTAAATTTAGGAATGTTTAATTAAAACATATGACTTGTAGCTTGCATGAGGATTTTTGTAACAATTAGACATAATCTGTAAAAAAAAAGCCAATAATCGTTTTCAAAAATTCCGTGCATCATTGTAAATAATCTTAATATTTAAATTTTTTGTTACTAATTTTTTTGTTTTATAATATAAATATCGAATATTTTTTATGGAAATTCTTGGGACGATTAGACACATTTTTAGAAGCGTAGACTGTATATAATTTGTAGACTTGAAAAATATTATAGCATCGTGCATTTCATATAATTTTACGGCGGCGGATTAAAATCTAATATTGTTGTAGATTTCTAAGGGAAAAATATATATTTTTAATATTATAACCGTTTTCATTGTAGAGCTGTGATCTGTTTGGCCGATATAATAAGATTCACTTTTGTGGATATTTCCATCCTTGTTAATAATGAACATTCTCTATTCATTTTTATGCTTTGGAAGTGGTCGACAACTTTTATAATAGCGACTATAAACCAATTAATTCAGGCAAAAGTAATAAAAACTTAAAGGAGTCGACTTTCCCTAAGCGTTTAACCTAAAAATAGAATAGTAAATGCTAAAAGTACGTGCATGATATGATTTATTATTACGTGGATCTTACATCACATTATTATGAACTATAATAAAGTGAAACTTGTAGCTGGCTAAAAAATTACCTGCTTATCCCATCCTCTCCTCTCATACGAACTTACCAATAAATGACAAGAGAAATAGCAACCTAAATTGACGACAATTTTTACCCTGTCATAATATCCACGTATATTCTACATCCATTTTTATAATATATGCTTGAAACTTTCGAAACTAATTGAATTTATCTTGTTTCTTTGCTTAAGGAATAGCAAATTACGGAGAAAGAAAACTAATATGAAAATCAATAAGATAATAATTTGTTTAGGGTGTTAGTATCTAACTAACCATAAACAAATATCATAATTACATTTATTTACGCATGTTCCCTTTTTATGGATGTTAATATTTATTTGTACCGTTTACATTTCTAGCATGTGATTATAGATACAGACAGGGAAATTAAATCAGCTAAGTATTTCCATTTGAAATTTCTGAAAATCTGAGTATTTCTGTGGCGTAATAAAACTTGGATGAAGGAAGATTGGGTTATTATATATTTAGGAATTCTTAAAACTTGTTCTCCCCCTCTCTTTTTCGTTCCCCCTTTATTTGCGTAATATTGATAGTCTACGAGTGTTTTTACAAATGCGCCAATTTTCATTTTTATAAAAATGACATCTGTGTGGTTTTCCAGTGCAATTAAGCTTTTTTTTAGGTACAGGGAAGGTTTTTAACTAATTTGGGAGAGCGTATCTAAACCTTCCCAATTTAAAATCCCCCCCCAATTTTATTTTTAATATTCCTTATTAAAACTCAAATTAAAAAAGTAGAAGGGCGGTTGACTCATCCCCCTCCCACCTTAAGAACACCTAGAGGCTTCTAGTGGGCGTTGCCCCTAGTCTTTCTTAAAATAAAAGCTATGTCTTGCATTTTTTTTTTCAATTAGGCGTTTGATCACGAATTGCATATGGTAAACATATTTTTCTTATTTAATTGTTAGCCTAATAAGATAAAAGTTATGATTGAAAATTGTTTTAATAGCTATTATCATGTATTGTATTTTTAAAAAACATGAAAATTGAGATCAAAATTTGCGTATTTTTTGTACTCATTTGCGTCATTTCTATCTTCGGAATTTTCTTACCCGTCATCGTTTTGTGCTGTAAGTAAAGAGAAGTGGGCAAGAAAGGGTTGAAAAGAAGGAAGTGGATTGTGGGAAATGTTCACTTATAATTGATTGTCAGAACCACTATCCCTTGTCCCTGTGATGCAGGAATAAGGATTGACCATCAAGAAAATTGCATAATACTTTGATATAATAAAGTTAAGTATTTGGAGAGGCAATCGCTTGTTTGCTATGACTGGCTTTTATATCTGCCTAGCCGACTGCAGCATTTGATCTCAGTGCATTAAGAGAGATATTAATTATCATAATTTTATTGACTTACATAAGTAAGAAATTATCTATTTACCACGTATAGTGTCAGGGAGTGGTGGACATCTAGGGGGGTATATCCACCAACCATATGCACGCCTCTAGATTTTTATGTAATTATAATAATCATTTTAATTTAGAAATGGAAAAAAATAATATAGGTTTATTTATAGTTTTTATGAAATAGTATTTGTATTTATATAACTAGCGGCTTCGCCCATAAAGGCTCTTCAACAAAAATTGTGATTTGGGGGGGGGGATTTTTTCTTGTTTTGATTTCTCTTGGGAGGGAGGTGTTAAGCCTTTCCAGGACCTATAAGAAGCTACACTATAAAGAAGAATCATATAATTTCAGCGGTTACACACACAGACAGAAACAGATCCTGATACTTTATAATAAGAACATAAACTTTCTCTTACATTTTGGACGTACTTTTTATCGCTTTTCTGGCGGTACCAATCACAGGGACGTCCAAGGGGGAAGGGGTGATTACCCCCCTTCCCCTCCTACCAAATGTGCCGTAGGCACCCCCAACATTTTTAATTTTTACCTCCACCCCCCAAATAAAAAAAAACTTGGACGTCCTTGCCTCTATGAAGTAAAGATTACCCCCTCCCCAAAAAATGAACTTTTTAAAAGCGAAGCTTTTCTATAATTAGGGTCGGTCCGTCCGTCCGTCACAAACGAATAGCTTTTTTCGTTAATTTGTCCTATCGATTTTCGATTTCAAACTTTGCATGGTGATTCCATAGTAGTTAGGTACGAATTAAAAAGTGTAGCAACTCTATATTCATTACAAGAAAGTCCGTATGTCCATTTTAAACATGTTGATTTTTTTACTTTTTTAGCAACAAATTTTTATGTGATCTAATCATCCGATTGATCTGATTTTTGGTATACTGATTCCTGGGACAACAAAGTATAATGTTGTAAGCGAAGCAACTCTATAATCAAGTCCTAAAAATGTAAATATGTCCATACACATTATCCTGTATAAAGCAGTTTACTTCCAATTTTGCTTCGACTCTTATACATTTATATTCTGATTATTCAGTTCTGAAACTATATAAGTGTTAATGTCCGTTTGTACTACCGTTTCAGTGCTTCGCTTTTATGGATGTTGTCATCCTTGTTAATTTTCAATTCCCCCCCCCCCCCCAAATAAAAAAGCTTGAAATTCTATCTTACTAAATCTGAACCACAAACGAACTAATTTTTAGGTTATGTATGTAGGGAGGATAGAGGTCTGTATTGTTAAGTCCTCGATTAATTTATTTTTTCGTATTCATCCGAATCCGGTGGATAGGAACCGGTTTTCATCAATACGAAAAAACTATGTCTAGCATCATAGACGTCCAAGGGGGGGGGGGTAATGGGGCGATTACCCCCCCCAAATATTTTTCATTTTACCCCCCCCCCCCATTTAAAATTTACCCCTACCCTGGGGGTGCCGTCGGCACCCCCAACCATTTAGGAAGGGGTATTTACCCCCCCCTAAACAATTTTGGGGGGGTAAATACCCCCCCAAAATAAAAAATCTCTAATAAAAAAAATTTTGCGCGCTTCGCGCGCATTTTTAATACTATATATTCAATAAAATTTAAATTACCCCCAAAAGATTTTACCCCGGGGGTAAATTTTGGGGGGGGTAAACTAAATTTACCCCTGCCAACAGATTTCAGGGGAGGTGTTACCCCCCCCCCCCCCAAATTAAAAAGGCTTGGACGCCCCTGTCTAGCATCGTATTATATCCAGCTTTCTACGAATATACCAATGTACAATCAAAAAATTAAAATCAGTTTTTTTAGCCGGTGTCTTCGGCACTTCGGGGCTAAAAAAACTAGTTTTAATCTCATAATTGTACTTTCTATATCCGCGGAAAGCCGGTTATAATACGATGCGAGAAATAACTATTTTAAAATAAAAGTAAGGGTTATATGGATGGTTTCAGTGGTCAAGAAATTAATTTAAGTGACAGCTTGGTGACCGAAATTATCTGTTGGGAGCAGTCGTGCCGGTATGAAGGTGTAGAGGAGTTTCAACACTCCGCTAATAAATAAAATTTGAAAGGCCTGTCTTCTCCTTTTTCACCCCCTAATTATTTAACAACCCCTCAGGCAAATTACTTTGCACGCCACTTGTCTAGAGTATTACTCCTACCATGTAAGCTTTAAAACGTGAACGGAAAATGAACATCTTCTTTTATTTTCGTGTTCCTTTTGTAACTTTTATTTTCATTGTGATATTGGACATGGTTTAAAATGGGACATTTTATTTATGAAAAATGTCGATATTTTACATTAGTAAATAGAAATGTCTATTTCTTTGTGTCAATTCAACTATACTTGTCAGTTAATCCTTTCAATTCAATACTTGTATATAACCTTTAAATATAGATATTATTGGATTTTCATTTCAGTACAACTTGGACGTATGCTATATGTGTAATGGTGGCAGCGCCCTTTGCCTCTAGGAGGAACTTTAATTTTTTAATTAATTAGATATAAAAAACTTTCTTAAGCTTATACATAAAAAGCTTCCTAAGATAGATAGGTAATTATTTAGTTTGTGAGATCTTAACGGCCAAACAAAAAGTTTATAATACAACTAGCTGCTGGGCTCTTAGCATCTAAGGATGACAAGGATTAAGTTGTAAAAAGGTCTAAATCATCCTAAGACTGAATATAGCATATAAACTTTTTGGTATTTTTTTTAAAGGCGATTTTTCTAGGAAGGTTGTAGTTACACTTCCCCAAAATAGTTATAACTTTCCTTATAACTAAAAAAGCTTTAATGTAAAGGAGAAACATATTATCCAGAAGTTATCGAGATCTCATGGTACAGACACATACTGTTACTTTTATATAAGAATAAATACAGCTTACAAAAACTGTCAAGGGAATATGTTAAGAGAAGAAATAAGGTTATTCCACCAATTAATGCCACTTTGATTGGTTCTGATCAATTAATTGTTTTTTTTTATCCGGAATTTTCCTTTCTTGGATTAACACAATATTGTATTAAAGCAAAGATAGAAATTTCTAAGATTTTCTTTTTTTTTGGGGGGGTAATGGTAACCAAGCTTCTAGATACATGATATTTAAACCTGGTATAATTTTATTATTTTAATGGTTGATTCAACCGCAGCATCTGCGAGTGGTGGGGGAATGGATATTAAAAATATCCTAAAAAAAACAAGAGAAAAATAAAGCTTGATCTTTAGCCTTAGAAAAAAAACTTACATTATATATGTATAGTTTAGGATAAAATCAACATAGGCACATAGTCTTGATTTCATTATTGTAACAGCTTTCAAATATAGTTATATTAGTTTTGATAACTTTAAAAAAAATTTAAAATAACCAAAATAAAATCATTTTAATTGCATGTAATCAGACAGAAATACACAAAATACCTTCAGCGTTTACAAAGAATTCTAGCTAATCGTGTTACATTGGAATTATATAGGGTCACATGCGATTGTACGAACTCTACTTTAATACATATACTTAGAAATAAAATAAAGTAACTGAGAGGGGAAAACAGACACTTATATAGATGCTATTCATCTCAATGTATTGGATAAAAAAGTGTACTATTTTTATGTATACTGTTGATATAATGTCAAATCTCTCTTATTGATAGATTATATTAAAAGGAAACTTAATGACAATGCCTTAAATCTACAGGATTTTCCACATAATGGAAAGAAAGTATATAGTTTTATTTATACTGTTAATATATTCTATTTTACAGTACACTACTGTTTATTTTTGGTTATTTTTCGATGAAAAGATAAAATTTAATAATTACATGATGCAATAAAGTAAATATATTTCTTAACTTTTTCTGAAATAATTTGATGATAATAAATGTTAGATTTACTTTTAAAACATGAATACAAGTATGCTGCTTGTTGGTTTTGGTATAGGAGCTGTCAAAATAATACATATGGTAAGCTATTTAGTATTGGTTAAGTTGGCTAAGTGTTGTTAACCTGCAAGATTAGAACTATCCGGCGAAAGAATTCGTCAAGTTAATGTTGTATTATCGTGCAGATTAATCTATTTAAAGCTATAAATAAATATCAAATGCTTTACTACTAAATTCAAAGTGACAATTTTTTCAGCTCTGAGTAATATCTAATTTTTTGCTTTATATTTTAATAAAAAACAAATATCAATTAACATCCATAGTAATAGCTGAATTTGTATGAGCAGCCGATATTATTAGTTTACACAACAAATACATTTGATTGTATTCATGCCAAAATATCCATTAAGAATGGTGTTCAATCAAACCAACAGAAAATCATTTTATCGTGCAATAGCGTTGCAGTAAATTTGATAAAATCCTCATAATAAAGTAACAGGATCACTGTTTGTCTGTCTATCTGTGGTTACCCTTTTCAGGGTAACTTATCATAGGTCCTGAAAAGGTTTATAACTATTTTGGAAGTGGGTACCACGACACTCCCAAGAAAAATCGTCCCTAGAAAAACATGACCCACCAAAAATTCACAATATAAATGAACTTTCCTACAGTTAGCGAGATCTTTTGGAACAGACAGACAGTCAGATTTACATAAATAATACACAGACATTTAATCTCTTTATAAATGTAAGTAGTTGCTTCGCTCTAAGCATTTAAGGGAGATCAGAAAAATAGCCTAAAACCACCCAGAGACATTTATGCAGCTTAACTTAAAATGACAAACCATTCAGATCAGCTTGTTTCAAGATATTTAGCTTCAGACAAAAAATATTCTACTTTGTATTATAAGATATTTTAAGAAGCTGCTATTTGCTATTCTGAAAAGTAGCAGAATTAAGGAAACACCACTATGAAGTAGAGTATGCCTATTTTTAGACAGTTTTCCTGTTATTGAAAGGAACAGAAACTAATGGTTTGCCATTGTTAAAAAAATGCAGATTTTTATCTCTATTATGAGCGGATTTACAGGTTTCTTTATGTAAAGAGGGACCTAGAGATAAAGGTTGCAAAAAAGGGGGTAATAAAGCAAAATATCGGGTTAATCATATTTTAATGAAATAAAACTGCACAAAAATAGCCATCTAGCCATTCTAGGTGGGCTAAAAGGCCCCCCATCAATCGATCGATAAAGAACTCGATTAAGAATTAAACTAAATTCCTTGTTTATCATGAATTTTTTTATGAAGTTTTATCCTTCATATCTTTCATTATCCTATCCCGACATTTCTCTTAAATTTATAATATAAAGTCTTTAAAAAAAGCTACTATAATAACAGATCTAGCTGAATATATGCCTCTTTAGCTGACAATTAATAAAAATGAATCAATACATTCATCTCTTTTTGTGAATACTTGTTGATATGAACATAGAGGCCTCTAGGGGCCTTTCTAAAAATACAGTGAGAATTAAAATTGTTGTATTAACAAGGATATCAACATTCATGAAAGCAAAGCTCAGAAGCGGTAGGACAAAATAGCATTAATCCTGTAGATTGTCAGAACTGAATCAGCAGAATACAAGTGTTTGAGTTTTAACAAAATTGTACATAAATTTTTTTTAAAAAATCTTAAATACAGTTACAATTACAGACGAACGGACTAGTAGACGACCCTAATTATAGAAAAGCCTTGCTTTTAAAAGGATATCATTACCTAAGTTCACACAGATCAACAGACAGATACAACAACGTATGTTTCGTTACTTTTATATTATTTTTTTGTGTATTGTAAATATTAGTTCTACCTAAAATACTTTATTATTAGAGTATTAAACTAGAATTTAATAATATCACAAGGAAAGAATACGAATGAGATAAGATTAAATGGCCATAAACAATTTAAAATTGCAACAACAAATATTTGTAATTTTGCATATTTATAATTAAAACTATTTATCTTATGTAAATGTATTAAATGTATTATATTTATTTTTATATACTCTAGAGTAAATACATAGATGAAATATGACTGGAAAAATGTAAGTGTGTCCTTTAGAATTAGCCATAACTTAAAGATTTAGCAAATATAAATTAAGAAAGTGTAAAGTCCATTGCTGTACGTCATAAAAGTTTTAATGGGTGTAGAATATACGTGGAATATATTTCAGGAGAGAAATTGTCGTCAATTTAGGTTGCCATTTCCAATTTAATTTATTGGCATTTCGTTAATCCAGTAGAGAGGATTATAGGGGATAGAGGATGGGGGAAACCGTTATTTGTTATTTTAGCACGCTATAAGTTTCTTTTCATTAGAGAACATAAAAATCTATGTAAGATCTAAGTAATTATAAATCTGTACCGCAAAACCTAACAATAAATCTTAATTAAAATATAATATTGGCTTCTTCCAAAGCATTCGCCAAAATCATATAGATAGATATTTATTAATTCCACTAATTATAACAATTATTATATAAGTTCATTACATTGAATAAACAATATCAATAATAAGATATTAAATATAACTAGGAAGATCATGGCACTACATTTGTATAATAGATACTATAGTAGGTTTACCCATGACTTAATTATAATTTTCATGTTACTGATTGTGAGAAGACGGCGGAGGACAAGGCAGGCTGAAGGCTGAGAGTATGTTTATAAGTAATTATTTTATGGACATGTACAAGGGTTATTGTGTAGGTTTTAGTAGCAGATATTGCAATTATGATCGCTACAGTTTATGAATAGTTTGTATTTATCTATAAAGTGTTTTAGTATTGCTTTTTAAAATTTTTTTCTGTTTTTTATTTGTTTTAATTCTATATTTAGTTCATTCCAGTCTTTGGGAATGGTAAATTTTGTTATAGATGATTTGTTTGCTCCGTTTATTTTCAAGTTCCAAATATTCCTGCGTAGTCTCTCATGTGGAACTTCTTTTTTTATTAAGTTTAGAATTGCAGTTGGTGCGTATTCATAGAAAACGGAGTGTCCTATTAATAGGTTATTGTATGTGATTAGATCTTTGAATTTAAGAATTTTGTATTTCTTAAAGAGTGGTTCAGTGTGGATTCTTCTGGATGATCCATGTATGTTCAAAATGATACGTTTTTGTATAGTAGTGATTGTATTTAAAGCTTTTGTGTTGTTTGGTGCCCAAATGCTAATTCCATATTCTATGAAAGGCTTACCTAGTGCATTGTAGCATAGTATTTTTTGCTTTGTTGGAATCTCTTTTTTTATGTTTCTTAAGATATGATTGCATGTATTTAATTTACTTATTGTTTTATTGATGTGGCTATTAAAATTTGCTTTTTCATCTAATAGAAATCCTAGGAATTTGAAAGAGGATTCTTGAGTATTAATGTGATTGCTTTTAACAGTTTGTATGATGGTATCGTTTATTTTAATGTTAATTTCTTGTTTTGTGTTGAAATTTATAATTCTGGTTTTAGTGGGGTTTAGGGTTAGTTTATTGTGGTTGAACCATTCAGTGATTTCTGCCATTATAGTGTTTCCTAGGGTTTCTATTTCTGTTTTGTTTTTGCCACTTACTGCAATCATGGTGTCATCTGCAAAGAGATTTATGAAACATTTGATCATGTCTGGTAAATCATTTATATAAATGATGAAAAGTAATGGTCCTAGTATTGATCCTTGTGGCACCACAATTTTTGAAGCTAGAAAGTTGGAGAATTTTTCTCCGATTTTGCATGTATGTGTTCTGCCATTTAAATAATTTTTGAACCAGTTGAGTTCTGTATTTTGTATTCCTATTTTTTTTAGTTTGGTTAGTAGTATGTTTATGTCAACGGTGTCAAATGCTTTGGTAAGATCTATGAATATGGAAGATGTTGACATCTTATTATCTTTGTCCTTTTCGATTTTTTCCATAGTTGCAATCATTGCATGTATGCATGAGTGTAATGATCTGAATCCAAATTGCTTGCATGAAAGTATATTGTTTTTTTCTAAGTACATTCTTAGTTGGTGAGCAACAACTTTTTCAAGCACTTTGGAAATGGCATTTATAAGAGCGATTGGTCTGTAAATGTTAGGATCGGTTTTGCTGCCTTTTTTGTAGATTGCAACGATGATTGCTGCTTTTAATCTGTTGTGAACAATACCTGAATGTAGTGAGCTGTTTATTATATTAGCTAATACTCTGGGTATTTTTTGTAAGATGGTTTTGATTATGACACTTGGGATTCCATCTGGTCCTGCAGATAGTTTAGGTTTTAGTGTCTTATTTATTTTTGTTATATCATCAGCTGTTATGTTTTTGAATTTGAACCTAGTGTTTTGTTCATGTATGTTATTTATGTATTCTTGTTGTTTTGTATTGTCTGTATGAATTTTATTTGATAGCTCTGTACCAATTCCGTTAAAGAATTTGTTTAGCTCTGTAGCAATGTCGATATCTTCAGTTAGTTCTTTATTGTTAATTATTATTTTGTCAGGTTTAGTATTTTTTTTGTTATTAGTGTGTCTGTTTGTGGCTTTGTTGATTGATCTCCACATAGCTTTGGAGTCGTGTTTAGTTTTTTTGAATTCATTTTCATAGTATTTAATTTTAGCTTTCCTAATTTTGGATTGTAGCTCTTTTTTAAACTCTACGTGTTGTGTGTTATGTAAAGGTAGTTTACTTTTAAGTTTTTTAAGGTATAATTTCCTTTCAATTTTGAATAGTTTCTTAATCTCGTCATCTATCCATGGCGAAAAATTGGTGTCTTTTTTTTTTATCTTTTTTTAAGGTGTATTTTTTGTTTGGGAATGATTCATTAAATATATTGTCTATTTTATTGAAAAATTTGTTCCATTTGTCAATTGTGTTGTTTGTATTGAGAATGTGCGACCAGTCTTCATTGATTAGTTTATTTGAGAAGTGGTTTATGTTGTCAGTGTTAAATTTTCTGCGGTGATAAGTGTTGGTAGTATTTTTGTAGGTGATATCTGTTTTTTGAATGGATTTAATGATTAAGAAGTGGTCAGTAATTGAGTTGCATATGATATAGTTTTTACTGTTATTATAATTATTTGATAGTATATTATCAATGATAGAAGCAGTGTTATTAGTGACTCTAGTGGGTCTGTTGATTAGGGGTATTATGTTTTGATTTTCAAAGGTCTGGTAGAATTTTCTAATACTTTCCATAGTGTTATATTTAAGGATGTCCATGTTTAGATCTCCAAGTATATCATAGTTAGTGTTTGGGAAATGTGTGTCCTTATATTCCAAGAGCAGTTTAATATCTTTAATGCAGTTTTCGATGTCATGTGTACATTGTGAAGGGGGTCTGTAGAGAGTTGAAAGGATATTGGTTTTGTTTTTTGTTTTATATTCGATGGTTAGGAGTTCAATATGACCCTTTATAACTGTCATTTCTTTTATAACTTTAAAGTTTATGTAATCTTTGCAGTATATGCTAACCCCCCCCCCCTCTTTTGTTTTTTCTAAGTAATGTTGCTGGTTCGTGGTATCCAGGAATGATAAGGTTATTAATGTTACCCCATACTTCTGTGAAGCATATTATATCTATGTTAGAGTTTAATTCATTTAGTAGATATAGAAAATTATTTGAATTTTTGTCAATGCTCCTAATGTTTTGATGAGCTATGCTGAAGTGTTTTAGGTTTTTGATGTGAGAGCAATCAACATAACTGGATTCAGTATTATTGATATTTATTGTTATTTGTTGGAAATTAGTTGGTAATCCTTGTACATTATTACTAATGTCATTCATGTTTAAATTTTATATTTTTTTTAGTTTTTGTAGCCTTCCTTTCTGCCTTTATCCCCCCCGCCTTGAGGATAATTATGAAAATAGTCTCCATAGGAGAATATATTTATGAATAAACTAGGAAACGGTAAGCAATTTAATAATTTATCATATTTTATTAAACATACATATTACAGTAGGTAAGTATTTGAAAGTGTTGAAATTTATTATCTGTTGCTGATAAGATTTTGAGTATATAATTACTCATGTATACTTTCATGAAGTAGTTTTTTTTTACTAATATACTGGTTATGTGTTGATAATTAATGCCATTAATAAAATTTTCAGTTGTAATTACTGTTAAATGTAATTTAGTACTAAATATAATTTGTTATGTTACTTAAAGATTTGTGCTTGTTATTTTTGTCACTCTTATAGGTCTACTTAAGAATAGAAATTTTATTGAGATACTGTTGTGTTTATGCTTGTATTAAGCTTGTTATTTTTGTTACTCTTATAGTTCATAGTTCGTTTATTTTAAGTAAAATATGATCAAGATTAATGTAATAATTTATTAATAACATATTTAGATTGGTTGACAATCAATGCATTAATTAACATTTCCATATGGTCTTCAGTTTGTTGTCTTAAAAAGGCGGTATAGTTCTACTGGTGGGTGTCGGCTGAAATATAAAGTAAATGATTATATTTATTATAATGTGGTTATCTAGTATGAAGTTGTTAATTTTAGCTAGAGTTACTCAGTCAGCATATCTTTATTCATTTTTAATTGTAGGAATTTTATAAGTTTTAAGTCATCGAGTTTCCTATTTTTTTAAGGTAATATTTTAACTTAGTGGACTGTTAAATTAATCATTTAATTTTTCTTATGAAAGTTACCTTTCAGTAGAGTGTTGAAAAAGACCAAAACAGTTTGTCTTAACAGGTGGTGTGGTTCTACAGCTGGGTGTCGGCTAAAATATAAGTATAAGTGACTGAATATATTTTTTATAGTGTGGTTAACTAGTATGAATGTTGTTAATTTTAGCTAGAGTTAATCATTCAGCATAATTTTATTCATTTTTAAAGATAGGAGTTTCATAAGTTTTAAGTCAACGAGTTTTCTATTTTTAAGGTAATATTTTAACTTAGTGGACAGTTAAATTAATCATTTAATTTTTTATTATGAAAGTTACCTTTCAGTAGAGTGGTGAAAAAGACCAAAACATTTTGTTGTCTTGAAAGGTGGTGTAGTTCTACAGCTGGTGTTGGCTGAAATATAAGTATAAGTAAATGAATATATTTTTTTTATAGTGTGGTTATATAGAGTTGTAACGGATTTTCTGGTTTTTTTAGGTAATGCTTTATCTTAATGGACATAAAAAAGATTTAATTAAGTTTTATTATTGTAGTTACCTTCCAGTTGGGTGGTGAAAAAAAAACCACACAATGTTGAATCTTGCAGTGTTGTTTCTTTGTCAATTTGGCGAGTGTCTGACTGAAAAATAAACATAGTTAGTATATGTATATTATTTTTTTTATAGTGTTAATACACAGTGTAAACAATATTAGCTATGTTCAGTTAATATTTTTTCCTATGGGAAAATAAAACTGTTAGTTAATGTAATAGGGTTTGTTAGTCATAAGGAATGTTAAAGTGTAATTGTTAGTTATATAGAATGTTAGATTATTATAAGTGTGTAATAGGTGATTTATTTATTGTATAGTATTAAAGTTCAAATTTGCTAGTTACCTCTATTAAATGTTAGCAGTTAATCCTTGTTCTTGCTGTTTTTAACAGTACTGTTGTTTTTGGTGTTATCGTAGTTACTGGCCTGAAATAAATATTTTTTTTAGTGGATATAAGATTACGTCATCATAGAGAGAGAATTTTTTGCTTTCTAATTGCAAGGAGGACGATATAGAGAGAGAATTTGCTCTTATTTAACAAGGAAGATAATATTCATAAGGTGTAAGAAAGTAATAATTAATAATTAGTATGTAACAATCATGTATTACTTTTTAGTTTCTATATTTAATTGTCTTTTTTTCTTTCATATGGTACATAGGGTATTTTGATTGCCTCTTCCCAATCTTTTTTGATGGTTTTAAAAGCATTTGCAACTTCAGTTAGTAGTTGCCAATTTTCGCCGGCTTTTTTGATTTCTAATGTGTATCTATATGTTTTGAAGTCTATGTTTTGTCTCGTTTTATAGTTCTTTTTTCGAAGTTTGTAAGCTTTTTCATTAAGCTTTTTTACGTGCTGTTTAGCACAGTGGGGTATCTCTCTAGTTACCTGGACAAAATCTTGTTTCTCCTTGTTCTTGTTAAAGCTTGCAAGACCCAGCAGAAAGATTTCAGCTGGATAATAGCCTGTATCATCTGAAAGATTGAACTTATTGTTAGTAAAAGAGATTTTGTAGAGACAACCTGCTTTTTTCTTCTCTTTCTTGTCCGTCTTTCCGCCCATGGGAATCTTAACGGGTGGGTTGTTGATCATTTTTGGGAAAGATTTTTCAATCTCTTTTTTTGTGTCTGTTTTTCCGTCCGTTTTTTTTTCAAGTCCATCATTAAGGATGTCCCTAACTATGTTGTCAATTTCCTCTGTATTTTGGTCATTTTGGGTGGCTAAGAAGAAGCAGTTTTTCGATTTAGCGAATTCTCGTTGTATTTTAGGTAGTACCCCCAATTCTAGCTTGAGTTTTTCAAGCTCAGTATTGAGTAATTTTGTCATTTATTCAGTGAATTTTTGTCTGTCGTTTACATGTACAAAATCGGATGAATCTTTTATCAATTTAGTTTTTAGATTTTCGAATTTTTGATCCATGCTTATTGAGTAGTGGGAATTATTCTGTGTATTATCTTTCTTTTTTAGTCAGTATGTATGAATATATATGTATTAAATATATTTGATTGTTTAGTGTAAAAATTGCTTACCTATCTATTTAATCACAAATACATGAGCCGAGTCGAGAATATAGAAAAATGAATGTTCACTGTTCAGCTTTCTCTGTTCAACTGAGCTTTCTCTGTTCAACTGCTATGGTTTTTTTTATATTTGTAAGGGTTACTTACCCTTCTCAATAATTTTAAATATGCCTGGGATCAATCAAACTAAGATTTTATGAAAACCAGAACCAATTTGGTACTGTAGTTACCGAGATCTTTTGTGTAACAAAACTATACAGACATCCTTCATATTTTATTAAAAAAAGAGTATTTGCATGTTTAAGCAAATGTGAAGGGACACTTTATCCAGAGAAATAATTTTTCTCTGTGTCTAAATCCATGTTTAAAATTCTTAAAGCACACTCCGAGTTATATACATACAAGCAGGGAGAGAGGGCAAGGTCAATGAAAGCATAATTTAATATAACAGAAAAACTTTTAAAATTGAAGTAAGTTGAAAATAAATATTAAGCTAAATGTTTGTTAACTCTAAACGATCTGAATGGGGCATGTTGAACGCCGCTCTTACCCTGCCTCTCCCCCCTCAATCGATATGTGTCCAGGAAGGGGCTTAAATACCTAAAACAGAATTTTTAGATTATGTATTAACAGTTAAATGAATACTTTTGCATTTATCTACCAAAGAATTCCCCAAATATTTGTATTTCTAACTTTTGCTACATAGATGTCTTAATTTTAGCTAAATTTAAACTTTAAACATAGGCTAGGTCGATGTTAATTTAAAACTCAAATTGTTCCATAGATTGTTCTGTCTGTATTAGACATTAGACAATCTATAATACGAAGTAAAACGATGTCTGTCTGTCCATCTAAAGCTTAAGATCTCGGTAACCGAATGGGCTCTACTATTCAGGGAATATACCTACTGGTAATGTGGTGGTTTTAAGCTATTTTCTTGGGGGTGGGACACCCCCCCCCCAAAAAAAAAAAAAAATGATTAAAAGAAAGCGTTATGGATAACCCATAAATTTATGGTTCGCAGCACCAAAATATATTTTTTTAAAAACATGTTCGAAATAAAGCCCCCAGAGGCTAGGGGCGAAGCCACTATATTTTTATAATGTAACTAAAAATGTGATAAATAAGTTCAATTTTTTTTCTTAACCTGCAATAAACTTAATACAATGTTCCGTGATTTATCTTCTTTTTACTTATACCCCAGACCTTTTTTAATCTACATTGAACAATTTAGCATATAGACTATGAAACTAAATTTATTTAAGAATTTATTTAAATATTTAAATATTTTAAATAAATATTAAAAATACTTAATAGAAAAGTTTTATTTCTCGCGACAGAATAGAATTTTCTTTTTTTACCAATGTTTTTTTTTTTTTTTTTAAAGGATGACAACATCCATAGTTACCTAGCGAATCATAGATTATTGAAAGATATGTACGAAACAAAAAGAATCTAGTAATTTAATTTTGTTTTGGAATGTTTTATATTTCACAATGCCCAATAAATATGGGAATGTTGATAAGAAGTTTCAAATGCATTTCTTATATAGGAGCCGAGAAAATTTGCCCCAAAACAATTCAGACGGAAAGGCAGACTGATTTTTAGAATTATAGTGTGGCTTCGCTTGTAAAGAGATAATGGCCTTTTACGTAATTCCGTTAATTATTGTAATTTACAATATGATAGAATATGATAATGAGATAAAAGAAATCAAACTGAAGCATCTGAAAAAGAAAGAAAAGATTAGAAAAGAAAACAAATATTCAATTCGATAAATAAAATTGAAAATATTGAATATATGCAGGGATAAAGAAATGTAAAAATAACATCAATATTGGAAGACCTGTTCATTTTGGTCTGTGAATGGTATTTGTTTCTGATTTCTAATTTGTTCATCTTAGCTTTTTTTGATCACCTCGCGCGTTAAGGCGAGATTCTCCTTAGATTTTAAGGGATCATCCGCGTGTAATGGGATGCAATACTTTAACAACCATTCAGTTAAGTACCATCCAACAGACAACCAACCCTTTGAATGCACGAACTTTGTCATTTGCATGGTAGCATAGAGAAAAAAATAAAAGAGAGGAATCGAAGCAACTAGAAGACGAAAATAGGCATTGGGCCCAGGGGCCTAATTAGCGCTGTTGCCGCGCTAAATTTTATTGCTATTCCACCACTTTTTAAATAGGAGGATTACAAAATTAATATGTAAAGCTTTAATAATTAGAATATAATATTTAAATTAAAAATAAAAATAAAATTTTGTTATTAAATATAAAAAATACTAAAATAACAACATCTAAAAAAATATTTTTTTTTTACTTTTTTCTTTTAGATATTGTCGTTTTAATGTTTTAATTAAAAATTACAAAGAATTTATTTCTATTTTAAAAAAATTGTGCATGAAAGATGAATCCTTTCATTTCTAAAAAGGGGGAAATTTTTTTCATAATAAACATTCAGCTGATTCTGACCACCCATGGCTGTTTGCTAAATATCGCTTTTCTTTTTATTCACATTATTATTTATGATTGACATACAAAAAGCCCTGGGCGGCTTTTGATTTTCGTCTGTTAAATTTTCTTTAAAAATATAGGGATGGGGAAGTAGTATTTTACCATGAAAAGGGGGTGAGTATTCATCCTCTTATCATTTTTCCTTATGCATGGTAGTTAGTTGCATCTGTTTATAGACCAAAACATTCCCTCCTTCTCTCACTATTAGTGTCATGTGCCAGACATATTTGCAGCATGTATCTGCGAACTTCCCCAGTCCCTGAGTAAATGTAAATACATACATAAATTGAAATCCTTTTTGTAGATAAAAGAACTGGCTGAAATATGGATATTGCTTATCTGTTGTTGAAAGGACACGACAGGGGTGTAGAGCTAGTACGGCTGCAAAATAAATTGTTCAAAATACTTTAATTTATGTCTGTAAATTAACCTTTTGTCCTTAAGGGGACAACAGGCTCTTATTACACTAGTCCCCAAATTGTTTATTAACGTTTTCTTATTCGTTGGCCTAATAACATTAGGGGCTTTAAATGAATTTAGATAGGTTGTTTCAATAAGTTGAGTGTCAAAACGTCTTGACCAATAATTGTGATAAATAGAAGAGGGAATTTTGTGTATCATCATTGGCCAATGGCTTATCGCTTTAGATCATTGGTTTCATCTATTTTTTAGTTAGTCCACATGTTAATGAATTATATTAAACTAGGTCCCTAAATGCCTATAGGGGTACTTGAGATTATGGGAACAAAAATCTATTCCCCCCTTCATTTTTTAGTTTTCATAAATTAGCTATACACTATATTAGCTAGGCTCTATGAGAAGCTACACTGTAAAGGAGAACCATATCAGTTCAGCGGATAGGAAGATCCTTTGTTAGAGATAGACAGCCAGTCATACAGAGATCATGTTACTTTTAAATAAGAATATACCTTAAACAGTTTGTCATATTATGAGGAACTCTAATAAAGCTTTTAAAAAGTTGGCTCTGAATCTCTGGACCGCTCAGACAAAAAGTGACCCTAATACCAATTTTTATATCTCATATTAGTTGTGGGGAAACAATATTGGATAATTTTATCATGGATATAGTACAATGAATAAATAAAAAAAATAATTAACTGAAAAAAACATAGTTGGTGTTATTACATATGTTATCTAGCAAAAAACTACAAATCTTTATGGTATTATTATTGATAGGATACCCCAAAATCTATATTTTCACGTATGTAGGAGTTGAAGGGATGAGGTAAAGGTTGCAGATGGGGTAGATCATTACTTTTGCCAGTTACAAATTTAACTTTTTTGGAGTACATGGTAATCTTACGTCAAATCCAACTTTTTTATAACAACAAATGATAAATTTTCTGTATTTGCAAGTTTTAAATTATAGTCCTTGGGTTTATTACTATGCTATTCTTTTTATTCTATTCAATGTCTCCAAGAAATATTGTTGTTAAATTTGTATTGTATAAATGAATTAAAATTTATACATATATATACTTAATTATATAACAAATTCTAAAATCTTTTTGTCTACAAATAGATTTGTAGAAAAGACAAAAAAAGGTAAAGACTAAACTACTCAGCAGGGACGACCAAGCTTTTTATTGTGAGGGGGGTAAAATGAGTGGTTTCAAAGGTCTGTGGGGTATTTTTTGAGGGGATCAAACTTAGGGTTTTAAAAGTTTGAGGAGGTTAATCATTTCTTTACTTGTCCCCGCTCCCTTGGACGTCTATACTTAGTAAATAGAATAATTTAAAAAAAAAGGTTAAAAGGTATTTTGCAACATTTTTACAATTCAAGATTGGTACTAATCTAATTTATGCTATTGAAATTCATATTTCAATACTACGCCACAAGAGGCCTCAAGGGGCACTTGAGGGTGGGAAGGAAGTCGTCCTCTCACTTTTATTTTAGTTTTAAAAGGAATAGTAAAACAAAATTGTAGGGGCGATTTTCTTGGAAGGTACAAGGAGTACAAGGAGTACCATATCGGTTCAGTGGTTAGAGAGATTTTTTGATACACACACACTTAGATCCTAGCCCCTGGCCTCTAGGGGCTTTGCCCCAAGAGGTGATTTAAAAAATTGTTGGGCGAAATACGCAAAAGGACCAAGGAAATCTTCTACAAAAAAAATGGGGGGGGGGATTTTTTGTTTTTTTGGGGGTTGGGGGTGTCCCAACCCCCAAGAAAGTAGCCTAAAACCACCACAGGACCAGTAGGTATATTCCCTGAAGAGTAGAATCCGATCGGTACAGTGGTTACCGAGATCTTAAGGGACAGACGGACGGACGGACGGACAGACAGACCGACGGACGAACAGACAGACAGACGGACAGACAGACAGACGGACAGACAGACAGACAGACAGACGGACAGACATCATTCTACTTTGTATTATTGATATGTATGTGTTATTGTAATGTGTGAAATTTGAAACAAAAAAAGGCAGATACATACATAGAAAAGACTGTATTACCAAGTACTAATATGAAATGAATATTGTGTAAAAGAAAATATGTGTAAAAGTAGAAATGGTAATGAATACAAAGCAGGGATATAGGGATATGTAAACATGGAAACATGGAAAGTAAACATTTGATTTATTTAAGTTTCTAATTTGAATACAGTCTATTTATCTGCCTTCCAGACTGACGAAGAAACTTAACACCCAACGAACTCCAGGTAAACTAGATATCTTCAGGGATGAGTCAATTGACGTTAAATTAATTAACCACCAATTGTAATAATAAAAAATATCCCTTATATAGATTTGAATTATTTGTTGGCAAGTTTGAACGATATAGCTTTGTACAACTCATTCAAGGTTTATTAATATTCAGTATTTTTGCTAAAATATAGAGGTAAAGCATAAATCACAATTCATTGTTAATTTGTTCAATCCACTCAGCTGACTTAAAACATGATTATTACTCATTTTTATACCCCAAATATGTCATTTAAAAAAATATTTTTAGTTTTCTCACAGATCCTGTTCATGTGTAAGGTCTGGACTGATATCTGTATGCTGTCATATTCACAGAGCATACCGCAGTCGGGCAAACTAACATTCACAAGATTAACTTTCTTGGTAGTGTATTTAATTTTAGAATGTTAGATTCAATACAATGAAAGTAAACCCAAAATTACTGTGAATTTTAATCAATTCCACAATAGAATTACAGATTGTTACGTGTGGCTGAAGGCACAGCTGACGAGCCCTGATTATATTTTTAATTGTTTTTATTTTTAAAAAAGAGCTATTTCTAAATAAATTGAAACATAGAAATAGATATATTATTTTTTAGATCTTACACCAGATTTTCATGTACTTAAGTGAAACTTGTAGAAGGCTAAAAGAACAATCTCATCCATATCCCCCACTTACCCCATCCCCTCCTACTAGATGAACGAGTTGACCAACAAATTAGAGGGGAAATAGCAACCTAGTTTGATAAGAAATTTCCCCTTTTCATACTACACATGCATGCTTTAAATCCATTACCATAAACGAAAAAGCAAGAGAGCAAAATTAAGCCACGTAATAAAATTAGTACGCTATTCTGACACCATGGAAACTGTCCCAATTTTGTATAACTTTTGCGGAACATGTTCCAGTTACGTCATATTTTTCTTTCCCGAAAAAGGGAAGGGGGAAAGAAAAAAAAGGGAAGGGGGGAAGAAAAAAGAGATGGGAGAAAAGGGGGTTTTCCCCATCTCTTTTGAAGAGATTTTCTTCCCCCCTTCCCTTTTTCGGGAAAGAAAAATATGACGTAACTGGAACATGTTCCGCAAAAGTTATACAAAATTGGGACAGTTTCCATGGTGTCCGCTATTCTCATACCTTTTTATTGGTATGGATTCTACTTGATTTAAGAACCGTAAAACTAAATCCATATAAGATTATTATTAATAATAAAGAAAGAAACTATTGTCAGTCTGCCTTACTGTAGCACACAAAGTTTTATTCCATTAAGCAAAAAGTTACATGAATATGTTGAAGAAAATAACTTTTTTTCTTAGTTCTTGTCAGATGGGGATTATTCTCAAATTTAGGTCGATATCTTTTATAAAAAAAAATTTTGTAGCTAAAAATGTCTATAAAAAGATGCGCTGATTGTTAATTCATATATGTTTAAATTATCTTAATACTCTTAATATAAAAGTTAAAGTCATTCTATGTTTGTCAATGTTCATTTGTTCGTCTGATTTTGAGAATTTCGTTTTATTGATGTTGTCATCCTTGTTTTATATTTAGTTTTATTTGATTTGGTATGATTATGATAAGTTTATAAAGTTAAATAACAGTATTTTAAAAAAAAATCTTTGGAGGTTTTAAAGCTATCTTTGGGTCACTTTAGAATCAAAGCCCTCGGATGCTAGGATGCTAGGATGCAAAAATAAATACTATTACCTAAGTGAATAGGTTAAAGTGTAAAACGTTGAATTCTTTGGAAAAGTAAAAAAAAAGTTTTGTCGTGGACATTAGATCTTTTCATGAAAATACCCTTTTTCGAATTTCAATCTTCTGCTAACCTAAAAAGTTACTTTAGGGGCCTAGAAATATATGTACAAAATTTCAGCTCTCTATCTCTACTGGCGACCTAGCGCCAGGCATGTAAAATATCAACAGATAACGGTAGCACGGCGGTTTTAACAATATCTCAGTAATGTGCAAGTTTCCAGCTCTTCTGCATATTTCAATTTAAACACATAAGGCCAAAGATATTATATCCAAAAAATCTTTTGTCAAAGTCTACTCTAGACCTAGCGCCAGTCAGTTTTCTAAAATCATGCATTTTATAACTGTTAAAAATGAAATCGCCAGCGCTAGGTGTAGAGTAGACTTTGACAAAAGATTTTTGGGATATCATATCTTAGGCCTTATGTGTTTAAGTTGAAATATGCAGAACACCTAAATTCACCTTCCAAGCCATTCTCTAAGCATTTTAATTTTTTTGTTGAAATAACGGGATTTCAAAACTGCCTTTTGAAAAGGCCTAAAAAATATCTTTTTTTGTCCCTTTTTTCACTGTATATAGTTACAACTTATTAAGATATTATTCTCAGTTAAAAAAAAATTGGCGCTTCCAGCACCAAAACCGGCCAAAACAGGCAGTTAAACTTCTGTACCCCTACTTAACCCCCTGACAGACCCCCTCTCTATCTCGGCTCCTGTTACAGATAAAGACGTAAAACTTTTTTCTAGTTGTTCATGTGTATTTTTAGAGAATTACTTTTTCTAGTCATAGCGGTCAGACCGCTCCTTATCCGCTTTTTAGTGGCCAGCTGCTAAATATTAAAACAGCTGTAGAGCGGCCAATTTTAAAGCTAAGAAAACCAAATTTTATGACAAACTAGTATTTTTTATAATAAAAAAAATACCTTTTCTGACCATCGCCTGAAAAATTACAAATAACGGAAACTGCCAATTTTGGCGGTGAAACGGTGGTTGGCAGCGCTAAATAATATTTTTATCTGTTTATAGTTAACTTATTAAGATATTATTCTCAGATAAAAAAAATTGGCGCTTAGCAGAACCCCCCTCTATCTCGGCTCCTGTTACAGATAGAGACGTAAAACTTTTTTCTGGTTGTACATGTGTATTTTTAGAGAATTACTTTTCTAGTCATAGTGGTCAGACCGCTCCTTATCCGCTTTTTAGTGGCCAGCCGCTAAATATTAAAACAGCTGTTTAGCGGCCAATTTTAAAGCTAAGAAAACCAAATTTTTCATAATAAAAAAATACCTTTTCTGACCATCGACCGAAAAACGGCGGTTGGCGGCGCTAAATAATATTTTTATCTGTTTATAGTTACAACTTATTAAGATATTATTCTCAGTTAAAAAAATTGGCACTTCCAGCACCAAAACTGGCAAAAACAGGCAGTTAAACTTCTGTACCCCTACTTAACCCCCTGACAGACCCCCCCTCTATCTTGGCTCCTATTACAGATAGAGACGTAAAACTTTTTTCTAGTTGTTCATGTGTATTTATAGAGAATTACTTTTTCTAGTCATAGCGGTCAGACCACTCCTTATCCGCTTTTTAGCGGCCAGCCGCTAAATATTAAAACAGCTGTAGAGCGGCCAATTTTAAAGCTAAGAAAACCAAATTTTATGAAAAACTAGTATTTTTTATAATAAAAAAAAAACTTTTTCTGACCATCGCCGAAAAAACGTCAAATAACAGAAACCGCAAATTTTGTTGGTAAAACGGCGGTTGGCAGCGCTAAATAATATTTTTATCTGTTTATAATTACAACTTATTAAGATATTATTCTCAGTTAAAAAAAAATTGGCGCTTCCAGCACCAAAACCGGCTTCTAAATAAAAAAAATATTATTTAGCGCCGCCAACCGCCGTTTTATCGCCAAAATTTGCGGTTTCCGTTATTTGTCATTTTTTGGTGATGGTTAGAAAAGGTATTTTTTTTATTATGAAAAATACTAGTTTGTCATAAAATTTGGTTTTCTTAGCTTTAAAATTGGCCGCTCAACAGCTGTTTTAATATTTAGGGCTGGCCGCTAAAAAGCAGATAAGGAGCGGTCTGACCGCTATGACCTGAAAAGTATTTCTCTAAAAATACACATGAACAACCAGAAAAAAGTTTTACGTCTCTATCTGTAACAGGAGCCGAGATAGAGGGGGGGTCTGCTAAGCGCCAATTTTTTTTAACTGAGAAAAATATCTTAATAAGTTGTAACTATAAACAGATAAAAATATTATTTAGCGCTGCCAACCGCTGTAACAGGAGCTGAGATAGAGAGGGGGTCTGTCAGGGGGTTAAGTAGGGGTACAGAAGTTTAACTGCCTGTTTTTGCCGGTTTTGGTGCTGGAAGCGCCAATTTTGTTAACTGAGAATAATATCTTAATAAGTTGAAACTATAAACAGATAAAAATATTATTTAGCGCTGCCAACCGCTGTTTCACCGCCAAAATTGGCAGTTACCATTATTTGTCGCGTTTCAGTGATGGTCAGAAAAGATATTTTTTTATTATAAAAAATACTAGTTTGTCATAAAATTTGGTTTTCTTAGCTTTAAAATTGGCCGCTCTACAGCTGTTTTAATATTTAGCAGCTGGCCACTAAAAAGCGGATAAGGAGCAGTCTGACCGCTATGACTAGAAAAAGTAATTCTCTAAAAATACACATGAACAACTAGAAAAAAGTTTTACGTCTCTATCTGTAACAGGAGCCGAGATAGAGAGGGGGTCTGTCAGGGGGTTAAGTAGGGGTACAGAAGTTTAACTGCCTGTTTTGGTGCTGGAAGCGCCAATTTTTTTTTAACTGAGAATAATATCTTAATAAGTTGTAACTATATACAGTGAAAAAAGGGACAAAAAAAGAAATTTTTTAGGCCTTTTCAAAAGGCAGTTTTGAAATCCCGTTATTTCAACAAAAAAATTAAAATGCTTAGAGAATGGCTTGGAAGGTGAATTTAGGTGTTCTGCATATTTCAACTTAAACACATAAGGCCTAAGATATGATATCCCAAAAATCTTTTGTCAAAGTCTACTCTACACCTAGCGCTGGCGATTTCATTTTTAACAGTTGTAAAATGCATGATTTTAGAAAACTGACTGGCACTAGGTCTAGAGTAGACTTTGACAAAAGATTTTTTGGATATAATATCTTTGGCCTTATGTGTTTAAATTGAACTATGCAGAAGAGCTGGAAACCTGCACATTACTGAGATATTGTTAAAACCGCCGTGCTACCGTTATCTGTTGATATTTTACATGCCTGGCGCTAGGTCGCCAGTAGAGATAGAGAGCTGAAATTTTGTACATATATTTCTAGGCCCCTAAAGTAACTTTTTAGGTTAGCAGAAGATTGAAATTCGAAAAAGGGTATTTTCATGAAAAGATCTAGTGGACATGTAAGAAAAATGACACCAATTGTAAGTTCAGCAATTTTACTTTAACAGTCTTTAAACCTTGAACCATCCTCTTTCCAAGGTCTTTTCTTATTGTCTTATTGTTTATATACTTATGCACATGGTTGTCCTTGTTTTTGTCACTCATTTTAGGGCACTAATTTAATATGACATACTTAATTGCTTTTAGGGGTTGGCTACATGGGCCTACTAATGTTAATAGGAAAATTCAAAAGTTTTAAAGTTTCAACATGTTTTCAACAATCTACCGTTCAAAATCATTTCATACAATTTCTTTCATAACTTTAAGTCATTATTTTGCTAATTACACTTTTAAATTGTTTAAAAACAAGAAATAGAAATTAAATATAAAAATGAAAAGATAACAAGGATGACAACATTCATAAAAGCGAAGCGCTGAAACGGTAGGACAAACGGACATTAACACTTGTATAGTGTCAGAACTGAATAAACCTAATATATAAAGTAGTAGGCGTTTTTTGTCTGTCACAAAGGATCTCGCTAACCGCTGAACCGATATTGTTCTCCTGTACAGTGAAGCTTTTTATAGGTCCTGGGAAGATTTTAAACTAGTTTTGGGAAGGGTGTCTTCAACCCCCTCCCCCCCTCAAAAAAAAAATTTACTCTTTAGAAACTCAAATTTAAAATGGGACTTTTCCCTCTCCTACCTAAAGAGCCCCTAGAGGCTTCTAGGGGCGTAGCCGCTAGTCATAATATAAATATATAAGAGTCAAAGCAAAATTGTATGTCAATTTGTTGAAAAACTGCTTGATACAGGATAATGTTTATGGACATACTTACATTTTTAGGACTTGATTATAGAGTTGCCTCGCTTATTACATTATACTTTGTAGTCCTAGGAATCAATATACCAAAAATCAGATTGATCCGATGATTAGATCACATAAAAATTTGTTTTTAAAAAAGTAAAAATATCAACATGTTTAAAATGGACGCACTTACATTTTGGTAATGATTATAAAGTTGCTACGATTTCTTAATCGTACCTAACTACTAAAGGAATCACCATGCCAAATTTGAAATCGATAGGACAATTCTAACATGCCTTAATTAACTTAAAAAACTATTCGTTACGGACGTACGGACGGACCAACCCTAATTAGTGAAAACCTTCGCTTTTAAAAATGCTGCACATGGTTGCTAAAGCAAGGATTTATAAAAGAAAATATATATTGTGAGTTATTTTATTTATTGAATATAAATAGGCATCCTAATAGCCAATTTTTCCTTTTCTCTTTTTATTTCTCAGCATTGATCAAATCAATGTTTGCATCAAATTTGCCAATATTTTCAAATAAAGAATAAGATAAAGTTGCTTTATACATGTATGTCTGTCTATCTGTCTGTTTTATAAAAGAAAAATGTTAATCTTTCTGTTAGTTCGTCTCTTACATTTTTCTTCTTATCTGTCTGTCTGTCTTTCATATGTGCGTCTTTCATCTTTCTGTCCATGTATATCAGAACTATGGCTTCATTGTGCTCCTAGAAAAAGTCTTGAGGAATAGAATCAGGAATCAAAGTCCGTTTCCTAACCTTAGAAATGACTGAAAAAAACACCATATTTAGGGATTTTGGAGATTTGCCTGTTCTTAGAGGATTTAGGAGCGAGATATTTTTAAACGGACTTTGATTTCTGATTCTACTGCTCAAGACCTTCTCTAGGAGCACCATAAAGCAGTAAAATTAGACCTCCAAAAGGGGGGAAGTAAAAATTAAATTTGCATAAAGCTGAAAATGGACCTAGAAATTAAATATTTTGTTTAAATAGTGTGCTTTATGTTTAACTGTCCACCTAGCCATCAATTTTCATTTTTTAGTCTGAACATCTCCCCGCCCTTGAAAAAAATGTGAATTGCGCCAAAATGTGCATGTAATTAGAGTCCAACTGCAAATTTTCTATAATTTGTCGTGGCACAGATTTCAAGAATAATGCAACTCTGTTATGACACAGGTCTAAAGGGATAGGCTGATAGAATAACAACTCCCGGATGAAAGGATGTTCAAATTTAACAATAAGTTGTCCAAGAGATTTTAAGATTGATGCAACTCTGCTATAACTCAGGAATAAAGTAATGATAAACTGTAATAGTTTTGAAAAATATTTCAATAATAATGCAACTATTTTTTTTTTACAGAGATAAAAGGATATAGAAATAATAATTTGTTGTGACTTAGAGTTCAACATTGAAACAACTATCTTTTAACACATGGATAAAGGGATTCAGAAGTAAAATAATTTGTTGTGCCACAAAATTTAAGATTGAAGCAACAATCTTCTATAAGAATATATATTATATGAAAGTGTAATAATATCTTGCGACAAATATTTAAAGAAAACGTTAAATCTGTCATAAAACACAAGAGTGAAAGGATCTACGATAGTTATTGTGCAACTGAATTTCAAAATCATAGATTAATCAATATATAGTCCACAATAGATTTATAAATCTAATACTAGGGTATTTATACCATCCATCATATATAGATAATATAAATTTGATAATGACAAGTTAAAATATATGTCAACCAAATTGTATATTCTACCAGTTTTGACAATATTCAATTTTTCTTTATTTCTGGTTGACTAGAATGAAAGGACAAGGCAAAAATAATTAAATTCCAGTTTTTTTCAAGAACTCACTCCAACTATGTAACACAAAACAACTTTATTACACAATGAAACAAGGACAAGTATAATAAAAAATAGCACGGTAACAATAAAAAATGGGAAAACAGAGAATATAAAATTGTAATATTTAGATTAGGCAAAAAAAATCTTTCTAAAATACATGTAAATCTGTGCAGCAGACTGTTTGAAATGCAAACATGAATTCAATATAGAGTAGCTGCGATGCTGAGAGGAATAACATGTTACATTCAATAAATATGCACTAAGTCCCCTTGTTACTCTTTAGGGCCTCATAAAAAATCTTTTAACTTTTCCGTGCAGCAAGAGGTAGAGAGAGGAAACTTTTATCATTAAATCCATCAGCCCTATACTTATTTTTTAATTTTCCTCGCATAAAAAAAGGCATCTTTGGGCAATTTTGCACTGAGATTAATTAATTTATGCATAGAAAGAGATTTTGTAGCTAGATGCATATTCGCTATACTCCTAGGCTTCTAGAAACTTATACAAAGTCGAAGATTTTCAAACAATTTGTTGTGCAGCTTCAAACAAGAGCTGACACAATTTTTAAAATGTTGCCAATTTTCTCAGGGATAAGGAAATTGGAAATGGCAAAAAAAAATAATATTTTTTTCATTTCTTGCTTGCATTAGTATCTAAAGTAGTGCGATGTCTGAAGCTTAATATCTCAGGGAATAAATAAGATTGTCATATTGTGATTTTCAGCTATTTTCCCCTCCATAAAAAATATTTCTTAGAAGGTTGGGGATGGGTGGACTGATCCCCTAACAATTTTTGTTGTTGTAGTGTAGTGAGTATTTAAAAATACTATACATATTACATTACAAAGAACACCAATTTCCAAAACTTTGCTAAAATAATTTTAAAAACGTTGTCTATACGGGTAAGGAAGGGGTTAACTTTCCATCAACTCTTGGGTTGAAATCATAAGAAGTCGAGAGTGAAATAATTAATTACTTACATTACAAGTGAGTAAGAATATATTTTTAAGTAAGGTTTCGAAACCTATTAATATACGCTTGATTAGAACCAGTATGCCGAACCGAATAGCATCGTCGTATTAGAAACAATTTTCCCCTAATATCTAAATAAAAATTAATACCAGATTTGTTAACCCAGGCCTTCGGCCACTCGGGTCAAACACAACTAGTTTTAACAATTACGGGGCCAAAAAACCAAGTTTTTATAATTTAATATTTTGATATCATCGGAAAGCTGTCTATAATACGATGTGATAGAAAAATTTTTTATCTGACACATCCTCTGACTGCCTGGAATTTTTAAAATTAGCCCCATTTCTCACACAAAACTTTTTACAGGGAAAACATTTTAGGTGTGTACAAAAATTAATTTTATAAAAAATACATTCATAAAAGCAAAGATCTGAAACAAACGAACATAAACACTACACAGAGTGTCAGAACTTACTAAGCAGGATATTGATTCAAAGGTGTAAGCATAATTGATTAAAAGCATATAAAATTGCTTAAATGCGGGAATCTGTTTAAGAACATGCTTACATTTTAATGACTTAAAAATATAAATGCTTCTATAAAAATTACCTTGCTGTCTTGGTCCAAAAATCTAGTGAATCAATAATTTATCATTCAACAAGGGTTGTCAAAAAAAGGGTCGGTCCGTTCGTCCGGAACGGATAGCTTTTTTGCGTTAATTTAGGCATGTTAGAATTGTCCAAATTTTTATGTGATCTGATTTTAGGTATATTGATTCCTGGGACAACAAAGTACAACTCTATAATCAACTCTTAAAAATGTAAATATGTCCATAAACATTATCCTGTATCAAGCAATTTTCAACAAATTTACTTTCAATTTTGCATCGAATCTTATTCATTTATATTCTGATTATTCAGTTCTGACAGTATACAAGTTTTAATGTCCGTTTGTCCTACCGTTTCAGTGCTTCGCTTTTATGGATGTTGTCATCCTTGTTTGACTTTATACAGCCAACAATGAATGTAATTCATGTTTTTCTTGCTCGTAGATGAATAAAACTAAATAGGTTATGTAGAACACATCTAAACTTTTTAACATTACTACTATTCTACAATTCACACTCATTCGTTGCTTTATTGCATGGTAAAGTAATGTTGATCAAAAGGAAGGTGTAACTATATTAGACCAGGAATCTTAAGGGATAATACATTGTACGTTAGAATGATGTACAACCACAGAATTACTCAATATGTAGATTAAAATTATTTGTTCAATAGTTTGGACACTATTACTTATAACAAACCAATCAAAAGTACCAATAATTATTATGTTTAAGCAAATTAATAAGATATCGTTATTGGTAATAATCTAATGTCGGCTTCCTCCCAGTAACTTTAATTTGTTTCATTTTTTCCCTGAAATTCTTGATTTTGGTGGAAACAGTTGTCCTTGTCGGCATTAAACGTCTGTACTTCTTAAATGACATATAAAAAGTTTAAAGTTGTAAATAGTAAATGAGACCCACAACGCCAATTTTCATCTGAAAGTTTGTTAACTTTACTCTTGCGCGTTTATTCAAACCGAAAAGAAAAACACAAATTCACCATGTTTTCTTCATCGGGCGGATAAATAGATTTATGATAAAAGAATAGAATTGTAGAATTACTTGGCTCAAGTAATCAGAGTGGTATATTACACCTCAGGAAAATCTATTTTGTCTTCAACTTTTCAGCTAAAAAAACGATAATATTTTAAAACAAAAAATAAATAGTTTTTGTCTGCTTATTAGTACCTATTAATATTCATCAAAATTAGGTAAATAAAACTTAAATTAAAAGTAACTGTTATCTTTCCACTGGCGAAAAAGTTGAACGCAAAATAGTTTTTGTTCAGGTGCCATAATTATGTCTCTTGGTCTCTTTTAGAAATGGATTTAGATTATACGTGGATATTATGACAGGGGGGGAAATTGTTGTCAACCAAGGTTGCAAAGATGAAACTCATTAATTGCTCAGTTCGTTCATTCAGTAGGAGGGGGTGGGGATTGGGTAAAGGTGGTTGATTTGGTTGGGAGCACCGTTATTTTAGCCCGCTGAGAGTCTCACTTTATTAGAGAACACTAAAATCTGGTGTAACATTCAAGTTATAATATATCCATTCTTTTATGTAACTGAAAATCACCAAAAAAATAGTTTTTGTTAATTAAAAGGAGCGGCAAAGGATTGCTTTATTAACAGTGTTAAAATAATAATAGGTAAGGCGGATGGGTGGGAGAGCAGTTTTACAATAATCAGGTCTCGAGTTTAAAAAGTGATGTCTTGAAGTTACAACACCCATACAGGAGATAATCAGGCAAGGTCTACCAAGAATAGAATAAACAATAAATTTTGTTGAAATAAAAAAAATATTTTTTTGCTTTACAATATCAACAAGAAGTGATCAGATTTACAGAAGCCTTCTTGTCAGCCGCGCAGCTAGCACAAGCCATCACATAAGCTGCAGCCATACAAGCCTTACACTAACCTTTAGTAAAGCTACATTTTGGTATTCGCAGTTGCACTCTTCACATCTGCAACAAAAGATACAAAAACTCTAACACTCCGCCTAAGTAACACCAACTGCAGCCACTCTACGCCACAATCATCCACCGACACCCTAAACCGCAGCCGCAAAATTTATTTCAGAAGAATTATTTTTTTTGCAAGATTTCTGTATCCTGTTTCTATGTAAATATAACATGGATTTTTTGCCAAAATTAAATAATCTACACAAGATCCTTATATGCTTATTGGAGTTCTGGAATTTACAGATTCCTATTAATCCCTATACTGAGAAAAAGGACGATATAATTATAGCAAGAAATATAAGAAAAAACTGATGATTTATTTTGGTAAATCTAAAGGCTCGGCAGCCGCACGTAAGCTGTGTGTAAGCAAGAGTGAAATCGTCATTTTATGATTTAAAATTCACGATCCACCTTTTCGGGATTTCTGTTTTTTGCAGACAAGTGGGTTATAAATTTGATGCTTACCGCTTGGCTGCCCAGTTGTGTTAGCCCCGAACGGCCAAAGGACCTGGCTATGAAACTGGTATGGATTTTATGATTCTTATATGCATACTCAAGGAAAATTGTGTGTAATACGATGCTGTATATGATTGAGAACCGGTTCTAATCCTGCGGATAATAATCAGATTCGAAGCCACATTTCTTTCTTTTTCTAGTAATATTCGACTCTAAAAGTAAAATTTACTACATTCTTTTACAGAACGACCAACTTACGTTAGTTATATCAAATAGGAATAATTTACATATAATTAATAACTTTATATGGAAAAGCTATTATTTATTATGGTTGATTATGATTATGGTGGTAACATTTACAATAATTTAATATTTGTTCATTACTATTAACAGTTTACACATATGTGTCAGGTTATTTGTAGAGAGGATACTCTACAATTTTCCTAATGTCTGTCTATACGTCATAATTCTGTATGTACTGATCCATCAATTGGTTGTATGTATTTAGCTAACTGCTAGACCGACTTGGTTCTCGATTACAGTGAAGCTTCTTACAGGTCCAGGGAAGAATGATATTTATTTTTGGTGTAGGGTACCTTCAACATTTTAAGATAATACTCCCTGAAAAAATACACTCCGCAAAACCACAATATTTACTTTTCTTTTTAAAATTAAAATCGAAAGTGTAGGGTCGACTTGACCCCCCCCCCCACCAGCCCACCTTTACTTGTGTATCTAAAGAGGCCTTTAGTGGATTAGCCGTTAGTTAAGAATATATATTAATCTATTTTTATTTCATTTTTACAAAATTTTCAAAATTGAAAAAAAATTCTAAGAGGACAATACCTGTTACCACTTCTGCATATTTTTTTACTTGTGATTGAATATAAACATAGCATGTCTACTTATCTTGAGTTATACCACTTATGAATGTTGTCATCCTTGCATTTTTATATTAATGAGTACGCTGTGCATTGTGCAGCCACTCGTAACTTCATTTACACCAAATGTCTAAGTGTTATCATTTCTTTCAGAATACCACTGAACCAATTATAACCATTCTTGGACTACTTATAATAATAACTTACATAATTAAAAATACACGTAAAAACTTTAATTATTAAAAATATGACAATTCATAGTCCAACTATTACATGATTTGTTAAAATAAAGTCTTTTTGTCTAATTTTCAACTTATTGAGGGTCGAATAAAGTCCCTCAAAAAATCAGCATGTTACGTCATAAAAACGAGAGATTGTCCATCTCTTTTTTGGGGAGTTTCTTTCCCACTCTCCTCCTCTCCTAATCCCTCATTTTTATGACGTCATCGTCATGAGACTTTCTTCGTCATCGTAACAACTGACTGAATTAAAAGTTTTGGGTATTTTTGGCGATTTTTTCGTGATTTGGGGGCAAACCTTCGTAGTAAATATGGCCCCCAAGATATAAGTTTATATTGGATGTTAATTGATTCTAAAATACCTTTGTTACAAATTAAAATAATTATTCTTGTCCAAGAAACCTTTGTTAGCACTTGGTTTAATATAATTATGGTTAGGAACACATCTATGACACACACACACACTCACGCCCCATTTGTAAATATCATTAACAGAATAATAGGTACATTACCACATTTTGACAGTGGAAAAATTCCCATCCCCCATTCTTAGATAAAAACAAAGACATAAAATCAAAAATACAATAATAGTTATTTCTATCATCGTATTATAAACCGCTTTCCGCGGATATAGAATGTACAATTATAAGATTAAAACCAGTTTTTTTAGCCCTGAGGTGCCGAAGGTACATCTTTATATTCGTAGAAAGCTGGATATAATACGATGATAGACATAGTTTTTTCGTATGGATGAGAACCGGTTCCTATCCCTCGGATTCGAATGAATACGATAAATTTACTAAACAACTTAAATCCTAATTAGTTCTGCCCGGGTAACCATATAATCTGTCTAATTTTTCCTAAATAGATCAAACATTATACGTGTCAATAGAATGGTGAAATTTATCTTATCGCACCTTTTGGGTGGTGTGGTGCAGAATATACTTAACTAGAAAAAAATGGGATTATTCCAAAAAAATAATAACCATTTGTTTTACAATAAATACACAAATATGTATAATACAAATAGACGCAATTTACTTTTATAAATGAATTAACACAAAAAAAGATCAATTTGGTTATTATAATTATTGGTTAGATAAACAAAGTTATCATTGGAGCATTTAATTAAAAATATTTATATGTATATATACGTTTTTTGTTTTTTTATATTGTAGATAGATAAATTTAATTGAAAGGTCTTAGGTCTAGCCATTATAGTAATTTACAAAATGATATAGCAATAGCACTATAAAACTATACTCGCAGTTTTGCCCCTAACTCTTGTGGGCGCAGGGGCTTCCCCCACATAATATTTATAGAAGAAATACATTTTCTCTATCAACTTTGTTCTTGTTTTATATATCATTATCTTAACCCTTTGATTGCATGACCTTTGTCTGGAAGTCTTAACTTTGCCTGGTAATGTATTGCACCTGTTTATAAGCCAAGACATTTCCACTAACTCTCAGAAGAGTTGTGGACCAGACTCTGACCCGACACCTTTCCAACAAGCAAGCAAGCCCTCTATCATTTACGCTATGCCGCGTGTTAAAAATATACTTTTATATAAGAATTATAATTGTAGGTTGATTTACTTCACTTTATTACAGACTTACAACTAAGAATATTTTTAGGGATCTGTTTCTGAAGGGTTTCAGACCACAGTTAGATGACAGGGCTATATATTCCAAAAAAATATTTTTTTTTGTTTTTTATCATTTTTAATTTTCTTCACTCATTTATACCTATATTCTCGTTGATCTATAAGTGGCGTTGCATTTAGCTTCTATGGCCTAAGACCAAGACTGAATTTAGAGTACCAAATAATTATTTTTTTTACGAATATTTTCTATAATTGCCATTTTTCTTAGGGAGTGGCGTATCATTCTGTTAAATAGCCTAAAACTATACTAAAAGGCCCTTTAAATTATGGAACAAAATAATCATCACACAAATTAGATAATAAAATATTTTTAATATTCTGTTCTGTTTCTTATGATGTTATTTAATTATAAAAATATTCCCCTTCCCATTCAATTTCAAATAATATATGTTATTCAATCTGTATTGGTTGGGACAATGAAACCAATCGCTTTTGTTTGATTATCAAATCAAATTAGTTGGTTTTGTTGGTTATAGAATATGTCGTTATTGGTAAATTTTCTTTTATGGTAAAATATAGTTCTAATTATTCTTTTTACAATTGTGAATAAAAAATAGAAAGCTTATTCTTCGTTTCTGCAATGAAAAAATGTGGTATAGTGCTCCCAACTATGATTATTGGTAAGGAATACTATTGGGAATAAGTTTAACCAAATGTAATAAAATATAATAATGTTGGTTATGAAGGGAAATTAATGTTAAAAATTATTTTCCATTTTGAACTATAAATAAAGTTTATTAATTAGAGTAAAACACTAGAGGGAGAAAGGGTTAAATAACTGTATCTTCCAATCGCAATCGTCTTGTTCGTTCAACCTTCCTATTGGGTCATTGAAAATCAACCAATGGTATCGCTTAAATTAACACAGCTAAGAAGCAGAAAAATATTTAGAAAGAGGTCTTTGAAAATGAAGGGAGGTAGTTGTCTGTATATACATCTATACTATAGATCTGTTGTTTATTAAGCTCACAAACAAGTGTTCACAATCATTATGATGTTTGCAATCAATAGTCAAATTTACTTTATGAAATGTTGCAATTTTTAACATATTTGCTATTTCTTGTGTTATATTAAAAAATAAAATATATTAAGTTGGATATTGTATTATTTAATCTTTATGGCCACAGTAAAAGTGTCTGACTATGACGTCAAAAAAAATTAACAATTAACCAATGAGAAGCCAGTATTCACAATGGTAAAATATTTAGCGGCCTCTCATTGGTTAGTTGTTATTTTTTTCTGACGTCATAGTCAGACACTTTTACTGTTTTCATCTTTATGGATAAGACGATTTGCGATCAAAATCATACTTTTGTAGATTAAAATAATTGGTCAAAAAGTTTTGACATTGAATGTTTGTACAACTTAATCATGATATAATAAAATTCCCCAAAGTTTTTAATTGAGAGATTGTGTTTATCCTTATTATAAAGTAACAGGATGTCTGTTTGTGTGTACCGAAGGATCTCGCTAACCGCTGAACCGATCGGGCTCTCTTTAACAGGGTAGCTTCTCATAGGTCCCGGGAAGGTTTATAACTATGTTGGGGGAGGGTACCACCAAAAAAATTTCCCCCCCCCAAAAAAAAAAAAAAATATTTTATAAACTAATATTTAAAATTGGTGGATGGGAGGGGGCTTCCCCCCCCCCACTCAAAAAAAAGAGAAATTTTTTTCTTTTAAAATCAAAAACAAGAAATTGGGTCATCAAATTCAACTCTCCCCTCCTCAAGTGCCCCTAGAGGCCTTGAGGGGCGTAGCCGTTATTGAATTAGATTACACTATCACCTCTCTGAATGCACTTTTTATTATGATATAACTGTAGTGACTGTTGACACTAAAGTTATCATCCTCCCTTATGAAAAAGTTATTAGTTGTTATAAGTACTTAAATATTGTTTGCTTTACTCTTAGCATACAAACTTTCTTGTAAATCAAACAGTTTTTATTTTATCTTAATCTTATTTAAAAAGATATTATCTTGATACATTCTCTCTAAATCAGCCAATAAGAAAGAAGTGTACAGATTTTGGTACTAAATTTAAGTTATTTTTTCATTTCACTAGCATAAAGAGTCAGCTATAAAGAGTCATTTCTAAGGATAAAGATTTGCTTGGGTAAATATGACAAAACATACAATATGGGTCAGTTAAAAATACTTAAAATTTATAAGATTTATTTGGCTTTCAGGAATGCATACAGTCAAAAAAAATTTCGTCGCTTGTATAATTACAATGCATCATATTAGTAAACAAAAGAGCTCGTCTGCTTGGAATACCTTTTAAGTTTGACGGATTATGAGGCCTGGTTGGCAATCTGGATATACTAGATCTATTCTTATTAGATTTACCTTCTTAGTAGATTAATGTTCTTTAGCTGTGACTATCAATACTCTTATGTAACTATCTTATTTTTGATGAAACAAAAAGAAATATGAATGATAAAAGAAAAAAAACAAAAACAACCATGATGACATCCATAAAAAAAACAGAGATTGTATAAATAAATATCATTAAAAAATACAAAACCCTATTCCAGGGGGCCTCAAAATAGTTAATATTTATCCCTGAAACTATAAGAGATATCAAGACTAGGTACTAAGGTACCAGGTACTTCTGGTGAAAGGTATACCTGTCAACAGCCAGTCTGAGGTAAACAAAAAGACTTTAGTAATCTTATTATCAATGTTGCTTTATGTTTGGAGCAAAAAGAGGAATGTGAATTAGCCTATGGGCTTATACTATATGTATGTGATTATAAGAATTAGTTTCTGTACTTGAAACAGCATGATATAACACTCTCAGCCGCATGAGATTGGCCAATAACAATAACTTCATGCACTAGTCATCATTTATGCATAAGTGTATTTATGAGAAAAATTCCTGGGATAAGACAATGGCTGATAAATTAATGTATATCCCCAATGTTAATGCACTAAAATACCTCTTATGGAGTTTACAACTTAATAAACCAACAAATCATAATTCATTAAAAGTCCCCAAAGTTGTTAAACCAGCAAGTAAGAAAACGTTATTATAAAACTTTGGGGGTAGTGTAATAAACAACCTATTATCCCCTCTCTCTCTGGAAAATAGCTCGTATTAAAAACAAGGTTGATTACGTTGAATATTAGCAAAGTTGTTTATAATTTTAAGCTATTAAGCATATATTTATGCTTTCATAGATAAATCGAAAAAGTTTTGTAGATGTATACTAAAGTGTGTATTCTTTTGTTAAGAGTAGTAAGGTTTTTTTTGTCTGAAACTTAAAATCTCAATGATTATTAAACTGATTTGATTCTCGATTTTTGGTAAGCTTTGCATAGATCCCGCAAAGGTTTTAGGCTTTTCATTTTCAGATTTAGATAGAGGGAGAAGAGCGATAGGGGAAAAATCAGAAAAAAGAGGAAACTCATTAAAACACAAAAATCCCATGATCAAAATTCAGTTGACGCCTTGCAGGGAAATACATATATGACCCTGAAGCATTGATAATAATAGATTACTAATTGTTTGTATAAATGTTTGTGTTGAGAATAGCGTATCAATCATGGTTTTAAGGGATAAGACACCGAACGATTAATCGATTTACATTCCCAATGATATTCCCTTTGATTAAAATTTTTGGTTGAAAAGTTTAAACAATGTTACTTTGATGCCACCAATCCAGATTCATTAAAATCCAAAGTTTTAAGCTAATGAATGAGAGAAAGTGTTCATGACACTTTGATTACAATCCATAGTCCCCTCTCATCCAAACATAAATGCTTTAATCCTTGCATAAAATAGAATAAGATAACAATAGAGAACAAGAACATTTTTTTTGTAGAAACAGAGCCTCAACAAAGGGCAAAATTAAGGAGGTGTATCAAAGGGGTGTAGACACTTAGCGTGGTGTATTCACCCCCTTTATTTTGTCAGGGTGGTGGATATCATCTCTACAATAAATAGATGCAATCTTACTTGTTTGTGTACATGGTTATTCTGGTATTGCTCAGTCTGTTACTAAGAACTCTGTATGGGGCTGTAGATATTGAACACTGAAGAATAATTTTCTATAAGGTTGTAATAATAACAATTACAATGTTCTTTTAAACAAAAAGTTACAAACTGTCGGGGTGACTATTTATGTCTTATTGTTTATGTTATCTTCATAATACCATGTGGTTAGGCGCCTTGAGGGGGAGATATGCAATTTTAGGGGGGCTAACACTCCCATTCCACACAAAAATAGTTTTTCATTCCTCAAAATTGGATGTGGATATCGAAGGAAGAACTAAAATTAATTTTTACTCTTACCCCAAAGTCGATAAACACATTCTTTCATTTGTTAGCCTAACAATATAGGAGATTTTCATTAAATCTTGGTTGGTATAACCTAGCAAATTTTCCATAAATAACTTTTAACTACAGTAGGGGTGATTTTGTTGATTATAATTTGAGATGTAGATCAATTAACCGTCCATTAATTTATTTAATATTTTAAGATCTTGATATATAAAAAATATACCAGACAAACAGCAGTACCTTAATTATCTTTAGATGCCACATTCCTGTCCACGACTGTTTGTACTAATGGAATACCATTGTTGTTCTTCTAGAATTCTAACAACTTTTTTTCTCACTTCTTTTTTCTTGGAAAATGTGTGGCTTTACAGTTCATGTTAGACGCTGTGTAGAAATTAAATAAAAATGCGTCTGCGAGGAGACTTTTAATTTTCATCTCAATTGAATAAATATAATAGGTTTAATAATGCCAATAATTTTGTATGATATATTTATTAAATTTATCTGATTTTTGAAAGATTCCTAGGACAACATTATAAGCGATGCATCTATATGAAGAAATCCTAAAAATGATAGTATATCCTTTTATTGTATCCTGTTTTTAAGCAATTTTGCACAACATGTATTTATATTTATGTTTAGACTTACAAATAAATGTTCAGCTTATTAAGTTCTTACACTCTGCAAGCCTTATTAATAGTTTGTCCTACCTTCTGATTTTAGATCTGGGCTTTTATGGATGTTTTTATCCTTGTTTTAGTACATTGTAACTCAATGATAAAAGATAACAATCTTGAGTGGAAAAATTCCCATGCATATCACTGTATGCAGAGTAGTACCTAAAGATTTTTACACATAGGGTATAAAACAGGGATCCTAAAATTTAAGTAAATATTTAAAGATTATGAAATAAATCTCTAAATAATAGTGTAAAACCAGACAACTAACTGAACCCCCTGTTGAGGACTTTTTTTGTCTGCTAGGAAATTTCTTCTGCTATTTTGCAGTGACTTGGCTGTGTTAATATTCCCGACAGTAATGGTTGATTTTTAAATACCCAATTGCAAGTGGGGATAGTTGTTTTACCCCTTCTCCCTCAATTGTTTTAATCTAATGATCATGACAATTTTCAGATAAATGAGGTTTATGTCGGGCATTAGAGTACCTTTCTATGGACAATCTGTTAAATTCAAGGTCCGCTTTCAAAATTAAATGATGAACAACTACGTGGATACCCTAATGTATATTCCATTACCATTCTGTATTGTTGTGATATAAATGTATATTCTCATCTATCCATCATATTTGTTTCACATCAATAATAGGAGCTCCACCAATTTAGCAAAAAAAAGATTTTGATATGAGAAGAACAGCATAATTGTTAGACAACACCAAAATTATAAGCTGTTTTTTTGGCGATAAAATTCTTAGGCAAGTAAGCCATAAATTTGCAAATCGATAGCTGTAGCTGTTCGGGAGATATTTTTAGGACAAAACACTATTGTATTAAACTGGCTAAAATTATATAGAATGCTGGAACACTTTGTTTAGCATCAATTATGTGTCTCTGTCATACTGCGAATAGTTTATCTGTATTGTACAGGTGTTCACTTATACATGCTGATTTTCAGAAGTAGCAAATAGCCACAAAACTAGCCATTAGAAAGTTAGATTTCTTTACATACATAAGCACTTCAATGGATCTTTAACCTATAAAAGTACCGAAGAATCTCGCTAACCGACGAACCAATGTGATAGTGTTTCTTCTTATCAGTCCTTGGGAAGTTTAAAGCTATCTTTTGGAAAGGTTACCACCAACCTCCAAAGAGAAATCGCCCATAGAAAAGATGTTGTTTTCATTTTTTCTTGAAAATCGAGGGAGGGTTGAACACCTCCCACCTTAATTGCCCTTAGAGGGCTCTAAGTGCGTAATAATAGAAATATAATAGACCGTATAATTATATATAATCCTAACGGTACATTACAAAGAAATTAATAAATGTTATTTGTAAAACAAGTTATTTTATTTCAGTTGATCCTAATTATTTATCAATTAACATTTTGGTTTAAAATTTATTCCTTTGCTAACTAAATACAACAGGGTGTTGATTGAAGGAAAAACAGTGCACATTTTATTTGTATGTAGGTAATGACAAATATATATCATACAAATAAATTGTATGGAAGCAATGTGTAAAATTTACAGGGCTACAAGGTATACAAGAAAAATACTTAATTGATTTTTTGTAGAACAAAATTGTTCTAAACTTTATTTTCCTATTTTCAACAATATATTAAATCAAAACTAAAGCTACAATTTAAAAAAATTTGCATTTTCTGTAAACAACTGCTTCCCTTACTATATAATAAAACTTGTAGTGCATTAACTGCATCATACTGTAGATATTTTTTATGACAGCTTTAAAAGTTTGTATTCTTGTTACATCAATATTCTTATCCCTTAATGCCAGAGCTGCGAAGAGGGTCTTGGAAATCATATTTGAATGCTCGGAATCATTTAAATTGTATAAAATTTGAGTTGCAGCACATACACACATACACATATACACACACACACACACACACATAACATTTCATTCAAACATTCATCAAATCTAATTTCCTATCCTCGTAAGGTGAGAACTAACTTCAATCTAGAGCTTATATTTAGCGGAAATTTATTCCAGCCCTGTTAAAATGGATGCTGGTATTGTATCGACGTCCATAAGAATTAGGTATTACATTGCAGTGGCAGTAATGCTTATGGTGTGGCGAATCGTAGTATTTTTAATATGGCATTTGATAGGTTATTTTAGATTGGTTAAGGTTATATTGAATTAGGTGATTTTCCTGCAGGTTTAGGCAATTGGCTTCGCAGGGTTAGAGCCCCCGCAGGGGCTAGAACTAGGAGAAAGGCTACTGTGAAAATACGAAGAAACGCCCCTTAAGGAGCGTTGTTACGAAAGGGACCATACACGAATAAAATATTTTATGCTATCTCAGTTATGACCACTTTTATTCTACGCTATATGAACGACATTATCCTACTATTATCCTATGTCAACACGATGCATCTTAGTTTAACAGGGAGTCATATACAGATAGGATTAAATCAAATTATCATACTTGCTATAATGAACAAAGTATTTCTTAAACTATCTTTTTCTGCAATTTTACTGTATTTCCACCAGTTGTAGAAACGGCATAAATCCATTTACAAAAATATGTTTAAATCTGTATTCTCGGAAAATGTTTTAAATAATATAATTTAACTACAAATTTCAATTGATCTAAAAAAAAATTAAAAGATAAAATATCTTTCATGTATCTGAAGATATTTTTTTTATCATAATTCTTTTATATTTACTTGTACTATTGTATACTAAAGTTTATTTACAAAGATGGAAATATCAATACAATATAAAGATAAATTATTTAGAAAAAGAAGAGTAAAACCTTTGGATGTTTAAAATAAGTAGAGATGCTTTTCAAAATATTTCTTTAGCTTATCTAATTTTTTCAGTCGAAAAAAACATTAGGACTAGCGTGGATGCTTATTGTTATTTTATGATTTATTTTTCTGAAGTCGAGTTCATTAAATTTCCAATTATTTTTGATTACCTTTAGTTTGGGGGACAGGACAAAATGGGTTATATTGTAGTTTCGCAACAGCAAAAATGTAAAAAAAATATTGTGGAGTATAAGCTTTTCTTTCAAATATAGAATAAAAAATATAATAATAGTACTTATAATGTGTACTTAATAAAGATTAGTTTTCTTTGTAGTATAATAATAGCCTGTGAAGGAGATGTGTATTGAAAAATTTGAATTAATTAACTTCAATATTTATATGAAATTATAAATTATTAAACATAAGACTTGGATTTGTTAAGAATGATAAATGAATAAAATTAAATAGAATGAAAAAAACCTTGATATTTAACGTGATTGTAATTTCTTTAATTTTCTCTGTTTCTGTTTATACTATAAACATATTTGTTAGGTTATAATCTATTTTTTACTAACTAATAGGCTATTGTGTTTTTTTAAATTGATAAATATATAATATACTATAATGCAAAGTAGTGGTTTATATAGATTGTAGGACTTTTAATTAAATGTAAGTTTGACTTTACCAAAGCCTTTAATATATAGAGGAAGAACAAAATATAATTATGTATGTATGTATATTTCAAATTCAATTATTATACATATGACAACGTTTATGTAAGTGGATTATAGAAGAAAAAACAATTACAATTAATCATAATGCAGAAAAGAACATAAAGTCAGTCATAAGTAAATAATTGCGAATAATTATAAGGAAGATAATATCCATAAAAGCAACACTATAAAGGTAGGCCAAATGAACATTAATACTTTGAAAATAGTATTTTAATTTATCAGTCTAAACAAAATTATATATAAATTTATTGCAAAATTACTTAAATTTAGAATACTGTTTGAGGAAATAATTTTTTTATGACTTAAATTTATAGATATACTTCATTTGTAAAGTTTAAGTTTTCTACGAGGGACAAAAATAGAGAGTGAAAAAAGATAAGGAATATAAAAGGGACAGAAAAAGAGAGAATAAAAGATAAAGAGAGCGGTGTTGTTATTACATGCAAATGTTAATGGTAATGAGGAGACTTCAACAGAAAGGTTGGACTCTTTGATACTATAGAGGTGACACATTTTTAATTCTGAAGAAAAACCTAGAGTGGTAATTATAGGTCATCCTGTTAAAACTAAAGCAAGAGCTAAAAATTGTAAATACTTACATTTTAATGTAATTAGTTATTGGAGACAGATAATCTATAACATTATGTTTTGTAAAATTAATGTCTTTTACAATAAAGGCTACAAGAAAATCCTATACTATGAATGAGATTTTTTATCTATGTTTGGCAAGATCTCTATTTAATTTACGGGAAGATTATTATTGGTTCTTGACAGTTTTAAGGCTATTTTTTTGTTTTCATTTTTATGTAAGTGAGGGAAGTAAAGCCAAATGTTCTAAAATTGTTAAACACAACTATCAAAGTATCCGATCTAATGAGAAGACAGCCGGTGTATTTTTCTTTTACCAACAGAAAAGAAAATGTTTTTATACTTTCCTTTACCATTAGTTGCATCATATGATACGTTTTTTTTACATATTCTTTTTCTTTTCTCTCCAGCATCTTTATCTTTATTCTATTAGAATTAATCCTACTTAAGAGTGGGAGAGGGGGGGGGGGACTTTATTATAAGTCTCCCGACAAGGTATTTTGAATGGCAAGAAGCGATTTGAAGTTTCTAGGAAACAACAACGATCAGCATTTGCACGATAAATCATTGGACCTAAAATTAGCCTGTAAAACGTTTGTATCATTTCTTATTGTAGGATTTTATAAAATTGTTGCAATATTTTCCAGATATTGAGATAGGACAATATAATGATGAATAACCCCCCCCCCCCCCCCCTCCAAAAAAAACAATGATAAATTTTCTTTGAGAAGATTAAGATTATTGATAGAAAAGTTTGATACTTCTAGTTTTAGAGCCAAAGACGGTATGTGAGATGTAATTTTGAATTGTTCTAGAAAAAGTGAATGGTGTAATTTTTTAGTACACGCACTTACAACATTGCAACCAATATTTTACAATTTTCCCGAGGCAGCAAATAATACAAAATAAAAAATGACCAATGATAGGCTAACATTTATTCTATTATTGGTCAATATTTATGTAGACTGGCCTATCATTGGTCATTTCTATTGTATGTCGTTATTTATTATTAGTCACTATTTGCTGCTTCATTTTCTCTCGTTATTTTGAAATATTATTTTACAGTTCCTGAATATTAAATCCATTGCTTGCAATTAGAGGGTGCACAATGTGTAGAATGTACACACCAGTATTATTACAACATTATAAATAAGGTAAAAAGACATAAAATAAATTGGTTTTGTATGTTGTATGAGGAGCATAATACACTACCTGGATTTTCTAAAGATTATCCACAGTATTTATAGGTATATTGTTCAAGGAAGTTATTTTTATAGGAATTAAGCTACTCTTCAATTGATATAATGCTCATATGCTAAGGAGGAGAGCTTAGCTTCATAATTTATTTCCTTGCGCAAGATGTAATAATTATTATGTAGTTAAAAAATAAAATGTTTTATCCATCTATTAATTTTGCAAGGACATAGTACTTGCTTTTTATTCTCATGAAAAATTTTTTAGTGTCTGATGTATGCAGGTGCAGTATTATTTTATATAATTTTTTCCTATGTAGTGGGACAAAGTATCTAAAAAATCATGTGACACTTTGTCCCGCTACATTTCTTATAAGTTTTGTATAAATACAAAGTAGAACGATGTCTGTCTGTCCGTCTGAAGCTTAAGATCTCAGTAGCCACTGAACTGATTGGGCTCTACTCTTCAGAGAAAATACCAACTGGTCCTGAGATGGTTTTAAGCTATTTTCTTAGGGAGTGGGACACCCCCCCCAAAAAAAAATGAAAAATCAGGTTGATCAAACATCTTGGAGCAAAGCCCCTAGAGGCTAGGGACGAAGCCGCTATCTATAATACAAAGTAGAACGATGTCTGTCCGTCTGTCCGTCTGAAGCTTAAAATCTCAGTAACCACTGAACCGATTGGGCTCTACTCTACAGGGAATATACCTACTGGTCCTGTGATGGTTTTAAGCTGTTTTCTTGGGGGGGGGGGGGTGGGACACCCCCAACCCACCCAAAAAATTTTTTTTTTACTTTTTCTTTTTAAATCTTAAATACGGAAAATTAGGTTGATCAAACCTCTTGGGGCAAAGCCCCTAGAGGCTAGGGGCGAAGCCGCTAGTAGTATATATATGGAAGTAAAATTCATATAAATATTTTCCTAACTTATAATAACACTTCATATAACTTAGGTGAGGCAAGTTCAGTCGAGCTTCTCGCAGGGGTTGTGCTCCCCACAGGATAAAACAATTTCGTGCCAACGCCCCTTTAGGGTCGAACCGTCGTATTTTTAAAATGGCTTTTGATAGGTTATTTTATGTTAGATTAGGTTATATTGGGCTAGGTTTTTGCCCCGCAGGGTTAAGTAATTAGCCCGTAGGATTAGAGCCCCTCTCGAAATAGAGAAAAGCTACTGTGAAAATACGAAGAATCGCCCCTTAAGGGGCATTGTCACGAAAGGGACTATACCCGAAATGAATTTATATGAATTGACATTATATAATTGACACTGAATCTGTATGCATGAATATGTATACATAATTGTGTGTATCATCTTTTTTGACGCATTGTCAAATGCTCGGAGCTTTTCCATATTTAGATTTTGTCTGCTAATTTTCTCTCCTGTGTATACCCTTTTTTTGTTTTTTTAATGAAAATTTTGGTCTAAATGAAAATTAATAACAGGTAAATATAAAAATAAAAACTCTATATAAAACTAGCGGCTGCAGCCTCTGGGCATCAAAAAGGAAGGAGTTTTATCCCCGGCACAAAAAAAATTAACTGATTAGTTTTAGGCTTCGCTTTGATATATGTTTTTAGTCTTGTTTAAAGAAGGGTTCATGTTTTTTTTTCTTCAAATTACATACTCTTGTCGTGAACTCCTATTCAATTTTTGATTTAATATTCAGAAAGATTCTAACAAAATTTGAACAAAGTTTTTAAGCAGAGCATTAAAAAAGCAACAAGAGCAAGTTTATTAGCTTATATAACTGTCAACAAGGCTAAAAAGATCCATCCAGAGCATGTAACAAATTTAGCATTCACAATGGGTGTCCGGGGACAATTTAAATTTAATGGATGGTACACTTCTCTCAAATAGTTATAAGCCTTCAATTGACCTATATAAAGCTTCCCTGTGAAAGAGAACCATATCGGTCCAGCGGTTATCTGGAACCTATGCTATAGACAGACAAAAAGACTTCCTGAAACTTGATATGTATAGATTTTATATTCATAATTAATAATTTAGAGGTTGTACCGACGGTCAAATTTAATTACTATATAGTTTTGCTTTTTACAAAACCTAATTTGATGAGTTGAGCTTTTTTCTCCATTATTGTTCGTTTATATAAGTGTAGAATTGGCTGACAAATAATCAATCAGGACTTATGCAGTGTTGGATATAAATATATAATAAAACAAGAAGAAACAAGTAAAAACAAAAATCTGCATAGTTTGTTAACCTACAACATTAGAACAAATGTATGAAATATTGAGTGAATGAAATCTAAATAAAAATAATTTTAATTCAGCTGAAGTAAGGAGTTCTTTATTTCACAATAATGTAGCTAAGAAGAGCTTTAATGTGGTAATGTATTAAATTTGAAACAAACATTTATGCGCAGAAAAATAACAAGAAAATTATCAAGATACAAATCTAAAAATAGAATAGTTTTATTTTACTATCTTACGAAATGGTGGGTGAATACATGAAAATATCCTAAAACCACCCCAAGACAAATGTAAAACTTCCCTAAATATTACAACCTAATCGAGCCAGTAATTTCCGAGATCTTAAGTTTCAGACAAACAACCCTTATTACTTTATATTATAGGACTAGCAACTACGCCCCAAGAAGCCTTTAGGGGCCTTAGAAGGTTTGTGTGTGTGTGTGTGGGGGGGGGGATCTACCACACCATTTTAGATAAAATAAAACTTAAACAATTTAGTTAAGTTTTTCATTTTTTTCTGGTCTAAAATATCAATTCAACAAAAAATAGGTCAAAATTTAAATTCTGTGAAATGATTTAGAATGGCATGGCACACATTTTTTCAAGCTTCAAATAGAATTATCCAATAATTAAATTTGCACCTTCCTGTAAAAATTGCAACTCTATCAGCAAAGTTCAGTGAGTGCAGGTATATGGAATCTGGAATAAGATTATATTGGTAGTATATTATAAATGTTTTATTAAAAATTTCTTAGAATTTAATCAAACTATGTGAAATATCTGTCATCATTTTAATTAGTAAGGTATTTTTTGTCTGAAGCTTAAAATCTCAATAACTAATGAACCGATTAAGTTATCTATTTTAGGTAAACTTTAAATAGTGCCTGTGATGGTTTTAGGCCGTTATTTATGGATTTAGGCTATTTGTCCACCCCCCTCTGCCTCTTCGAATAAAGAGCCCTAGAAGATAGGGGCGTCACTGCAAATCAAAATTAACCCTTATAGATCAGGCCCCAATTCGCAACTTAATAGATCGGGGAGAAAATTCCATTTTCTAGTTATTAGAGCCCCCCCCCCCCCTCAGATCTGTAAGGGTTAAATACTGTAGCAAATTTACATTATTTCCTAGAAATATTCTTTATTATATTATATTTTATTTAAACTGTCAAACGTTATTTTCGAAAAAATTCTTTAAGAAGTTGTTACTAAAAGTAAATTTTAAATGCCAAATGTTTTTGTACTCATGAAAATTTTCTTTTTTTTCCAAGGTAAAATAAAGAATAAAAGGGAAAACCAAACTTTTATTATAATTTAAGTCTTAAAAAAAGATAATTATTAAATAAGTACAAAAAAATATATTCTTATAGAAAATATGAAAATAATTATAAAACTATTTATTGCCGATTATAGTAGGAAAATTATAGCCTCAATGTTTGTTTTTATCAATTACAAACATGCATCATTAAACACTGTTCTAACTTCTAAAGTCGAACTTACATTAATTAGCAAAGATTTAAATATTTTACCTAAACTAATCATCTAGTTGAAATTTTTCAAGTTATATCGAAATTGTGGTATTTTTCTTTATTGCGATTAGTATAATAATCATTCATGTTAGTAGACTTTAGTCACCCTAAATAACATTTAATAGAACTTATACAATCCTTATACTAAAGTAACAGGATGTTTGTCTGTTTGTGTATCTGTGTGTCTGTACCGAAGGATCTCGCTAACCGCTGAACCGATCGGGTTCTCCTTAACAGGGTAGATTCTCATGGGTTATGGGAAGGTTTATAACTGTTTTGGGGGAGGGTATAACCACCCTCCCAAGAGAAATGACAAAAAAGCGAAAATTTTTAAAATATATGGGAGACTTCAACGTAACATAAAGAGAATCGTAACATGAAGAAGTAACGTAGAGACTTTAACAAACAAAAACATATAAAGTGCCACTAGAGGCCTCTAGGAGCGTAGCCGCTAGTTATTTATAAAGTAATCCTGTAGATCATTTATGAATGGATATATGTGATGTTCTGTCAAGGTTTTTCTAATATTGTTTTATAATTAAACAAGAAGGAATTATGCAAAGCTTACTAAAAGAATAAAATAATACGAGTACCATAAAACAAAGCAAAGACTCAAAATAAAACCTTTTAATCGTAGGCGATGATATAATACAAATAGAAGAATACGAAGGGAAAGGAAATGTAGAAACAGCGATATCTGTTTTGCGCACTTAAAATATGAAATACGTTATATTTTTTTTGTAAGAAAAGCGCATAAGAAATGGCATGTGATAACACGTATAAAAATATAAAAAATGGGTAAATTGTGGAGTATCTTTGTTTTTAAAGATTTATTCGCCTGCCACATCTTGTAGGTATTAGAGAATGCGGACACACAAACATGAATTACGTGTATATTTTATTGTTGTAAATTTGAGATAATATTGAACACACAATTATGAATTACATGTATAATAGCTTTGCATTTAAAATGTTGCTATTTTTTGTTGTTGTAAATTCCTCTAGATTTGAGGGAATAGTGGACACACAAACATGAATTATGTATTGAGTATCTTCGGATGTAACAATGTTGTAACATTTTATCCGCATGCCACATCTTGTTATGTAGTTAAATTTGCTGATTCTCAAGGATAAAAGAATAGGTATGTCTTAAAAAATATTTCAACATGATTTTTAAAACCAATTAATTGGTAATTTCCATCTAACCGTACGTCTGTCGGACTGAGTAAAAAATGATGGACTAACATACTAGCATAAAAAAGCAATATGCATTTACAGATTTCTTTTTGAAAAAAATTTACATTATAATTTCTTGATAATTCCTTTACTGCATACTATAGAAACTAATACACATCGAACTCTTCAATTCACCCATCCCCATATGCCTAGTGTGCTTGCACTTATAGAATAGGAACATACATTAAACCCTTGAATTGTTTGCAAGATGCACTATTAATACTTGGTGTTCCTCCACTTAAGCTTAAAAAGTCTTAACAGATGTTATATATGGTTTTAATATAATTGTTATTTAGCAATATTATTCCTACTAGTGACTGTGACCCTAGTATCTTTGGGCTCTGCATAAAGAGAAGTAGGGAATAGCAAAAATAACCTGAAACCAACCGAAGGCTTAAATATAAAAATAATAATGTCTAAAAGCTCCCTAGGACCTATCTGAAGCTTCCATAAAATGCAGAACTCAATCAGTTCAATATTCAGTGAAATTGTGGGAGTGTGACCCCGCTGTAGCCTCGGGGAATCGTGACAACGATCTGGGAAGCGAAGATATTGTACAGGTCGGATAAAGTGAAGTCGTCCTTCAAAATCTTAAGCTAAAGACAAAATACACTACTTCTTTATATAATGGGATTTCAATTTATCAAGTATAGTTAGACCGACGTACAAACAAAACTTAAAATTCTTTGATATAAACTAATGTTTGTTATCGTTTTTTTAAAACTTGTCTTTATTGAAAACATTGCCAAACCCTGCAAGGGTAACATTATTCCTCAGATAAGAAAGGAAAGATTACATATGAATGGACGAAAAGGGAAGGAAAGACAACAAGAAAGGGAAATGGCAAAAAAGAAAGAAAGAAAGAAAGAAAGAAAGAGGAGAACTAGGGTTGACGACTGCATTTGTTACCATCAATGATATCTGGCAAGTCCAATGGAATCATTATTGATGGAGAATATGTAATGGCATTCTTATTGAAATACAACTTTATTGCTTAATTTTAAAGATAGCAGTACCCATTTAGAAGCTATAAAACATACGGTCTTTCAAATAAAGATTATATACAGCATGACCCTCGAAAAAGTATTTTTAAGCATCTGCAGCCCTTATTTCTCAATGAATTATAAAAAAATGCATATGTCCTTGTTCTCCATAGTATTCCACATAAGTAGATATAAAATTTTTTTTTTTTACCTCCATTAACACCGGAGATTTTTAGAGCTAAAGTTTTGAAAAAGTGACTGAGAAAAAGAATTTTTTTTTGTTTCCCTTATTTTTCGATGGTTATATTATGTTTTTCTGGCAACTGAATAATGAGACACAAAGAAAAACAAGTTAAATAATTATTTCTTTTTTATTCCACCAAAAAATATAAATTTTTAATGGCAAAAAATACTACTGAATGAATTGATTATTTGCAAATTTTAGGTTATTTATTAACCCTTATTTGAGAAAAGGATTAATTATGACAGTTGCTCCGCCTACTTTTCTGACATCTCAATAATTTAATAGGGGGTTAATTAAGCTTTTTAGACAAAAAAATCATTATGTTTTAATTTTATTTTCTTCATAACTTTTTTGTTATTAAAGTTAGGATTGTGAAACAAAAACAATTTTCCTGCTATATTCATAAAGATTTATTTGGTTTTTTAATCTTAAAAAATTTTGCCTAATAAGTAAGTTTTTCAAAATATCATTAAACTAAAAAGACTCAAAAAATATGTGTAAAAAAATGCTTTTTATTCAAAAACTAAATTTTTTATTTCATTTTTGTATAAAGTTTCTGCTAGTAACAAAAATAAAAGGATTTCTACCTTAATTTTGCTAAAAAAGTCGTTTCATGTTAAAAGTTACTTTTTCCTCAGTCACTTTTTCAAAACTTTAGCTCTAAAAATCTCCGGTGTTAATGGAGGTAAAAAAAATATTTTTATATCTACTTATCTACTTCTAAATCGTACCTGACTGTTAGTGGAATCATCATTCAAAGTTTGAAATCTAAATAGCTAACCGTTACGGCCGGAAGCACGTAAGAACCGACCTTATGTATAGAAAAGCGTACTTTCAAAAAATGAACCTTTTAAAAATGTTAGACATCCATTTGATTTTTAAAGTTTTAAATTGATAATTTCATATTGGTGGCTTATGCTAAGCTGTCGAGCCCTTCGACAAAAAAAAGCTTTTTTTAGCATAATTGTCCATACAAAATATCCAAAGATCTGTTTAATACAAAGAGATATAATATCTATCCATGAATATTAGATCTATATATTAAGTTTGTAATTGAAGATATGTGTTATACATTGTGTTTAGGCACTGCACACATTATACAATTACACATCAATATTGAAAATGCATTACATAATATTTAGTATCGCAGCAACTCTATGTTTGCAAATTTCCATCTGTTTTAAACTTCGAGGGGTATTTTTAACCTAGTTATTTATGAGAAAATCTCTAGTACCTTTACAGTGTTTATAAAGTAGATTCTAAGTCAATAAATGAATAAAAAACTCTAATCAAATAAAAAAAAACTACTGGCTACGCCTCTAGGGTACTTTCGGGTAAGTAGGAAGTTGAACCCCATATTCAATTTTTATGTTTTCTAGAAGAAATAGTAAAAATGAATATTTTTGTTTTTTTTTCTAATGGAGATTTTTCTTGGGAGGTTGGTTTTACGTTCAACGTTTAGCAAGATTCTTCGGTACTAACAGACATTGTGTTACTTTAATATAAGAATTGAAATGATAGAAGAACTGTTTCAAAATTTTTAACTAATTGATTATAATAAACTTGTACCTTTAACCATAAGGTCATTTAACTGCATGTTTATTTTACTAGAAACACATCTCATCAATTAAACAACCTTTCAACAAATATACATAATAAATAGAAATATAAATGATTATACTAATTTATATTATTATAAGTAAACGTTCTTTGTCGTTTATTTTTCTTTAAAAAAAATATAATACAAAGTAGCTTGATGTCTGTCCGTCCGTCTGTCTGTCTGTCTGTCCGTCGCCTGTCCCTTAAGATCTCGGTAACCGCTGAACCGATCGGATTCTACTCTTCAGGGTATATACCTATTGGTCCTGTGGTGGTTTTAAGCTATTTTTTTGGGGTTGGGACACCCCACAACCCCCAAAAAATAAAGAATCTCCCCCTCATTTTTTTTTAATTTTGAATTTGATACTGGGGCAGATCCAATTTTTTTTCCCGAAAATTTTGAAATTGCTCTGGGGCAGCTGCATTTTTCCCGAAAATTTTGAAATTGATACTAGGGCAGCTCCAATTTTTTTTTAATTACCTCATGGGGCAAAGCAAATTGATTTTTAAATCTTACTGTTGGCGTACTAGCATCTAAGACCCAACATTAATACATTTTTTTAAAATCATTTCCACCAACATGCATTCTTTTGTTAGATGGAGGGGGAGGGGGCAACCGTTTTGAAAATAGATAAAAAACATAGTTTTTCCTGAAAAGCAGAGTTACTGAGGGTTACTGGAAGAATAGACTTTGTATCATAGATGAAATAAAAAGTAAAAAGTTTGTCTATCTTTTTGTATTGATTATAGATATAAACTCATACTATTATAAGCAAAAGAAATGTTGTTTTCATAACGTAGCTTTCTCTATAACTGATATATTTCCCCTTCTTAAATACCCCTATTCAGTTCCATGAAAAAACAAAATATACTTCCACGATACTTTAAAAGGTTTTGTGATTTTTTGTAGAATTGATTGTTAGAATAGCTACCCCTGATAAGTATCATTAACCGGAAATAACAGCATTTATTAACATTTTTAAATGTATCTAGTATGACGTAAACTCAAACTCGACACCTGCCCGACAATATGCTAGCAGATTTACTGCACTTCGATTTCTCTAAAGGCTCATCCTTGTTTTAAATATTTTATTGGTGAGTTTCCTGTGTACTTGACCTACATGCCTAGTTGCCTGTACATAAAAACTAAATATATTCAATGCATTGAATATTTAAAATCAAAAATACATAAAATCATTCAGTAGCAATATGCATTTCAGGGGTATGAGTATTGATAAACAAGTTTTATTGAAGATAAAGAGAAAAAAATCGACCCACAAACATGAAGTTTTTTATTAAACAAAACAAAACAAGGATGACAACATCCATAAAAGCGAAGCACAGAAACAGTAGGACAAACAGACATTAACACTTGTATAGTGTCAGAACTGAATAATCAGAATATAAATGTAGAAGAGTCGAAGCAAAATTGTAAGTAAATATGTTAAAAGACTGCTTGATACAAAATAATGTTTATGAGCATATTTTTAGGACTTCATTATAGAGTTGCTTCGCTTATAATATTGTACTATGTTGTCCCAGGAATCAGTATACCAAAAATCAGATCAATGGGATAATTAGATCACATAAAAATTTGTTGTTAAAAAAGGGAAAAAATCAACATGTTTAAAATGGACGTACGTACATTCTGGTAAAGATCTGATTCTGACTTTCTAAATCGTACCTAACTACTACAGGAATCACCATGCTAAGCTTGAAATCGATAGGACAATTCTAACATGCTTAAATTAACGAAAAAAGCTATCCGTTCCAGACAGACTGGCCGACCCTAATTATAGAAAAGCTTCGCTTTTAAAAAAGGGATAACTCAACACCTCTCGGGGCTGAGTATGTATAGGCTAGGAGTGAAGGCACTACTTTAAATTACACCCCTTTTATTCTTTTCACTCTGTTCCCGTTTGTAAAAATATTAAATGTATGGAAATGCAGTTTTTTTCAAACAAATAAAAAAGAAAACAACAACATTTATTGCATAAGATTTCATTAAATAATTTACAGTTAGATAAGTTTGATTTAATTTATTGTTGTCATGTTATGTTTAAAGGAGCGAAGCTAATCTTTAATTATTTGTTTTGGTTCGTATATTTACCTGTTAGTTCTATTATCCTCCTTTGCTAGTATTCTTCAATTTTCCCCCCTATTTTTTGCTTTTTTCTGTATTTTACTCTCGCCATAGTTTTTTTTAGGTTAGTAAGCTATTTTTCTTCGTTAGAGTCTATATCGTCCCTGTTTGTGTAATCCATTTGTAGCGAAGGTTTATCCAACATTTCTTTCGTTCCTTCTTCCAATTATCTTACTGATTTGCAGGGATCTAAAGGGATAAGACAATGGCCGATAAATTGATGTACATCATCAATGATAACACACAAAATAACTCTTTCTGTTAGTTAAAATTAATGGTTGAAACATATAAACACTCAACTTAATGAAGCAACCAATCAAAATTCACTAAAGTCTAACGTTATTATAAAACTTTGGAGACGAGCGTAATAAACAGCCCTTGTTCTCTTTCTCTCTCTGCTAATTTGTGAGTTTTTAATCATAAAAAACATACTTACACACATACGAAATGAATGCAAAACAATGATTATAAATTTATAAATATTACACCATAATTTTTAAAGGTTGAGTTAGAGTGTGGCTTTGGTTCGAAATGTTCTTTCCTAATTCTAATAAATGTGTACTTTGCTATTGTAGAATGTAAATGTATTTCTTAGCCAAAGTTGCATAAGTTTTTCTTGTGTAACCCTAATTTACGAAATAAGAATATTCCCTTCGTTTTCCATTAATACACGAAAAAGTATGGCAGTTTTCCGTAGGTTTACATTGGACAACCCTTGCCCCCGTATTATCATGTACCATCGGATCCCACTTTAAAATATATCAAAAATAGGACAGCAAATTGATGTTATTCCCTAATAATTACCGCTGTGAAGATTAGTCTATACATGCCTAATTTTGGAGAAGAGCTATTCATAAAGGACATACCATAATCATAGAAAAGCTTCAATTTTCAAGAGCAACTCTATAGTCAACTATTATTTTTACAAAATGTTATCATATTATCAATATTGTAAGTCAAAAAATACTAAATTGACGGGTATATTCAGGGGTTACAACGTCCACTTGACGTAAAATGGATCCTTCTAAAAAATGTGTCTATTTTGACGTGTGGCACTTCCCTTTCACCGCCAGTAATGGATTTTCTCAACCCCCTGTTAAAAGAATAATCTTGGGATATATGGATATGTCAATAGATAAAGAATTTGCGTGGATATTTTGACCTGGGGAAAATTATCGTCAATTTAGCTTGATAACATGGAAATCATTTATTGGTCAGTATGAGTGTAGAGGATGAAGGGAGAGAGAGGATGGTGTAAAAGGGGTGGAAGGTGGGATTCGTTATTTTAGTTCGCTGCGCGTTTCACTTTATTAGTAAAAATGAAAAACTGGTGTAAGATCCAAGTAATAATATATACATTGATAGGTCAATGAATATTTTTTACATTATTATGTTAATGACATATCCCTTTTTTCGTGATGAAAATAGATAAAATAAAAAAAGACACAATCTATTTTGAAAAAAGACATATCTAAAGATATTTGCTTAACCCAGGGGAATATTCTATTTATTTTGATAACAATAAAAACATGTTGACCCCTGCGGGCGACAATAAAAAAAGACTAAATATTCAAAAACCCTCTTATTGAGGTTGGACCAAAAGTCATTGATTTTCTCCCTTCATTGAATACTTCATTTATCTCTTTTTTAGGGTAGCGAAGCTTCTCTATTACAGTTTTATCCCTTCTAATGCCCGGTCTCACTAAGATATTAGTATGTAAAAACAATAAAAAGTCTTTTCTTCATCACACGAAAATTTACTGGCATTTAATCGAATAAATAAAAAATGACAATTAGGTAAAATTGCATCCATTCCACTTTTTGTCTAATGTCATTTAGACTTTATAAACTATTTTAATTGAATGTCGAGATAAAGTCTACTTTCGATATGTTTTCGTGTAGCTTCGCTAATAATGTACAAAATCACCCTTGTTAGATAACTAATGATAGGGGAATGAAAACCATCCCTAATCAAATACACAAAAGATCTTTGTACTTTTTTATCGATAAAAAAGAATAATTAGGTTCAGTGGTAGCGGAGAAAATATATAAAAAAAACTTGTATAAAAACTGAGTGTGTTTGGGTTTTGCATAAAATGTGCAAATCTGTACTGTCACATTATTGTTAAAAGCGAAGCTTTTCTTACAATTAGGGTCGGTTTGCACCTATGTAGCTCTTTTGGTTAATCGATTTCAGATATGTATGATGGTTCCTGCAACAGTCAAGTACAACTTTGAAACCGCACCAACTATATAATCAATTCCTTTATCTATCTACTAGCGGAATCATCCCTAGTCTCTAGTGGCTTTTCCCCAAAAGGTTTGATCAAACTAATTTTTCGTATTTTAGATTTAAAAGAAAAATTAAAAAAGAAAAAAAAATTGGGGGGAGGGAATTTTTTGGGGGGTTGGGGTTAGTCGTTCCCATTGTTTTAATTATAGTTTTAAGTAGAATATTTTTTAAAAAAAAATTTTTGGGGGGGGAAGTATTTTTCATTAGAAGAAAAAAGTTATAAACCTTCCCGAGACCAATGAAAAGCTAAAAACAAACTGACAAACAGACAGACTGATAGACATCGTTTTACTTTGTATTATAGATTAGCGGATACGCCTCTAGAGGCCTCTAGAAACGATAAATTTGTTTTTTTTTTCAATGTGTTCTAAAATCAGCTATTTACCAAAAATATTTTTTTCGCCGATAGATAGTGTTCGTTATGTTTTAGCTAATTGCAAAAATGTCCACAGTAAGGTGGTACTCCCCCTAAATAATACTTCCCGGGATCTATGAGAAGCGTTCTGTTAAGGAAAACCCGATTAGTTCAGCGGTTAGTAAGATCCTTCGGTACAGACAAACAGACAGACACATAGACAAACACACATCCTGTTACTTTATTATAAGGATTTTAGACATCTTTAATTTTGTAACTATTAAAAAAAAATCATAAATGTATATAAAGATCCTATTTATATGATTTATGCAACATTGATTTCTAGGATGATAAGTAAAGAACTTCTATAAATACGCCTAAAAATGTAAGTATGTCTGTATTATGAACACAAAGTAAAACAGTGCCCTTGGGGGAAGGGGAATCTCCCATAATAACTTTCGGCAAAGACACTAGTATTATTAAATATTAAACGCATTGTTTCTTTATATTTGTCACTGTTCGTTTGTTAGTCTCATTGATTTTTATGTATTAAAAGCTTGGCTCCTAGCAGGGGCGTCCAAGCTTTTTTTTTTTGGGGGGGGGGGTAAATTTTTTTTAAGGGGGGGGGGGGGGGGGTAAAATGGCGCGTGAAGCGCGCTGCAAATTTTTTTTACCCCCCCCCCCCAAAAAAAAAAATTTTTACCCCGGGGGTAAAATTTGCTTGGGGGGGGGGGGGGAATTACCCCTCCTGAAATATTTAAATTTTATTAAATATATAGTATTAAAAATGCGCGCAAAAATTTTTTTTATTAGAGATTTTTTATTTTCGGGGGGTATTTACCCCCCCAAAATTGTTTGGGGGGGGTAAATACCCCCTCCTAAATGGTTGGGGTAAATTTTAAATGGGGGGGGGGGGGTAATCGCCCCATTACCCCCCCCCCCCCCCCACTTGGACGTCTATGGCTCCTAGAATAATATTAAAATGGACAAAGTTTGGTTGTGCTCAGGAATTTTTCTCGGGGACAGGGATTTGGCACCGGAGGAACATATATTTTACATCCACCTTTTTAGTAGCGAAGCTACTCTATAATTTGAAATGTCCGTCTGTCCGTATGTCCGTCTGTCCGTATGTCCGTCTGTTCGTATGTCCGTCTTAGTTTGGGGGAAACGTGATTTTCTCGGCTCCTATAAAAGATAAAAGGCTAAATTTTTTTGATAACATTCCCATTATCAAGGAGCACAATTAACTATAAAACATCAATGGCGATAGGACCGCTTTTTAGCAGGTTTTAGGCTATTTTTGTATTTTTCACATTTTTCTTCATATCTTTGGTGTTTATGGTCCGATTTCCAAAATTTTTTCAGTTATAGAATCAAAATTAAATTTCCTGTCGTTTCAATAAAACAAACATGACGGTCAGACTGCCTTTTAGCAGGTTTTAGGCTATTTTTGTATTTTTCACATTTTTCTCCATACCTTTGGTGTTTATGGCCCAATTTCCAAAGTTTTTCAGTTATAGATATCAAAATTAAATTTCCTTTCGTTTCAAGAACACATCAATGGCGGTCAGACTGCCTTTTTGCAAGTTTTTGGCTATTTTTATTTTTTTTTCACATTTTTCTTCATATCTTTGGTGTCGTTTTTTTTATTTTTGTAGTTAAAAATATCAAAATTAAATTTCCCGTTGTTCTGAGCATCTAGTATGTAATTTACTTTTACCGTCAGTCTGTTAGTCACAGGGATAAGGGATGGGAAACGTAGGAAAATATTATTTCAGGCCTATTTCAAGCCTAGGCCTATTTCTAGCCTAATAAACCAGTTTTGGGATAGCGCAGTGGTTCGTATAAAATGCTAATGAAAAAGCTGTGTGTGTGTGTGTAGATAAAGTATAGAATCAAATTCAGGTAGCTAGTTTAAAGTAAAAAACATAACTTTTTATAAACCTATATATTAATGGCTTTTGTTAAAATGAAGTTTTTTCTCTCCCAAAATTTTTTATCTTTTACTTTGGTAATTTGAACTGTCAGAAAGCTATCGTTGGGTTTCCCTCAGACAGATTTTAGTTTTTATTATTTGCATTTTTATTAATGAGTAAAAATTTTATTTGAAAATTTCATTGCTAATTAAAATTCAAAATAAATAAATAAATATGCACTTGGGTAACATTCTATCAAGTTCTTTGGATACTATACTGGATATAATGTAATGATATATCTGTACTGTGTTGTATTGTACAAAAATTAGGGTGAAGGTGTTGTATCAACTCCGTACTAAATTTTTAAAATTCAAAATACAACATCTAATTTATAAACTACCAAATGAAAATTCGTAGCTACCTTCTTTCCAAAAAAATAATCCCGTTATTTTTGTTTTTTCTATGTGGCCCTTTTTTAATGTTTAACTCTAAGCAGATTTAATAATTAAACTAATGTGATCTAACACCATTTATATTTATTTTTTCGTAGCAGACAAAATCATTATTTTTTCTAGAATTGTCTGCTTGTAAAATTTCCGCCATCTGTGATTTGGGCTTGTTTTGTATCAACCAATCACCAATTGGCTCCGCCAATTGGTGATTGGTTGATACAAAACAAGCCCAAATCACAGAACACTATTGGTTTAGAGCGGTAGCCAATATGAGCCGTCCGCCAGTAAGGTCATTAAATTAGGCAAATGGTAAAAGTTGCATGATCCCTTTCAAAACCAGGCCGAGACCTAATTTATGGCCAGGTTTCCTATCCCTTATCCCTGGTTAGTCATAGTACTGAAATATAAATAAATATTAAGAAATTAAAAACAAATGTTGAAAAGGTTTCGTGATTTTTTCCTAATATACATGCTTTTGTCAACTAATATCTAAATTCTTATTTAATTGTTTATGCTTCGCTACTTATGGATGTTGTCATCCTTGTTAGTAATCAGTTTTGTTTTGTATCTATTGATATGAAAGACAGCCAGGGATTGCCGATAAATTGATGGACATCCCCAGTGATGATATCCAAAATTACCCATCCTGTTAATTACAATTAGTGGTTTAAACGGTTGGATACTCAACTTAATAAACCAACCATTTAAAATTCAACAAAGACCCCAAAGTTAAAAAGCCAACTTGTAAAAAAACTTTCTTGTTAAACTTTGGGGACTAGTGTAATAAACAGCCCAATGTCCTCTTCCTCCCTGAGTTAAAGCATGCATTAGAGAATAATATTGATAAAACGATACGGGTATGATATACTAAAAAATTTTGACTGTCAAAAAAATAGATTTGTGTTTATTGACGCAAATTATAAAAGTGTGTAAATTTTAACGTCAGTTGCAATATCCCTGGTCCTAAATGTGAATGGGGAGAAATGAAAAAATGTTGAAAGGAAGCAACCCAACAACAAAACAATAAAATAAAAACAACTTTTCAAAACTTTGAAATCTTTTGTTGCATATGGAAAGGAAGGGTTGAGTAAGGGCGTATGCTGAGGTGGTTAGTGGGGTGGACGAACCAATTTATACCCTAAAATTAGAATTTTGTTGCGTATCTGATTTATAGATTGCATACTATTTGATATACCAGTCCCCAAAGTTTTTTTAATTACGTTTTCTTATTCGTTGGCTTAACAACTTTTGGGACTTCAATGAATTTTGATTGGTTGGTTAATTAAGTTAGGTGTTTCAACGTTTCAATCAATAATTTTAATAAACGGAAGGGGTAATTTTTTATATCATCATTAGGGATGTACATCAATTTATTGGCAATTGTCTTACCCCTTTAGATCCCTGAGTACGCCCCTGTTGATGGTACAAAACTATATATGCAACCTGCTTTTCTAAATATGAAATAGTAATAAATTTCTCTTCAAACTTTCCCTTCCTAAAATTCTTTATAATTCTCTAGTTCAGAAGTTATATAAATATATTCAACTTTTGCTATTCATATCTGTTTTTTGACCCCACCAACAAATTTTTATGTTACCTAAAGTGTCGAAGATTTTAAATAAATTCTTCACAAATTGTAAAATAGATTATTTACCAATCTTTAATGAATTAAATAGTAGCTTGTTTTTTTTTAAATCTGATGTATTTTTGTTGGCATTAAGTTGTTTTGTTTATCAAGTGCTTTTCTATGCAAAAATGCAGTAGGAGAAACAAACTGCATTGAAAACACATATATGATTCATTTTAGATAAATAAAAAATTTTAAAATATTTCAAATCTTAGAATCTTAACACATTAATGTTGTACAAGAGGCTTCGCTCCTATCCTCTAGGGGCTTTGTCCCAAGAGGTTTGATCAACCTAATTTTTCGTATTTTAGATATTGTTTTAAATGTAAAAAAAACATTTATTTTTTTTTTGGGGGGGGGGAATTTTTAATTTTCATTTTTTGGGGGAGAGGGGTTAGTCGAACCCAATTAGTTTTAATTTTAGTTTTAAAAAGAAAAACTTTTTTTGGGGGGGGGATTTTTCTTTTTTTGGGGGGGGTTCAGGGTGTACCACCCCCCAAGAATATAGTTATAAACCTTAACGGGACCTATGAAAAGCTATACTGTAAAGGAGAACCCGATCTGTTGAGCGGTTAGCGAGATCCTTTGCTACAAACAAACAAACAGAAATCGTTCTACTTTATATTATAGATTATAAAATTTTTTTGATATCATTAAAATTTCAGCTATGAAGGGAAGTAAATTATACTGGTTAGATTAAACAGAAGTATCCAAACTTTTTAACTAATAATTAGAATAGCGACTGTCAAAACCTTTTATTTTCTTGTTTTTTTTAGCTGATTTAAAAAGTTATAACCAAGATTACTTTAAATTCGAGAGAAAAATAATAATAAAGAAGAACTAAAGTGAAAGTAGAGGGAGGGGGGTGGGTGGCTACCCACGCACTTTCAATTTCAATTTTATAAAGAAAAAGTAGAATTCGGTGGTTGATACTTTTATCTAGTAGCTATATCTCCTAGGAGGGTGGTGTAACCTCCCATGTAATAGACAAAACCCTAATCAGAACATACCAGAAGCTACACTGTAAAGGAAATCCATATACATAGGTTCAAATAAATCCTTCGGTACACACAGTTAGACATTCTGATACTGTCATATAAGGATAAATAACAATGCTCAAAGAAAAATACTTTATTTTATTTAAATGTCATAGTTCTTTGATTTATTTTTGCTTTTTAATATTTTGTAAATGTACTTGTTTTGTTTACAATAGAATTGTAGATATAAATATTTTGTAAGTGTTTGGGACAAATATAAATTGATAGAGATGTTTTTCTACACCAGTGCATTACTCCCAGGGAAAACAGGGATATGAAACTGGATTATAATTTTATCTTGCCCCAAATTAATTTGACTGAAATTCTTCATTTGTAGTTATATAAGCATTGCAGATGATTGTAACTGCAGTTGACTTCTCCCTCCCTGATTACCCCAAAGAAAACAGAGTGATTTATTTTCTAAAGTGGGTTAAATTCTATTTGTACAATGATACATCCACTATTTAATGAAGTGAGGTTGTTTGTTAGATCCTGCAATTGAGATCACCATTTTGATATTAATCTTGATAAAGGGAAAGTTTAATGTCACTTTCCTGCTATTTAAAATACAAAGCTCTTAGATTCTAGGGGCGCCTCAGTTTTAAAAAATTTAATTTTTTGGTGCCAAAATAAATTAAATAATATTCCGTCAACAAAGAAAATTAATTAAAAATAAGACTATCGTGAAGATTTCTGAAAAATATAACATATAACGTCCTAGAGTGGTTGAAATATTTTCTCTGGCTATGAGTGACAGTGGGCATACACAAGGATATCGCAATACTTCTCAAATCACAATAACAAATAACATTTCTAGTGTTCAATTTTATATACATACTAGCGGCTTTGAGCCTAGCCTCTACAAACAAACAGACAAACAGACACACAGACAAACAGACAGACATCGTTCTACTTTGTATTATAGATATGGAGTCAAACACTTTGATACAGTCTAAAAAGCACAGATTAAGATATTACAAATCTCCTTTAACATTTAGATTTAGAACAAGAACCTGTTCAATCAAAATGTATCAATATTAAAATGATGGTTTTAAACTGTATGCCAAATCAAAGGAGGACTTGTTTTATATTTTGTAACTGTATATGAAAATTAAAGTCTGTGTGATTCCTGACTTGGAAACTTTGCACAATTTCTAAATTAAATTAATTGAAATTAACTGTTTAAAGTTTCAGGGTAAAGACTATATGTTATGTATGTATTTGTATGTATTACACATTTCCTAATGTTACAAGATTTGGACAATTTGGATACTTTCAGAAAGTATTTTTCAGTGATTTGGACCACCTTCCTCCTGTTTTATATTAAGATTAACACCCAAAATAAACATATTTGTTCCATTTTCGTGTTTACCATACATGATTTAATGCAATTTATTAACATATGTTAATAAAGAAGTATTTTTTTTCACTTTCACTAAAATATCAGCCAGCCTGACGAACATTATAAATGCTACTAAATAAATGGCAACTAAAATATGTTTAAACTAGTGGCTACGCCCCTAGAGGCCTCTTGTGGCACTTTAAATATTTTTTTCAAAAAATAATACGATACCTATCTATGTTGCGTTTAAGTCTCTACGATACATAGCTATGTTGCGTTCAAGTCTCTATACGTAAATTATTTTTTTTTGTGATTTCTCTTGGGAGGGTGGTGCTACCCTCCCCAAAAATAGTTATAAACCTTCCCAGGACCTATGAGAAGCTACCTTATTAAGGAAAATCCGATCGGTTCAGCGATTAGCGAGATCCTTCGGTACAAACATACAAACACATAGACAAACACACAGACAAATATACATCCTATTACGTTAAAATAAGGATATAAATGTATATGATTTAGATATTCTTCATATATTTCAACATATATTATTCGACCTTAACCTAATTTTCATATCTAATTCTATTAGTCATATCACTTAGCAAGTTAGTATTGACAAAATAGGTAAACTTTAATTGTGTTTAATAAGAATTCATAAATTTTAACTTTTCATGCTTTTTAGGAAACAAATCTGAACTTAAATTACCCCAACTTATAAACAAAACTGTATACAATAATACAAAACGTATAAGACTTGATTGTTATTAAAACTATGAAAAGTAATAATCTATAATACAAAGTAGCTTGATGTCTGTCCATCTGTCCGTCTGTCCGTCTTAAGCTTAAGATCTGAGTAACCACTGAACCGATCGGATTCTACTCTTCAGGGTATGTACCTATTGGTCCTGTGGTGGTTTTATTTTGTGGGGGTGGGGGAGGGACACACCCAACCGCCCTAAAAATGAAAATTCCCCCCCCCAAAAAAAAAAATAAAAATAGTTTTCGGGGGAAACTACTTTACATAAAATTAGCAGCACCAGAATTTTTTCTTTAAATTAAAAAAAAAATACCTCTTAGGGCAAAGCCCCTAGAGACTAGGGGCGAAGCCGCTAGTGTTCTTATATAACATGATGACTGTTTGTGTATCTGAAGTCTGTCTATACCGAAGGATCTCGCTAACTGCTGAACCCATAATGTTGTATTAGCCAGCAGGAGGAAGCATATTCTCAGCGCATAAGAGAATCTTCGAGAAGAAATAATAGTTATTTCTCGCATCGTATTATAAACGGCTTTCCGCGGATATAGAATGTACAATTATAAGATTAAAGCCAGTTTATTAGCCCCGAGGTGCCGATGGCACGGGCAAAAAAAACTGGTTTTAATCTTATGATTGTACATTTTTATATTCGTAGAAAGCTGGATATAATACGATGCTAGACATAGTTTTTACGTATGGATGAGAACCGGTTCCTATCCACCGGATTCGAATGAATACGAGGAATATGTTTAATGATTATCAAAATTAACTTCAAAAGAACTTGAAGATCGAAATTAAATAAAAAATTGTAAAATATCCTTCCATTTCTTTCCATTTAATTTGTACTCGAGAAAAGGATCTTTAATTCATTGTTACATATCTGTGCTAACGAGAGTTAAAATATCATATTTGCAATGGTTAGGCCTACTTCAAATAATTAATATAATCCTACATACTGACGATTGGACCACGGACCCCTTTCTGAACTTTAGAAACAGTTAAAATCGGAACTTAAGTATATATTATTGGACTTTCTAAAATCTTACTTTATCTACTTAAATTAAAAAAACTACGACATTTCTAAATATTTCTAAAATGTGGTCCTTTTTAGTTAAAGTGAAATTATAAATAACTCTTTTAAAATATTTCAACTCAGTTTTGAAATAAAACAGTAGAGCAAACAAAGAGCAGCCTTTTTAAGCGTCTTCTGTATTTATGAAACCTTTTCCTTCCATCTGTTCTTCTATACTACGAAACATATATGTCATAGTTATAGATTTATGCTGTTTAGCATTGTACTTCAACCTATGAACATATATGGGGATTCCCGTAACAATTGGGATTTCTTAAAAGAAGCGTACACTATCTCAATTATTATAATAGTTTCTTCCTATTTTGGCTTTTCTCTAGACAGAAAAGAGTTTCCCTATATGTTTTTTAAACTGTTCAACATAAATTATTGAAATGGTATTGTTTTACTTCCATAATAACATGAAAGTGACTACTCTAGAACTGCTAGCTCTATTGGTAAAATTTAACTTAATTTTGTAATCTTTAGTAGCTCGACACTGACTGGGTCTGTGTATCTGAATTAAGAGTTCCTATAATACAAACGTTTACAATACCAAAATTTTGTTTTTGTTAGTCTTCATCTTAACTTTTTTTTAGAAGCGAAGCTACTCTATAATTCACAATGTCCGTCCGTCTGTCCGTAATTAATGAATTGGGGGAAACGTGATTTTCTCGGCTCCTATTCAAGATAGATAGCTGAAATTTTTAGTGAAGATTTCCACTATATATGCTCATCTATTATATACATTGTTTTGTCCGTCTGTTTGTTATTTGGGGTGCTAGATCGATTCCTAGATTTTTACGTTTTCGTGATTTTTTCAACTCCTTTTCAAGATAAATAGCTGAAATTTTCAGGGATTGATTAATTTTATATTCTACATATTTTTTACTAAGTTTTATTAATATTTTTTTAATTAATTGGGGTGCTAGATCGATTCCTAGATTTTTTAGGTTTTCATGGTTTTCTCAATTCCAATTCAGGATTGACGGTTGAAATTATCAGGGATTGAGTATGCTCATGTTCTACATATTTCCATCAAGTTTCATTAAGACTTGTCTATTAATTGCAGTGCTAGATCGATTCCTAGATTTTTAAGTTTTCATGATTATAAGGTTGCGTGATTTTAAAGGTGTGATGATTTCCCTATTTTACCAATATTAATATTTATTATATGACACTGCTTTATAGTATTTTTTTCCTGATATACAATCATAATTTTTAGCTTCGCTACTTATGGATGTTGTCATCCTTGTTTGGGCAACAATCTGTCTCATAATAAAGATTTTAATAAAGATCAAAACAGCTTTTAGTATAATATATTTGATTATAGAAATATGACATGTCTTGCGAAACACCAATTACATCAGTATATATTAGTATAAGTTTCAAAGGCGATGACTTAAATTGTAAAATTCAATAGAATGTATAAGTTCTTAAACAATCGCCTTACATGAGCAAACAATATTTTGGTCTTTTAGACAAAGGCCAGACAGTCAACGGATTGTAAAGTTAGGCAGTTCATCACCTAGACTTGAAAAGTTCACGTTAATTGCTAAAAATCCGTAAATTTCGAATAGGCGGTTTTTTAGTTTTATCTTTTTGGTATATGTGGTGCAACACCATTCAATGTTGGCAGTTGAGTTTAGAAAATGTGGAACTAGGCCACACACGGGGGGTATGGGGGGGGGGGGGGGGGAAAGGGGCTAATTTTGTTATAATTGGCAGGGATAAAAAGGGATAGGACAAAATTGATGTATCTATATCTCTAAAAAAATTACCCCTTCTATAGTTAGTGGTTGAAACGTTTGGACATTTAACTAATTGAACCAACCAATCAAAATTCAACAAGAGTCCCCAAGGTTTATTGATTAGCCAACGAATAAAAAGACGTCAGAAGACTTTGGGAACTAGTGTAATACAAAATCAATGTCCCCTCATTCCCTGTATAATTGGTCAGTAGAGGCCTTCATTATCTAACTGGGTTAGCACACGTGTTTTGTTGCCTGAATCATATTTGATTTAATTTATTTTAAATACTTAGAATATTTTATCAATAGAAGCTTATCTTACTGAAATAGAGGTAAGTTTATAACTTTAAATGTTCAATAAGACACAATTATTAGTCCAACCCAAACAAGGATGACAACATCTATAAAAACGAAGCTCTGAAACGGTAATACAGAATCAGTATTCAAAAAAATCAGATTAATCGGATTATTTTATCACATAAAAATCGTTGTTAAAAAAGCAAAAAAATCAACATGTTTAAAATAGACGTATGGACATTCTGGTAACGATTATAGAGTTGCTACACTTTCTAAATTGTACCTCACTACTACAGGAATCACCATGCAAAGTTTGAAATCGATAGGACAATTCTAACATGCCTAAATTAACGAAAAAAGCTATCCGTTACGGACGGACGTACGAACGGACGGAATGACCGACCCTAATTATAGAAAAGCTTCGCTTTTAAAAAGAAATTTTTAGGAGACCATTATTTTATTGTCTTTATTAATTCAAATATGATCCATTCGTTAATACAAACAACGAAATTTTTTGACTATATAACTTCCCAAAGCAAAACTGTAGCATATCTAAAGCTTCACAAGGACTCTGGTAGGAAATTGACAAGAAATTGACAACCTATTCATACGTACTGTACTAAATCAATCATTACTTAAGTTATTCATTACAGTAAAATACAATTTTAAAATTTATTTACTGTGTAAATATGCATAAATATGACGTTTTTACTGACAATTATGTTGATTTTTACTCAAAGCATATATCTTGTAGACAATAAAATGATTATAACTTTCATTCTATTTAAGATAAATTGATGAAATAAAAAGTACATTCAATTTTATTAAGCTGAAAAGTCACTTATTGATATTAAGAAATAATAAACCCCTTTGAGTGGGAGAGGGGGGGGGGGGCGTTGAGTATTGAAATAAGAAACTAATGTAAATTTCTTTTCTACGGTGGGTTTTAATGATTCATATAGCAGCCAAACTGTTTTAGGCAATACCCATTTGTCTGTCTGTCCCTCTGTCTGTCTGTCCTTTTGTCTGTCTGTCCCACCACTTGTCTGTCTATCTGTCTAACTGCCTCTATTATGGATTTCAATGAATCATCTAGCATAGCCTAATTGTAATTTGTTAATGCCTCAAAGACTCTCTGTTACTATTTACCTGTCCCTCTGTCTGTCTGTCTGTCCCTCTGTCTGTCTGATCATTCACAGGTTCTCTATTGGATTTTATCTAATTAATTGTCTATTTTAGTAAAACTTTGATAATTCTTCTTGCCCGTCTGTCTGTCTATCTACTGAGTTTCTACCCTTGGTCTAACAGACTTATTCACTTAATTTATAAAAAATTAGATTTAACTAATAATATGGTGGTATCTTGTACCAAGAGATACACAAATAACCTTGTGTTGAAAAAAAAACAAATAAAAAATGATTCAATTTCTTCTATGAAGAAAAGTGTAATACATGTTCCTTTATTCTCTTTGTACATCAAAAATATGTTTCAAATTTATAATATCAGGTTATATTCCATTAATTTATTAACAACTAAATTTTTTGACACCCCACTTATGACTTTTACCAGCCCCCTTTAACTAAAATCAAGGGTGATTTTATTAAGATTTTACCAAACCTACTTTACATAAGAAATTTATTACATTTTAAATTTTTTTTTATAAAAAGAGGATTAGGATATATCTCCCTCCCAACATTAACTTTAAAAACTATTGTAAAATATATTAAAAGTTATAAACATATATCTATCAAGATCATTAAAGGAATTAACTCAAGTTTGAGGGGGGGGGGGGGCTTAATGCAACCATCTCATAATCAATGCACAAATTGCAATTAGAATTCGAATTTTGTTACAAAACTTGGCATGAGTAATCCTTGGTACATATATTTTCCCAAAATGGAACAAAAAGTTGCAAAAGTGACGGCTAACAGCTGGCGGCTCAGTCATTTAGCTGTTTTTGGGCTATATTCAGGGTGAAACTATCATTAATTGCATAGGAATCAACTTTTTGAAACATTTTTTTGCTTTAAATATCCATTTTTAAAATTTCTTGTACCAGCTGCTAGACCTGGCTGAAAATGGCTGGGAGCGGCTAAGAGTATGAAGAGTATATAGGGCTTGTGACATGTCTAGGGGTAGGTTTTTATTGGTACTGAGCTCAAAAATACTACTATAAATAGTGGGGGTCCATCCATTTGGCAGCTGGGGCTGTTACACAGACTGTTAAAAACCTACCTAGAGAAAGGTCACAAGCCCTATCTAATTATTCTACTCTTGGCCGCTCCCAGCTGAGCTGCGGCCATTAGCAAGCTGCCAAATGAATTTTTTTGTGGTATTTTAAAAATTAATAAAATAAAATTAATGGTCTTCTTATTTGGTGCTGGAAGGTGGGCAAAATTGATATATATTGAGCTAAAATTTTTTAACTACCTGGTCCAGTAGTTACTGCATCTAAAAGAAAAACAAAATTAAAATTTTTTTTTTAAGTTAGGTAAGAAAAACTGCAAAAATGGAATTTGACTTTGCAGATTTCTTGCTACACCTTCATATGTTATTATGTTTTTTTGGTAAATTTTAGGTTTATATTGACATACTAGAATTGAAATTTTGTAAAAATCTTTAAAATTGAGATCACACAAAAGAACTAAAAAAACATTCTTTTTGCAGATTTCAAAAACTTTGAAGTGCTCGTGAGGTCACAATTATTGCATCACAGAAAAAAATATTTAGCATTTTTTTGCTTAAATCAACCACATTTTTACTGGGGGCAAAAATTTTTTCAAAATTTTTTCATGGTGGGATGATTTAATCTACAATATATACTTTTGGCTGTTGACAGCTGTTCTCAGCCATTTTTGGCAGTTTTCAGCTGTTATGACAGCGAAATCTAGAAATTAAAAAAGTGTTTTTAGTAATATGTCCTTGTCCATGACATAAAGTTATAATGTTAATTAAGAAAAGTTTAATTCAATGGAAATATTAAATTTTTTATATCCTTATAAGCCATTACCCAGCTGCCACTATTTTTGGTAGTATTTTTTAGCTCAATACCCCTTAAAACCTTAACCCTAATGGATGATTCCTACGTAATTATTGCTAGATTTGCCCTGAAAATAGCCCAAAAATGGCTATACAGCTGAGCAAACAGCTCTTAGCCATTACTTTTCCAAATTTTTGTTCCATTTTGGGAAAAAAGATCTACCAAGGATTACTCATGCCAAGTTTTGTAATGAAATTCGAATTCTAGGTGCCATTTGTGCATTGATTACATGATGGTTGCCTTAACCCCCCCCCCTTAAGCTTAACTTTTTGTTAAATTTTGAAAAACAGACCTACTAAGGATTACACATGCCAATTTTCATAACAAAATTTGGATTAATTGATTATGGGATGGTTGCATTAACTCCCCCCCCCCCTACATATGTATGAGAGTTTCCTCATGTCTCAATTTACTAATTAAAAGTTGTACAGTACAGTTGTACAGAATATTGCAAGATTTTTTTAGTAAAGTCTGGTAATTAGTTTACCTAAAAACAGATAGCATAGAATTATCGGGGGGGGGGGGGGTCATATTGACCCCCCCCTCTAGTTTTTCAATGTCATTTTTTTGTAGGTAAGATAGAGAGTTGTGACTTCATGACTTTTTAAGTTTAGTAACTATGCATCGGCAAGAGTTGATCTTATAAGGATATCTGGTCTGTGTCGGTCGTGGCGTCCGGTCAAAGTCGGTTGGGTAGCACCAAAATTAGAAAAAAATTCTAAATAAATCCTAATTTCTACATTATGACTTTTGTGTATAAGGTAGAAACCTAAATTTTTTTTTGGTGAATACTTAGATATCAATGACCTTCTGGGAAAAGTGGTGTTATGACCGTTTGACCGCTCCCTGACCGACATTATGACCGATATTTGTCCGGCTTTTACTACAGACATATATCATGTATATCGTGGCTTCTATTACAGCTAGAGACCTATAATTTTTTTTGGTAAATCCTTGAGCAACAATAAACAGAATATAAATTGGCGGCGCCAACCGCCATTTTACTGCCGTAACCGCCGAAAATGGCGGTTTTCGTTATTTGCAGTTTTTTGGCGATGATCAGAAAAAGTAATTTTTTTGTTATAAAAAATAAAAGTTCGTCCTAAAATTTGGTCATCCTAGCTGCAAAATTAGCCGCTCTACAGCTGTTTTAAAATTTAGCGGCTGGCCTCTAAGAAGCGGCTAAGGAGCGGCCTGACTGCTATGACTAGAAAAAGTAATTTTCTCTAAAAATTCACATGAACCACCAGAAAAAAATTTTACGTCTTTATCTGTAACAGGAGCCCCGATCTATTAAGGTGGGAATTGGGGCCCGATCTGTAAGGGTTAAGGGGTGTAAATTTATTTCCTTTATACCCCCTTGGAATTTATAGAGGGGTGTATCTGAGGGTGTAGGCTCTTGTCAAGAGGGTGGACATGGGTGGACACCTAGGGAGGTGTATCCATCCCCCTTAATTTTACAAGGGTGGTGTAAACAACCCCTATACCAACCTTTTGCACGCCTTTGATCTTAACTATACTTTTAGAGTACATAAAGTTGTAAATTCAGTAACTATTCTACAAAAATTATCTTCATAAATTGATACATGATTTTCAGGGTAATCTCCGGTGGACTAAACATTAAAATTTTATGGAAAAAAAGATATCTTTGGAACATGCATGTCTTGAAATTATCCCCCCTTTGTACTCAATACGCATTATTAATTCTAAGTGCGTCAATTTTGCGTTTAAAGATACCCTTAGTTTAAGCATTAATTTCTCCAAAAAATGATTAAAAAAGATAAATTTTTTTTGATGTAAAATGAAATAACCAGCAAAAAAAATTACAAAATTACGTTAAATAGAACGAAAATTAGAGCGTTTTGTATGCCTTATAAAATGCGTATTTCTCATGAAAATTGTAACGATTTAGTGCGTTGAGTAAGATGTTTACAAACTTCTCGCTTTTTAAGAAAATAGAGCCTTTGTGAAAGCTGTTCAAAGCAGATTCTTTTTCTAAATAAGATGAAAAATGGCTTCCCTTCCTTGCCAACATGTTGCTGTAAAACCAATAATCTGTTGGTATGATTAATACATGGGGTCCCGACTTCCTATGGGCCTAATTGTGGATCTATATTAATTGAGATAGAAGTGAAATTATGCAACATTTGGCATATGAAATGCTAAAAGACTTGTCGTGCTTGATAAAGACTCACGGTTTAGTGGGTAAATACAATTTTATTTTATTCATTCTAAATATTTTGAGATCAAACTAAATTAACAAGTACATATTTTAGGAATGAAAATTTAATTTAGGGTGGTTTCCCTCATATCGCACATGGAACACAGACACACTTGTTGAACGTATTATAAATGTTTATTTCAGGTTAGGTTAGTTTAAAGAAGAATAAGGAAACCACTACCTTTAATGATAAGATTCCACAAGGCAGAGAAACGTGTTTTTATCTTAACAAGGATGACAACATCCATAAAAGCGAAGCACTGAAACGGTAGGACAAACGGGCATGAACACTTATATAGTGTCAGAACTGAATAATCAGAATATAAATGTATAAGATTCGAAGCAAAATTGTAAGTAAATTTGTTGAAAAACTGCTTTATACAGGATAATGTTTATGGACATACTTACATATTTAGGAGTTGATTATAGAGTTGCTTCGCTTATAACATTATACTTTGTTGTCCCAGGAATCAATATACCAAAAATCAGATTAATCGGATGATTAGATCACATAAAAATTTGTTGTTAAAAAAGTAAAAAAATCAACATGTTTAAAATGGACGTAAGGAAATTGTAATAATGATTATAGAGTTGTTACGCTTTCTAAATCGTACCTAACTACTAAAGGAATCACCATGCAAAATTCAAAATCGATAGGAAAATTCTAACATTTAACGAAAAAAGCTATCCGTTACGGACGGACGGGCCGACCCTAATTATAGAAAAACTTCGCTTTTAAAAATTGAAAATAAGGATAGTGAGACACAGCTAGCTTAAGCCAGGTACAGGTTTACCTGAGCACGCCAAAGAAACTAACTAGCAGGGGTGTTCTAGGAAGGTATTGTGAGTTCATAACTACTCTTACTTAAATCGTAGCTGTAGCTTCCCTACTATGATTTTTTTCAAAATACATTTTCTTGGCTGCTGGGTTTCAAATTTTCTTTCTACAAGAATTATGAAATAAATTGTTTGTTCCAGCGAGCTAGTTTACAATGTTTAAAGAGCAAATCTAACTGTTAACTGGATATTTCAATCATATAATCCAATCCATCAATGAAAAATAATAAAAAAATTCATATTCTTTTACTAATTATAAAGTTTTATAGTAGATACTTTCAAAGTTATATAATCTAGATTTAGGCTAATTAACCATTCTTATCTTCAATTTAATTTATGAAAGCAATGATAAAAGCCTGGTGAATCTGTATCAGATTGTCCCAGATGTTTCTGAGACAATTCTGAAACACCAAGTCTATTTTTCATTTCTCTACTGCAAATTATATGTTTGAATCAAAGATATATAAGATTATTTTAAACTAAATCATCTAAACTACAATATGTCTGAAAGAAGTAAACTTAAATAATCCTTACAGTAACATTCAAATATGGCTTGGTTTGTGTCCATTGTGGCAAAAAATATAAATAGAGTAGATCATACTGAAATAGTTTACATAGTATACTTAATTCTCAAAATATAGAGCTATACTACACAACAAGAACAAACTTCTTAGTAGAAAATATATTTCACTTTATTCAAGCCTTCTCATGTTTAATCATTTGAGAGTTTCTGTATATTTAATGAATGTGAACTATAACATTAACAATACTGTGTTTCCAACTGGCACATGCAGTACATGTTGAAATATCTTAAGAACTGCCAAAAAAATACTGGTAATTTAACAAAATTACTTGCTATGCAAACAAATACCTGTTCAGATGATAAAACAGAGCAGAAATGCAATTGTAATATTGTTTGACTGCAAGATCCCAAAGATTGAAAAAAAAATCAGGTCTGTATAGATCATCTAAATTAGTATATCAGATTCTAAATAATAAAACACTTTAAAAAAAGAAGAGACCTTCTTTGATAATTTGTTCAACAAACAAGAAATAGGTTCTGGTATCAATCATCAATGTAATTTGTGTCATTTATCTGATCATATTGTTAAACTCTCAAATGATTAAAATTGAGAAGGCTTGAATAAAGTGAAATATAATTTCTACTAAGAAGTTTGTAAGGATTTTTTTAGTTGTGTTTCAGACATATTATAGTTTAGATGATTAAGTTTAAAATAATCTTATTTATCTTTGATTCAAAGATAAAATTTGCAGTAAAGAAATTAAAAATATACTAGGTGTTTCAGAATTGTCACAGAAATATTCTGGGACAATCTGATACAGATTCACCAGGCTTTTATCATTGCTTTCATCAATTAAATTAAAGATAAGGATGGTTTATTAGCCTAAATGTAGATTATATAACTTTGAAAGTATCTACTATAAAATTTTAAAATTAGTAAAAAGAATATGAATTTTTTTTATTATTTTTCATTGATGGATTGGATTATATGATTGAAATATCCAGTTAACAGTTAGATTTGCTCTTTAAACTTTGTAAACTAGCTCGCTGAAACAAACAATTCATTTCATAATTCTTGTAGAAAGAAAATTTGAAACCCAGCAGCCAAGAAAATGTATTTTGAAAAAAATCATAGTAGGGAAGCTACAGCTACGATTTAAGTAAGAGTAGTTATGAACTCACAATACCTTCCTAGAACACCCCTGCTAGTTAGTTTCTTTGGCGTGCTCAGGTAAACCTGTACCTGGCTTAAGCTAGCTGTGGAGAGAGAGGGGTTTATTAGTTCATTTATTGGAGTAAGTGAAATGCCAATTTAGAGTTAAAATTCACCCAGATTCTTGACCTATAACATACTTTTTTAAACACTCCTTTCCTTTGTTTCTATCTTTTTAAAAAATGATAATAGTTATTTCTCGTATCGTATTATATCCAGTTTTCTACAAATATAGAAATGTACAATTATAAGATTAAAACTAGTTTTTTTAGCCCCGAGGCACCGGCTAAAAAAACTGGTTTTAATCTTATGATTGTACATTTCTATATTCGTAGAATACTGGATATAATACGATGTTAGACAAAGTTTTTTCGTATGGATGAGAACCAGTTCCTATCCACCGGATTCGACTTAATACGAGAAATGTTATTAAGTTGCAGTACAAGCCATAATTTATGAATGTCTGTTTATTGGCTTCTTAGCATGGTGATGTATGTCTGTATGTTTGACTGTCTGAATATCCGCTGTATGTCTGCATGGCTGTATATCGTGTTGTAGCCTTTTCATCAATGATTCTTTTGAATAAATAGGGGCGGATGAATGGTTTTATTTTGGCAGAAACTATAATGCATTCTTGTCATCCGTAGGCTTACAACAATATTTTATAGTAAAGCAGCTACTCTAGTGCTGTCATGTCTGTCAGTACATGAAATAGTATAAGTTTTAGGCTTTCTTCAGTATCTTAGCTATATTACAAATCATCATATGCTTACAAAGAACATTATCTATAATACAAAGTAGAACGATGTCTGTCTGTTTGTTTGTTTGTCTGTCTGTCTGTTTGTTTGTTTGTAGCGAAGGATCTCGCTAACCACTGAACCGATCGGGTTCTCCTTAACAGGGTAGATTCTCATATGGAAGGTTTATAACCATTTTGGGGGAGGGTACCACCACCCTCCCTAGAGAAATTAAATTTTTTTAAAATTTCTCAATTTTAGAAAGAGAGTTCAACAAAAAACAAACATCAAACGTAAATTTTTTTTTACTTTTTCTTTTAAAATCTAAAATAAGAAATTGAATTACTAAATTCGACTCTCTCCTCCTCAAGTGCCCCTAGAGGCCTCTAGGGGCGTAGCCGCTAGTTTTAAATAATACAGCTACCCTACATGATTGATGGTCTCTCGTTTAATCAACACACTTTAAATTTTCGTAAAGCTTCTCTAAAATCAAACTATTTCATCCTAATTTTTAGTAGCGAAGCTACTCTATAATTCACAATGTCCGTCCGTCCGTCTGTCCGTCTGTCCGTCCGTCTGTCCGTCCGTCCGTCTGTCCGTAATTAATGAATTGGGGGAAACGTGATTTTCTCGGCTCCTATAAAAGATAGAGAGCTGAAATTTTTTGACAACATTCCCATCATTAAGGAGCACAATTAACTATAAAACATCAATGGCGGTCGGACTGCTTTATAGCAGGTTTTAGGCTATTTTTTATATTTTCCAAATTTTCCCCATATCTTTGGTGTTTATGGTCCGATTTTCAAAATTTTTTCAGTTAAAGATATCAAAATTAAATTTCCCGTCATTTGAAGAAAAGAACAATGACGGTCAGACTGCTTTTTTGCAGGTTTTTGGCTATTTTTTTATTTTTCACATTTTTCTCCATATCTTTGGTGTCTATGGTCCGATTTTCGAAATTTTTTCAGTTAAAGATATCAAAATTAAATTTCCTGTCGTTTGAAGAAAACAACAATGACAGTCAGACTGCCTTTTTGCAGGTTTTTGGCTATTTTTATATTTTTCACATTTTTACCCATATCTTTGGTGTTTATGGTTCAATTTTCATAAATTTTTCAGTTAAAGATATTAAAATTAAATTTTTGGCGTTTTATGAAAAGAAACAATGGCGGGTTTTTGGCTATTTTTATATGTTGATATATATCTTTGGCATTTTTGGTCCAATTTTAAAACTTTTTGCATTAACAGTTTCAAAATATTTTTTCCCATTGTTATGTGCATCTAGTATGTAATTTACTTTAACCATCTTCATCATACAAAATAAAACAAGGTTTCATGTTTATTTTCTCCAATAAATCTAATATTGATTTTAAATCTACTTCTACGTATTCCCATCCACAATTTTTGTGCTTCGCTACTTATGGATGTTGTCATCCTTGTTTTCAGGGTCAATCAACACTCTTTCAACCTATGTATAATTTTCTCATAAAATGTACTTTTAATATTTATTTATCGCATCGTATTATAGACAGATTTCCACGTAAATTAAAATAAAAAAGTTAAAATCTTGTATTTTTTATTATTATTCCTGGAAATTGGTCTGAAATACGATGCTAAACATGATTTTCATTATGGCTGAGAACCGGCGATAAAAAAATTATTTCAGCCATTATAATATAATCATTATACATATAGTTATTGAGGAAATTTTTTCATCAAATGTTGAAGGCAGCAAAATAATTTATCATATTTTTGTATCCCAATTAGATGCTATCGTAAACAGGTAAATTAATGCAAATTCCCTATTATAATGTACAAATTACCCCTTTTATACATTAAAATTAATGGTTCAAACATGAACCAACCACAATTCGATAAATGTCCTAAAAGTTGTTAACCAAACGAATAAGGAAACATTATTTAAAATTTTGGGGACTAGAGACCCTGTATCAGAACTAAAATATCAAATAATCCTTGTCAAGCCTATTTGAAATATCTGGTCAAAATCAATGCAAAATCTATGGTGTGTAAAGTAACAGGGACAAAAGGATAAGGCAAAGAACCAAAAAATATCCATCCATTTAAGTTTGTATAACTAAGTATAATCTTTGGTTGATTGAAGTTTTAAAAGTAAATTGTTTAGTGTATATAAATTTATCTACCATTGACCACTGCCTCCCGGGAGTAAAGTAAACTTTATCCTGCATTTGATTAGACCTCAACAAAATTGCATTCTTTCGACTAAAACAATCACTCCCTGTTAATCCTTGAAGCTGTTGTTACAATAGATATAAAAGATATAGATAAATACCTAATGAATTTGTTAATAAGAAAACTGGAAGAACAATTAACCATATTATTGGCTATGGAATGTACAGATTTTGATTTGAAAAAAACTTACCTACATAATAATTTGTCCGCTATCATTGGATGTTGGTAGTACCCTCCCCAAGTTAGTTATACAAAATTATAGATAATAAAAAATAAGGAACTATGGGAAGCAACACTGTAAAGGAGAAACAAATCAGTTCAGCGGTGAGCCAGATTCTTCGGTATATTAGAGTAAACACGATATCAACCTGTGCAACCTTTCTATTGGGCCATTGAAAATCAACCAATGGTTTCACTTATATTAACACAGCCATAATAAAATAATTTAGAAGCAGACTAAAAAGGTCGTTAATACAGAAAAGGAGGTAGTTGTCTGTATATACATCTATACTATAATCTGCATTCGGTATTTATAAAAGGATAATACACATTGAGTCGAATTAAAAAATAAAAATGTATGTCAACAAATTCCTCTAGGTTCAACCGGATACCTCCGTGGCAGTGCTAAATACCCGACAACCTCAGGGAGGAAGGGGACATTGGGCTGTTTATTACACCAGTCCCTAAAGTTTAATTATAATGTTTTATCATAACGCTTTCTTATTTGTTGGCTAAACAACTTTGGGGAATTCTGATTGAGTAGTTCATTAAGTTGAGTGTCCAAACATTTAATCCACTGAATTTTGTCTTAGAAAGGGTATTATTTTTCTGCAATATCATAGGGAATTGTCTTATTCCTTTAGATCCCTGCGACAACTCCTTCACTACAACACCCCCTTCATTGGTTTTACTTAGCCCCTAGAATTTATTTACTTTATACTTCCCCTTCTTTTGCATCTAATAGAAATTAATCCAACCTTGTATTCTGAAAAAAATAATAGTTTTATGTATATTGCCTAGCTATTTAGTAGCGAAGCTTATCCAATATTACTACTCTTTGATATTTTGAATATAAACACAACAATGACACTTATAAACAAAGATAGCATAATCCATAAAAGCAAAGCTCAACAAATAACACATACGAACAGAAAAAATTATAATTAAAAAAAAAGTAATTGATTATTTAGATGCTACATTATACCAAAGCTTCCTATGTGTCTTAACCTCTTTTCGAGGAAGCTTTGTGTTTATCAAGTTCGAAATTAAATTCCTTATCATTAACCAAAAACAAAGCGCAAATGTCGTCTTTTAGGGCTTTCCTTTCATAATGTGGCGCGGCATAGAGTGTTTGTTTATTTTGAAGCGCACGTTCTTTACTTTTGAATGAGATATGAGAGTGTGAAGATTGCGGAGAACAAAATTGGGCCTATCATTGGTCTCATATTGTGTGAACGACCCTAGTATACCAGGGATTTGAAACCATAAGAGCTTCAGGTAGAATTTGTTAATTTGATTAAGAAGTATGGTGCATAGGACGATTATATGTAGTTTAAAAAAAGGCTTTAGCCAGCTAAGCATGAAACTTAATTATGTTTAATATATGTTTTAGTAATTTTTATGTGCCTTTATTTTTGCATTTAACAATGATTTATTAAATCAAATAATTTTCCTTTAAAGCCAAAGTTTCCAAAGATTTTTTTACCGTAGAGAAAAATGATTTTTAAAAAGCAAATAAGATTACGTGGTTATAAATATCTGGAATTATGAACTAATTGATATTGTAATTTCAGGTCTTTGAAATAATTTCATCAATAAATCTATATTCAAACCTGCTGTTGAAACTTGATGGTTCCTGGTATTGGGGGTTTGTATGTTCGCCAACTGATCTCGTGAACTTCCCGCTAATTCGGAAGTCAAGCTCAACCAAAGTGTCATGGTTGAGACAATTTCAAAGTATCTGATGGATAGGCGTTAGCATTCATCAAGAGATCAATAGCATCTAGTGAATTATTGATGCAATAAACTGTGACAATTTTTCTGTGAAATAAGTACCTAGTGAATCAATATGCCACTAACCAAAAAGCAGAAAATTGAGCGAGCTATCGCTATTGGCAGTGAAAGGCTAGAAGTTTTTGATGAACAGTTAAAAGTGTTTTATGACAATCTAAAAGCCTGCCAAAGTTTTAGTTCATGTGAAAATGTGACTGTAAAATCAATTCGTGACATTTTTAGTGAGATCAAGGACCAATCTGACCTAATAAAAAGTCTAAAACCTGCCGTGGAGACTAGTGAGCTGCGCGAGTTTAAGCGTGATTTGGATGAAGCTAGTGAGCAGAAAACTGTTGCAGATAAAGTTTATGCGTCGTTGGAGCAGTGTACAAAAATTCTGTACTGGCTTGACAATGATTCAGATGACGCGAGGTCAAGCACTGTCGCCAGGAACCTCGACGTCATTGAGAAGGTGAAGATGGACATGGGAGTGCTTAAAATTTCCGTGGAGTTGCGCCAAGAAGTACGTGATATGTACCGAAGGCTTAGAGAGATGGAACGTCGTTCATCTAATCTGGATGAGAGTGGGACACCTGCCATGCTCTCCAGAAGTATGTCTGCCGTGGATATTCGGAGTTCCAACCCGCAGTATGGGCGCTGGGACAACAGTTTGTTGCCGTCGTTCGACGGTACTGACACGGATTACCCAAACTTTAAACAGGTCTTTAAAGATCTATGTTCTGGTTATGGATTTGCGGACCAGAGGTTAAGTCTGATGTTGTGTATGGAGAAGGTGATAACCAACCCGGAACTACGCAAGCAAGTGTCAGCGATTAGAGATCATAATGAACAATGGGCGTTTCTTGATCAGATGTTTTTATCAAACACTCGCCGGTTCATGAGGATTTTAACTAAATTGAACAAGATGAAACCTGTGGATAAACCTGTGGACGTGGTTAGCGCAATTGCTACCTTCAAGAGCATGATGCAGGAGGTAGAAGCCATCGTTGGTTCTGCAGCTAAGGATTACAACCACCTAACTCTTATTCATATTTTTAAAGACAAGTGCCCTGAAAATTTGAGAGACAAAATTATGATGGAGCTAGGTAGCATGAACCAACCAAACATCCCGAAGATTGTAGAGCTGCTGGAGAGGACCAGGGGTGCCATGTTGGCCGGTGATATGTCTTATGACAGTGGCGCCGGCAAGAGAAATCTTGATAGAGCTGCCGCCGCGCAAGTATCTGGCCGCAGCGACAATAAGAATGGAAAGGCTGGGAAGGACAAGGCTTCCAAGTGGAACAGTGCATGTCCTGTGGAGAGCTGCAAGGAGAAACACCCGATTTTCCGTTGCCTCACGTTTAAGAAGATGGATGTGGTTGACCGAAAGAAAGTTGTCCAGCAGAAGAAGTTATGTGAACTCTGCTTGTGCGACGGCCATACTGCTGACAAGTGTAATAAATCTGATAAGCTTGGTGTTTGTGGTACCAATAATTGCGACAGATACCATTCCAGGTTACTCCATGAGGCTAGTGCTGGTGTGAATACAGTCTACAAGTCAAGTTCTGCACCCAGCCCCTGTACCTTCTTACTTCAGTTAGTTCCTGTTGTAGCACCTGGCGGCGGCACCTGCCACGCCACGGTAATGTTTGACTCCGGGGCAAATTTGCCACTTGTGTCTGAGAAGTTATCCAACAAGTTGAAGCTGAAATCTACCGGCAGATATACAACTATTTCTGTAGCTGATGGTAGTGAGTCTTCCTGCCGCAATGTTGTGTTTTATTTGAAGGATAGGGACGGCAATCTGAGGGAGTTTGAGGCAGCTGTCATGCCTACCCTCGGCGGGGCCAACGAGATGCGCTCGGTCCACCCCGAAACTGCCGCCGAGATATTTAAAATGCCGCCAGAAAGGTTTACATATATTAGTGGAGGCTTAGATATCATCATTGGAAATACACATCCTGACGTGTTTCCTTCAACCTACCAGAAAGTGGGCCAGTCTATGTTGTGGCGAACCATTTTTGGTAGTGGTTTTATCTGTACGAGTGCTGATGGTGGAGCTGGAGATCAAAAGTCGGCTTATAAGGCTGTCAGTGTCAGTGGAGGCACTTTGCCAGACTTTCTGACGTCTGAATCGTTTGGCGTACAGCCGCAGGCACTTTGTCCAGGATGTACTGCTTGTCAAGAGTGCAAGGCTATGGCCGACGGCACTACCTGGGACCAGCGTGAGAGGCAGAGGATAATTGAGGCAGGTTTAACACTAGACTTGCAGTCCAACAAGTGGACAGGTCAATATGCTTATATTGAAGATCCTCACACTTTACCTTACAATGAGAGTTTAGCCCGCAAAATTGCTGAAAAGGATCGTGCCAGGATGGTCAAGGAAGGTACCTATGGAATGTATGTGGAGGTATTCAACGACGCCATAAGAAGAGGCGTTTTTCAAAAAGCCACGCCTGAAGAATTGCAGTATGAAGGACCTAAGTCTTGTTCATCAATAGTGGTTGCTTTCAAGGAGGATTCAAGTTCCACACCCATGCGTTTGTGTGCAAATAGTTCTCTGACGTTCAAGGGTACCAGTTTTAATAACATAATGCTGGGAGGCCCGCCGCCAATGCAGAAGATTTTTTATCATTTGATGCTTTTCCGCGGTTACAAGGTTGGTATAACCGCGGATATCTCCAAGTTTTATAACTCCATCCTGGCCACAGAGTTCGACAGCCAGATGAAGAGAGTTTTATTTTCCCCGACGCCAGATGGTCCACTTGAAATTTACCTGACCAAAGTTGTAAATTTCGGCGAGTTAGCTGCGGGAAATTTGGCAGTTACAGCCCTGAAGTTGACGTCCCGCCTGTTCGGCGGAAAGAGTGAAGCAGAGGTCAAGGAGATGTATGGAGAGGGACAAATAAACGGTAGTGAAATTGTTGCCAAACCTGAATTATGGAAGGAGCCACAAATACCTACCTACCCTGATGAGGAATTCAAGTTACCTCAGATTCCAGTTGCAGTCAAGCTTGAGAAGCACAGCTTCATAGATGACGTTATTTCGGGAGCAGGATCCAAGCCAGAAGCCAAGGAGATGATGAAAGAGGCCGACAGGATTATCGGCAAAGGTAGTTTTTCCTTCAAACAAGTCATTTATTCTGGAGATGATTGCCAGCCTACCAAGGTTCTCGGGCTGATATGGAAGCCAGCCACCGATGTGTTGTCCATCGCCACAAGAGTCAACCAAGATGGTAAAGTCAAGGGAAGGAAGGTGAAAGAGGATGCTGATTTGTACAACCTCCAGGACGCCTTGGACGAGAATCTGACGAAGAAGATGGTCCACAGGTTCGCCGCCCAAACCTTCGACCCGATCGGGCTTTGCAGCCCTATTCTGTTGAGAATTAAACTTGTCCTGCGGAAAACATGTTTGCTGAATTTGGGCTGGCAAGATTTCATTCCAAAAAGTCTACGGGATGAACTTGTTCAGTCGCTGGAGGACAGAGCTGAGGTCGCTAAATTGGAGTTTGACCGTTGTGTGGTTCCGGATGAACCAACTGGCCTTCCATCCTTGATGATGTTTTCGGATGGGTCATCAGAGGCTTATGCATCTAATGCATATTTGAGGTGGCCAACTAGACAAGGATTTGAAACGTTTCTGCTAGCCACCAAGTCAAGAGTGGCGCCGGTCAAGTGTGAATCAATTCCACGCCTTGAATTGATGGGGTGCCAGATGTCCACAAGGTTGGCAAAGTTTGTCAGAGATGCCCTGCCCTTTGATGTTATCAGAGTCATGTACTTTACTGATTCATCGTGTGTTTTATCACAAATAGTTTCCAACAGTGCTATGTTGAACACATTTAATTCTCATCGTATTGGAGAAATTCAATCTGCGACCAACAAGGATGACTGGAGGTGGGTCCCCGGGACGCAAAACGTTGCAGATTTGGGCACCAGAAGCACCTGCAAAGTATCAGATTTGGGACCAGGTTCCAGGTACAGATTGGGCCCAGAATGGTTGCGCCAGGATGAAAGTGCGTGGCCGGTGAAAACTGCCGAAGAAGTCAAGCAGGTTTTACCCCCAGAGGAGTTGAATACCAAAATGGTTAAGTTATGTTCAATGAAAGTTGCCGGAGAAGCCGCTGAAGATGTCTTTAGGTTTAAGCACAGGAGATCATTTGGACAGGCCAAACGTATTATGGCAGCTGTCCTGCAAGTTGCGAACACCTGGTTGAAGAAGCTAAAGAGCAGACAAGAAGGTAAGACTACAGCCGCTGGTAGTCATGTAGCAGCCGCAGATTCTGTGTACAAGCCGTCTTTGTACAATTTTATGGCGGCGGCGGAACTTTTCATTGTGTCACGAAGCCAAGAGGATGAGTGGATAAATGACGCTAAAGGCAATTATGCGTCATTAAATCCATTAGTGCATGAAGTATCATTGACCTGGCCTGTCGTTGGTCCCAGTGGAAAGTATATGACCAGGGAGATGAGGATTCTTAAGATGGTTGGTCGTGGACAGCCAGTCATTGACGCCATTACTGGCGGCCGTAAAATGATATTTGAAGACATGCCAGGTTTAATAATTTTGGAGCCTGGTAATTGGTTAGCTGCTGTTTTTATGAGAGAAGCGCATGTTGAGCTTCACTCTGGTGTCCGTGGAACTTTAGCTGAGAGCCGCTGTTGGTGCTGGATTGTGAAGGCAAGGAGGTTGGCCATCATGGAAGTGAAGAAATGTTGGCCCTGCAGTGTTGAGAGGGCTAAGGAATGTCGTGCTACCATGAAGGAGGTGTTACCTGACAAGTTGGTCCCGAGCAGGCCTTTTGAAGCTGTGCAAGTCGACCTGATGGGTCCGCTGGTTACGAGGAGAGCTGCCGCCAAAACGAGAAGTCAGACAGCAACGAAGAAGGTGTGGGTGTTCGTGGTGGTCTGCAGATTCTCAGGGGCGTTGTGGTTAGATGCCTTGGAAAAGTATGATACCAGCAGTATCCTGTTGTCCCTGCGCAAGTTGGAAGCTGTTCATTGTCTGCCGAAGATCATAGTAAGCGACATGGGCACACAATTATCCGGTGCTCGCAAGGTTTTAGAGCAGAAGTTGGGCAGCCAGGTAGAGTTTTCATGGTCTCAGATCCCGGCCCGAGCCCACCATTATATTGGGCAAGCTGAGAAAATGGTGGGATTAACCAAGAGATTGCTGTCCAAGAAGTTGGTGAATAGTTCTGTTAATTTCAACGAGCTCCTGGTGCTGTTGGCGGAGGTCAGCAAAATTATGAATAGCAGACCACTGACGATTGAAGCTGCGAACGACGTGGAGAATTGGCGGCTGATTACCCCTGGCCAGCTGCTGGGAAATGTTGACCGCCAGCCGTTGTGCAATGTGGCGATGAAACCGGAGGACCAAATTTCCTCCAGGTTGAAGTTGTTGGAAGATTTATCTGCCCAGTTTTGGACTGCCTACCGCCAGGAGATCCTACCGAAGATATTACGGATGTCCAAGTGGAAGGATGAGATGGCGGAGCCACTAGCTGACGGAGATATAGTTCTGGTTACGAGTACCAATCCGCTGATGAGATGTTTGAGGATGGGCCGAGTGACGAGAATTGAGGATGGAAGAAAGACTGCAAGAGTCTTGTTCAGACTGACAGATAAATCTCCCCTAGAAGAACATGCTGTATCAGTCAGGCAGTTGTTAAAAATTATGATTAATAATTGATTCTTATTTATGGAAATTGAGATTTTTTTTAGAAAAAAAGCCACATTTTTCATATGCCTATTTTTATGCCTAAAATAAGAATCAAATGAAATGCGATTAAATATTCTTCTATTTCATATGCTCAAATTTAATTTTATTGAGTTTAATTTCTTTTCAAAAGTACAATTCATTTTAAAACTTACCTGAAAAGTTTAACAAAAAGGAATAAATGTGTCGAGGTTGCGTGATTCGATATTTATTCTAAGAAAAAATCAAGTATTTTTTAGCAGATTTTTTTTTAAAATTATATATGAATTTCAATCAAGTAAAACATTTTTATTCAGATCAAGGAATGATTGAAAATTCATATTTAAAGTCTCATTTTTTTTACAAAGAAAAATTGGTATTTTTTTTTCATAATTTCAATGAAAATTCTAACGAAGATATTATTATTTTGCTATTCTTTAAGTATTAAAAAGTTTTATTGTTGATTAAGATATTACAGTTCTTATTCATTAGGTTTGAAAAACTTTCTGCCCAAGGATTTTGAAAAATTTTTTCTTACTACTCTTTTTGATGCTTAACAAATTTAGTTTTAAGTACCTATAAATCTTAATTTTCTTGTCTAAGATTTATTTCGTTTTATTTTACCATTATTGTTTACATTTACATTTCAACCTGATTTCGTAGGTACTTATTGATTTATTAATAATGATTTATTACCTATTGATTATGAAATGATTATTATTTAGATAGTTGTTATATTACAACATCATGATTAATAGGATTATCCATTTTAGGATTGTGTATGTGATCTTGTGATTGTCATGTGCATGGAATGTTGTATGGTACAAACCAATCCCCATCCTTCTATCCTAAAATGTGAGGTATTATGAGTCCTAGTGAGGAGTATAATATTGTGTATGCATTTCACGGGGTTTCATTTAGTTAGGAGCAAAATTGTCACGTTTTCGGGATGTGGCCATTCTCATGTGATTATGGTGAGTTGAGTTTAGTGAGAAATGTTGCTAGTGCTCAGCGCAAAAAAACCTTGAATCTCGTTAAGGAAGTTAATTTGACTTTCAAACGGGGGGTGTGTCTTAACCTCTTTTCGAGGAAGCTTTGTGTTTATCAAGTTCGAAATTAAATTCCTTATCATTAACCAAAAACAAAGCGCAAATGTCGTCTTTTAGGGCTTTCCTTTCATAATGTGGCGCGGCATAGAGTGTTTGTTTATTTTGAAGCGCACGTTCTTTACTTTTGAATGAGATATGAGAGTGTGAAGATTGCGGAGAACAAAATTGGGCCTATCATTGGTCTCATATTGTGTGAACGACCCTAGTATACCAGGGATTTGAAACCATAAGAGCTTCAGGTAGAATTTGTTAATTTGATTAAGAAGTATGGTGCATAGGACGATTATATGTAGTTTAAAAAAAGGCTTTAGCCAGCTAAGCATGAAACTTAATTATGTTTAATATATGTTTTAGTAATTTTTATGTGCCTTTATTTTTGCATTTAACAATGATTTATTAAATCAAATAATTTTCCTTTAAAGCCAAAGTTTCCAAAGATTTTTTTACCGTAGAGAAAAATGATTTTTAAAAAGCAAATAAGATTACGTGGTTATAAATATCTGGAATTATGAACTAATTGATATTGTAATTTCAGGTCTTTGAAATAATTTCATCAATAAATCTATATTCAAACCTGCTGTTGAAACTTGATGGTTCCTGGTATTGGGGGTTTGTATGTTCGCCAACTGATCTCGTGAACTTCCCGCTAATTCGGAAGTCAAGCTCAACCAAAGTGTCATGGTTGAGACACTATGATTCACCATTTCAATAATCAAGATAATATGAAAGTGTCATGCATGACGTCATAATTATACGTCTAAAAAGGAAGGATGAGAGGAGAAGTTGGAAAGGAAACTCCAAAAAAAGAGATTGATTTTGACGTATTTTTATGACGTCACACACGAAACTTTCCGTATCTCCTATTTTATAGAAAAAATTTAAGACGATTAATAAATTAAATGTATCTTACAGACATTTAACCTGCCGAGTAGCTTCGATTTTCATAAAACTAAAGTTTTGTATTGCATAAAATCTGCTTTCCTGCTAATAAACACAGTCCTTGGTAGAATTGTTGTTGTTAAAAAATTATTGGATGAAATACTTCATTTTTACAATAATCAAGCAAAATTTGTATTTTTATTGATGTCAGTTTTAAGGTTCTTTAGCTCTTTAAAATAAAATAATTCAGGGTTAGAGAGATATGTTAATAGATAATAAGATTTTTAAAGCCTAAAGCTGTTGGATAAAAAGCATCAAATTGGCCAATGTTAATGTCGACCGTATTGTCTTAGAAATCTTACAAGATATTGTTTTCGGTAGGTCGTTGATATTATGTCTTCCGATTTTATGAATGTATGTAGAATATATGTGTTATTATGACAAGGAAAAAATTGTCGCCAATTTAGCTTACTACCATAGAACTCATTTATTGGTTAGTTCGGTCATATATTAGAAGGGGATAGGAAGGGTTAATCGTTATTTTGGCCCGCTTCAAGTTTCACTTTATTAAAGAACATGAAAATCTGGTGTAAGATACAAGTAATATGAAATTAGACAGGAAAGGTCCTGCTATTGACATATCATAAACTGTGTCTTATGACAATATAATTATATAATAAAATACAGAAATTTTTTTTATAAATCTTCTATTTTAACATATTGGTTTATCTGAAATTTTTTTGCATTCACCCATCCCTGTATTCGTGAAAAGAATTACTTTTTGTTCAACATTGATGCATAATAAATATTGCATTTGATGCTGAATTTTAAATTTAGGAGGTTTCACAAAAAGTGCTTGTTGAGCACTGATAACCCCTCCCCCTATGTAAATCCTTGCGAGGGGCCTTAACCCAGCACCCAATATGAATCAAAGTAATAAACAATCAAACGAAAAACTACCTACCCTCTTTTTTTCATATTTCAGGGAGGGATGGGGGGGGGGGATATCCATAAATATTTGAATCAAGAGAAAAAATGTTATTTTAGTGCCATTATATAAAGAAGTTATGTTTTTCGTTTTTATATTTTCATTAACTACTTCACTGAATGAGTCTTGCATTTCAGGTAGGGGAGGCCTATGTTTTTGGCTGTTTCTTTTCTAATTCAAAGTCTTGTGATGATGTTATGCTCTATTAAATCTATACTTGTCTATCCTTATATAAAAGCAACAGGATATATGTGTTTGTCTGAAGCTTAAAATCTCGCTAACCGCTCGACTGTTATGGTTCTCCTTCACAGTTCAGCTTTTATAGGCCAAGAAAAGGTGTATTTTGGACGGGATACGTTGACTCTCCAAATAGAAATCGACCCTAAAAAAATTCCCTCCTCCATTTTTCTACTTTTTATTTTCAAAACAAGAAGGGAAAAAAGCGGTCGACTTAACCCCCCCCCCCCCTCCCTCCTCCAAACACACACACACTCCCATACAACTTTTTTCAAAGACGTAGCCTCTAGTGACCTGATAAAATAAAATATAATGTAATATAGGTCAAAAGGTCATAGTAAAATTTATTTACCTGTAGAAAAAAACTTTGAGGAAAAAATAAATAATATTTTGCATGAAAGAAAGTGTATATTTTATAACAGGGATAATGGGAAATTTTTTGAGAAATATATGTATTATGTCCAATTATATAAAGTAGTAAATACGTCCAGAGATGAATTTACGCTATTTTATATGTACATCTAAGTCTGTGGATGGTTTAAGCTTTATTACCCCCCTCCCCTTTGATACAAGTTAGTTATTAAGACATACCATTATAACTATCTAGACTACATATCTAACATTAATACTTGCTCTATCTTTCATTAACATATCCATAAATCCCTGATTTTAATGCGAATAAAATGTAAAATCTTGACGCTGATTTATGGATAATATTTCTTCAACCTTTTTTCCTCTGTAATATTTTTCACACTAAAGATATACAGTACACCTAGAATGAAGAACCTCGTAAAAGTGTCTGACTATGACGTCAGAAAAAATTAATAATTAACCAATGAGAGACCGCTCTATATTTTACAATTGGTCAATTACAATGAATACTGGCTTCTCATTGGATCATTGTTAATTTTTTCTGACGTCATAGTTAGACACTTTTACGAGGTTCTAGAATGAATATAGAATAATACATGGATATTATGACAGGGGAATATTTGTCGTCAATTTAGGTAGCTAGCATGGACAACTTTTATTGGTCAATTCTATCTTTCATCAGGAGGGAAGGGGATGGAGGAGTATAGTTATTTTAGCAAACTACGAGTTTCATTTTATTAGAGTACATGATAATCAAGTGTAAGATCAAAAGAATAATAAATCCATTAAACGAGTCAGTTATTGGGTATATATTATCTAATGTTCTTTTATGTATACTGTACTTTTTTGTTAATATTTTTGTTTCTTAGAACCGTTAGTTTGGCTGCCATAGTATATTTCTTTTTTTCTCTTTCAGCTTCATATATTTATTTTTCTCAATAGGTTTGAATATTTTTTTTACAGTGTTTTTCTTAAATTGCTTCGATTTTTTAGATATAGTTGACTTTATTTTAACTATTTTTCCTAAGGAGCTAGTAAAAGTGGCTGAACAGATTATCTTTGTGGCGTAACAAAAATGGAGGGATGAGAAGAGAGATGGGAAAGGAAACCCCTAAAAAAGAGATGGACTATAGAACTGATGGATAATTGATAAATAAAATGCTGGAAATTAAAGTTTATAGGCAATCATTTGTTTTAATTCTGCTACCTTTTGATAGTTGTCCTTGTTCAATCTTTTTTAATATTTTCCTCATTTATTGAATTTAATTCATTCATTACTAATGCTAGGAAGGGATATTTCATCTAAAGAAAAAAACATTTCCTATAAACCTATCGACATTAACAGTTATTTTGCTTAGGAATTTGTCGTTTCTATTTCCAGTATGGCTTCGAAACCGATTAATATCCACTGGATTAGAAGCAGCTTTTAGCCATACTGGAAATTCATATATAGCATTGTATTACAGACAATTTTCTAAAATATTAGAATAGAAAGCTGTCAATAATACGATGCATTAAATATCTATTTTGATATATTTTAATATACCTTTAATTATGCATAGTTATATAAATATTTAAATGTCAATGAATAAAATAATATTTTCTTTTCAAATTAGAATGTATGAAAAAAAAACTAGGAGGAAAATCGGAAATCATTTTATTTTACAGAAATGGATTTATTATTCGTTTGATCTTACACCAATTTATCATTTACTCTAAAAAAAAGTGAAGTAATATTCACGTTTATTCTACATCCATTTAAGTTATTTTAATGTATCTACGAGCGATTTTTCTTGGGAGATTGGTGGTACCCTCTATCAAAATAGTTATAAATTGTAAAGGAGAACCATATCGGTACACACACACACACACAGACAGACACACACAGATCCTGTTACTTTATCATAAGGATACGAGCAAGACCTTTGTCTTCAGATGCGATTGTATGATCAAACCTAAAATATCCATTGTCCCCTTTAAGCTGAGGTCCCGCCCCTAATGTAGAGGTAAAAATTTTTAAATGTAAATTTTGTTTAAACAAAATTAAAATTGTTAAAATCAGTTTGAAAAGTCCTGAAAATATGTTCCTTTACTAAAGTTATATTTTAAAATTTGTATTTACGAATGTCTTTTTAAATGAATATATACTTCGGAAATTTACTATTTCCTCTTCTATATTAAAATAGGAAATTTTACATTCAGCCCACTTTAATACATTATATTATATCAAGGATAAAACAAAATTAGAAAAGTTAAAAATACATGAATTAAAATGTTATTTTCCATTAGAGTAGCTCCCTCATAATTATTTTTCTGTTGGTCTGCCTGTTTAACAATTTTGTGGTATCTTTGTCCAGCTACCATAGGTCAATCTATAATACAAAGTAGTACAATGTCTGTCTGTCTGTCTGAAGCTTAAGATCTCAGTAGCCACTGAACCGATTGGGCTCTACTCTTCAGGGAATATACCTACTGGTCCAGTGACAGTTTTGAGCTATTTTCTTGGGGGTTGGAACACCCCCAACCCCCCCAAAAAATTAAATATATACCCCCCCCCCTCTAGCGAAGCCGCTAGTAATTTTATAAAGTAATAGGATGTCTGTAGGTTAGTCAATGTGAAGCGAAGGGTCTCGCTTACCACTGAACCGAAAAGGATCTTGTAGAGGATTCTTATAGGTCCAGGAAAGGTTTATAACTATTTTCGGGGCGGGCTCTTCCACACTCGCGAGTTAAATTCGTTGTAAACTATGATTAACTTTTTATACAACTAAAATTGAAAGTTAAGAATCCAAGGAAAAGGTAAAAGTATGGACTTATAACCACTAGCTAAGAAAAAATCAACAAATTAACTTTATGGAGTAGCTTTGCTAAATATATAATTTGTTGGGGGTAATGGCGCATTATCTGTAGTAAAATTAGCAATATGACAATATTAGATTTGTATACTACGACGGGGGGGGAAAGTTATTCTTTGGCATATAATATTTATTCAAATTGGGTATTAACCTACATATTTATTCATCTCTGCTATATATAGTATTCCTTAAGTGTATATTCACTTTCACATGTTTGTATTTTTATTTAGAAAAAAACTTTATTTCTATTTATCCGGCTCCGAGAGCACGTTGGCTCTGAAAACATAGTGTACTAACAAGTAAACTGGGTAGGTTTATAGCTAGTTGGGGTGAGGGTATAGAGAAATCAGCAAAAATCAAAAAAAAATAAAGCGCCACCTAGCTGATATATTTTGGTAAACAGCTGATCTTAACGTAAATTGAAAAGAAAACATTTTACGTGCCGATAGACGCCTCTAGGGGCGTAGCCGCTAGTAAATCATATTCAGTGATTGTTTAAAATGGGAAAGGCAAAGTAGAATTTTGCAAATTTTAAAATTAGTTATGGTTCTAGCTCCTCTCTACTCTTACTAGTTGAACGTTCTGACCAATAAATAATCCCTATGTTAGCAACATAAATTGACGACATTAATTCTCATTTGACAAATGTGCGTAAGGAAAGACACACCATGCTTTCATGTACATTCATACCATAAGGTATAGAGACTGATATACATACAACTTAATTAAGAAGAGTTAAACCTATAAATCAAACTAAATTTTTTGTTTTAAATAATTAGTAAAAATTAAAGATTTAGATGGTAAAACTGGTTCCATAATCCGTCAATCCTAAAATGGGATTCATTAAAAAACTTTTGGTTATTTATAGCTTCATACAGTAATGCGGTTGACGAAATTTTTGACGATAGAATTTTTCAAAAGCTAGCTTATCCTATGAAATTCGACCACTTATAGCTGCCTCAGTATGCAAAATAAATGGGGAAAAAAGAATATATGTACATGTTCTACCCAATGATATGGCCGATGTGTTCCTCTAATGTTCCCTATTATTTGTTTAAGAGAGTATGTTTCTATATAGACTTTCTTTATCTATTTAAACCCATAACATAATTGAAATAGATTAAAAGAAGAAAAATCTGTGTCCTACATACAATGTAGATCTTAACATAACAAGATAAAAGCAGGTTTGCTAGATTAATTCATTTGTAAAAATGTAACCAAACTTTTTAGCAAGATTATAAGATACGATAATCTCTTGAACCTACGAATGGAGTGTAAAAGCTTTATCCCATTAAAGCCGTATCCCAGCGGTGCCCTAGCACTGTGGTACTCTTCTAATATTCTTAACCTAACCTAGCATAATCTAAAGTTTTTTTTTAAATCGACTTTCAGTTAGACTGATTCATTTAATTTTTGTAAGCCAGCTATTATACATATCCTTTATCTTCAGACTAGCGGCTAGGGGCACTTAAGGAGGGGCGAGTCGAATTTGATAACCCGATTTATTATTTTAGATTTTAAAAGAAAAAGCAAAAAAAATTAATAAAAAATCTTTTTAAATTTTTTACGGGGATAATTTTTTTCTAGGGGCGAATTCTCTTGGAAGGGTGGTGTTACCCTCCCCCAAAATAGTTATAAACCTTCCCGGGACCTATGAGAAGCTACTCTGTAAAGGAGAACCCGATCGATTTAGCGGTTAGCGAGATCCTTCGGTACAGATAGACAGACAAACAGACAGACATTCTGTTACTTGATTATAAGGATAAAATATCCTTTTCCGAAGATAAGGTTGAGCCAAAGATTTGATTTGATGGTAAAAAAAAATTATATATAATAATATATTTTTATTTGTACTTTGTATACAGAAAGTAATACTATTAGCTGAACTATTTATATTCATTTTTATTTATGCACAGCTTCTCTAGAACTTGGCATATTTGTTTGTCTGTCACAATTCAACTTATTTTTTTAGGGCAAATTTCTTAAAATCTATTTTTTTGCTGCTGCGCTTCTTGGCCGAGAGAGAGAGGACAATGGGCTTTTTATTGCACTAGTCCCCAAAGTTTTATAAAAACGTTTTCATATTCGTTGGCTAAACTTGGGAGCAGGGGCGGTAATTCGTTTTTGGGGGGGCTAAAATGGCGCGCGAAGCGCGCCGCAAATTTTTTTTACCCCCCCCCCCCCAAATTTTTACCCCGGGGGTAAAATTTGCTTGGGAGGGGTAATTACCCCCCCTGAAATCTGTTGGCAGGGGTAAATTTAGTTTACCCCCCCCAAAATTTAAATTTCATTAAATATACAGTAATAAAAAATGCACGCGAAGCGCGCAAAAATTTTTTTATTAGAAATTTTTTATTTGGGGGGGGTATTTACCCCCCCAAAATTGTTTGGGGGGGTAAATACCCCCTCCTAAATGGTTGGGGGTGCCTACGGCCCCAAAATTTACCCCCGGGGTAAAATTTTGGGGGGGGTAATTTAAATTTCATTAAATATATAGTAATAAAAAATGCACGCGAAGCGCGCAAAAATTTTTTTATTAGAATTTTTTTATTTGGGGGGGGGTATTTACCCCCCCAAAATTGTTTGGGGGGGTAAATACCCCCTCCTAAATGGTTGGAGGTGCCTACGGCACCCCCAGGGTAGGGGTAAATTTTAAATTGGGGGGGGGGGTAATATGAAAAAAAAATTTGGGGGGGGTAATCGCCCCATTACACCCCCCCCCCCTTGGACATCTATGCTTGGGAGCGCAAAATTTAGTGCGAAACGCCAAATAATTTACACAATTGACCAGTATCCCTTATTCCCCACCACCAGCTCGAAAAACCCTTGATCTAGCGTACAAGGGTCCCCTTCTCAGGGTTCCTCCTACCTTTCGGTAGGGTTCCCCCCTCCAGGTCCGCCGCACGCTAGTCTAGCTTTCGGTTTCCTCGCTTTAGGGATTTTAATGAATTTTGATTCGTTAAAACATTTCAACCTACTATTTTAATCTACAGAAGGGGTAATTTTGTGTATCATAATTGGGGATGTACATAAATTTAAAGGGTATTGTCTTGTTCCTTTAAATCCATGGGGGACAAAATTGTATTTGTTGGCAAATTGATATTAAATATGAATAATATGAAAAGAAAGGTCTGTTTATATTATATAATATAAAATATAATAAATACATTTTTGATTTATTGATAGTATTTTCTCATAGTACGAACTCAATCGAAGCACAGCATAATTTTGTATAAAAAGGGAGATTGAATAGGTTTTGTTGATTGATTTTTTTTAAATAGTGAACTACAAAGAAAGAACTACAAAAAACGTTGTTTAAGCTAAGCTACCAAAGTAAAGTTTTACAGTTCTACAAAAACGTCAAAAGAAAAATAAAGTTGTACAAATAGTGTTTGATCCATGCTAATAAAGTTACCCTACCCTATTTTTTTGTTTGAGCCATACCAGGCAAGTAAAATATATTTTAAAAACTGCTAAAACGTTGTTTAAGCCAGGCTTGTAAAATAAGAAAACTACAGAAACGTTTTTTAAGCAAGTCTAGTAAAATACAATTTTTCAAATAAAATGTTTGAGTCAGGCAAATTAACGGTCTACTATTGCTACAACTAAGCCAGGCTAGAAAAAAAGTACTACAAAAACGTTGTTTGAGCCAGGCTACTAAAGTAAAGTAGTACAGCATGATGCTTTTATATATGTACAATAACATAAAGATATATTGACCATATTCACTTTCTTTGGATTTACAATTCTTTTTTATCTGTAGTGATACATACCTTCTGGTAACACATCTAGTTACAAATTACAAATTTAAAAAAAAAACATTTTAGATTACATGAATTGGCGATTTTATTTTTTAATACTAATCTAAGAAATCTGATCCATTTTCGTTGGATTAAAGCAAGTTTGGGACAAAAACTTTTTTTAACTGGCCATTGAAAATCAGTTTATGTACAAATAATGTGTGCACTTAAAATGTTCCAATCACTAGACGGCAGCTGTGAATGAAAAGAATAATATAAACCTCTTGACGGCAGCTGCAAATGAAGAAAATAATATGACTTCTGAGAAAAGAAAACAAGTAGGAAGGAAGAAAGTGCAGTTGACGCTGGCCAGGAATTAAGGAATATGTAGTTTACTGATAAAAGACAGACACATTTATATTTAAGGCTACCATGATTTTTCTAAGGATAAGAAATGTTCAGGAGGTCGTAAGTGGCTAAAACACTCTACCAAAGAAGATAAGATGGGTTTACACACTTTTTCATGCCAACACCCAGGAATAAGGCAAATCCAACAAGCGATATAAATCTAAAATAATATTTAAGGGGCAGATAAAAGGTCGTAAAAAGTGTTGTTCCCCGACGACAGCTAAAATTAAATTAGAGGCGTAGTGATTTTCTCGAATTAATTTCTTTGTTGGTAAAAGCTGTCCAACACCACTCTGCTGACATTTTGCTCGTGTCGCATAAAGGGTGTCAAAAACCTCGCTATGGTTTAAATTTTTAAATATTCATCAATTGACAGCAAGTAAAATTCATAAAATTCTGCTTACAAGATTGCAGCTATAATGTATTATTATTTTGAAAGATCATGAATAACTTTTAACTTTCAATTTATTCCTGGAAATATGCATAAAATTCTTGAGCTCTGTAAAAATACCAAAGTTTAAAATATTAATTATGGAAAGAAAAAAAATCATACAATGGAGATGAGGGGAGTGGATGTACAAAATATATTGTGATTTAGAAATCCTAGATCAAACAAAAAGCTTAAATGAAACATGTATCTTATACATAATAATAAACCAGATTTTTATTTTCTATAATGAAGTTAAACTTGCAGCGGGCTAAAATACTTTAATTCGCCCCCTTTACCCCACCCCTTCTCCTCCTACTGGATGAACGAACTGGGCAACCTAAATCATAATATCAACGTATATTCTACATCCATTTCTTTATGTCAAACAAACAAACCTTGCTACCTCATTTTCTTGGAAAGAAAATAACAAAACTTCAACTTGAAACAAACATGTATTATTATCAAAATTAGGCATGATCAAAATTAAAATATAGCTAGCATATTCAAGGTTTATATTTAAGTCTTAATATCAAATAACATTTTCTTCATTGATTTTCATAATTCACAAATATGTAATGACGAAAAAAAGTGGGATAAAAAACAATTATTCTATCTACCCATGCATAGAATCACTTGTCTATTATGCAATATCTTGTTCATCCAAACAAAATATTAGGAAAAATTTGTACTTGTTAAAAAAAAACATGAAATTTATATTTTATTTCTTTATCACTATAACCATTTAAAAAGAAAAAAAATATGAAAAGTTTACTTATAATTTAGCTAGACCAAAAAGAGGGGTTTACATATTATATGTTTCATCTTTTAATATAAGTTTTACCCAAACCCATTCGTAATATAGCAATCCATCTTATAAGCAATCTTTGATATAAGCAAATTTTCCTATTTTACCTTAATGACATATAAGATATGCTTATAAGATAGATTTTGGTAAATAATAGTTTTAGGCTCACATGTAAACTTATAAGATTAATAAAAATGCAGACACAATTTAGGAAAATAAAGATACATAATGAGAGAAATAAGAGTGAGGGAGAGGTAATGTTGATCAGGTTTTCTAGACCCGCTGTACGCTATGCTTGCTGCACTCGAGACATCTAGTGACAAATATTAGAATTAGTATAATGTTAACCAGGTTTTCTAGACCCGCTGTATGCTATGCTTGCCTCAGTGGAGACATCTAGTGACAAACATTAGAACTAGTATAATGTTAACCAGGTTTTCTAGACCCGCTGTATGCTATGCTTGCCTCAGTGGAGACATCTAGTGACAAATATTAGAATTAGTATAATGTTAACCAGGTTTTCTAGACCCGCTGTACACTAATTTCCTATTGCACTGGAGAGACAAAAATTTAAATTTGAGTTTTTTGTATAAAGCTTAAGGTTTTACAAACTCTTGAACTTATTTAATTCTCTTTTAAGGGGAAGCTTCACATATTTCCCGGGAATGGGATGGTTTTGGACTGTTTTATTTTCAGATTTAAGACTTGTTACGGTTTTAGGATATTTTTCTGATCCCTTTTTTCTATTTTAAATACAAAGCCCCTAGATGCTTGTGGCGCAGTTAATAGTTATATTATAAGGCTATTATCGAACAAACTAGTCCCTTTAGGCCCATTTATTTAAATTTACCATTAATAAGGAAGAGTCTCGCCTCAGCCGGTTGCAAAATTGGTTTTTCAGGTCTAAAAAATAAAATAGTAAAATTAACATTTCTTTTATAAATCTTACAAAATAAGTAAAACATAATTTTAAAAATATCAAAAGTTTTCTTTTGTCTCTAATGACCAATCCAAGTATTTTGTTTTAACTAGACTCAAAACCTGACATATTTAGCTAAGTTTAACGCTATTTGTGTTCTATACTAACCTGCATGTATAGGTTCCCTCATCTTCCCTTTGACCATGCTTCAATATTAAACTTGATCGCGTATCCCCATTTTCCTAAAACAATAGATTTATTATTTCTTGGATCTTACATCAGATTATCATTTACTCTGATAATGTAAAAACTGTAGCTGGCTAAAACGACGATCCTCATATATACCCCTTTTACCCCATTCTCTCAAATCCTACTTGATGAACAAACTGGCCCAACAGCCTAAAACAATCCTGGGACCTAATTGAACCTTCCCTAAACAGTTCAGTAGTTTTTTGAGCTCTTAACCTTCAGACAAAAAATCTCACTACTTTTTAAAATAGAATTATCATTTTAAGTACATAAAACCTTGAATGTGTACCTTAATCAGAAAATTATAAATATTACAGCAATAGTACTAGAATGATATATAGAATGTTATATTTCAGAAAATGTAAATTTGCTTAACATTTTAGTAGCAAAGCTTCTCTAAAAAGCTTTTTGGTTAGTATATGTTAAATCTGATAATAATGATGTTTGAAACGATATGAATTTCGGTATGATTATTTGCACAAAACTAAAAAAGATTACCCCCCTTTATTATAACACTAGCGGATGAAGTTATAAGCAGAAAAAAGTAAAAACAATTTTTTGGGAGGTTATATTTTCTAGAAGCAATTTATCTCGGGAGGGTGGTGGTACCCTCAACCAAAATAGCTATAAACATTCCTAGGACCTATGAGAAACTACCCTGTAAAGGAGAATCATATCAGCTCAGTGATTTGCGAGATCTTTTGGTACACACACAAACAGATCCTGCTACTTTAGGATATACTAGCGGCTACGCCCCTATTTAGTTATAGACCTTTTCGAGTTATAATTTTGTGCTGGTTGTATTATTGCTTCGCTACTTATGGACAAATGAGTTCCTATTTGTTTTGACGCCTTTGTATTTACTCTTATCCTTGCGTGTCGATTGTATTATTATTATTGCTAACAATAGTATTCACAACTAATATTCCTTAACTCTCAGGGATACATGGATTTGGATATATTGTATAATTATTATTACTAACAATAGTATTCACAACTAAAATTCCTTAACTCACAGGGATACAAGGATATATAGTATTATTATTATTATTATTACTAACAATACTATTCATAACTAATATTCCTTAACTCTCAGGGATACATGGATATATAGTATTATTATTATTATTACTAACAATAGTATTCATAACTAATATTCCTTAACTCTCAGGGATACATGGATATATTGTATTATTATCATTACTAACAATAGTATTCACAACTAATATTCCTTAACTCTCAGGGATACATGGATATATTGTATTATTATTATTATTACTAACAATAGTATTCACAACTAATATTCCTTAACTCTCAGGGATACATGGATATATTGTATTATTATTATTTCTAACAATAGTATTCACAACTAATATTCCTTAACTCTCAGGGATATATGGATATATTGTATTATTATTATTATTACTAACAATAGTATTCACAACTAATATTCCTTAACTCTCAGGGATACATGGATATATTGTATTATTATTATTATTACTAACAATAGTATTCATAACTAATATTCCTTAACTCTCAGGGATACATGGATATATTGTATTATTATTATTTCTAACAATAGTATTCACAACTAATATTCCTTAACTCTCAGGGATATATGGATATATTGTATTATTATTATTATTACTAACAATAGTATTCACAACTAATATTCCTTAACTCTCAGGGATACATGGATATATTGTATTATTATTATTAATACTAACAATAGTATTCACAACTAATATTCCTTAACTCTCAGGGATACATGGATATATTGTATTATTATTATTAATACTAACAATAGTATTCACAACTAATATTCCTTAACTCTCAGGGATACATGGATATATTGTATTATTATTATTAATACTAACAATAGTATTCACAACTAATATTCCTTAACTCTCAGGGATACATGGATATATTGTATTATTATTATTATTATTACTAACAATAGTATTCACAACTAATATTCCTTAACTCTCAGGGATACATGGATATATTGTATTATTATTATTATTACTAACAATATCATTCACAACATTTTACCCTCCTCCCATTTAAAATTTACCCCTACCCTGGGGATGCCGTAGGCACCCCTAACCATCTAGGAGGGGGTATTTACCCCCTCCAAACAATTTTGGGGGGTAAATACCCCCCTCCAAAAATAAAAAATCTCTAACAAAAAAATTATCCCCCCCCCAAAAAAAAATTTTAATACCCGGGGGTGAATTTTTTTTTGGGGGGGTAAACAAAATTTACCCCTGCCAACAGATTTCAGGGGGGGTAATTACCCCACAAGCAAATTTTACCACTTGGGTAAAAATTTGCGGCATTTTACCCCCCCCCCCCCCTTAACAAATTTTTACCCCCCCAAAAAAAGCTTGGACGCCCCTGGGGGGAAGGATCTCTACCCTTCTATTTGTAGGACGCTACTAGTTGATACGTTTTTTGGACCTTAGAAATAAAACAAAGTAGTGGGTTTCGTCGTATTTTCACAATAGTTTTGATAGGTTAATTTAGGCTTTTTAGGTTAGGTAAATGTTAAAGATTGAAAAACTATTGTAAAAATACGATCAAACCCGCTACTTGGTTTACTTTCCTTGATCCGAAGTTTTGTTTAAATATTATTTATTTCTCATGAATTACCTATCCATTAGGCACTGCTTCAAATAGATTATATTCTGTTTTCTTTCAACTTTTACAGTTCAGGTTTAAAATGAATGGAGGAAATTTTTAAAAATGGACAAGTATCCTCAGATACAATTGTTAAACGGGTCAGAAAAAGATTAAATACATATGATGTAAATACACATATATAGAATATACGTTGATGTTATGACAGAGGATAATTTGTCGTTAATTTTGCGTGCTAACATGGATCTCATTTATTAGTCAGATAGCTCATCCAGTAGGGAAGGAGAGGGTGGGGTAAAGAGTGAATCGTTATTTTAGCCCTTTGTGTTTTACTTTTTTAGGGCTATAAAGATATAGTGTAAGATCCAAGTAATAATATGCCAATTTTTTATACAGACTTATGAATGAAGCTACTCTTGACCTTACCTTACACTGAAATAGCTAATTCATTTTCTAAGAAACAGTTAAGTTATAGGCATATAATTAAAATTTTCGAAATATACACTATACAGTGAAAATAAAGTATAAATGAATTAAAATAAAAAATTTAGTAAATATTGTCAGTAACGAAATAAAATGTGTGTATGTATGTTTTTTTTAAAACAAGGGAAAACAATATTCATGTTGTTGGAATAACTTTAGTAATTAGTAATTCTAGTTAATTTAGTTAATAACTTAACTTAGCTAGTAATCATAGAGTAGCTTGCTCTTATTCTATAAATTAACCAGTTTTAACATTCTCTTGTATTTTCTAGATTATTTTTTAAAAATGCATGTCCTGTAGTTCTGTAATTTGTATTTATTGATTTTATAGAATATCACTTGTTTGTAACTCATTTTCTTATTTGTAGTTAGATTTTTTGACAATGTTAAAGGTCTAACCTTTTCTAGATTTACCATTATGACGTTCTAACATATCCGTATTATAATATACATGAATTTTGTGTTTTACTAAATATTTTCAGAATATCATTCCCCAAGTTTGAGGATAAAATTTGCAAGAATTTAATGTTGAATATTTTGTGTATCCCTACTGGCAATTTTTAACTCTTACCCATGATTGCACACGTTTACAAGGACGTATACGGAATAGTTTTTTGGGTGTGTTGTTTATTTTCTTAACAATTCAAAGCAAATATTTAGAATGCAGGTATAAAATTAGATTTATCAGAAATATGAATGTAATACTAAGAATAGGGAGAATGCCAGGGCCTATATACAGAAGCTTAGTATTATCAAATGTAAATTGTATTTGGGCAATATAAACAACTTTTAAAGTTTTTTCCTTGACTTAAGGAGTAAAATTTGTCATATACATTAAACTATGGAGCTTAGTTAAACATTCTAATTTTTGGGAATGTGATATTTTCCCTGTTTATTCTTTCCTTTTGTTGTAACTTTGCACGCTTGCACTGTTTTTCACCAGATTAGGTAATTGGAAAGGTATTATCTATTAGGTTACGTAACAATGCCACTTTTAGTAGTGAAGCTACTTTATAACTAGGGTAAGTTAAAGTTATTTTAAAGGTATTATGTATTTGGTCATAGCAAAGGTTATTAGAGTTAATAAACTTATTACCTTTTTAATAGAAGTAATACTGACTCCGTAACGTCTTGAATAATAACTTATCACATTTCCCTGAAATTAGATTTATTAATTTTAATACAGAGCTACTATATAATCAGGGCTTGTTATTACAACCTTCTGTTCTTCTAGACTAGACTTGTGTGACCTAAAAGAACTTCTTTGTGTGTAGCTCATTGCAGCGAATGCCATTTAAAATTAACTCTCTAAATAATGTTCTGTAACTTCCAAGTATAAGTAGTGATTTTTTGGAGTAATCATATTATATCTTATTAGAACCCATGCCCCTTTCCATACCTCTATTTTTATAACCTCTGAGGGGTGCTCCAACCCGGTGTGTTCTTAGTCCTACATAGGTCCTACTTATCAGTTATTGTTCTTCATTAATATTTGATTTAATCAATATTTAGATTTTTAAAATGATACCAAAATCATATACTTTAAAAATTATATTTCCTTATTCTTGTGCACAATATTTATTTAGGGTAAATAATTTTGCATCAACAAGAATAACAACATACACAAACAAATTTTTTGAAATGTTATCTAGCTTGTAACCACAAATTTGCCCATCTCGAACATTTTGATTTATGAATGTTAATGTTTCAAATTTATAAGTACGAATTTTGACTATAATACTTGCACAGCGTTTGTATTTATTTACAATGTTATTTCAACAGACAAAAAAAGATTTTATGACTTATTATGTTTAAAACTATACAAAATGACTATGTTAAGCTTTAACTTACATTTTACTGCGCAGTCTAAACTGAAAGTTTAATCAATCCAAAGGCAAATTATTTTATAAAAACTGAGAGACAATGAATTATTTAGAGTTGCTGCGCTGAAATAATCTATTACGATAGACTGAATATATCACCGTAATTATAGAAAATCTTTGCTTTGAAATAATCTGAGGGTAAACATTACTGGTAGGCTTGCTGGCGGATGCCCTACATTTTATTCATCCTAGAACTGCAAAGATTGGCACAATCCCGTCATTATAAAATGGACAATAATACCCCGTACCACGACTCAACTTTACCTTCTTTAAAGGCGAACCATTTCAGTGTTATTTTAAATAGATAGTATACACAAACGTCATTTTGTATGTATACCATATAGCTCGAACTAATCATTGATTTAAATCGTCCAATGAATTTTATTTTTTTTTAAATTATATTTGTAGTGAAATAATAGAATCTAAAAGCAAAACAACTCTATAGACATTATTAGAAGGCTAGTACGTCTTACAATTGTATCATTAAATTGCATATTCATATAGTTTCTAAAAAGAAATCCAGTGGGTGAGTAAATTTTGTCCATTTGAATAATGAAGGATTTTACTTTTTAATGTTATTAATTAATTCCTAGTAATCTATGTTCTACTAAAGGACACAGAGTAATTTTCCGTTACCTAGAGAAGGGACAAGTTTTCATGCATTTTATTCAAAGTCAACAATGTAAAACTTGTCTCATCTTCTAAGTACAGAGTTTTAATGAGATAATAGTTATTTCTCGCATCGTATCATAAACAGCTTTCCGCGGATATAGCATGTACAATTATAAGATTAAAACCAGCCCTGGGGTGCCGAAGGCACCGTTTAAAAAAACTGATTTTAATCTTATGATTGTACATTTTTAAATTCGTAGAAAGCTGGATATAATACTATGCTAGACATAATTTTTTTCGTATGTATGAGAACCGGTTCCTATCCACCGGATTCGAATGAATACGAGAATAGTTATTTCTCGCATCGTATTATAAACGGCTTTCCGCGGATATAGAAAGTACAATTATGATATTAAAACTAGTTTTTTTAGCCCCCCGGTGCCGGAGGCACCGGCTAAAAAAACTGGTTTTAATCTTATGATTGGACATTTCTATATTCGTAGAAAACTGGATATAATACGATGCTAGACATAGTTTTTTCGTATGGAAGAGAACCGGTTCCTATCCACCTGATTCGAATGAATACGAGGAAAAATATTAAATTTAAATAAAAAAACTAAAGAGCAAAAATTAGACAGAAAGAAAAAGTAGGCGAGCTTAAGCTTTGAGAACACTGCATAGTAAAACGTGTTGTCTAAATAATTTCTGTCTCTCAATAACTGCTCCACCCCCTTATGTTTTAAAATAGAAAATTAGATGGGGGGGGGGGGGTATTTTTCTCCTAATGTCTTAACTACGCGGAATGCCGTAACCCGCTGGAGTTAAAAATAATGGCTGGCTCTTTGGTAGAAACTTCCTGTTTTATTTGTACATGTTCTTATTTCAAATTGTTTAAAATGTATGAATAATTAACCCTGTCCCTGACATAAGGACAGGCTAATTTCCAGCCTTTCTACAAAGAAGGAAACCTTTTAATGTTTGCAATTTTATTTGCGTTACTTCACAACAATTAGCATCTGTTCGTTTTATTTAAGACATATTTCCTTAAATCTATTGCATCATTTTAGATTCTCAAGATTATCCTCTTAAAATAAATGTTCAATTTTAATGTTATATTCAATTACAAGATTGTAAAGCCTAGTTCACAAAAGACATAGGTCGACCTCTGGAAATTTTAGGTCAACCTAAAGAAGCTTTAGGTTGACCGATTTTAAAAATGCATTTGTTAATTGTACTTGTTTGAGTCGACCTACAGAACAAATCGGTCAACCTCTAAACGATGTTTGTGAAGTGGGCATAAGTCTTTTAAGTAAGATAATTTAAACTGATAGCTACGCTATCCTTGGATATTGTTTTTCTCATAAGTTGTATTAACTGAAGATTGTTCTTAACATGATAATAACATTTAGCAAACACAAACTTCTTACAATCTGTTTTGTCAACCTTTGAGACTCAAAAATTGGATCATGGAAAAAAACCAAGTAGTGGGTTTCGTCGTATTTTCACAGTAACTGTTTGCTAATTTATAACCCCTGCGGGGCAGATTTCCTGACCCTGCGGGGGAAACATTAACATTTTTTTAACCTAACCTAAACTAGAATAACCTTTCAAAAGCTACTGTGAAAATATGACGAAACCTGCTACTTCGTTTTCTTTCCATGATCCGAAATTTTATTAAAAATGCCATAGAAATAAAAAAAATATGTTTTTTTGATACTAAAAACACCATGTCATCTGTATTACTTAATGTTATGTGTTTGATACAGATTATTTTGCATGAACTCAATTAATTCAATTAAAATATTTCAAGAAAACACTCACCCACCAAGAGCCAGGGATATGTCACTACGAGAAAATATATTATGGCTCAATATTTTTACGAATTGTATATTGTGTCCTTGTATTCACTGACTGAATATCATAAATTGTTAATATATTAGAGTAAAACACTAGAGGGAGAAAGGGTTAAATAACTGTATCTCCCCATCGCATCCGCTTTGTACAACCTTTCTATTGGGTCATTGAGAATCATCCAATATCAACACAGCCAAGTAGCAGAAAATAATTTAGAAGCAGACGAAAAAGGTCGTTGAAAAAGGAAGGGAGGTACTTGTCTGTATAAACATCTATACTTTAGATCTGTTCTTAAAATATAATATATATTTTCAACTATTCACAAAATTTTTTTTATAAAATACTTATTCATGTTCATTATGAACAACAATCACAGCATGCCAATATAATTTAACATACAAAATCAAATAATTTTGCCCTAAAATTTATGATCAGTATGTTTTCCATAAACAATGACAAGAATTTTTCGACGTATGACATGTTGTAAATTTATCTTAACTGGAAAATTTTGATGAAAATTAGTTTTTTTCTTGAAAAGTACTATCCCTGTAACTGCACACGCACCCTGTACTTTCTTGAGCAATATTTGAGGAAAAGTACAACTTTTTGACATTTTGATGGAAATATAAAAATCATCCTGGCAACAATTTATAAAGTTTGACAAAGAAAGTATTTACATTTACACAAATTACTACTTCTAGTTAGATTTGAAATGTATTTATTCTTTTTTTCTTTTTTATTGCGAAACTTCTCTATTAATTTGGTTTGTAGGTCATTCAACCATTTAGTTTTAAGTATTTTACTATTAAAGGGTATTAAAATAAAAACCAATCGCTTCACTTTTTTCAATTTAAACCTTACAGTTTTGGTCCAAAACTAATAAAAAATAATACAATTCATGCCCAAGCAATGACAATAAGAAAACAATATTGAATTTTGAATCTACTCACCCTTCCAGAGCCCTAGAGCTTAAGACCTAGCCCTTGCAGAGAAATTTGCCCTACGCCGAAAGTTCATCTTTTATTACAAATTTGTCTTTAAAAAAACCAATCGTTCACAATCTGAACCACCATAAGTACTTAAAATCTTGTAGATAGACCCCATAATGTTTGGAGTTTTTGATGGGGCATGTAAAGACCTTTCTTTAGACACCTTAACAAGGTTTCTAACACAATCTCAGCCAATTTGGCATCAAAAAGAAATACAAGACAATCATCAAGAACTAGGAATAGACAGAGCCGTCATGCCTCAAATTGGAAGGGAATGTCTTTTTTATGTCAAATTGGCATAGATTAAGTTAGAAACCTTGTTAAGGTGTCTAAAGAAAGGCCTTTACATGCTTCATCAAAAACTTTAAGTATTATGGGGTCTATCTCCAAGATTTGAAGTACTTATAGTGGTTCAAATTGTGAGCGATCGGTTATTTTCTAACACCCTTTAGCTTTCCATATTCCTTTCTACTAAAAAAAAAGTTTTTTATTGTTAAATAATGCTAGAATCTGAGTAAATGAATTTGATTTGTGATGCCACTAGAATATCCGACCAGGTTGAATGGCAGAATTTGCTTAGGTTGACCTACTAACTAGCTTAAAAGTATGAACAAAATAGGCTACTTTAACCAATCCAAAAGTTAAGAAAAAAGTTTACCTGGTGATACCAGAATATCCTTCCAGGTTGAATGGCAGAATGAACAACACAGGTAAGGTTGACCAGCCCACCAGCTGAGAAATAGATGTCTGGACCTTCCAGTATTGTGGTGCTTTGGGAACTAGGGTCTGAAATATATATCCTTTAAATAACTTTTTTTCTCATTTTTTGTATTATAATTTTATACACCTACAAATACAATTAACAGGCCAAAATTTCTATAACTTAAATTGAAGATTTTTCATCTATTTTAATTGGTAAAAAATCTTTGTTTTTTCCATGTTAAATTTTTCATTTGGCAAAAAGGTAAAACTATGGTAAGCTACATTTTATGTGAAAAAAATAAACCAAACATATTGTAATTCAAATCAATTTTTCACGTTAAAGCATGTTAGATATGGTAAAGAAATAAATCATATTAAAGTGGGAATTTTCCAGGTTTAATTGATGCAGATTGAGACTGGCTTCTAGAGGTCAAGGTCTTCATAATAATCACGGATATTAGGAAGGTGTACTATTCGTGAAAAATTACTTTTGATATTCAACTTTTTGGGGCCAACTTTTGATAGTAGTAAAGACACCTCACATTATTTATTAAAACAAAAAACACATTTTAAACGGATCATTAGAGATATTTTTGAAAACATTATTGGATGTTTTCATCCGAGTATTTTTTTCTCAATGTTTCTCAGTTCGAAGATGTCTTTCTCTCTATGATTTTCAAAAGTATTAATTTTTTTTTTCGAAGATATAAAAAAAAATCTAAAAACATAAAGAAAACCTTAAAACCTAATCTTCTTAGAAATCACTAAAACTTTTAATGCTTGTGAAAATTTTAATTTTTTCACTACTAACAAAAAACAGGGGTAAAAAATTGCTGTCACATACAAACTTTATCACGTTTGTTTTGACAAAAAGTGAAAAGAACAAAAATATATATCACTTTCTTCATCTATAAAATGAGTAATAATAACTTTTATAGAATTTTTTGAATTTTCAACTGACCCAACCTTCATCCTGGAACCAACACTCAAGTTAAATTTGGAATAATAATTTCAAGTTTTACCCCGGCAGAACTTAAAGTGGTTAAAGTAATAAATTTTGGTCGCTGTTTGCTGGAATTACACTCAAAAGTAAAACTTTGAATTCATGAATTTATTTTTTCCAAGCAAAGCCTTTCTATTACTAGCATCTATGGACTCTGTATTCAAAGGGATAGGAATGGCTTGTGTAGAAAAGAGTCTAAAACCATCTCAAGGTTTTAATTTAAAAATAAAATAGCCTAAAAAAAGACCTTTTAAAGCTTCTCTAAATATCAGAACTTAATAATTTCAGTAGTTATTAAAATCTTAAATTTAAAAAAAAAATACTACTTTATATTAAGGATTAAAATTAATGTATATAAATTCAAACAAGATTGTATATCATTGATAAAATATAAACAAGTAGAACAAAAAAAACATTGTTTGAAAACTTCGCTGCAATTTATGTTTACGTTCTTGTGTCTCTATAAAAAAAAACATTTATACTTTTTACCCTCACATTGTGCTCTACATGTATTATTAAATTTAAACATCTTAAGTTATAGTACATACTAGTGGCTCCGCCCCTAGCCTCTAGGGGCTTTGCCCCAAGAGGTAATTAAAAAAATAAAATTAAGTAATAATGGTGCTTCCCGTAGTTTATGTGAACCAACTTCCCCATAAACAAAAAATGGGGGGGATTTTTTAGTTTCTGGGTGGGGCTGAAGACAGACATACAGACGGACAATCAGACGAACAGACAGACGGACAGACATCAAGATACTTTGTATTATAGATAAAGAAACATTTATTCGATCTGAATTAATGTCACTTTGACTAAAATAAAGTGTTTGATCAAATTTTTAATCTTATGTGAAATTTATTATGTGCTGCTTCAAGTGTAAACCATTACAACATACAACATATGCCTGAACGCTGTGAGGCTTATGCATGCGATGCCTAACCCTTCAGGGCTATCCAATGCCCACTATAACCTAACCTAATCGTACCTAAAATAATAATCAAACAAACGATTAGCATCCCTTAAGTCATGAAGAAAATTTCAAAATAATAGGGGATTTATGTGCTCGACTGGGCCCTTTGATGGAAATGCTGGTTAATGTATTTGCCTATAACAGGCGCAAGTCATATTTGTATGTCATTTTGTCTGTAATGCGTTTATTTACATTTGATTACCTGAAGAGATGACTTCATTTTCAAGACGTGGAGAAGTTTCTGTCCGACTTGTTGTAAAGGATTCCTCTACTCGACCTACAAAAATTATGTCTATAACATTATAAAATTACTGTCTCATGAGGTGATTTTTAAACAAAAAAAAATAGATTTCATAAATCAACATGTACATAAACCAAGAGAGATTTCGTGATTTTAATATGTACGAAAAAGATCTGGGTTATACAATATACATCTCTACTAAATACTTATACATTTATCACAAAAATACAGAAAACAGTAGTAACCAGAACAAAAAAAACTTCATGGAAACTGCAGACTTATTCATTAGTATAGAGTAAATGTTCTTACTTAAAAAACAGAAAATAATATTTGATGAACTAAGAATTTAATTAAATGAGCATTGATTATAAAGAGCATTTTAAAAAGCATTCATGGTCATTATAAAAACATTTTTAAAAACTTTCTTCAATTTAGAAAAAAGTTTGAAGTCATAACATTTTATCGTTATTAACCTATTCCTCAAGGAAAAAGGATATGTCATCTGAAGAAAAATTGCATAGCTCCAAAATTATACTTTTGTATAAAGTAAAAGCTTAAGATTTCAATATCTAAGCTGTCCATTTCAGGTAAGATGAAATTAGGTCCTGGGTTGGTAATAGGTATTTTAATATTTATAGCTTAAAGTTTTTTTGATGGTTTTATGCTATATTTTATTTCATCACTTCCCCTTCAAATCAAAAAACTTTTGAAGGCTAGGGGCGCAGCCGCTAGTAAGTTACAAAGAAGAAAATTATCCTGTTTTTTGGCTAAACTTTTAGATGTCCTATTTCTGCTTACAATCTTACCACCCCCCCCCCCCTCCCCCACTTTCGTATGCACTTTATTATGCATTGGATTGCAAATGTAAAGAAGTGTATAACAATTAAACCTAATTAATAGTAACTTCAATATTCTTATACATATAAAAATATTTAAATTAGTATAAAATATTTATGAATATTCATATGTTTCATAAAACACTTATTTTTGGGTTGTGTTGAAATCGAAGAAGGGGGGAGGGCGTACCTTCTACGAATTGAAGGTTATGATACTTTTCTAAAAGGAATCAAACAGGATAAGATAATGGCCGAAAAATTGATATACATTCCCAATGATTATACACAAATTACACATTCTGTAGACTGTTATTAGTTTTTGAAACGTTTGGACACTCCACTTAATGAACTATTCAATAAATATTGAAAAAGTTGTTTAGCCAACGAATACGAAAATGTTATAATAAAACTTTGGGGTGTAGCGTAATTAACAGCCTAATATCCCCTCCCTCCCAGAATGTTATATTCAAAGCAGCTCTATAATTACGTCTTAAAATGTAAGCATGTACATAGTACATAGAAAGTAATGTTTAGATAAAATAACATGGAATTTTCACCTGGACTTTTTATATAATCCTGCATATTAAATCAGCTCATACCAATAACGAAATTAATTCGGAAGAAAATCACGAAACCTATACATGTTTTTCAGCTGTCGTTGGGGGGCAACACATCGTAAAATTGACGACCTCTCCATTTGCCCCCCAAATATTATTTTAGATTTAATTTGCTTGTTGGTTATACCTTATTCCTGATATTAAATGCATTAGTGCTCTGTACTTGTTAATTTTTATTTGTCTGATATGTCATGCTTCGCTCTTATGGATGATATCATCCTTATTTCATTAGGATTATGGTTAACTCATTGCAAAAAATAAAAGACAGAATATAAAATCTGCAAACACATGGTTGGCAAAGCTTTAGGGACAGATAAATGTTACCTCAACAATAAAAATAATATATTATATTAAGAGTTATATACTATTCAAGAAAACCAGTTTGTTTTAAAAATTATATTTTCCAGATATGTTTTATTTATGGGAGAGGTCAATATTCTAGCCAGCTACAAGTTTCAAAGACAATCTGGTATAAGATCCAAGTATTAATAAATCTATTGTTGCATTATTGTTTAAATGAGGTTTACGACATATTTATAAAATGTTATGGAACAACAATTTAAAGAACGCATAAAATGACTTAAAATAATTTTTCTCTGTACTTTTATCTGAAAATATTGACTTTTACAAAAGGGTTTATTTAAAAGAATCCATATCCTTGATACCAGGATTCACAAAGTTAAACACGTTCTCATAATTCAATCCCTTTGATTTCAAATTCTAGATGAATGTGGGTGTGTGTGTTAGTGTGTGTGTATGAGTGTGTGTGTATGTGTTAGTGTGTGTGCATATGTGTGTGTACATATTTTAAATTTACTACATATACCTGTCCATTGGATATATTATGAAATGAATTTAGTAGTAATGAACCCACTCTGTTGAAATGAAAGTCAGTATGTACATCTGTAAGATGGTGAAAATGAGTATATCTCGGCTGCTGTTAAGGATATGCGGTTGAAAATATGAATGTAGATTCCCTAAATAAATAGCAATCTGTAGCTCTATCTGTTTTTATTTTTAGGTTTATAGTTTTTTTCATCCCTATTTTTTTGTTTTTATTAGTTCTGGATGTTGTTATCCCTGTTTTTTTCAAAATAGATAAGATTATCCAGATGCGCTAAAATCAGCTGCTTTCATTTCTGTATATTGCCATTTCCGCAAACCGTTTAATATTTGTAAAAAGGCAATTTAGGCTGTGAATTTTAATGCTAAGGGTGATGCAACAAAGAAAAAATATTTTAGGTTCTGATCTGATTTGTTACATTTTCAGAATAATTTTAATTTCTGTATTAATATAATAACAGAACTGTATAATCAAGGGGAAAAAATAAACATATAGAGATCTTTATTGTAGCATAATACATAGCGCATCCGCTCGTCGTCAGAAAGGGGAGATAGTCTTTTTAATCAAAACTAAAGACCTTCAAAATGGTTCTTGCTATTGCAATGTCAGATCCGCGACATTGAAAGTTTGAGCAGGGGGAATATCTTTGCCCAAAACAGGCGCAACTCATTGTACTTGCAGATAAAGGTTGTGCAATAAAAAAGTTGGTTTTATGTTTAGTAATACCTTACTTAATTCCCTGCATTTGAGCGCATGCATAATAGGTTCAAGGTGCCGCGGAGAGGACTTGTACCCGAAGTGTCATATAGCCCCCAATAGGTAATCATTGGTTTGTATCTTTGTTTTTCTTACTTAGATTGTCCATCCCTTTGTCCACATTTAATGTATCTTTTATTTTTATGTACTAAGATAAGTCATATCCATGATTATTATGTTCTATACGTATATAATACAAGTAGAGAATTTGCTTATTATATAAACTTATATCCATGTAATATGTACGTACATAGTTCTGGAAACAAGAATTTTAGGTAATTTCCAATTTTGTAGTAGTACTCCTATTTTAAACCACTACCCATCTTCTAGAGTTTTTTTTAAAGAAATATTGATTAAAGAAACAAGTGACAAAGTCAATATCAAAGAGCAAGCTTCTAAAGCATAACATCTATGAGAAAAATAAATTAAAAATGTCATTAATTTGTCAGCAGAAAATGTGTTTTAAAATTGCAATGTATAAATATAAATAAAAAAAATAAAGAAAAAAATTGTAAAGAAATAGATATAAGAATATAAAGGTACATGTTAATAAAAAAGAATATTAGAAAATTTTGGCTTATACAATTTAATCCCTACACATTCTTTAGTCTATTAAAACTTTTAAATAAACCTTTAAATTTTGCCTAAATTTAATATTTTAATTTGCAGATTAAAATTGTCAATTTAAATAATTAAGTTTTATAACTAAGATTAAAATTTTCATAAGACTAGTCAAAATGTAAAATTTTAGAGACTAGAACCTAGGAGTAGAAAATGTACTTTAGTAGCTTTAATATATAATAGAATAGATTTCATAACCACATAGTATTTCTAAAAGACAAATAAAGTATGATTCAAAAAGTAGATTAAAAAAAAGATTCAGTTTTGTCATTCTTGTGGTATTCATAGCTACATTATTATCTTAAAGTCTAAGTTTGCTTATCCACTTTGTTATTTTTTTCATCATTTTTTGGATCTGAGATAGGCGTTTTTTGAGTATAGCCGTTAAGCGTCATAAGAAGACTGTAATTAATCTGGAATAGCCCAAATAATGCACGTGGAAAGCTTTACTAAAGAAAAAACGTGCAAATTAAGTCTTTTTTCGCGCATTTATGTGATCTATGAGATATCTGTGCATTATTGATAAATGGCTATTCCAGCTATTCCATTAGCAATCAGCCGTTTGGAAATATTCGTTACCAGGAACGTTTGCACCAGATCTAAATTACCTTTTTCTACAATAAGTTTCACATTTAGCTCTTTGATGGGTACAGTATTTATCTGACAGCTATACATTCCAGAATCTCTTCTTTGAGCATTCTCTATCTGTAGGCTGTAACTTCCAAATCTAAAAACAAATATATAATGGATTTAGTCAGGGCTAGCTATCGTAACAATCAATTCTACAAAAAATCACGAAACCTTTGGAAGTTAGCTGGGGGTTTATTTTGTTTTTTTCATATGGCTGAAGAGGGATGGGTAAGAAGGGGTGAAAAAAGGGAAGGGGGTTGTGGGGAAATTTTCCTTAAGAATTGTTAGTCAGAATATCATTTCCTTTTCCCTGTATTTAGTAAATAATCAAACACACACACACAGTGTCATATTTAGGTCAAGGTATAAAGTAATAACGTTTTTTTTAGTTCATTGATTTAGGGAAACTTCCTTTAGATCCATGGGAAGTTTTAGGCTTTTTCATTTTTAACCCAATTTTTTGACTTTTCAAATATCACAAATATGCAACTTTTAATGGAAAAATTAATCTATCTGTCCTTAATCCATATACATGTTAACTAAAAGGAATAATTTTCTTGTTTTAAGCCCTTTTTGTCACTAATACATAACCCGAATTCCTAGATTACAAAGAATCAAACGCTACTGTAATCTTCAAAAATTTCATTGGCTTATCCCTAGATTCCTGGTTTACCTGGAATCATGTGCAACAGTTATTCTTGGGTCTGCTGTCACTTTCAATTGTCCTGCTGATAAAATCTCCAAATCTGACTGTCTGAAAAAAATATTGTTAACGTTTGATGGAAGCGAAGCTTTTTTGAAAAAAAAGTGTAATTGAGAATATCAGCTTGTTACTTAACAAACATATTTGATGATAAGCAATAAGGTTGTAAAGCAACATTTAAGAATCAGGGACAAGGGAAGGCTATTCTGGCAAACAATGCTATAGAGCTGATTTCTTAGATTTCCAGTTTAAACTTGATGATGAGATAAAGCAACTTTTGGCAGAATTTGATATAAACTCAAGCATTAATTTAATACTTTTTGCTCTGTTTACTAAAAGCCATGCTAAAAGGATTGTCAGAGTTTGTGTGCACATTCAGTTTAAAGATGTATGAGCAGAATTAAAGCCTTTTTTACATCTTTTAGGTATTTTATCTAAATCATAAACTACTCGTAAATTATATGTTAAATAGTGAATAAATTTATTAAAAATCCTAAATAGTGGATAGCTGTAATACTTTGAAAATATTTAAGATTGTTTAAATATTTATCTCATATACAAATTTGAATTCAAAAAAGGTTTTTACGACACCTAGCAATAAAATTCTGAACTACATAGCTATGTATTTTCACAATCATACATTTTATGATATTTGTTGTAGTTTAATTTTGACTTTCTTGGAAACTTCTTGTATCTAATGGCTAAACACGTTGGAGAAAAGTTGCGAATTAGGGAAGTAAAATAAAAAAGCTTCCCTGAAATCATGATTTAATAAGTACTGCAATAAACCTAAAAACTTCTAATCTTCTCCAAATATTACAACTTACAAACTTTTTAATCATTAAAAATATGGGTAATTTCCCCCAAATTGCCTTGTAGAGCACAGAGTCCCACCATTTCCCTACCATTAATGTAAAACAAATTGAAAATGATCAAAGGGGTGGCTTGTTAGAATTGTCCTATTGTTTTAAAACTTTGCATGTGATTCCTGTAGTAGTTAGGTACAATTTAGAAAGCATAGCAACTCTATAATCATTACCAGAATGTCCGTATGTTCATTTTAAACATTATGTTGATTTTTTTTACTTTTTAATAACAAATTTTTATGTGATCTATTTGTCCTATTGATTTGGTATGCTGATTCCTGGGACAACAAAGCAACTCTATAATCAAGTCCTAGAAATGTGAGTATGTCCATAAACATTATTCTGTATTAAGCAGTTTTTCAACAAATTTACTAACAATTTGGCTTCGACTCTTATACAATTAAATTCTGATTATTCAGTTCTGACATTCTACAAGTGTTAATGTCCATTTGTCCTATCGTTTCAGAGCTTTGCTCTCATAGACGTTGTCATCCTTGTTTGATAAGAAATGAACAATGAATTTAATTTTGAGCTTTAGGCATAAGTTTGATTATTTTCTAATTATTTTCAATATTTCTGTAAAGATCCAAATTGTTAGGGTTGAATTTGTCCTATTTCATTTTTTATAGATTCATAAAGTGAGATATTATTTATTTATTGAATCATTTTGAAACTTTTGCATTAACCTACCTCAGGGGTTTAAACAAAGTGCTTGAAAATGTTTAGGATTAAAAATTTTTTGAAATATTTTGTTTTTGATTTTAAACAGTTACAAATATTTTGGATAAGAAAAAAATATAAAGATTTTAATTTTAAGAAGTTTTAAAAAATATTTTTTAATCTCCCTAATTCTAAATTCTTTAGTAAGAAATCTTTGTTTTGTTCCACCAGCAGACGGCAATTCTAAAATTCTAAGCTAACGAGGTTTGGTGATAGCTTATGATTTATACTATCTGAAATGAACAATAGTACATAATAGAAGTAGTTGCACCTTTTTTTTGCTATATCAGCTGACAATTACCATGGTAGGTTTGGTGATTTTCCAAGAATTGTTAAAGAATTATTGAAGAATTGTTGACGAGACGGACTGCCCCTGTTTAAGAATAGTTATTTAGTTTTAATCTTATGATTGTACATTTCTATATTCGTAGAAAGTTGGATATAATACAATGCTAGACATGGTTTTTTCATATGGATGAGAACCGGTTCCTATCCACCGGATTCGAATGAATACGAGAAAAAGTATTATCCATAAACAGACATAAACGTTTTGTAATATGATTCAAGTTTACCAAGTTTCTGCAAAGTAGTGTGTATAAAAAAGGGAATAACAGACTGACCAACATGGAATACATGTATAATAACTTTCCTGTTAAAACATTAATTGCATTGTTTGTTTATATTACTTAACAATGATTTTTAATTTTGCAATTCGTAGACGAATCAGGAAAACTGATTATAGCAGGGCTTGGCAGCCTTGTGTTATCCTCGACTGCGCCTCAAATTAAAACCCGTTTGGATGTCCATGTTTGGGTCAGGTTTAGAGAGTATGTTAAGTCTTTATTTGCTTGACTGTGTTGCTTGAGCTTAACAAAAGTGCCACAACCTACTTCATAACGACTTGGGTTCAAACAATAAAAATCTCAGTCTAATTTAGCAATCACCAATGTATGTACGTTTAACTAAAAAGGAAATAAAATGAATGTTAATAAAAAATGATATTAAGTTGATAAGTGAAGTGCTTGGTATTTTTTTTCTTGTGCATTTCTTAGAACACTAAGACCACTACAAACAAAAGTTTCAATTTAGTTTTCAAACTTTTTTTCCTCATTTTCATGAACACAGATAAATTATCAGGAATTTGAATCTGTTTTTTAATGAAGTTTAATAAGAGAAAATGTACTTTATTAAATTTGTACTTAACCATAGAAAGATTAGGAAAGGCACATAAAAAAATGATTCTATTGACATCGATTAAATTTTAAAAGCAAAAGGTTAAAACAAGGATAAACGGTTTGTAATCACTTTATAATTAGAAATGTCCATCCGTCTGGCTTAAGACACCGTTAGGTGAATGAATTGTTTTCTTAGCTGCTATTTAGGACAGTTGGCTGACATTTTTTGTGAAGGTTCTCTAATATGATGAGCATCAAGTATATGATTTACATGGGCCCTCGGTCTGTCGGTTATGTTACAAAAACCTAAGTATATATGTTTTGTTGAATAGTGAATATCTGCTATATAACGCACTTTATCCGTTAATGCATCCACAATTTTTGTGCTTTGCTACTTATGTTTGTTGTCATCCTAGAAATTGAGTAATTTGTGGTATTAGTAAAAGCAATTACGATAAAAAAAAGAATTTTGGACGGACTTATACACTTAAATGTTAGCCTCGCTTCTTGTAAATTAAGAATAAAACCTTTTTTCTGATAAACTGATTCGTTAGAAATTACACAAAATAATTGAATTATAAGATACTTGGCTTTTAATACTTAATCATGAAATGTCAAAGAAAACATGGAATCAAGGGTGCAAGAATATTAACACTTAATTAACAGACGGACGGACGGACAGACATCATTCTAATTTGTATTATTGATATCCTTATAATAAAGTAACAGGATATGTGTTTGTCTGTCTGTTTGTTTGTACCGAAGGATCTAGCTAACCGCTAAACCGATCGGGTTCTCCTTAACAGGGTAGATACTCATAGGTCCCGAGAAGGTTTATAACTATTTTGTGGGAGGGTACAACAACCCTCCCCAGAGAAATCGACAAAAAAAATTTGCAATTAGCTAAAAACACCATCTATCGGCGAAAAAAATATTTTTGATAAATAGCTGATTTTAGAATAGATTGAAGAAAAAAAACAATTTACGTGTCCCTAGAAGCCTCTAGAGGCGTATCCGCTAGTTCTAGTATAAAGTAGTAAGGTTTTTTGTCTCTAGACTAATAACGACTAATCCGATTGATCTCCATTCTAGGGAAACTTCACATAGAATTCGGATTGTTTTAGACTTTTTTGTATTCAATAATTCAGTGTTGGGATGGTTTTAGTCCATTTTTCCTACCCCTTTGAGCATAAAGCTCACAGACACTAGGGGCGCATCCTTTAGTTCAATGAATATAAAAAAAAAAATTCGCCATAAATTTGCAAAGGTAGTTGATTTTAGATTATGGTTATTACAACACCCTTACTTGAGTTGTTAAGTGTTTGCTAACAAGATAGGGGAAGAGGGAATAAAGGTTTTCTTTGTAAATAGAAATTGATTATACCTAATTTTATTTGAAAATCAAAGAGAGTTGTATTCTTTTGGTAAATAATTAAAATTCAATTAAATTTTGTTTAGTAAATAATGCATTATTTTGACTTCATTTTCCTACAATTCTTGTTTCCTTGATTAATTATAAAATCTATAGATAATACGCCTTTCCATTTCCACATTAGTAGAGATTCGAACCCGCGCGTCCCAAACCTTGGACTTTTTCTATTTAAACCAAAGCTTCCCCTATTATTTCTAAGGATTGGCTTGTTTTTTAAAGAAAAGGGGATTGCCATATATAGTTTAGGTTTTTAAAATAAAAAAAAGGTTGATTTCCCGAGCTCTGATCATTAAACGTCAACGTCCTTGTTTAACTGAAATTATAAATTAGATATATTTATTCCCACGCACTTGAAAAATATTATAAAATTATAATTATCTGTAATAAAAATTAATCAGAATCAAATAATCATTTATTTATTTTCATAAATCTTTGATTTTCAATAATGAAATGGATTTCCATGTAAAAGAATAGAGGGGGCATGTAACTCTGCTCACAAGGCTTTTCCCTATTTTGTAATAGGTCTTTGAAATCAGCTAATAGAATCAGAAATATAAACACAGCCAATTCTATAGAAAAGAACAGAGAGCAATTTGCTAACAAAGGAAAAGCGTAGCTGTTTGGATCATACATCTATTCTTATACATTTATTTAATGGATGGGAACATCCACAAGCAACTGAGCGACAAATACGAGTTAAAATAGCAGAAGTACAGCCGGCATATAAATAGTAATGTTCTTTTATTTGTATTATGTAAATATAATAACCGACATCTATAAAATTATAACAGACATAATAATAAACATAGATTTTAGTTTCTTAACACCCCTTTATAGATGTCTGCCCCATACCCTACAAAGCTTAAATTCCACAGGCAAATACCAATGTACGAGAGTTTTCATAAGTATCAAAAATAAGGAAATTGATAAAACTTATTTTTTTTTTCCTTAAAAAAAAGAAAAAAGGCTGTATTTCTGTCTGATAACCGATATTGTTCTCCTTTATGATGTAGCTTTTTATAGGTCCTGGAAATATTAATATATATATTTGGAGAAGTCGCCGTTTCTCCTTTGCAATTTTCCCTGAAACGTTAACTACAAACAGTTAATTGTAAAGTAGGTGATTTATCTAAGTGAAAAATGTTTAAAGCTGGATATCATTATATTTCTTTAATTGAGCGGCAGATGAACGGATATGAATACTTAAAATTAAAAAGAGTAGATTCGCCATTGAAAATAAACAATCCTATAATATAAAGTAATAAGCTTTTTTGTCTGTAGCGAAGGATCTCGCTAACCGCTGAAGCGATATGGTTCTTCTTTACAGTGAAGCCTCTTATAGGCTCTAAGAGGGTTTTAGGCCTTTTTTTCAAATAAGTCTGGGGGGTATAGTTTTAGGCTTTTTTTGTGCCCTATAATATAGAGCCCTTAGATGCTTGGGCTGCAGCCGCTAGTAATTTGAAATATTTTAATGTTTAACACAGGAAGGCATGCAGATGCTGTTAACATTAAAATAAATAGTGGCTAATTAGTCGCATATTTCATGGAAAAATAAAAATAAAAAAATTTTCAAGGAGGAAGGGAAAACGACGGTTAGAAAAATTTACAACCTTTACAAATACCTACTAAGAAAAAATATAACTTGAATTTCAGGTTAGGGAAAGAATAATTTACGAGCCATTTTCATATCCCCGTATTCTTGATATGAAATTGAGTTAGAGGCATAAATGTAAACATAATTCTTTCTCAAATACTGCAGGTACAAAGTTGGAAGGCTGAGAGTAATTTTCTTATCTTTAAATTTTTATGAGTAACCTAGTTAGAGTAGCAATTCTTCATTCGCTGTTGCTATTTAAGGCTATACTCAAAAAACGCCTATCTCAGAAAACGCCTATCTCAAAAAACGCCCATCTCAGAAAACGCCTATCTCAAAAAACGCCTATCTCAGAAAACGCCTATCTCAAAAAACGCCTTTTTCATAAAATGCCTACTACATTTTTAAAAATTGTCTTGTAGTGAAACATGTCAGTCTAAGGTATTGTGAATATTGTACAATATGAACATTATAAATCTTCTTATTAAAATATCTATCCCTGAAGTATAATATCACTCTAGTACATTCCTTAAGCACTTTTTATTTTTTTTAGCATTTTGAGCAGCAAAATACAAAAGGTTTGCTGTTTGAAAATTGATCACAATTGAATAACAAAAACTTTTACATAGTTAATTCATTTTTTAAGTTTCTTTACTTCATATATCTACTGCAAACAACCCAGTTTACTTTTCAGTTATTATTATAAGATGAACAACTATTAGCTCTATAAAACATAATTCTTATTTATTATTTTATCATTTGACCTAATATCTTGAATTAACAGAATATCAGGTTGAAATGTTGTAAATATGACTAAGCCTAGTAAATTTGTTAAGAGACATTCATAAAGATGTTGTGTAATTTTGTTCTAGTTTTTATTATGCTTAAAAGAAATTTTAGATTCATGTTATATAATTATTAACATACACAAATAATATACAAAATATTTATTGAGTATGATATGCTTTAAAATTATCAGAATTATATAGCTGTTCCTCAAAATAAAAAATTTGTTTAGAATAATTATTTTAAATTAATTATAATTATATAGCTATTCCTCAAAAAAAAAAAAGTTTACAATAATTATCATAAATTATAAAGCAATTTAACATTTTGTTAAATCTTACTTTCCATAGATGATGAATTTTGGGGTAAAAATAGGGTGAGGGTATTTTAATGTCTTTTCCCTATATTCCTTCTTATTTTTATTAGATTCAAAAATGATGTACTTTTGAATAAGCTTCAATAATTAAACCCTTTCCTCCAATAATTTTCTCCAATCCTCCATTTTCCATTTATTTAAACCTTCTCTATTCTCTTAAAATAGCATTTACTCTTAAGTTTACCATTTTATCCATCTTTGTACATAGTTTATTGACTGGTTGATTTGATAACTGTTTATTTGTGTTTTAAATACCTAATAGATCATGAATGACAAGTATTTTGTTATTCTATTGAATACTAGTTATAAATTAGGCTTTATTTTTTTAAAATGTAGTAGGCATTTTATGAAAAAGGCGTTTTTTGAGATAGGCGTTTTCTGAGATAGGCGTTTTTTGAGATGACCCCTATTTAAAATAGAAGGCTGATTTTTTTGGTTTCGATTTTAGTTACCAATTCACTTTCGCATTTGATTATAATTCATTTGGTCCATCTATCTGTATTGATCAAATTTATATAGAAATTTGGCGTTTTCTAAGCTTTTATTAAAGATAGATTGTTGAAAAGTTTTGTTAAGATTAATTTGTTAAGAATTAGCATTTTAAGAAAACAGAAAATTTTGCAAACTTGCAACTTTTGTATACTATTTATTATAATTTGCAAGAGAAGTAAAGTCGCAAAATACAGACAGATGAGACTTTTTAGGTATTCTTGGGATATTATTGGGGGTATTTATTGCAGAGGGGAGGGGGGTAGGTTGACCTTACCTCCTATTTTTAAATTTAGTTTTTTATTGATTAGAATTTTTGTTAGGGGAGTATTTTTTTCTGGGGCGATAAACGTTCAGTGGGTTATTACTAGTTATAAATAATAATAGCAAACAATTTGAATATGAGTCATTTAAACCAACAGACATGAAAGAAATGTCTTGCTTTTTAAAATTTGTATTTTTCATCCTTTAAAAACATTTATGAAATCTAAACCTAAAATTTTTATTTTAATCTCATGATAAATAGAATCGTAATTAAATTATAATTTAATTGTAATAAAATTTTGAATGTCTATATTTAATATTTAATCTTTATTTTTCATTAATTTAATGTATTTTCATAATTAATTAATTATGTGTTTTGTAAGCTTCATTACGCTACTTTAGAATAGTTGTTTATTGCATCTTATTATAGACAGCTTTCCGCGGATGTTGAAATGAAAAATATAATATCAAAACCAGTTTTGTTAGATCCAAAGGGATTAAGTTCCGGGCTGGTTGGTATTATTTTTATGATTTTTATTTTAATAATCGTAGAAAACTGTCTGTGATAGGATGTTATACATGATTTTTCAGTATGGCTGAGAACCGGTTCAAATCCATACTGGAAAATACCGTATCTGTCTATCCCTCAGATTCCTGTCGATCAGCTGGGTTTTAAAAGCAAAGCTTTTCTTTAACTAGGGTCGGTCCCTTTGTTTGTCAGTAACGGATGGTGCTTTTCATCAATTTAGATATGTTAGAACAATCCTTTTGATTTCAAACTTAGCAAGAGGATTCATATAACAATTTAGAACTTTATAATCGATACCAAAAAGTCTGTACGTCCATTTAAACTTTTTTGACAACAACTTTTAGTATGATATAATTATCCAATTCATCTGATTTTTTAAATAGTGATACCTAGGATAACAAGGTACATATGCATATATTCAATCTTTAGCTATGCTATGTATGGGTGTATTTCCTTCTTGTTCATCATATGCATATATTCAATCTTTAGCTATGCTATGTATGGGTGTATTTCCTTCTTGTTCATCATATGCATATATTCAATCTTTAGCTATGCTAAGCATGGGTGTATTTCCTTCTTGTTCAGCATATGCATATATTCAATCTTTAGCTATGCTATTTATGGATGTATTTCCTTCTTGTTCATCATATTCATATATTCAATCTTTAGCTATGCTATGTATGGGTGTATTTCCTTCTTGTTCATCATATGCATATATTCAATCTTTAGCTATGCTATGCATGGGTGTATTTCCTTTTTGTTCATCATATGCATATATTCAATCTTTAGCTATGCTATGTATGGGTGTATTTCCTTCTTGTTCATCATATGCATATATTCAATCTTTAGCTATGCTACGTATGGGTGTATTTCCTTCTTGTTCATCATATGCATATATTAAATCTTTAGCTATGCTAAGCATGGGTGTATTTCCTTCTTGTTCATCATATGCATATATTCAATCTTTAGCTATGCTATGTATGGGTGTATTTCCTTCTTGTTCATCATATGCATATATTAAATCTTTAGCTATGCTATGCCTGGGTGTATTTCCTTCTTGTTCATCATATGCATATATTCAATCTTTAGCTATGCTATGTATGGGTGTATTTCCTTCTTGTTCATCATATGCATATATTCAATCTTTAGCTATGCTAAGCATGGGTGTATTTCCTTCTTGTTCAGCATATGCATATATTCAATCTTTAGCTATGCTATTTATGGATGTATTTCCTTCTTGTTCATCATATTCATATATTCAATCTTTAGCTATGCTATGTATGGGTGTATTTCCTTCTTGTTCATCATATGCATATATTCAATCTTTAGCTATGCTATGCATGGGTGTATTTCCTTCTTGTTCATCATATGCATATATTCAATCTTTAGCTATGCTATGTATGGGTGTATTTCCTTCTTGTTCATCATATGCATATATTCAATCTTTAGCTATGCTACGTATGGGTGTATTTCCTTCTTGTTCATCATATGCATATATTAAATCTTTAGCTATGCTACGTATGGGTGTATTTCCTTCTTGTTCATCATATGCATATATTCAATCACACCCTATTCGTAAACTTTCCTCAATTGAACGCTCCAATCTCAAATACTTTAAATTTAAAAGTTATTTAAAAGTTTGTGTGTGTGTGTTAATGTGTATGTTTGTGTGTGTGTCTGTATATGTTTGTGTGTGTGTGAATTACTATTTGCATGTTTTTATAATACAGAAAATCATTAAAAAAATTTTCATTCATTAAATTACATTATTAGTATGTTTAAACATATAAAAATGATTAAAAATTTTGATAAATTTTGACAACCTCATTTTCATTGATCAGTAAATTGTAAGCAGTTATTTCATTTTTTAATTTGTCTATAAACAAGTCAAACAGGGCCATAGAGAGGGAAAAGCTGAATTTGAATTGCATGATTAAAATCGCTGATTATCTTGGGTATCAATCCCAATAAATTTGTGTGTATGTTTATGTTACAAAGAATTGAAGTGGAATTCAAACGACTAGAAAAACATTGACAATTTACAAGTTTATTTTTAAATGCGTAGCATTTTTTTAAGCGACCGTTTTACTTAAAAACTCTTAGATTAATTTTATTTATGTTGTTTTTTAAAACATTTTTTTTTATTTAAGAAAGGATAACGATTTGTTTAATTTAGCTTTTTCTCCAAATATCTTTTATGGAAGTTAAAAATATTTTATGTATCTGAGTGTCAATCAAATCTTTAGAAACTTAGGTAAACTTGTTAAAGACAAAATAATATAAATATATGTCATTTGTTTTAATTGTAAAAATTTATAAAAAAATAATTATATGTACATCAAGTTTAAGAGCCACTAAAATACCGCTTCAAAAAAATTATTATATATTTAGTGAAAATGTTTAAACGTACATAAATGATCATCAAAGAAAGATATCAATAATATTCTTAATTAATGTCACTTTGACTATACCAAAGCGTTTGATGTAACTAATCTTTAACATAAGTTAATATGAAACATTAAATAAAATTAGTGAAACTAAAAGTAGTTATAAAAAATCTATGTATACTTATTAACAACTTAAGAAACTAAAGAATGTAGCTGTTAAGTATTTTTTATGTAAAATTAAATATGTTGAAAAATCTCCTAAACTTTATCGAAAAAATCATCCAATTATGTTATAAAAATCATTTGTATCTTTCTGAAGATTGCAAAAGCATGAAACTTTAAGTTAAAGATAAATAAAATTGAAGTAAAAAATGTTGTTTTACTATAAGATATTAACAAAGTATATATGTACACCTATGTATAATATTGATTCGCCCCTGGCCTCTAGGGAAGGCTGGGGGAGGTAGGAATAAAGCTTAAAACCACACAAAGACAATTATAAAGCTTCCCTAAAAAGTATAACATACTGAGACCAGCAATTTCTTTAGATCTTTAGAGAGAAAAATTACTTTACTACTTTATCTTATAGGTTGTATGATTCTTGCTATTGTCTAGATCAGAAAAAGTTACATAAAATAAGTAGAAAGAAGAAATGAGTTAAAGTTTGGGTTGAACAAGGAGCTTTTTATCCAATAGTAAAAACTGTATAAAGAAATTAATGAGACATGATCTAAAAGACTAATATGAAACCTTGGTTTTTAACGAAATAAAAAATGAGTGAGTATAAGAAAACAAAGAAAATTTCAAAATTATAAATTAACAATAATTAAGTATATTAGTCAAAAAAAAGTTTATAAAAATAAGAACAATACAGACATATCAAGACAATGACCTACAAGTGACTGTTAGAGTGGCTCGCTACAAAAAATTGAGAAATGCACTTTGCCACATACACATTCACAATAAAAATTGGGTAATTCTCTATAACAGAAACCTGAACAAACTTCGATGTACGCAGGGGATATATGGTGCCTCCCACAAAACAACTTTACATACACCCAAAAAGGTAAGGACTTTCTAAGGTTGCAAAAAAAAACTCCAAACAGAATATAATCTGAATCGTTGAAAAATTCTTTAATATAAATTTAAAAGGACAGATTGTTGAAATTTTTAGGTTTTATTTAGTTTGCTAAAAAGGCCATTAAATTTACACCTTATGAATCTGGCCCATTTTAATTAGTATTATAGTTTAAAGTTTCTGAAATAATTATTGTTTCCCTATTAACGTTACTAATTTGGTCAATTTTTTATTCTACCTTTAAAGGTTATGTAGGAGAATTTATATGATTTTTGAAAATATTAGATGGTCAGGTTATTGTACTTAAACATGATCCAATTCTGAGATCCATACATTCATACACACTCTGTTAATAAGAATCATTCATTTCATTATATAATACTTTGAAAACTTCTTTTTTTCTAAAAAAAAGTTATACATTAGAATAATTATTTATTATTTTTAAAGAAAACTAACCTCTTACTCTGATCTGTTTTCTATTGAAAATTTAATAATTGATTTAAAGTATACCCTACTTTTTTATTGCTTTTAATCTGAGTATTTCCATTAGCTCTAATTAAAGAAAGAAAAAATGTATGGGAACAAGGGTAGGGGGAGGAGAGGAAAACATAACACATATTAATCTACTAGAGTTGGCTCGATATAACTATCTCGCTATTGGCTAGTTACCTATTATGATCTTATAGAACAATTTTGTTGTCACCCTATAGGTTAGAAAATATAGTAAAAAAATTTAAGATAAGATAATTTTCTTGGAAAATACTTGCCCAAATTGGTTTTACATTTCTTAGAATCTTTTTAATGTATTGGCATGATTTAATAACAAATTTAAAATTTAATTTACTAACCTTTATAAACTAAAATTTTAATTCATACACTTTATTTCACCCTCTCTTTAGATTTAAAAAGAAAGACAACATCAAATATGTTTTTTGAAAACATGTTGTGTTCATCACAACATGTTGTAATATAAACAGAGGTAGGTTCTTATACAAAGAATGCTGTGTTAATGCAGAGAAGGAAAAGAAAGGTGAAGGTCTTATGATTATATGGCTATTTTGGTTAGGGATTAGGTTTCAGATATCAAGTTTCAACTGGTGTGGTTCAAGACCCACCACTGAAACAATATTTTGTTCAATCTATATATACTTTAGCATTTAAAATAAGACTGTTGAACAAATACATATTTATCATAATGAAATAGCTCTTTTGGTTAAGGCATCAGGTTTCAGATGTCTAGGATGGTAGTTCAAGACCCACCATTGAAACAATATTATTTTCAATCTTATATACATTGGCATTTTAAAGAAGACTGTAAAACATATATATATGAAATATATCAGATTTCAGATGTCAAGGAGGGTGGTTTGAGACCCACTGCTGAAACAATATTTTTTTCAAGGTTATATACTTTGGCATTGACATTTGGCATTGACACTTTGACTATAAAACATATATTTATGTCTTATACTTTGACATTTAAAATAATACTGTTGAAAACATACATATTTCTCATGATGAAATAGCTCTTTTGTTTAAGGCGTCAGGTTTCAGATGTTAAGGAGAGTGGTTCAATACCCACCATTGAAACAATATTTTTTCCAATCTTATATACATTGGCATTTATAAGAAGACTGTAAAACATTTATTAATGTTTCATGCTGAGGTAGCTCTTTTGCTTAAGGCGTCAGATTTCAAATGTCAAGGACGGTGGTTCAAGACACACAACTGAAACAATATTTTTTCAATATTATATACTTTGGCATTTAAAATAACACTGTTGAACACAAACATATGTCTCATGCTCATGTCTCAAGTATGTTTTTTGGTTAAGGCAACAGGTTTCAGATGTCAAGGATGGTGGTTCAAGACACATCACTGAAACAATATTTTATTCAATATTATATACTTTGGCATTTAAAGTAAGACTATTGAACATACATATATGTCTCATACTATATTTGCTCTTTTGGTTAAGGCAACAGGTTTCAGATGTCAAGGATGGTGGTTCAAGACACACCACTGAAACAATTTTTTTTCAATATTATATACTTTGGCATTTAAAATAAGACTGTTGAACACTCATATATGTCTCATGCTAAATTAGCTATTTTGGTTAAGGTGTCAGATTTCAGATGTCCAGGAAAGTGGTTCAAGACGCACCACTGAAACAATATTTTTTCAATATTATATACTTTGGCATTTAAAATAAGACTGTTGAACATAAACATATGTCATATATTATATACATTGGAATTTAAAAGATGACTGTAAAACATATATTAATGTTTCATGCTAAGATAGCTCTTTTGCTTGAGGCGTCAGATTTCAGATTTCAAGGATGGTGGTTCAAGACACACCACTGAAACAATATTTTTTTCAATATTATATACTTTGGCATTTAAAGTAAGACTGTTGAACATATATATATGTCTCTTACTAAATTTGCTGTTTTGGTTAAGGCAACAGGTTTCAGATGTCAAGAATGGTGGTTCAAGACACACCACTGAAACAATATTTTTTTCAATATTATATACTTTGGCATTTAAAATAAGACTATTGAACACTTACATATGTCTAATGCTAAATTAGCTCTTTTGGTTAAGGTGTCAGATTTCAGATGTCAAGGAGGGTGGTTCAAGACACACCACTGAAACAATATTTTTTCAATATTATATACTTTGGCATTGAAAATAAGACTATTGACCTCTCACATATGTCATTTATTATATACATTGAAATTTAAAAGAAGACTGTAAAACACATATTGATGTCTCATACTAAATTAGCTCTCTTGGTTAAGGCAACAGTTTTCAGATGTCAATGATGGTGGTTCAAGACACACCACTGAAACAATATTATTTTTAATATTATATACTTTGGCATTTAATATAAGACTGTTGAACACTCACATATGTCTCATGCTAAATTAGCTTTTTTGGTTAAGGCATCAGGTTTCAGATGTCAAGGATGGTGGCTCAAGACACACCACTGAAAGAATATTTTTTTCAATCTTATATATTTTGACATTTACAGTAAGACTAAAACAATAAATCTACAAAACATGCATACCCCTGTAGAGATTTGGAGGTTTGGTGAGAAAATAATTTGTTTTACCACTGATATTTGGTTTAATGGATGCAAGATCAAGTCTCACCAAAAACAAATTAAAAAAATATTTTAATATTTTATGTGACTGTATAATGTATAATGTAAATGATTAAAAATATTTTAAAATTTTGTATTACTTATTATCTCAGACAGTGAAAATTAAATTTAGTGTTTGGGTAGTTTTGAACTGAAGCTCTCTGAATGGAACCTTATCTCTACCCCTGAGCTACATTGACAGACATGGAAGAATGTGAAATTCTAAAGTATACTATAAGAAATAAGTTTTTGTTTACATTGTCTATTTTCACATCTGATAATTGGTCTCCAATATAGCTCATTTATAGAATGTTGGTTTCCTTATCCGTATGTTGTGGGTTCGAGGCTCTCCGAGAGGGGCAGGGATTTTATTGTTGTTAAAAATTGGGAGTTTCTGTGTAGTAAAAGTTGTCGCAAATATAGGTATTAAATAATACAAAGTAGAACGATGTCTGCCTGTCTGTCTGTTTGTTTGTCTGTTTGTCTGTTTGTTTGTAGCGAAGGATATCGCTAACCGCTGAACCGATTGGGTTCTCCTTAACAGGGTAGCTTCTCATAGTTCCCGGGAAGGTTTATAACTATTTTCTTGGGGGGTGGGACACCCCCAACCCCCCCAAAAATGAAAAATACCCTCCCCCCCAAAAAAGTTGTCTTTTTAAAACTAAAATTAAAATAGTGGGGTCGACTACCCCCCCCCCCCAAAAAACAAAAAAAAAATTACCCCCCCAAAAGAAATTTTTCTTTTATATCTAAAATACGAAAAATTGGTTTGATCAAACCTCTTGGGGCAACGCCCCTAGAGGCTAGGGGCGAAGCCGCTAGTAAACAATAAAACAAGACTACAATTCCATTCTCCCAAAACAATATTATTTTAGCGACTGCGTCCCTAACATATATTTAGGAGCATTGTAGGAAGGGTAGGGACAAAAGCTACGGACAAAAAACCTTACCACTTTAGAGGCCTCTAGGGGAACTAAAGAAGAGGGGAGTTGAATTCCAACGGCCAATTTTAAAAGAAAACGTTTTTTTTTTAAAGTCTCTATAAATATTTAATTTTTTTCAATTTTTTGTGATTTATCTTGGGAGGGTGGTGGTACCCTCCCCCAAAATAGTTATAAACCTTCCCGGGACCTATGAGAAGTTACTCTGTTACGGAGAACCCGATCGATTCAGCGGTTAGCGAGATCCTTCGGTACAGACAGACAGGCATACACACATCCTGTTACTTTAATATAAGGAAGATACACTTTCCATTAAAACATAAAAACAATTGGCTTAAAATTTTCTTGTATTCTCCATATCTATTAAAATTTGTGACTGAAAATTATTATTATTTGTTTTATATTTACTTATTCTTACTATGGCTGCGCCATCATTTGACATAATCTATTTTGTATAAATGGTGCATTATTTGCCAAATGTACCACTTTTCTGCACTACCTCTCCGATTTTGTTAATGCTCTATATTTTGGTCCGTTGGGTCATTCAAGGATGCTGGATGGCCAAAAAAAAGTTTCAGAGTCCCTGGATGTCTAGATATCTAGCTATCTATGAAGGTAGGTAACAAAAATGTAAAAAACACCCATTTTTTCACAATTTTAAAAATTAATTTTTTCATCAATCTTACATCCAATCTATACATTTTATACACCAAAATGATCGTTTATTCATGTAAAAAGCGCACATAATGCTATTTTGGCCAAAACTCTAATTTTACAGGGTGTCCAACAAAAAGTGTATTTTGGATATCTAGCGTAATACCCAAAATACCTGTCCGAAAAAAATCATTTTTTTTGGCTTAAATCCTGTGTTTTATCTGTGTGCATATGTGGTATATAACGGTTCGGACCACCCGGGACTATAAGGTTGTCAAATTTCACTTTGGGACACCCTGTAAATGTGATTTTTGCGTCTGTAGAGCTAAAACTTGGTCCAAATTGGCTATTTTTTTCAAATTACTCTAATATGTGTCTTAGTATGTTTGGCCATAGTGTTTTCTGACCAGATCAATAATTTCATATTTTTTGGACACCCTGTATTTTCAAAAAAAGAGAAAAAATTTTTTTGTTTTTTTTTAATTTTTTTTCTATTTTTAAGTTACTTAAAACTGTCATATAGATACAGATTTTGACTAATAATAATATTTGCCTATTTTACATTTTTTTACACTTTTGGGACACCCTGTGCATGTTTTTGAAAAATGATGGTTTTTGCCCATTTTTGGGGGGAAGGAGTCGTTTTAGGGCCATAGACTATTTCTTCATTTTTGTAAAACTTTTCAAGACACATCATTTGTTATTTATGCAAAAACCGCAAAAACCGAACCGTTTTGCCGTTATTCACCGCCAAATGCGAAATATTTTACGTTTTTGCCGTTCCGGAGGTTGTAATGGGCATTTGTGGTAAGAAAACGTTGATTTATCAAGATCCCTCTTAAATACTTTTATTTAGGTAATTTAATTTACTAAATTTCATATTAAGTAAAATTTTTTGTGCAGCTAACCGTTTTTCGTCAAGATGGATTTCAATTGTTAAAACAAGAAAATTAAGTGAATATAACATAAATAATTGCTATAACATAAGTGATAAAAGAAACATAAATCATGTGCATTTGAAATTCCTTTTGACAAAAATCGGTTGGATATACAAAAAAATTTACTTCACATGAAATTTAGTAAATTAAAATGCTTAAATAAAAGTATTTCACGGTTATCTTGATAAATCAACGTCTTCTTACCACAAATGCCCATTAGAACCTCGGGAACGGCAAAAAACGTAAAAAATTCTGCCTTTGGCGGTGAATAACGGCAAAACGGGTCGGTTTTTGCGGTTTTTGCATAAATAACAAATGATGTGTCTTGAAAAGTTTTACAAAAATGAAGAAATAGTCTATGGCCCTAAAACGACTCCTTCCCCCCAAAAATGGGCAAAAACCATCATTTTTCAAAAACATGCACAGGGTGTCCCAAAAGTGTAAAAAAATGTAAAATAGGCAAATATTATTGTTATTAGTCAAAATCTGTATCTATATGACAGTTTTAAGTAACTTAAAAATAGAAAAAAAAAAAAAAAAAAATTTTTCTCTTTTTTTGAAAATACAGGGTGTCCAAAAAATATGAAATTATTGATCTGGTCAGAAAACACTATGGCCAAACATACTAAGACACATATTAGAGTAATTTGAAAAAAATAGCCAATTTGGACCAAGTTTTAGCTCTACAGACGCAAAAATCACATTTACAGGGTGTCCCAAAGTGAAATTTGACAACCTTATAGTCCCGGGTGGTCCGAACCGTTATATACCACATATGCACACAGATAAAACACAGGATTTAAGCCAAAAAAAATGATTTTTTTCGGACAGGTATTTTGGGTATTACGCTAGATATCCAAAATACACTTTTTGTTGGACACCCTGTAAAATTAGAGTTTTGGCCAAAATAGCATTATGTGCGCTTTTTACATGAATAAACGATCATTTTGGTGTATAAAATGTATAGATTGGATGTAAGATTGATGAAAAAATTAATTTTTAAAATTGTGAAAAAATGGGTGTTTTTTACATTTTTGTTACCTACCTTCATAGATAGCTAGATATCTAGACATCCAGGGACTCTGAAACTTTTTTTTGGCCATCCAGCATCCTTGAATGACCCAACGGACCAAAATATAGAGTATTAACAAAATCGGAGAGGTAGTGCAGAAAAGTGGTACATTTGGCAAATAATGCACCAAATCTATTTTTTTATGTATTTTCCTTTCTGTTTTTATTTTCCTCTATTCTTTCATAAGTGTCATGACGTTGTTATGATATTTAAATAATGTAGAGGTGTTAATTCAAACCTGAACCTTTTTCTAATTTTTCTGATAGTGTTACATTAGCAAGATTTACTAATAAGACTTGATGGGAGATACAGAAAATGGCATGTGTGACGTCATAAAAATTTTAGGGATTTTCTTCAGGGAGTAAGGGAGGGGACAATAGGCAATTAATTCAATTTAAGAGTTTTCAAAGAAAGGCCATGAAATCCAGATTAAGTCAGAAAATTTGGAGGAAATTGCAAAAGGTGTGTTAAACAAATTTAGAAAACTATAAAATAATAAAAAGTTCCAAGAAAAAAAGCAGTCATTTGAAAATTAGATTACCAGTATATCAGACTGACATAACCATTCTGTAATTAATTACTAGAAAAATCTCCCTGGAACTTGTTCAACCAATATTCCTAGATTTTAAATGCCAATATACACAAGAATTAAATTTAGATTGTTAGATTAGGATCCTTAGATTGTTTATTACACAAATATCACAACAAGTTTTTATCTATGAAATGATATTTTTGGAGAAATTTTTTATACAGCCAGATCATAACAAATTCTTCCGTCTGCTATAACCAAAACCTACTCAGCAAGTTTTTACCGTGCTAGTACCCAAACTTAGTCAGAAACTGCTAAATTCTTGCACATTCCCTTTAAGCCAGTACCCAAAGTCTGAGACTCCTAAAAATTTAATATTCAATCTATTGTCCACAACTTCTTGGGTTTTCTATTCCACTTCTCCTCTCATCCTTACTTTTTAGATGTATTTATGACGTCCCACATAACACTTTCCGTATCTCCATCTTGATGTCGTATTGACAATGTTTTAGTTATGTATTTAATTTATTAAATTGAAAATTTTGAAAAAAAAGTTTTTTTGCAGTATTGATTAAACATTTGATCATGAATACTGTTTAGCGCTTTTATAAAGGTGTGAAATCACTTCTGCTTCATGGAATAGCAAATATATGTTGTGTTTAAGAATTTAATTTAATAAATGGGGATGTGCCAAGGGTGGGGGTAAAGGGGTGTTTAACCCCTTCAAACCTTGAAACCCCTTATTTTACAACCTTAAAATCTTTAAAAATTAGATACCCCCCTTAAACCTTTGAACCCACTAAATTTACCCACCTAAAAATAACTTGGACGTTCCTGAGATGTGCTGTAATAATATTTTTTACTGATTTTTTATTCTATAATACATTTTGTAGAGGTGAATGAATACTTTTTGTGAATAGAATCATATGCAAACGAAAAGATGGGTCTTTATTACCACCAGAAATCTTTATTGCTATTAATGTGGAAGACTATAGCGAATATGATTATACTATTATTAGAACTAATTTCTTATTGTTGTTAAAAAAAATATATTTGTAACAAATTCCTCAATTTTTAAAGAAAAATAAGCAATCAAGACTGTAACATTTGACACATTAAGGGAAGACTTTGGTAATGAAATTAATTTTGAATACAATTTCTATGAATAAAAAAAAGATTTATAACAATTTTGTTAGTCCCTAGGGAAAGCTGTCTATAATACGATGCGATAAATTACTTTTTAAACATATTCAATTTCATTTATACTTCAGGACTTACAGGAATAATATTTAACATTTAATTCAGGTTGCTTGTTAGACTGATTTCAGCGGTGATGATTGTTCACATAATAAAAAGGTTAAAAGAAATGCATTCAGGGGCGGCTTACGATTTTTACAACAGAATTAAAAACGCATGAAATTTATTTTTTTATATTTTTAACTTGAGTTTAATTTTATTTTTAAATTAATATTAAATTTTCCCTTATTACAATTTACCATTCAGCTTTAAGTTTAGCTACAAGCCCTCTATCAAGAGGTCTTACATATAAAACCGTGTTATGTAATATCTGCGCTTCCTAAATAAAAACTACAAAAGAGCAGAGATGAACGACCTAAGACAATTTTTTATCAAATGTTTTTCCTATATCTTTTTTACTCAGAATTATAAACAGATTAATCTTTTTATAGAATAATTATGAATATTGGGATAGAGTTGTAGAAAAATGGTTATTTATCGTACCGTATTATTAACAGCTTTCCGCGGATATTGAAATTAAAAATTATAAAATAAAAACCATTTTTTTAGCCCCGAGGCTAGCCAAGTTTAACAAAGTTAATGGTTTTATTTAAATAGTCTTGGAAATGTCTATAACTCGATGTTTTACATAATTTTTTAGCATGGCTGAGAAACAGTTCTAATTAATCGGTTTTGAAACAATCCTGGAATAGTTATTTCTCGCATCGTATTATAAACGGCTTTCTGCGAATATAGAATGTACAATTATAAGATTAAAACCATTTTTTAGCACCGAGGTGCCGAAGGCACCGGCTAAAAAAAACTGGTTTTAATCTTATGATTGTACATTTTTATATTCGTAGAAAGCTGGATATAATACGATGCTAGACATAGTTTTTTCGTATGGATGAGAACCGGTTTCTATCCACCGGATTCGAATGAATACGACAATTATATTATTAGCATTTTGGTTTCTTAAATTTAGGGATTTTTTAGTTCAGAGCCCCTTAGTACTTGGGTCGCATCCGCTAGAATCATATAAAGTTTTTTTTCCACATTACCCCTTTACAGTCGGGCCCCTTGCCGCACCTTAATCAGTCGGGGGGGGGGGCGTTCAACGCCCCCCCTTATTATCTCAGTTCCTATTAGAGCTAGAGGGCTAAATTTTTTTGTGCAAGTCCTCTGTTTGATAATGAATTTCCGACCTTTTATAAGTCTAAGTCAATTTTCGCTTCCTTCACCCTTTTATTTAACAACCTTTGTTTTTAGGTCCTTTTTTACTTAAAAATTTCAAACGGCTGTAATTTTCTTATTTTTAAAGCTAGAAGAAAATTTTTTTTCCAGAAAATGTTTATCTTTATGTAAATTTTACATTAGAAATATCAAAATATAAATTTCAGCGGCCGCAGCTGTACTTGGCAGCTGCCAGCCGCCGCAGTCGGCGGTCGGCGGGAAAACGGCGGCGGATCTTCATGAAATTTTAATATGTTATGTAGACATCTAAGAAAAGCTTAAGTTTAAAATTTGAAGTCTCTAAGTCAAAAATTGCGGCCACAGGAGCCTTTTAAAGATTTCTGGAGACCTGGAGGATCAGGACCTGCAGGATCATACCTGGAACCTGAAAGTGACTTGAACACCTGTATTTCATATAAGGATGTACTACTAGAGGATTTTTTAGTATTTTGGTATGATAAAATGCTTTGTTTTAGTCAAAAAAATATTTTTGCTCTTTACCTGGATGACCCTGCCAGGTTTGCTGGCATCCTGTGCCCGCCAGGATGGAGATATTCAAAAAATTCCAACTCTCAGTTATGTGTCATACCCATACTTAAAAAGTCAAGCAGTTTGGGCTCTTCATCTTTCACACACAGAAAATGAGATAGAAAAAACCGGAGGGGGGGGCGTTCAACGCCCCCCCCCCCCGACCGTTAAGGGTTAAGATCTTGAAAACCACCAATTTTTGTTATCTATGTATGAAATAATGTTGATCTATGATATTATTCTTTATGGTTGTTCTGTACAAAGTATAAAGTAATCAAACTCGTCTTTCATTCATGACCATTTTTATTAAAGCTATCTAGTCGACATAAACTTTTAATCTAAAAGGTATCAAATTCAACAGATATATAAAATTTCCAATGTAGGGTTGCGAAAAGTTTGAACAATATTTTTGATGCATTTTTTTAAAAAAATGTTTGATTTGTAATTTGCATATTAAATATTTTTTTTACAAATACTGAAAACATTGTATGAAGCAGATACACATAAAAATGACAATTTCATGTAGTTTAAATTCTATAATGTTTTCAACGGTATGATTGGAATGCGTTTTGTTTTACTGAGGGAACAAGGAATGCTTGAACAAGAATATAGGATAAAATTCTAAACAAGGATATGTTGATGAAAGATAAATATGTTCAAGTTATACATATAAATGATTTGTTCTTATGAGAAAAAATTGAGGCTTTAGAATAGATTACAGATAATGCAAAACTAAGAAATTTTGAAGCCTTCTTTTTTGAATGCTTTTATACAACTTTTTATTTGTGTACAAATTGTAGTGCTCGGTACCTTAATCCGCATACAGCCGCAAGTACAGTACGCGGATAGTTTGAGACACCAAATGCTGCAAGGGAGGCTTCTTATAATAAGATTACGGCGTAGCAACTTGCAAACTCATTCAGACTAAGTCACCATGGCTGCTGCCGTTGAATTTAAATTTGCGGCCAGGCGCGGTTGTCAACAATTAGAATTCAATTAGACATGTAGTTAGACTGTAAACTCAAAAACAAGAAAAAGTATTTATATAACTAGCGCAGAACTCATGTATAAGATTTATTTAAATTTAACATAAATTCTTTTAATAAAAGGTTATTACATTTTTCCTTTTTGGTAAAAGTGACTTTTTTGACAAAACAAGAATTTTTATTTAATACAATATCTTCAAGAAGTACTGACAATATTACATAAACTTTGTCTTCATTCATAGAGAATCTTTGTTGCATAAAAGGTAGCCCAAATCTGTTAAATCTAATTTAAATAGCGCAAATGCAATTGTCTAGAAATAAGTGTAGATTCTTACTTAAACCGTAGCTTTTTCGCAGCAAAGCTAGTAAATGATTTTAGTGCATTCGTAAGTCCGAAGAAATACGTTTATATAAAAACTTTAACAAACACAAACCCGAAGATTCATTTCTTTTACTTTTTATAAAAATTGAAGTATTTCAGATTTTTTTTTTAATTTGACTACATAGTTTTCTCTTTAAAATAGCATTCATTTAATTAAAATCTCGCTAAGCTGAAAATGGAATTGATTCCCCTTGTTTTGTGTTTAAATTAGTCACTTTACTAAAAACAACATTATGTGGTAGGTTATAAAAAAAGGTTTTTTTTAAGAATTAGGGACTAAATAGTACTATATGAAATAAATATTTTTGAATTCACAATGCCAACGAATGACAGTGGATTTAATATGATAATAGCGAAGCAATAGACAAAATTTTAAAATTTAAACATGATGAAAAATAGTCCTAGATGCAATTCGATTGTTTTATTGTTTAAGTACTAATTGTATGTAATAGAAATAGTATTTCTTAAAGACTTTTTCAGTTCAGCATGTATCAAGTATTGTGAATTCGCGCTGCAATTGTCGACTTTTTGTTCAATATCAGCCATTCAACAGACTTTTTTTCGTACCCCTTTAGTTGGTATCTAACCCAGTCTCAAAAATATAAATAAAACTTCAATGAAATTTGCCAAACAATCAGTTCAGCCATTTATAAAATTTTAATTGGCTTATTTTTTTTAAATTTAGATTTTTTTAAATTAAAAAAAAATATTTTAGGGGGAAGGGGCGGCGATCCCCCTTCCCCCCCATAACCTAATTTTTAGTTTTAAAAAAATATCCTTTTACTTTATTATAAGGATTATTGACAAACATATTTAAACGTTTTCATTACAAACAATCCACTTTTCTGTCATTTATTTTAATTACAAAAGAATTTATCGACGTAATTTATTACAAATGACAAAGTCTTTGTTTTATTTTAACTGGAAAATAAAAGAAATTTTGTACAGTATGCGAAAAAGTAATTTTCAGTTCAATCTACATATTTTCCAAAGGTAATTTCAGACAGAGAGGTTAAGTTACCAATAAGAAATAGTTTTAGCTACAAATTTATATAAATCCTACAAAGCAACTAATAGCGCCTTTAAAAAATGACTCAATACAATGACTGATAATAGGCCAGTATACACTTTACCATTGGTTAATTAAAATGTATACTGGCCTATCATTAGTCATTGTTATGTATGAAGTCTTTTTTATAGACACCATAAGCTACTTATAATCCTACGTCGAAAAGGTTAACCATAACTTTGTTGACAAATATTTTTTTGTTGACTGTTCAGTTCATAAAAAAAAACAATTATCTTGATGTAAAATCTTAATTTTAATCAACTTTGATATTAAATTCCTAATCATGTAATTGAGGGTCTATTATAAATCTCAACTACTTTTTAAACAAATTGGACACCTAGTAATTTTTTCCCTAAAATCAAAGCTGCCGTAAGGAGAAAGAGAAATTCTAAAGGAAAATTTTGATAATTGAGAAAATTCAATTTCTATCAAAGAATAATTTTAACATTAGCATGGGATAGGTATTTCTTAAACTCATCATCTATAATTTGTATGATTAGTATATAAGAATTTGTCAAAGTTTCAAAAAATATTATTTAATTAATCTAAATGTATCATATTTTCTTTTTACCACATTTTTAACTCTTGTTTTTTTTTAATTTCTAAGCAAGTTGATTAACATCCTAGCTAAAACGGCAACATCCACACCAGCAGATTTTTATCAGTGAGTCAATTAATTCTCCACGTCACACCAATTTCTAATTTCTTAGGAGCTCAAAAATGTAAAATTAATCTCGCAAATTCCTTCAAAATATTTCAACCATAAAAATCAGGGATCGGAAGCCTCACGTAAGCCGCGTGTAAGCCTCAGTGAAATCGTGATTTTATCACTATAAAATTCAGCTGGATGTATAAAACGGCTCTTTAGAAGACAATCCTTCTTTCTTAAATTTTTTTCTTCTGCTCACAAGCAGGTTTAAAACTGAGGCTTATGCGCGGCTTACGTGAGGCTTCCGATCCCTGATAAAAATAGATATTATTAGAATTAGATGTGTTAACATGTCATCAAGCTAATATCTTATCCATTTTTATAAAAGCAGAAATATAATATATTTTGGTTTTGACACTCTAAAAAACGTAATGTATAATTCCATATTCCCCTCTTGGTAATGATATCATAAAAAAAATTGAAGTTTAAATTTTTACCCCCCCTCCAAAAAGAAAAATAATTTAAAAAGCTTGGACGCCCTTGCCTATATGATATAATGATTACTCCCCCCTCCCTAAATTAAAAGCTTGGGCGCCACGGTGCCAGATAAATAACAAAAAAAACATTTTAAAAATTTTGATGAATAAGTTATCCATTTCTAATATCTATTGCCAAGATACTTCAAGTCTGAAGTCCATAATTTCAAATTTGGATTAGATTTCATTTTAAATGATAAAAGACACTCTCTTTCTCTCTCTCTCTCTCTCTCTCTCTCTCTCTCTCTCTCTCTCTCTCTCTCTCTCTCTCTCTCTCTCTCTCTCTCTCTCTCTTTCTCTCTCCATCTCTCTCTCTCCATCTCTCTCTCTACTATTTGATAATTTGTAAGTGTTCAAAACTTCTACATAAATTTAGGTTTATGTAAGTCATTTAAAAAAACAGGAGTTTTTTTTTCTGTTAATGAAGAAAATATAAATATGTAAATTGTTAATATGTTTTTTCTTAATTTAGCCTAAGAATTGAACACACTATATTTCATATTGTGTTTTATATTATAGAATATTTTATTAGGTTGGTCACTTAAAATGCTGGTTTATTGGGATCCTGGGCCTGCAAGAATGGAGATGTTAAAAAAAATTCCAATGCTCTCAGTTATGTATAATAATTTTAAAAGTCGGAAATAGTCTCTTTCGTGGCAACGCCCCTTAAGGGGCGATTCGTCGCATTTTTAAAATGGCTTTTTGAAGGTTATTCTAGGTTAGGTTAGGTTTTATTGGGTTAGGTGATAATAATTAAAAAAAAAATTACTTTACCTAATCCATGTAACAGCTTCATAAGTAACAAACTGGACATAGCAGTGTAGTAAAGCAGTTTCACCAGCCTAATAAATAAAAACATTATTCAGTACTGTACACATTACAACATCATTCTGCTTTTCATATAACATTAGGTATATAATTAACACTAAAGGTTCAGGTTCCAGGTATGATCCTGCAAATTTAGATCCTTAGAGTATCTAAAACTTTTAACTAATGTGAACTAAAGACTTTTGTAGTGTAGTGGGGATTACCCTCACGCATTTTTTGTTATTATAAAATTTAAAAAGTTTTTAAACGGAAGGGAAATACTTTTTAGTGAGAGTGGTATCGCTTTTTCTCAAATGGTAGTGATCATATTTCCCCTCAGAATATCATAAAACCTTTCCTCAAAATATTAAATATTAGTTAATTCATTCAAATGTATTTAAAGTGTAAATAATCTTTCATGTTTAAAAAAATCTTTTATGTTGTTTTATACAAACAAACAAAAAAATGTAAAAGAATGCATTTACTTCCATAATATTTGGGCTCTTAATTTTCTCTCTATTTTAGTTTAAAAGTAAAATTACTTTTATAACTCACTTAAATAATTATATTCTATTCAAATTTTGAAATTAATACTTAAAATTAATTTTTGCATCAAGTTAAAATGAAATTGGATATAACAAGCAAACCATTTTATTAGTAGCCCGCTATTCTAATTCTAAAAAATAGAAAATGTATGTAAGTACTTTTGTATCACTTATTAATGTTAAAATCAGTTTTATGGTGCATCTTATGCAATATGTACACCAGTTTTATTATTGGAAAAAAATCACACAAAATGCTAATCTAAAATATTTTTTTATTATAATAAAATTATTACAAGGACTAAAACTGTAACTTTATCATTAGGTAGCTTTGCTACTAAACATAAAAGAAAATGTAATGAAATTGTTGAACCATTAATAATGTTAAAAGATGTGAAATGCAGCTTTTTATACAAAATTTTAAGATTGGGGCAACATTTGGTTGGTAAATGCAGTTTTATTAGACCTGTAAAGTATTTCACTTCTGAGTTAAACAAAAAAAACTTCACTTATATGCCAATCCTATGCAGTTTCTCTATGTAAGCATAATATTCATTTCATTCACCATACCATAGCACACACTTTTTCAACAACATGAACAGACACACACATAAAATTTATATGTAACAAAAGGTATCACATAATTTTTGCTTGAATTATTTCATATAAACATAAAATATCTATCTTTCCAGCTAAGAATTACTGTAATTTAGTTTATTGTTCGTTTTTAAGTTAAAGCTAAAGCTGTGTGATTGACTTGAAATTATTCCTAATTTTCAGAAAATGATAGTATAAATTTCTGGCAGGTTCTTAGCTATTTGGGGAGGGATAGTCATTTCCCCTAAAAGATCAATCTCCCTTATTGAACGGATCTAACAGCTCAGCCTTACTCGGAAAAACTTGTCAAATATTTAAACTTTTTCCCCCGCTTTCTTTTCCTTTCTAGGCACAATATGGAAAGATTTGTGATCTCATGAAGGAAGTCAAGTTAAGCCTTCATTAATTAGAGATTGAAAGATTAATATAATTAGCTTGATGGGTGGATTCATATATCATTAAGCCAACATTCATTTATTAAAATTAGGAAGTAGGTAGGGCTGCAAGCAATAGGTAAATCGTAAAATGAGTATTTTTTATATCAATTATGACAACATCCATAAAAGCGAAACTCTGAAACGGTAGGAAAAACGAACATTAACATATGTAGAGTGTAGGAACTGAATAAGCGAAATATAAATTATAAGTCTAAAAAACTGAAAGTAAAGTTTTGCAAAACTGTTTTAATACAGGATACTGTGAAAGGATATACTTACTTATTTAGAACTTGATTACAGGAATGCTTCGCTAATAACATTGTAAGTTATTGTTATGGAAATCAATATTCCAAAAATCAGATGAATAGGATAATCATATCATACAAAAATTTGTTGTCAATAAAGTTAAAAATTAGCATGTTTTAAATTGACTTTTTGGTAACGATTATAGAGTTGCTACGCTTCCTGCGAAAATACTCTTATTAGTGGTTTTCCAAAACTTTTTTATCTTTTATTGAACTATCTTTAGATCCATGGCATGTAGCTAGGCACTTTTTTTATACCATTAGATATATTATCTTGTATACTTTTTGCAGATAATTACTTTTTATAATCATAATACTTTTTTTATTTTATCCTACACTAAAATGTATTTTGAGTATGAGTAAGATTTCGTAAACAGATTGAGTGATCGTTTCACAGTTTTAGGGTAAGTTATTTCTTGGTACAGGGCAAGTTTTAGTCTGTTCTGATTAAATTATGTTTATTGTTAAATTATATATAATTTATTTTAAACAATGATTACAGCACAATTTCCGATATTTTATTGGACAAAATAGCTGTTAAGCCTTTTAGAATATATTTGGCTATTCTTATAAAGGTGATTTCTGGTATAAACTAGAAATAGGTGGAAAGCTACTGTGAAAATACGACGAAACGCCCCTTAAGAGGCGTTGTTACGAAAGGAAATATACCCGTGATTTCTCTTAGGGAAAATATACTCCTATGAAATATCTATAAACCTTTCCTTGACCTATAAGAATATCAAGTGTAAATGAGAATCATATCGGTGCAGGGGTTATCAAAAAGACGGACAGGGTGCATTATTTGCCAAGTGGAACACTTTTCTGTCCTACCTATCCGATTTCGGTAATTGTCTATATTTTGTTCCGTTGGGTGATTCAATTTAAAATTTTCAAAATTGTAAAAATGTTTTTTTTTGGTTTTTGTTTCCTACCTTCATAGATACCTAGATATCTAGACATCCAGAGACTCTGAAACTTGTTTTGGCATTTTTTGGCATTTTTTGCCATTTTTTGCCATCCAGCATCCTTGAATCACCAAACGGACATAAATATAGAGTATTACCGAAATCGGAGAGGCAGTGCAGAAAAGTGGTCTACTTGGCAAATAATGCACCATAGACATCCTGTTTCTTTTATAAAAGGATTTAATAGATTATAAAACTAAACTACTTCTCACCTGAACTTTTACAAGAGTACGAGAGGATGGACTAATCTTAGGCAACATGACAACATTTCCACAAATACCTAAACAAAATATTTTAATTTTGAAGAAAAAACTTTTTTCTTATGTTTAATTATTTCTTTCACTTTTACAAGAACCTAAAAATGTGAGGAGGTCTTCAATTGATTAGAAAAATACATATAATAACAGTTTAAAAATTCAAATAAGATTACCACTAATCAAGTATTATTTAATTATTAAATAAGAATATTACACAACTCGAAAAGATGGAATGAATTAAAAGTTGAATACTATACTATACTACTAAAATAAATGAATAAAAGATAATACATACAAACAGTACATACACAGTTGGAACAGAAGGACATATATTTATAATTATTGATTAATTGGTTTAAGTCATTTAATGCAGGTTTTAAATTTGAATCTTTTTATCTAAAAAGGGATAACTTGTAAATAAAAGTACTAAACATACTCTTTTACTAAAAATCAACGCCCTTAGGCACTAAGACTCTAGGGGCAACCGAGGGATGAATACCTCCACCTTCAATATTAGTTTTAAAAATAACCCATTTTTGGATGTTGGTTTCAAAAGCTGATCTAGTCAAGCGGTTAGTAAGATCCTTCGCTACAGACAGACTGACACCCTGTTCCTGACGTCCTGAAAGTCTTGCTATTAAAATGTTAATTTTCTTTTGGGTGTTACTCTAAAACTACCCTTTTGTTGAATTAGAAAGGACATTCAAGTATTGTTTTCATTAGAACCAATTCTCAGCAATACTGAAAAGTCATGTAGAGCATCGTTTTTCCCCTAGTATTAAAATCGTGAAATAAATACCAGTTTTGTTACCCCGGAACTTCATCCTCTCGGGGATAACAAAACTGTTTTATCTTATAATTTTTCATTTCAATATTTGCGGAAAGCTGTCTTAATTTGTAATGAATAAGTAACAAAGAAGAAGTACATACATAAATACATTATCTCAATAAATCCTAGGAGTATCGATCCTTATCCTTGACTACAATATAGAAGCAATAAATTCCAACCCAACACAATTCTAAATAATTTCATTTAACTTAGTTTTCAAAGCTCTGATTTCAATTAAGCCTGCAGTTATAATTGTAGGTTCTGCTAACCAGGGAGGCAAAAGATAACAAATCTACAACCCTTCTTTACCCCAATATTTCCAAGGTATGAAAGGCTAAATTTGAGGTAAGAAAAAATTCTAATCCACTGGCATATCCTTTCTCCCTGAGTTATACACATACACAGCAGTACACATAATATAAAAGTTTGAAGTGCGTAGCCTCTCTATAGTTTTATAGTAATATCCCCTACAACTATGATAAATATCTATGAGTCATCATTTAAATATATGAAACATAAGAAATATATGATAAAATTGTACATTAAAAAAGGGTATATAGCATTAAAGTAATATATATAGAGTGATAAATAGCTATGAAACCATTATCCCTTTTCAAAGACCCCTGACGCTGCAGAAGGTTGTTTATTGATAGAAATTTTGCTTTCTCACTTAGCTGCTAGAAAGCTCATAAGCTGTCATTGGAATAAGATTTGAAGGAACTTTACTAATTAATCAAAACCACCATATATTTTGGTATAAGGATTTGGGGGACCTTTATTATTAATTAAAGTCATGTGACCTAATGTACAAGAGTTAAAACAATTAAATCAAAAGATTTTAGTGTAAAACTATTTGTAAATATGAGTATAAGAATAAGATATTGTTATCAACGACAAAAAATAAATGTTTTGCCTAGTTTTTGTAAAAATTTAGAGCATATTTATCATTTATAATCAATGCTATCTTTTCAAAAGTGTTTCCATTAATTTGATTGTGTTTTGTAAGCAAAACTTGTTTTTTATTATTTGTACTGTGTAATTTTATTTGAATATTTAATTCAAAGATAGCAATTATTTAAAAAAATAACCTAAGATGAATGTCGGAATTTTCTTATTAAACATAATAATGTATATATAATTAGAATAGTAAGACCTTGAAAATAAGCAAAAAATTATTATATGATAATTATCAGTAAATATAACAGAATTTAAACGTAATTATTAAAAAGCTAGCTTCCAAAAATAATAATACATTTTTTATTCAAATACTATAGTACATTCTAACAAGGATGATGATATCAAGTTTAGCAACATTTAACAAATATGTCTTTAAAAATCAGTTGATTTATTTCATGAAATATTCAAAATGTATACAGATTTTTATGATTTTCAGGAATTTAAAATAATTACATTCATTTGGTAACTGTAAAAGCAGAGTATAGCATGTATAGTGTCATAAATGAGCTACAATTTTAAATAATTTACATTTATTTATTAGGATGTAAAATCCTTTTATAAAAGGCAAATACAGATTGATTTTAATTGCAAGTTCATTGAAAAAAAATTCGGACTTTCTGATGGATAGACAAAGTGAATTATAGAGTAGCTTCGCTACTAAATACAACATATACACAGACATGCGCCCTGGTTCAGTTCACATTGCTATGGACAGTTAAACTATTAAGGAAAGTTGTAAGGAAGAAAGGTATCTATCTAGTACTAAGATAAAGATTTTAAAGCCTCCTAAAGAAAGAAATATATTTTTAAAAACAAATTAAATCTATAGTGTTGTTAACATGAACTTTAATATTGTTATTATAAAAAATGAAAATAATTTCTACTTTCCGAAATAATTGTACTCAAGACAGCTTGTAATGAAATTATTATCCAGATTTTTACGATTTTATAATTTTTTGACAACGCCAAAATTGTTTTTTTGACTTTATTAATTTTAAGATATATGCATTATCTATAAAGGACAAACACAAATACATAATAAATTTTATAGTTAGGGTATTGTTTCTAAAAATGAAAAACCCTGTATAAAACTCAGCCATTTTAGAGTCTAAGCTGTCAAATTTCTTGAGCAATGGGATTGTGTTGGTAGGTCTTTGCGATAGTTCTATATAGTCATGTACCCTTGATCCCTCTATTCTCTAACTTTATTTATATAGCTGAGTCATCTTTAGTAAATACATAAATTCTAAGTCAGCTTAAACTATAAAATATTTAGAATATAAGTTGGAAATATATTGAAAAAAATTGTCCTATGCAGTTTCACCAGCCCTTTTAAAAAAACTAATAACTTTTCAGGCTGATAGCGGCCCAACCGCTTTTAGTCTTTTCTTGTTCTTTTATTGGAGTTAGCATAGAAACAAACGAATTGAAATATATATTAGATTTTTTTATGGGAGGGGGGGGGGGGGAGATGGGTACATGTACTACATATAGAATAATGCAAAATATATTTTGTAAAAGTCCATGCAAAAACATAAGTTTGCAATAAAGTTTGTATTGGCAAATCATACATTACAATATTTTTAGGTCTGCTTCATTTAGTAAGTAATAGGATGTATTTTTATCTATTTTTCATTGAAGTCAATGCTATTTACTAGATGACTGTTAACCCTAAAATAGAAGATCTTTAAAGATAAATTAAACTTTAATTATCTAAATTTTAACTAACAACAATTTAACTTCACAGCAGCATTTTATTATATTTTTAACCAATTAAAATAATAAAAAGTATTAGCCACTTCAGCAATTGTAAACTTATTCTTATTGTCAGGTTTTGATTTTAGACCACCAATTTACTTTATGAAGACGTTAAAAGGGTATAAAAGGTTATAATATAATTTGTGACATTGTTCTATGTATATAAATGTATGTTTAATATCTTTGATCATATTTGCTGTCATCTTATGTCTCATACCTATATTTTTTAGACAAAATGAATTGAAAATGATTGCTAAAATCGAAATATATCTTCACGTCTTAGAATAGTGTATTTTTTAAAAAATATAAATAAAAATATAAAAAACTTTAAAATATAATATATGGCACACGTGAAACATTTAAGGTAAGCATACATTGGTTGTCTGTATTACTCAATGCTTTAGAAGTTTCTAAATAAGATGCCTTTGGCTTTTACCCTTTTGGTTTTTACAGAAAAGTTTGATCGGTCGGTTAAAGCTCACAAGTGAAGTGAACCATACTTTTAATACTTTACCTATGATTTGAAGCAGAATTGTGGTGAAAATCCACCAGTGCAGACAAAACATAACCCCATAGAACTCATCAGGATCCAGCTACCTACATTTGTACACTCGTAAATTTAATGAATAAAATAGCAAAACTCTCCATTTATTTCCATCTTTTCTACGAGTATTTTTTAAATTTTTTATGTAGGCACCACTAAGATTTTTGTCATGATTATTTATGTTCATAACTATGTGTGATGTTTAACTTTTTACAACAACTTTATGTATGATACAATTATCCAAGTTATTGGAATACTGATTCCTAGGACAACAAGGTCCAATATTATAAGCAAAGTATGTCTTTAATTAAATCCTAAAAATGAAAGTATTTCCTTATACAGTATTCTGTATTTATGCTATTCGGCAATAAATTTATGTAAAATTTAGTTTTGACTTACAAATTAATGTTCTGCTTATTAAGTTCTAACACAAAATGTCAGACCTTAATAAGCAGAAGATAAGATTTATTTTTTGCTTGTCCTTCCTTCTGATTTTAGAGCTTCGCTCTTATAGAGGTTGTCATCGTTTTTATATAAATTTTAGAGTGAACCTTGATACGCTTTTGTGGCTAAGAAACCACTTTTTTCACTTTATCACAATAATACTTTTCATTGGGTTTTTGATGAAATGTTATTCTATTTTTCTCCTTACAAAAGAATTATGTTTTTATAGCTTTTAATATAAATCATTAAATTAAGATAAATGTAAATTTTTATAAACAAGCCTTTTTGCTTTTATTTAAGAATAAATGAAAAATAATTTTAAATTTAGATAACGAAATCTATAGGAATTATCAATTTAAAAATCATGAAAACGTTTTAATCAAATAATTTGATTTCTATTTAAACTAACTTTTGTACCCTTAATTTCACTTTAAATCAGAATTATTTATCATTTATATTTTATTTAAATAAAAAATCACTCTCTATTAGATTCTGAAAAATAAATAATTTCTATTCAAAATTAAGAATTAAAATTTCAGTTGAAAACACTAATTCACCTTGACAATAATTGAACAACTTGAAAAAGTATGATGCTAAATTCTAACAGTTGTCATGCACACATATTTACACATAAATACACACACAAAAATCAGAAAAGGATATTTTGTCCTTAAAATTACAACCCATTTATTTAGTATTAATTCAAAATTTTATGAAAACAAACATCAACGCGTTTGCTTTTTCTTATTAAAACTAGATGGTGGCAAAATAGTTTTATTCGGATGAAGTATCTCTATCTGCGGTAGAATACATACATTTCATAAACCCTTTCACATTCTGTACAATTAACATAGAGTCGAAGCACTAGCCCAACACTGTTTTGCAGAATTTTAGCAGTGAACAGTGGGTATCTCAGCGGTCAACTAACTAGGGGGTGGGGGGAATCATTCATTACTTTAAAAGAGAAGGTGTACGCGAATCATAAGTGGTGAGAAGAGGACATTATTTTGGGGAGGGGGGGAGGGTTCTGCAGACTTCCCGCCTCATGTGAAAAGTAACAGAGATTTACATTTACAACAAACGCCCTTGCGCAATGAACCCCCCACCACAACAAAAGGAAATATAATGGATAAATTAAACAAGGATGTAATAATTTCAAATCATAATTTTTCAAAATTCTTAAGTATAAATTTTATAAAGAAATGGCTGTGTGTGTGTGTGTATGTTTGACTAAATTTATAAGGCAAAAAGTCTTCAAGGAAAACACAAGTAAAAATATTTTTAATACTAACTTATTGCAATGTCCCTTTATTTTCTTGTATATAAACTTATAATGTAACCCAATGTTCAACATAATCACCAAATCCATAGCAGTTTGACTTGTATGGTAGCGGTTTTATACTAAAATAATTAAGTTTACGAAAATTTTAAAAAATCTAACCTCTTATCCTCAGAACTTAATAATGCAATAATACATTACAATATAATGTGAAGGAGTCAAGAATAAAGGTATATCATGTACAAATGCACAGTTATGCTTGTATACAAATTATAATCAATAAAATGGCATGTTGTCTGATAGACATAACTAGTACTAATGCCTATGTTATTAAATAAAAGTATTATAATTAATTGTTGAATCCTTAAAGTAAAAAACGAACAATAAACTAAAAAAAGCTGAAATATTAATTGAAGAAAAGAAATATTTTTTTTGTCTTTGGGTGTATTATCCCTCTACTTCTGTGGGGAGAAATGTTTAGTTTGGCCCATCCCTTTATTTTACAATTCGTGTTTCTTGTTAAGGAAAATCTGGCAGAATCCCTGTGTTTGCATGTGAGCCACCTACAATCCCCCATGCATAATTTGATCAAGTATAATTTTTGTTTTTAGGCAGTGAAGTTTTAACAGTTTTTGGCAATGGTAAAAGGTGTTACTTTTGAGGATTAAGGTATTTTTTTGTTAGATAGCTTATTTAATCAATAGTACGTGATTCTTTTTAAATATATTCATGGATGCCTTCACACAAATTGCCGGTCGAATATTAATAACCACCTTCCTTATTTTTAAAGTAAATTGAAAATATTTTTTATGCCTAACCTCTTTGTTTGTCTTTTACTCGGAGGTGCAAATAAACAAGAACCACCACCTGCCACCACCTGCCACCCCCTTCCATCCTTCTTTTTAATTTATTTCAAATAAGGCGCTTAATATGCACCATTACATTACATTGAATAAAGTAAGAGCTGACATTGTATTGATGTAAGTAATATGACAAGAAATTTACCAACAATATTTTAATAATTATACTTATGTTCATTAATATAATAACAATACTATAGATTAAAAGGATTTCTTATAAGAGGGTTACAAGTGGTCCAGATTCAAAAGATGGGATTCTACCGAAAACTTGATGTAGGAATTTTTGGGACATGTTTAAACTGGGCCTAATTGAAAAACAAACAATACCCATTAAATATACATTAATTTCATTTCATTTTTAAATAATTCCATATTATGTTTTTTGTAATAAGTGACATCGCCTCTAAGCTCAAGGGGATTTGCCCCCTATTTTGATTTTCCAAAAAAGGAAGAAAATTTTATAGATGGGGTGACTTCTTTTGTGGACCTTCAAAATTTATAATAACCAATATAGTGGCGTTTTTATAGGGGTTTGCTGGGAGGGTTTAAACCTCGAGAGATGCAAACCATCTCTTTTTTAATATTAAGAAAATTATTGGCGCCCTCTTTCGGAACGCTTTTGAACATAATTTTTGTTTAAATTAGGCACTAGTTGTATATGAGATATACGAACTGATGTATAAACAGACAGACATCCTGTTTTACACGGACCATATTTCCAAAGGTATGTAGTATATGGGTTTAAGGGGAGCTACACTCCATTAAATATATTAGTCAGCATTGATGTTTAGATTCATAATGCTAGTTAGAGCTAGCCACAGCTTCTAGAGTGCACACCTATCTTTTAAAGCAGTTTTAAAGAGTCAGTTTTGGTTTGATCTTGCTACTGGCAAGGTCTCTTTCCTCGGCTTGAACTAGAAGTTATTAATCTCATTACTTGGGGTATAGATCATATAGGTTTATAATCTATTAATCTTAGTACTTGGGGTTTAGATTATATAGGTTATAATCTATAGGTATAACATATAATTATTCATTGCTATCTGTTTGATTAAATACAACACATAATAATAACTTGCTTATAAGTAACAAATAATGTGATTGCAATCAAAGAATTGTTTGTCTATGGTAAGATTAGCATTTCTATTCTATAATTAACAGGAAGTCTGAACGTCTGTCGACACTACAGATAGCACAGCAAAAGAGTGTTTGATTGGCGTAGATAAAAAAAATAAAGCTATCTTTGATGCAAAAAATATATATTATCTAAGAACGTATGGAGCAAATGATTGACAATTCACGCCAGGCTTCAATTGAATCAAGATAAAAGTAAGTGCCGAGCTCTGGGACCTATATATGGTGAAATTAGACATAAAACCATAATGATTCCAGGTAAAACCAAAATATTTCAGCGGGATCTTTTTGAGAAAATTAGATTTGAAAATTTCAAGTTCAATTTTCAACCCCTAGGAGTTGACGCTTAATCATGGCAAGAAAAGCAAAGTTTATTTATTTAAAATTTTGAACAAGTTTGCTTTTATAAAGTTCTTCATAAAACAACTCCTGAAGGGAGTTAATAATTGGCTATTTTTATCAGTTGCTTTGCTAAGGTCACGGAAATTAAGCCTTAAATAAATCATATATAGGGGGTGAAAATTGAACCTGAAATCTTTAAATCTAATTTTCTCAAAAAGATCCCGCTGAAATATTTTGGTTTTACCTGGAATCATCATGGTTTTATGTCGAATTTCACCATACATAGGTCCCAGAGCTCAGCACTTACTTTTGTCTTGATTCAATTGTAGCCTGGCGTGAATTGTAGAGAAGTTTAGCTTCAGATAACAGGATATGATTTAATGATTGCTTACAAAACAAACTTAATTTTTTCTAAGGAAAATAATAAAGATAAATTAAGTTGTTTTCTAGAATTAATTAATAATATTAGGATCTATTTTTTACCAATTAATTGTAGCGTTGATTAGAATAAAATAACTATTCATTGAAAGTAAAAATGCATTATAACATTTTGTGTATGCATTTTCAATCCACCACTAAAAAAATATATTTTGCGTTTTTTATTTGATTTTTGAATTGTTTTTTTTATATAAATTACTTATTATGACGAAAAATTACCCTTTAAAAGACAGTTACAGATTATCTATACTTCTGAAAACTCATATTTTTTTAATCATTCTTTGAAATGCGATCCTTTCCTTTTCTTGATAAAAGATTAAAATGATTTTAATTTATAGCTCTATTACTTTTACAAGGATTTATATTTTGTATTTAAAAAGAAAATATTAATCTTTTATACGGAAAGGGGATTTTTAAAATTTGGTAATTATTATTCATAGAAAGAAAGATCATATTTCAGTATATTAAAAGTTTCAAGATTAATTTGGAACCAACCAATCAAAATTCAATAAAAGTTTTTAAGCCTAAGAATAAGATAATTAGGTTTTAAAACTTTGGGAACCTTTGTAATTTACAGTCTAATGTCCCCTCCCTCCCAGTAAATCACATATTTCTCTAATAATTTGGCATCTTTTATAAATCGTTGAAGTCTATTATTATCCATATATGATAGTAACAGGATGCCCCTCTGTCTGTCTGTACCGAAGTATTTTGCTAACCACTGAACCGATATTGTTCTCCTTTACAATTTTGCCCCTCATATGTCTAGGGAAGGTTCATAACTTTTTATGGGAAGTCTACCACCAACCTACGATAAATTGCTGTTTTGTTCTTTCAATTTTTCTTTCTAAAACTAACATTAAGAACTGCCAGGGGTTGATTTTAACCCCATACCCAGCTCGAGTGACCCTAGAGGCCTCTAGAATCGTAACCACTGGTATTTAGATGGTGTATTTACAATTTTGCTTTGAAACTTGTCTAACATTATAACGCATTGAATTTATATTTTTATACCTCTTACTAAATATAACTCCTTTTACAAAAAAAAGGCGTTCTTCTTCACAGAGTAGCTACACCATTACTACAATCTATTAAGAAAATGTAGCAATAATTTCAAATGATAGTATTTTATATTTTTCCTGCAAGTGTAAAACAATTTTCCTTGCTAAATATGTGTGTAACATAAGGGCCAACACTGAGAAATGAAAAATTGTCCCCAGTAAAAACTTAGCCCAGCCTTTAGGATAAATTTTTAGTAGCGCAGCTACTTTATAACTAGATTATGTTCGTACTTCAGTTCATCCTTCGTGTTTAAAAAGTTCGATAGGAATGCAGTTTCTGACCAACACACAATATTTTAGTAGTTTTTTACACAATATTATTCAAAGTACAGCTACTCTTTTAATATATAATGTCCGCACGTCAATTCGTCCTTAAGTCCGTCTTCTGCTTTAGCGTTTATGAAGTTTTTCTCTTAATAGGTGTTCGTCAGTTCTTCCTTAAAGCCGACGGACTGTTTCCAAAAAATTGTAATCACTGCAGTCCTCACAGAGCTTCTTAACAGTATTGTTAGTTTTTTGATGCTCGCAACATATTTCTCCTTGTTAAAATACAAGCCAACAAGTTTAGATTAATGATCAATATTTGAATAGCACGGCCTTAAATCCATAAAAGTTTCTTTACAAAATCTGATTTATTGAAATATTTAATTCTGGTGACCCCAGAGTGGAGTGAGGGGAAAATACGACTATTTTATAATTTACTAGCGGCTTCGCCCCTAGCCTCTAGGGGCTTTGCCTCAAGAGGTTTAATCAAACTAATTTTTCGTAATTTAGATTAAAACTATAAATCTAAAAAAAAAATTAATTTTAGTTTTAATTTTTTGAGGTAGTTGGGGGTGTCCCACCCCTCAAGAAAATAGTTATAAACCTTCCCGGGACCTATGAGAAGCTACCCTGTAAAGGAGAACCCGATCAGTTCAGCGTTTAGCGATATCCTTCGCTACAAACAAACAAACAGACCAAACAAACAGACAGACATCGTTCTACTTTGTATTATAGATAACTAGTTGCTGAGCGACTAGAGGCTCTGGGGGCAAAATAAGTTAGCCTCCACCATTTTCAATTTTAATTTGAAAAAGAAAAGGTGAAAGAATTTAATTTTTTTCTAGGGTCGATTTCTTTTAAAGGGGTGGTGGTACACTTTCCCAGGACACAGACAGTAAGACAGATATCCTGTTACTTTAATATAAAGGAAGATATAATATTTCTAAAAAAAATTAAATGTTCCAATTTTAATTATTATGTGTACAAAAAAGATTACATCAATTATAAAATTGAATTTAAAAATTGTTTTTCTGACATTTTGAAATAATTCTATTCAAGTTTTATGTAAATACTTATTTTTAACTAAACTTTTACTTTAGATCGAATACATTTTTAAACAAAAAATATTAAAAATTGAAACAATGTAAAGTAGACTTTAACAAAGTATGTGAAATCAAATTAAAAGATTTATAGTTTCTATATAAAATAGTGTTAAACCGCTAGAGGCCTCTAGATGTGTTGAGGGGTGGATGATGGTTTTAAAAAAGGGGAATAAAAAATTATTTATGAGGGGGCGAGGGAGGGCGGGGGAAATTTTTTTCTAGTGGTGTTTTTTCTTGGTAGGTTGATGGTACCCACCCCCAAATAGTTATAAACCTACCTGGTATGTATAAGAAGCTAAATTATATAGAAGAAAAATATCGGTTTTGCAGTTAGTAAGATTCTTTGGTACATACAGACATACAAAGATCCAGTAACTTTTATATAAGGATTGCCATTTACACAGAGCATCATTATAATGATGCATATTTTTTGCTTTTTGCAGATTTTTTTTGACATTTTCTTAGAACTTTTTAGAAAACTTAGTTATTAAGTTAGATAACCTAGGGTGTTTTTCTATGAACTATGGGCAAAACCTCTTTATATGAGTAATTAATAGCTGTTATTTGTATACTGATAACGACATTCCCTTAAAGCACTTAGTTCGTTCTTGTTAAGTTGTAATAAGACAAAGAACTAAAAGCTAAATAAAAACAAATTGTACTCTTTACAAAATTGTATTTAATTCTTATCATTACAAATGCATATACAAACACAACAAAAAAATTTAAAGAAGAAGCTTCTCTACAAAATATATATATTCGTCTGTCCTTATGCAAATCTCATAAAGAAAGAAACCACAGGACCATTAGACAGACAGGCGGATGGATGGACGGACAGACATCATTCTACGACGGAAAGACATACGGACGGACAGACAGACATCATTCTACTTTGTATTTTAGATAATATCTAACAATCATTCTCTCGTATGTATAATTTCTTTTCAATAAGCTATCCTATCGCATTACTGATTTGCGTAATTAGAGCCTAATAGAAGAGTTGTATAAAATCGTCTTTTCTTTACTACTTAAATTTATTAAATTCTACTGTATTGAGATTATTTTTTGTTGCTACTAAGTAACAAAATTGTCCTTGTTTTTTTTTTAAATATTCTACCTGTAGGAAAGTATTAGCTATCCACATAAATTTTGTTTAGTTCCTGTGGGAGCTATTTAAAATTGTTTACACACATTTTTTATTCAACATTTTTTATACAAATTAACCCAGAATTGTAAAAATATGCGCCTTTTTGTTGCAGTTTTTAGAGGCACAGCTACTCATTAACTAATTATGTTCCGTACTAATGTCAGTCTGTCCGAACTATTCACTTATGCATATATTAATTCAATGGTTTAAAAAGAAAGGCATTCCTCTAACAACAGACATACACATATATTTTCAGCAGTTATGCAAGACATGAGTCTTAGCTATTATTAATAATGATATAATAATAACTAACGGCTGTAGAAAACGAAGAAAGTCTCTCAATGACATCATAAAAATGAGGGATGAGGAGAGGAGGAGTGGGAAAGAAAACACCTAAAAAAGAGACGGATAATCCCTCGTTTTTATTACGTAACATGCTGATTTTTGGGGGACTTTCTTCTTCTGGCTGTACCCATTGCATCTCTGAACTCTGTATTCGAAGTGGTAAGGAAAAGTCATCCAAGGACTTTTATCTAAAAAAATAGCCTAAAACCTACGTGAATAAACTGAAAGATTATATCGATTCAGTAGTTATCAAAGATTTTAGTTACAAGTAAAAAAACTCAATTTTTAAAAATTTTATTAGATCAGTGTGGCTTCGCTATTCATGGATATAGTTGTTCAGTTTGTTTTTCTCTGCAGCTGAATTAGCATTTGCTTTCCATTAATTGATATTTTAAAGAAGTAACAATACAAGAAATTGCATTATTTGAAATTTTATATACAAGAAAAGGTATACACAATGCTTGTAAAAAGTAATCAGCATCTTTTTAGAACTAATAAATACAATTATGTTTTAAGACAATGCTCGAAGAACGCATGCATTTATTTGGCGTATGGCTGTTTAGCAGATGGGACACGCTGTAAAACGATAATTTACTAAGTATATTTGCGATAACTTTTATTTAATGAAATCTTCCAATTTTTAACATGTACAAAACGGCCTGCTTAATTGCTTCAAGATCCATGTCAGATCTAAAGGGTGTTAAAAAAATAACCGATCGCTCACAATTTGAACCACCATAAGCACTTCAAATCTTGGAGATAGACCCCATAATGTTCAAAGTTTTTGATGGAACATGTAAAGACCTTTCTTTAGACACCTTAACAAGGTTTCTAACTCAATCTATGCCAATTTGACATAAAAAAGACATTCCCATCCAACTTTGAGGCATGACGGCTCTGTCTTTTTTTTAGTTCTTAAAGATTGCCAGGTCTTTCTTTTTGATGCCAAATTGGCTAAGATTGTGTTAGAAACCTTGTTAACCCTTACAGATCGGGCCCCTATTCCCACCTTAATAGATCGGGGGGGGGGGGGGGGTCATATTGACCCCCCCCTCTATATCGGCTCCTGTTACAGTTAGAGACATAAAATTTTTTTCTGGTGGTTCATGTGTATTTTTAGAGAAAATTATTTTTTCTAGTCATAGCGGTCAGACCGCTCCTTAGCCGCTTTTTAGCGGCCAGCCGCTAAATATTAAAACAGCTGTAGAGCGGCCAATTTTGCAGCTAGGATGACCAAATTTTAGGACGAACTTTTATTTTTCATAACAAAAAAATTACTTTTTCTGATCATCGCCGAAAAACGGCAAATAACGGAAACTGCCATTTTCGGCGCTTACGGCGGTAAAACGGCGGTTGGCGGCATCAATTAATATTTTTATCTGTTTATTGTTGCTCAAGCATTTACCAAAAAAAATTTTAGGTCTCTAGCTGTAATAGAAGCCACGATATTCATGATATATGTCTGTAGTAAAAGCCGGACAAAAATCGGTCATAAAGTCGGTCAGGGAGCGGTCAAACGGTCATAACACCACTTTTCTCAAAAGGTCATTGATATCTAAAAAAAATTAGGTTTCTACCTTATACACAAAAGTCATAATGTAGAAATTAAGATTTATTTAGAATTTTTTCTAAATTTGGTGCCACCTAACCGACTTTGACCGGACGCCACAACCGACACAGACCAGATATTCTTATAAGATCAACTCTTGCCGATGTATAATTACTAAACTTAAAAAGTCATGAAGTCACAAATCTCTATCTTACCTACAAAAAAAATGACATTAAAAAAACTAGAGGGGGGGATCAATATGACCCCCCCCCCCCGATCTGTAAGGGTTAAGGTGTCTAAAGAAAGATCTTTACATGCCCCATCAAAAACTCCAAACATTATAGGGTCTATCTACAAGATTTTAAGTACTTATGGTAGTTCAAATTGTGAGTGATTGGTTTTAAAAAAGACAAATTTGTAATAAAATATGCACTTTCGGCGTAGGGCAAATTTTTCTGCAAGGGCTAGGTCTTAAGCTCTAGGGATGTGGAAGGGGGAGTAGATTCAAAATTTATTATTGTTTTTTCATTGTCATTGCTTGGGCATGAATTGTATTATTTTTTATTAGTTTTGGACTAAAACTGTCAGGTTTATATTGAAAAAAGTGAAGCGATTGGTTTTTATTTTAACACCCTTTATATAGGAAATAAATGTCTATAAACGAGCTCAAGTTTTCCAAGGAATATTCGTTGAAAACTCAGAGTGCTCCAATATTCCATAATAAACTCTCATTGCCCAGAACGATAAGACCCATTATTTAACTTTATTAAAAATAAATTCATTTTTTTCATTTTATGTTGCTATTTACATTATTATGAAGTATTTAATTTCTAATCATAAAAAGAAAATTTAAATTTATAATATAATAATATAAAGAAAACTCTGTTTTAAAAGAATTCGATTGTGGCGACACTTTGTGTGTTCAAATATTGAACTAAAATTGTAATCATATAATAAACCCTTTGGTGATGGTAATGTAAAGAAAAAAATATAATTTAAAAAATCTTTTTAAGATCATTTAAATTATTAGATATTTACTTCCGTTTAAATAGTAATGCCGGGTGAGTAAAATAAATTTATTAAGAAATATATATGCATATAGAAAACTAGCCAATAGGGAGATAGTTATATCGAGCCAACTCTAGTATTTAGATATTTTAAATAGTTTTCTAGATCACATCATTTTTCGAATTTACCGAGAGGTAATTGTAGGTAACCCGTAGCTTTAACGTAAGTTTTTTAGGCGTGCCTGCTTGCTGTCGGGGATGTGTGATTCTTAAAATGTGTTATAATAGAGATTTTAAAAATGGTACCTTACTTTGCTATGTCTGGCACGTAACACTAGCAGTGGCACAGGCGGAATTCATCCCCATGTACAGGCAGGACTACCAGACAAATTTCGTAATCAAAGGGTTGGTTGTCTGTTGGATGTTACTTAACAACCTAGCATAATCTAGAAGGGTTTTAGAATACAGTATTTCATTACAAGCAAATAATTCTATTGGGTTCTCTAGATGATCACTTGAAATTGTATTAGAATCCCGTCCTAATCAGGTAATTAACTAAAGTTTATAAAATTACATTTTTTTCAATTCTAAAAATATAAAGATTATAAGAAATATTTACAAGGATGAAATCTCCATAAGGAACAAAAAGCTGAATAGTGGCGTAGATCACAAACATTCTTTTAAAAAAAGTTTGGTCACAAAAATACTTTTCATTTTGTTATAAAAATATTGAGTCAAGTGTCATAATTTTTTTTGTTAGCCTAAGCCTCATTTAAAAAGGAAACACTAGGTTAGCAAAAGAAATTTTATAGGATTTAGCCTAATACGGTCATTGGCAACTTTAATAGTTTTAATTATTCTAAAAATTTTATCAAAAATGTTAATTAACATTTGCCATATTTGTTTATCATCGCTTAAAGATGTTACTACCATCTTTCATTTTTTTTTCAAGTATAGCTTCGACATAGGCGTCCAAGGGGGGGGGTAATGGGCCATTTGGCACCCCCAAACGATTTTGGGGGTGCCGTAGGCACCCCCAAAATTTTTTGAACAATACCCCCCCCAAAAAAAAATTACCCCTACCTTGGGGGTGCCGTGGGCACCCCCAACGATTTTGGGGGGGGTGTATTTACCCCCTCCAAAATAAATGTCCTTAAAAAAAATTTTTGGGGGGGGTATTTACCCCCCCCCCAAATTGAATGTTCTTAAAAAAAAATTTTACTGAAAATTTTTTTTTGGGGGGGGGATCTATGATGTAATTGTAAAGCACTGAAGATTCCATAAAATAGATACCTAACTAAATTAAATATTTCATTAAATAATGAAAAAGAATTTCTATAGGCGATTTCTTTTGGGAGGATGTCAGGGTGTCTCAAAACTAGTTATAAAACTTACCAGGACCTATAAGACGCTTCACTTTAAAGTATAATCATATTGGTTCATTGGTTAGTGAGTTAATTATTGTATTTTTATGTTCTAAAGAATGAGATACTACTATATATTTGGTACTACGTCAAACCCTAGATACGTCAAACAGTAGATGCGACAAACGCTAGACAGACAAACAGTAGACAGACAAACCCTAGACACGACATACGCTAGATACGACAAACGCTAGAATACGACATACACTAGAATATGACAAACGCTAGATTTTTTCTAAATGGGACAAACAATAGATGCGACAAACACTAGAATTAATCCTTATAAAAGAGTAAAAGGATGGTTGTTTGTCTATACCAAACGATCTTACTAACCGCTGAACCGATCGGATTCTCCTTAGCAGGGTAGCTTATCATTTTTCCCGGGAAGGTTTAAACCTATTTTGGGGAAGGGTAATACCACCATCCCAAGATATTTCGTCCCTAGAAAATAATTATATCTCCCACCCGAAAATTTATTTTTTTAGAAAATATTAAAATAAAAATGGGGTTGGGGGGAGTGGGTCGAAAGTTTTCTTATTCGTTGGCTAACCAACTTTTGGTACTTCAATGAATTTTGATTGGTTGGTTTAATAAGTTCAAAGTGTTCAAACGTTTCAACCACTATTTTTACGCTATAGGGGATGTACATAGATTTTTCGGCCAGCATCTTATCCCTGTAGGTCTATCCAATGATAGTAATAGGTATAAATTTAGTATAAATTAACAAAATACTTATGAATATTTTTTTAAGTTTAAATTCTAGCGTATGTCGCTTCTAGTGTTTGTCGCACTTTAAAAATTCTACTGTTTGTCGCGAATTTAAAAATTCTACTGTTTGTCGTAGTCTAGTGTTTGACGCATCTATTGTTTGTCTGTCTAGCGTTTGACGTATCTACTGTTTGTCTGTCTTGCGTTTGTCGCATCTACTGTTTGACGTATCTAGTGTTTGACGTAGTACCATATATTTGAATAGTAGTGGCGCCCTTAGCATCTAAGAACTCGTGTTTTCTAAAGGGTAAAAAGGGAGGAGAAAAATAGCCTAAAACCACTTAAAGGATTGACCTATAATAGAGTGGAACCATCATAGGATCTATGTGAAGCTTTTCTAAAAAGGAGAACTCAGTATTAAAAGTAATGAAATCTGAAGCTATAGTCAAATAAACCTTACTTACTACTTTATGTTATAGGATGGTACTTATTAACTTAATAGATTAGGTAGGTGCTATTTTTACATAATTAAATTACCCCCCCCAAAAATTTTACCCCCGGGGTAAATTAGTTTGGGGGGGGGTAATTACCCCCCCCCCCCAACAGATTTGGGGGGAGTATTTACCCCCCCCAATCAAATTTTACCCCCGGGGTAAAAATGTTGGGGGGGGTAAAAAAAAATTTCGGCGCGCTTCGCGCGCCATTTTACCCCCCCCAAACACGAATTACCCCCCCCCTAAAATTTTTTACCCCCCCCCAAAAAAAAAGCTTGGACGCCCCTGAGCTTCGAAACCGATTAATAACCGCTGGATTAGAACCAGTTGTCAGACATAATAAAAAATCATGTATAGCATATAATTTTTCACGAAAAAAATCATAAAATTAATACCAGTTGTGTTAGATTCGAACTTCGGCCTTTCAGGGCTATCACAACTGGTTTTAATTCGGAAAGTTGTCTTTAATACGAGGCGATAAATAACTATTACAGTATTTAAATACATGTAGAAATTCAGATCCTCTAAAATATAGAGCAGCTTTTCTACTAAAAAAATATTGTCTATTGAGCAAAAATGTTATTAATGTGAGTGACATATTTAATTGTTTAGTAGATTGAATTTCCTCAGCATATATAAACACAATATTTAGGGGAGGAAAAATATATGGAAATGATTTTTAAAAAATAATTACTAGATTTTTGTTATTTTGCCAATTTATAGGCGTTGATTATAAATTTTATTCCAGTATGACATAGAAACCGATTGATATCCGCTGGATTAGAACCGTTTCTCGGCCATACTGAAAAATCATGTATATTACCATATGACAGACAATTGAAAACTAATATTAAAATAAAAATCTTATCATTAATACCAGTTTTTACCCCCCCCCCCCCAAATTAAAAAGCTTGGACGCCCCTGCCTCTAGGGGTATCTTTTATTTTTCAATAATAAAAAAAATACTTGAAACCAATAAAAGGCTTCCTGAAATGGAAAATGTAATAGGCAAAGATGTTGAATAGATCTCAACGAAAAGACAAATAAAATATCATTTTCATGTATTTAGAGGAGCTATGTGGCTAAAAATTAAAATATCTAAAAAAGGAATAAAATATAAAATAATTTTAGCAATCTACTTATCGCGGATTAAATCAACTTAATCCCCAAATTTTACATGGAGATTTTAGAAATACTTGTAAAGATATAATATTTCTGTTTTCAAAGAAAATTTTAATTTTGATTAAATATGAACACGGACATTCATATCCAAAAGCAGTGATTCAAATGTAAAGTAATTGAAAATTATGATGGTTAAAAGAGCAAAGAAAATATTGCCGAAGTTATCAATTATTATCACATCTTGAGTAGTGATTTATTTCAGGGTTGTAGGGGACATTAGGCTGTTTATTACACTAGTCCCCAAAGTTTTACAATAATGTATTCTTATTGATTAATTAACAACTTTGGGGACTTTTAGTGTATTTTGATTTGACCACTTATTATAATCTACAGAAGGGGTAGTTTTGTCTATCATTAATTTTTCGGCCATGGTCTTACCCCTTTAGATCCCTGGATAAATTTACCTGTAAAGAATCCTAAATAAAAAGAAATAGATTGAATTCTAACTTCACGAATAGAGTTGTGTGTTTGGACAGATGCACGTTATACCCTGGCTAAAGAGTAGCTTTGCTATGTCTTAAAATTTGATATGATTTTAAACGTTTTTCGCGTGTCTCTAAATATTGCAAATAAAACACAGGAATCAGCTGATTTGTACTAACAAAAAATTTTATTGAAGGGGAAATGATTGGATGTCAACCCCCCTCCCAAAAATTAAAAAAAATACTTGCCTTCCCCTTTTTAAAAACCTCAACCCTCCTTGGCAAAACCCTGTGTACGCCTCTGATTGAAATGAATATAATAATTGAATTTTAAGTATTATTATATGTTATACATTTTTTTATACTAAAATTTTACAACAATAAAAGGTCAGTAATGCTTGTTTCGTTTAAAAATCTTCCCTGTAATGTAGAACTAAAATGGCATAGCAGTTTGTGAGATTTTTTGCATCAATTACCTATACCTTTTTTCTAACCCTTTTTTAGGTCATATAAGTAATTTATTCATACATATTTTCTGTGAATAACTATCACTGTATTCATGCATTTAATCTTAGGTCAAGAATTGAATTCATGCGGATTTTTACACAAGCATGACTCATTACTTCATCTCATCAAAAGTATTTTATTTCTTGCATAAAAATCTAAATGATTAAAAAGTGATACAAGAAGCGCAGCAATATCAAGCAAACCGTCTTTATTTCAGAAGAGAGCACTAAAGTGTTAAAGTAAAATAGAGAAAAAATGACTAAATATTATTATAATGAAATTTATAAGACTAATTCATAAGACTAAAATCTAACATACGTTAAGTTCATCTTAAGCTATTTCTTATCGTTGGACCTTTATTTATATGTATAATAATTATGGCAAGGATTCCTTCTACTCTTTAAATGAACTTAAGCCCTGACGCCTCTAGGGACACATTCAAGTAAAGGGTGAAGGTTACATAATAAAACCTCGGGTATTAAATATGATTATAGATGTATAATCCAGACAACTACCTGGCCCATGTGGAGAAGACCCTTTTTGTCTGCAAAATAGCTTTCTGTTCGGCTGTGTTTCAGGGCAGAGTTTCAGTTACATACTTTCATATGGGGAGGATAGAGGTACCCCCCTTTAACGTATAAAACACCTTTTAAAGATAATAGAATTTATTTTGAATAGTTTTCAATTTTGAAATATTGGCCAGGACAAAAATGTGAAAACGTGGCTAATAGCTCATTTATACACATACTTATACTGACAAATATTTTCATTGGACTCATGGATATAAGGATATATGGATGTAGTATAGTAGCCCGTTGCGTGATTCACTTTATTAGATAACATGAATACCTAGTGTAAGATCCAAGTAACAATAAATCCATTTAAACATACTCTAATAGTCACCAGGACGAATACAAAGCTTAACTGATAATTACGGAGCCATATGTACGTCATTTATTACAGGCTCTTGTTAGTATTTGATTCATTTGACGATTTCTGAAAATGATTTAATATTGTAATAGGATATATATCGGCATAGGTTGAGTTTGCTATATATTATTCTGGCTAAAATGCCACCCATTTATTTCTTCTAATTACAAATTTTTCCAATCCATATTTCCCTGATCGGCCGACAATTTTATCATTTTGTTGTCGGCGAAAACAGAGTTATTTATCAGTGTGTCTAAACAAAGGGAAATATGGCAACTTCCATTTTTTTCGAATGCTGATCAATATCCCACCTCTCTAATCTACTTTTTTTTATTTTTATAGAAACGACAATTAATATTTTAACATTAACATGCTTGGGTATAGCTAGGAACAAAACAATACATTGGTTATATAAAACAAGGATAACAACATCTATAAGCGAAGCTCCTAAACGAGTGTCAAAACCGATTAAGCAGAATATAAATGTATAAATCTAAACAAAATTGAATGTAAACTGTTTTAGGAATCACCATGTCAAGTTTGAAATCGATGGGACAACTCTTACAGGACTAAATTACCGAAAAGACTTAACCGTTACGAACGGACAGACCGACCCTAATTATGGAAAAGCTTAGTTTTTTTTTATCTAAGTTTGTTCTTAATCCTTAATCATATTTCAGGAGAGACCCGCAGTACTAATGCTTCTTGTAATGACAAACACAATAATCAAATTTATTAAAATAAATGAGGTGGGGGTTAAAGGTTTGCACTGGGTGTATAAGGGATTGAAAGAACTATATTTTTCTAGACTTAATACACACTGCTGAGTGAAATCTTAATATATTTATGATTATATATCATAGAATTTAGTACAGTAATATGTATCGAATAATTAAAGTAAAAGAATAGAGGGGGCATGAACTATATTTAACGCTGCCCACGGGAAGGGAACCATGTGATGATTTTATATTGTGTGTTTGAAATCAATTTATGAGATCGGAAATATAAACACAAACAAGTCTATACAAAAGAACAGAAAGCAATTTATTAGCAGACGAAAAGTGTCGCCAGCACTTAGGCCATGGAGTTGTCTGGATTATGCATCTATACTTTTACATTTAATATTGCATCTAAAGTATTGATACTCTATTAAGATTGAGGAGAGAATGCTGGTTGAATTGATCTTTAAATAAAAAATTCAACAATTGTATTACTGAAATAAGCTTCTGTATTTTTCCATTTGTTTTTTTGCGTAAGTTGTACAGTACGCGCTTGCAAACTAATTAATTATTACACTTAGTTGCAGAAAAAGAAAAGTTTTAGCTTGTATTTAACTTATAATTTTTATGAAATGCCAAGCTAAAATACATGAATTTCATAGGTATAAAGATGGTGTCTTAAGAGAAACTTAGTAATTTAAGGGATAAGACAGTGGACGATAAATGGATTGGAATTCTCTATGGTTTTTTTTTCAACAAAATTACCTGTATTTAACATATATTGTAAAAACATTGATGCATTTATTTTACGAAATTAAATGCATAAATTTATATATGTATTATTGTATATACAGTTTGTATTCTTTATTGATCTGATAGTTTAGTCGGCCGTATGAACATACTCCAATCATATATAATAGCTACTGTACTATTAATAAAAACTAACAAATTGTGTGTGATGTACTAAATTCTTATGAAATGTCATGTCAGGCCTGGAATGTTGAAAATTACAAATATGACATATTACACTACACAAAGTGTACCCACGTTTGAGCATATTATTACACAAAGTGTACCCACACATGAGCATATTACAATACACAAAGTGAACCCACACATTAGTATATTATTAAACAAAGTGTACCCACACATGAGCATATTACACTACACACGGTTACTCACGGTGTACCCACACATGAGCATATTACTATATCCATTGGCGTGCATAGGATTTTGACATGGGGTTGCGTGAAGCGCACTAGAAAGTTTTGACACCACCCTTTAATCTAAGTCTAGGGAATTGTAGAAATTTAAGGGATGTGTTGCTTTGTTTACCTTTACATACCATTGGCTCTTTTAGGGTCAATATGACTGATGCTACGCCAGAAAATATAAATATATAAACTGACAGACTGACAAATATATAGCTAGACATATGTAGTAGGTTGAGACGTGTTAACCTGCTACTAATGTCTCACCACAGTTAACAACCTCATTTATCTCTGAAAATGGAGTTAGGAAAAAAGGAAAACCCCTTAAATCCCCTTGTTAAACTACAAATCACCTAACTAACTCCTAATAAAATACACCTTTCAAAAATAATGTGCCTAATTTAATTCCCCTAAGTATTTTGAATTTGAAATTTTAAAACTTAGTATTGGCAGACAAACATCCTGTTACTTTAGTGAAACGCAAATAAAGACTTACAGCTTAAAAAACGAGCGAATAAAAAAAAGGTATTTTTAGCAAGGAAATGTAATTTTATTGATAAGGAAAAAGTAAAGTTTAATAAAAAAATAGTACTAAGACATAAATTGATTTTATTTTAGGATTTGCAACAAAGAAATGGCAAGAATTTTATGCTGTAAGAAAAAAGGACTCGCGAGTTAAAGAAAAGATGTATGCTCCAGATGAGCCTTGGTGTCCGACTGCCAGCTAAAATCTCCCAGCAGTACCCATATTAGTTATTACTATTGCCATAAAGCCTTGACTTAGGCCCCGTGCGCAAATATTCTAACACACTCCTTTGTTGCGAAATTATTACATTGCATTCATATAATGTAACATATCTTTTAATAATCACAAATTTCATTACATTTATTAATACAATTAATTAAAAATAAAATTCATTCTAATACACAATATAGTTTTAAAACCTAATTTGAAATAAACGAGTCCGGAAAAAGTCCAAATTTGGTTACACGGGAGTGTTTTAATCTATTTGACCATATTCATGCGATATATGTGAAAAAGTATTTGCGCGGATTTGTGCTAAAACAGACTTATTATTATTCATTGAATAACTTTGTTCTATTGTATAAAAAAAAATGTTATTTAAATATAAAATGTCTAAAAAGTGTTATATTTTACTGATTTATTATATTTAATTGTTAAAATTCGTACTGTTTTTGCATGAAAAATGATAAAATGATCAAAAAGTAGTATTTTTTAATACACGGAGTCGGATGTTTAAATTCATAAGGACTGACATTTTCTTGGAACTTTTTCCCGAAACCGAATTTTCCCCTTCAAGTCTTAAAACTTCGTTTTTACTATTTTTACTAGTATTTTTTAAGAAAATTAGTAAATTATGAATATTTTGACTGTTATGAGTGGCCAATTTCTGCAATATTGTATGTCTTATTTTGTACTCAAAGTTTTAGCATTCTAATAGCTTGAACGCCCTTGCTACAGGCCTGCGTGGTCTGACATTTATTTTTTAGGCGCGCCTTTAAAATAGGCAATCGTTAGATTACTTCAAGAATATTCTAGAAAGAAAACATACTCATACAGAAGCTAGGCCACTCTATAATTATCGAACTTAAAATGTCTATTTTAAAGAAAATGCATTATAATTTATGGATAAAAAGGGTTCTGTAAATAGAAAAACCATGAATTATAATGCATGTACCCCCCAAATAAAATGAGAAACACAATTCCCCATAAATTGTGTTTTTGTTTTTGCCACCTATCTCTTGCTAAAAAATTTTTAAGGATTGACATATCAAAATACTAATTTCAATTGCAACAATTTTTGTTCTTTTTATATTTTGTGGCTTTTTTTGTAGTTTTTCTATAATTTTAATCTTTTTTTGTTTGCTCTCTTTAATAATTTTCTTTTGAACTAATAATATATATATATATGTCTCACTATAAGATTGCAATTGAAAATCAAGAATAATAAAAATATGTAAAAGTATTCCTTATACGAAAAAAATGTCGTCTTTTTTAAAGTTTGCGCTTGAATGCCGCGCAACATATTTTACGTTAAAATTTATGTATCACATGAAATGAAGCTTAAGAGAAAATTTTCTTTTTATTTTATAAGTAAAAATTGATCATTTTGTGATAAAAACTATCTTGGGACGTATATTGAATACTTTTCCTTATTAACTAGTGATAACGAATAATATAGGACATGTTATAATATATCGATAATATAGTTTTTCTTCTTTTTTTCAACTTTTGTGCTTTTTTTTTTAATGTTCTAAATTTTTTTCAGATTAAATTTACGGACTTATTGTTTTTTTCGAGACCATGGCAGTTGCGAGGGTCGCCGCTAGTGTGGGGTTAACAATGCAAGAAATTAACCTCCTTAATTTGTTTAACCCTTCCCTAGTAGCGGACCTCGCAGCTGACAGAGACGGGGAGGGCGTTCGGCTTATGATTCAGGTTGCTTTTTGAGACAATTTTAACTTTTTTCTATTAATGTGGTTCCCTTTTAGGAGTACAGAGTTCTTTATAGATTTTGTACTGAGGTAGGTTCTCTTGTAAACACTGCTGTTCTTGAGCTCCATGTCGATGATATGATGCAGGTTTTTTGTTGCTGCTGGCGCAACTGCTTCTGAGGTAAGGTAGGTAGGTTTTATGCCTACTTGTGCAGCGAGTTCTCAGACAATCAAGGTAATGAAAGTATGTAATACTCTGCTCCAGGTGGTAACCATCAATGGCAATGAAAGACAAAAATGCCATTTTGTTGAAAATTGTCTTAATCACACTTGTAAACCATCCAGGTGTAGTGTGTGGTGGTAGCTGTGTGTAAGATATCCAGGTATCAACTGTGTATATGATATTTAGGTATCATATGTGGTTGCAACTGTATGTAGGATATTCAGGTTTGATTTTCGTTGACACCAGTGTGTTGCTAACCAATATCCGCGGCCTAAAATCCATGCCCGAATCCTCCATCTGCTTGTCAGCCTATTTTGAGGACCGCTACTCTTCAGGACCAGCTAGCACCCCTCTCATGCCATAGTCACGTATCCGTCCGGTCTCACATAACTGCAATGTTTAGAATTAGAATCATATAATTTTAATCATAACAAAAACCCTAATTAGAGCATAAAAACTAAATCATAATTTTAATCATATTAGGATCTTAATTAAAACGTAAAATTTTAATTTCTAAACTAATAATGGACTTATTTCAGAGGCAACTGCGGGAGTACCATCGCCTTGGACTACGGTTTCCTTCCCTTGACCCGTCCTATGAGTGTCCGTCCTGCGAGTGTAGTTCCCCCATCCCTAATGATACCCTTTTCTCTATCTTAGGTTTGGGGGTACTCACTTTGGTCCTGGCAGTTTTAAAAATAGGTAATCTTAAAAAAATTTACTTTTTTATCTTTTATTCTTTTTTTTTTTTTTTTGGTTTTTTAAAGACTTTTAATGCTTTTTTTTCTCATTTTTTCTGATTTATATACTTTATTTAGCTACAATATTTTTACTTTCTAAGTGACAATTTCTACGTATATATAAAAAGTGACAAAATATAATTAAATTGGTGACAAACAATATAATTAGAAAAGTGACATAGTCTTAGTTAATTAAAATTAAAAAATGTTACTTACTTTATTTTTTATAACACTAGCCTTCTCTGTTTCTTTTTATATGGGGAAAAATTAACAGAGGAAGGTTTGTTTGAATCAACACATAAAATTCCCAGAGCATAATTGACTTTTTATTTGTTGTTTCAAACATTTCTTTTTAGCATAATGCAAAAAAAATTGCTTATTACAGTTTATTTTCGCTTTTATCGATATTGATATAGAAAATAGTTGTATTTTAACCTATTTGATTAAATTAAACCTTAATGGTTTTGTGTACACAACTATTCCCTATTTCACATGCATAGTAATGATAAATAGTTTATCCTTTAAATTTTCGCTTTTATAGAAGTTGTAACTAAAAAATAGTTATTTAGTTAATTTTTTAACCTTTGTGGTTAACTTTTTATTCAATAACTACTTTTTATTTCGATCTAATTAAGGAAACTATATTTCTTTATAGTTATGTAGGCTTTTTGCTACTTATTGATGTTGTCTTTAGATTAGTTACCTAAAAAAAAGGTTATTTTAGGCACTTATTCTTTTGGTATTCTTTTTCTTTACATTTTGCTTGTTATTGTTGGGCTACTTATATTTTGAAACATATAATTTAGATTTTCTGATGACTGAGTCTTGTTTGATACCCATCCTTGACCAGTCGGGGAAAGAAAGCAAGATTATCCCCCTACCATTATTAATGATAGGGTCCGCAAGGCGGTATTATTCAGGATCAGCCAATAGTTTTTTTCTAAATTATTTGTTTCAAAAAACTCTAGTAATAGTAGTTCTATTTTTTATATAAATCTAGTATGATTAGAAATTATACCTGTCGTGATTCTATTCTATTTTTAATAGATACTTACTTATAAAATTTTATGGATCTAAGCTTAGGATTATTTTTTAATAGTTGAATAATTGAAATATTTTTAGTCGCTAAAAAAAAATAATTAGTTAGTTAGTCTTTTGTCGTGTCAGCAGTAGTTTTAATTATCATAATTAGTCATTATTTGTAAGAGTTGTCATATTGTCATTTTACTAACTTGTAACTAGTCATCTTGTGTGACTACTACCTGGTTGGGTCTTACTGGTATCAATTCATATTGCGCCGGCAAGGGATCTTGTTTGCGGCAGCATATGCACTTAACTAAGTTTGTTAAATCTTTTTTACTCATAGGAAACCAGCGAAATTCTCTTGTAGCCCCTTTAAAGAAAAAATTTACTAGGCAGGAATATATTATGATAAATGAGTTGAAACCAGTAAAGCTAAGCCAGGCTAATATCGTCCAAGACCACGTTTTAAAAAATGTCAAAATCGTGGCCCATACATCCCCAATTCTTGGCACGTGAAAATACTCTTTTATTATTTCATTGGTGATTATAAATTTTGTTATAAGACCACCTGACTGTCCTATGATTTCACAATCTTCGTTACAAGTATATTTTAGACCAAGAATCAGTTTTCTATTTGCCCCTGTTCTGAAATCAAAAATATAGTCACATATATGTTTGGTATCAACAGCACATGTTAAATCTTCAAATTTTGTTTCCTTTTCTGTACAATAAATGGACTTTCCTATTATTATGACTCTATTGCAAATTTTGTTTGGGGGAAATTCTGGTGAATAAACTGAATCCTTGTCTAATTTATACTTTGGCGTAAGACCGAAAAAAACTGGTTCATATTTGTACCCCTTATCATGATTATTTTTGTAATATTGTATAGTTTCGTCCTGATATAGTATGGCTAGGGGAGGATTTTGGGCATTTAAAGCATTGCAAGTGCTAAAAATAAGAGGGTTGATGATCTTGGGTTTCTCATCGGTTGGGACCACATATTCCAAAAATGATTTTACTAATAAAATTTCATGCATAATTCTACTATGTACTTTTTCGGTTAAATCTGAATCTTTTCCTTTTAAAGCGTCAATTATTTTTTGGACCCTAACTGCCCTACTTGTAACTGGTATATCAGATTTTTCTTGGAATACTATGGTACCATCCGATGGGAGATCCCTGGGCATCCTCCTTTCTAGCTTAGATATAGTTAGCCTATTTGTCCTTAAGTCATCAGATAGTGTCTTAAATTTGTCATTAATATTGTCCAAAATATTTTGTTTAATTTTCTCGGGTAAAGTTTCTATCTTATTAGACAGTTCTTTGTATACATCGTCGGAAAAATTGTCAATAAGCATGTCAGATTCCTGGTCTGATCCTACCGTTCTAGTTATATCATGATTTTTAGGATCCATAATTGCAGATAATTCTTCACCTTCACTTCTCTTATTTAGTCTTAATTGCCTATTCTCCTCTTTTAAACCATTAATAATCTCTTTGTCTTGTCTTTCTGTCCAACTTCTTTCCGCTTTTAAAAAGTCAATAGTATATCTAGATTCTTCAATTAATTTTATCTGTTGTGACCTAATATCAAAAATGTTGCCCACTAATTTTTTAATTTCATTATCTTTTGACCGAATATCCCGTTCCTTTTCACTGATTATTTCCCTTTTTTCAAGAATTTTACCCTCAAGGATTGACTTTTCATTTAATAATCTCTCATATTCTAATTGTTTGTTTTCAAGTTTACTGTCGCTTAACTTTATTTTATCCGTTAAATCCTGGTTGTTTAAACTTAGCAAGGCTATTGTTCTATCCTTTTCACCCAAATTGTTAGACTTAGTCTTAGTTTCTTCATCTCTCCTATCTATCCCTTCCTGTAATATATTATTTTCTCTACTTAAAACGCCCTTTTCTGCTAAACATCCTTCCTTCTCCTTTTTTTCTCTCTCCTTCTCTTCCTTCTCATTTGCTAATAATGTTTGAAAATTATCCCTTTGCATAGTAATAGTACTTAACTCTTCAGTTAACCTATCTTTTTCTTTAATCAACTCACTTTTTTCATTTTCTAAACAAGTTTTCTCTCTAGTCGTGTCTATCAATAGTTTTTCTTTCCCCTGTAATTTTAGATTAATTTGTTCAATTTTTTCTTTACTTTCATTTTGAACTTGTTGTAATTGCTTATTAAACATTTTAATAGAATTGCCATTGTCAAAATTAAAATTATTAGTAATGTCCGTCTGTACTTCTTGGTCTTTTTTATTTAAAGTGCCAGTTGTGATTCTGGAACTATCCCTAGTGCCAGTTGTTATTCTGGAACTATCCCTTAGATTATTACTAGAACCTAGATTATTTTCTTCACTATCCATAATCAAATTATCCTCTGGAACTGGTATAAAATTATGTTTATTTTTGTCAGTCCAGTCCATCCTTCCAGGATTGTCTTGACTACCATCAGAGGTACTCTCACCGTCAGTCAAATCCATGTCAGAACTATCTAGACTATTTACTATTTCATCTGATACTTTCCTGCTAGGATCCTCTCTATCTATCATAACTTCCATCTCCTTTTCTTCAATGTCGTCTGTATCTCCTATACTCTCTATTTCCTCTAAGAACTTATTGTCAGAGTGATCTAACTCTAAACTATCTATTTTTTCGTCTGTCTGTTGGTTAGTCTGTTTATTATTATCTGTGCTGGCTATGTTATTTGCAAAATTACCACCTACTTGTTGTGGAGTTATATCTGTATTTAATGGAGTTTTATCATATAACTTACTGTCGTCAGATGTTTCGATAGGTATTAATAACTTACTGTCATCAGATGTTTCTATAGGTACAATTAACTTACTGTCATCAGATGTTTCTATAGGTACAAATAACTTACTGTCATCAGATGTTTCTATAGGTACAAATAACTTACTGTCGTCAGATGTTTCGATAGGTATAATATTGTTTGTACTATCTGTTTCTTGAAATGATATATCACCTGTTTCTGGAACTTTATCTACTGATGGTATATTTAAAGTAGGTTCTATTTCACCTGAACTAGGAGTTTGATCCTTAGTTACCTGATTCCTAATAATGTTTTTGTTCCTAATGGGTGAGTTATCAATTACAAAATCGTCTTTTCGATCTGTTGGACCGGTTCTGTGATCGATTTTTATAATGACCTTTTCATGAGATTGTGCATTACCTGAAACATCTGATTCTTCGTCTAGTGTACCCTCCATATCATCATCCGAATCAATAGTGGGCACATTATCAAAAGAATTGTCAATATTGATAGGTATATCGTCCTCATTATCAACATGTGTATTGTCAATCTGTTCGTCAGTTTTAACATTATTGGCTATGTTGTATTGATTAATTTCCTGGTCAATTAAATCCTGATTATTTCTGCTCCTTTTCTTATTTTTTTCAACCCAATCCCTCCATATTTGTCCAGGAAAATAATCAATACCTAGCTTTTGTGCCAAATGTACCCGATATCTTATTCTTAATTTCTTTTCTGAATCAAGTTCTGAATATTCCCAATTTGCCTTTTTAAATATTTTAATTAACATGTTTCTCCTGTTTTTCTGCCCAAAATAAAGTGCAGTATTGATAATGTAATTCTTTTTTTCTTGTTCAGAAAGGTCATTAAAAATAAGATTTCCTTGGAAAATTTTATTGTAGCTAGTCTCATAACTCCAAGCTTGATAATTAACTACTGCTTTAGTCCTTGGCCGTTTTCCTCTTTTATTCCTAACTAATGGTTTTGGGGATGTATCCTGTGCAGCATGATCTTTAATAATATTTTCTATTTCGATAAGTAGTGCATCAAAATTTGCTATTTTACAACTCAGTGCTTCTTGAGGCCTATTTAATCTTTTTAGGTGATTTGTTAGGTCACTTAATGCATAGGATATTTCCCCCAAACCTTTTGATTGGAAATCAAGTCCCAGAAACTCAGTGATTTTTTGTAGTATAGTTGATCCTGCATATTTTCTGGATATTGATTTCCAATCTGACTCATCTAATATTTCAATAGATAAAGCTTGCGGGTTATAGTAATATTCAGAATAAGCTGTGGTGGGTAGGAGATGACTACGTCCTAGAAAATCTACCTCTTTTGGGTCTAGGCTTCTTGTTAGTTGTAGATGGAATATTATTAAAACCAGCAACTTCATTCTAAAGAAATAATAAAGTTTTAGCAATAAAAGATTTATGATTTTTCTTGACCATAATTTGTCTTAAAGTATTATTAGGAATATCTTGTTTTAAGAAGGAAGTAGGAAAAAAAATTTGATAACAAAAATTAAAAACTATTGTATTTCATAAAAACTTGCAAAAAAAACTTAATGGCATATTAATTTGGGTATCTTAAAAATGAATATATTTCTTGAGGCTGTAGCTTTCTGCCTATGGACATTTGGTATAAACAACAGTGTATCCCTATAGTCCACCCCATGACCATAGATTCATGGTGTATCAAATGATGGCCGTTGAGCAATGTCCTTTCAAAACCCCACACTTGGTTAGGCTTATCCTTGATCCACTTACAACTTCTCGTGTATCCACAAGAAGCTAATGTATTCATTTTTGCTACCTTAAATATAAGCTGCCAATCTAAAACTCTATCTTCAAAGTGCGCATAGAATTCCTGTACTGCTAAGTCTACGTCTGACATGGGGTATGAGAAGATAGGGGGGTTCAGGTATATTATGGTTTCAAGATTTTTTTCTGTCCTTTCCTTGACATCTAGATGGTTTATAAAACCTTGGATAACTACTCCTGATGCAAAAGGTGATACAATCTGCCCTATTTTAAGGAATTCTATATGCTCTCTGATTATAGATTGGATATCTAAAATGCAGCACACGTCTGTTTCAAGATTTCCCATATCTTTAAATGCTTTCCCCAAGTCTAAAAAGTCTCTTGTAATAATTTTCTTTATTTTAAACCCATATGTCTCAGTCACTGGTCGTCCGTTATATGAAGTCAAAATGTACGTGGGTAACTTGCTTGGGAAAGACATTCTTTATGGTCTGAAAGAATCATATGTTTGGTTAATCTTTATTCTAGCCTTGGGCATTGGGTTAGCATTTGGTGTTAGATATGATTCGATGTATTTCCTCCATGCTTGAGTATAATCGGGTGCAATATGAAGGCCATTGTCCTGGCTCGCCATAATTTCCTTCAGAATTAACCTTACAAAACCATGGTGTTTCAAAACCCTTTTTCTGGCAAATGTTGTTTTTTTCTTCAAAAACCATTTTTTGATGCCATCACTTTTTTCAAGAATTTCCACTAGGTTTAATTCTGGTAGAACGAAAGCGAGCCAGTCCGATAGCGGCTTCTGTACTATGATGTTAACCCCCTCCTTTTGCCAATACTCAATCTCTGTTCTGATAAGATTCTTAACCTTTTCATCATTCTTTTTGTGGTCAGCCCTTGGGTGTTTTTTGCAACATTCAAAAACAAATCTTGGATGATTTGGGAGAAAAACAATTCTTTCTCCCAATTCATCAACTTTGACATCATTTCTTTTCAACAGCCTTATCAGAAAGGTTAAGAATCTTCTCAGCAAGAGTGGAAAAGTGTCAAGCTTTTGAGGGTCAAATGGAATTTCTGCTACTGGGTTATGGTTTTTTGGGTTAGCAATATATTGGTTGAAGTAAAGACTATTGTTAGTCACATTTAGTAGGAATTTTGTTTTGTTAGTCACATGCTTGGGCATATCATATAGAATGTTTTGTAGTAAGTCTCTCCTACTACCGTCATATAGTTCCTGGAGGTTTGTTACCCTATAATACCTAATATTTGGAGCACCACCCTCCTTTGGAAATATCTTTTTTAAGAAAGATCCACCGAAAGCTATAACGTTACATTTTCCTTTACCTCCCATTTTATCTGTAATTTTACTCATTTAAATAATCCTTTCTTTTCTATTTTAGTTTTATCCAGGGAGCAGTTTAATGGCTTTTGGGCCATTGCTGCTTCCTGGTTCCTCGGGAGGAGGAGGAGTCAGCCGGCAGAAGGAGGAGTGGAGAGAGACGTGGAGGAGAACGGGAGTAGGAGTGAGAGAGTGAGCGGGAGTGAAGGAGTGAGTGGGAGAGGAGAAATATCAGGGGAGCTAGCCCCTGTAGCACAAAATGATTCCTACTGTGTTATATCATAATAAGGTATTATTTTATTTTTCTCAAATTTTCTTAATTTTATCCCTACATTCCTGAATCATAAAAATGCATTTTATTCAAAAGAAATATGGCTAATTTGTTCAAAATATTATGACTTCTAGACAGCGCAAATTTATTTAATGTTTTATTCAACTCATTCATCTTATTTCATTCTAAACACTCATATTTTACTTGACTCATTTACTCATAAAAAAAAATGTTTTTTGGTTCATTTGTATTCACACAGACTATTTTTACTCATTTAATATATCGCACTTAAAACTTTCTAATTCACACAAAAAAAAATTGCATACAATATACTGTAAAAAAAAATTCATACAAACATATCACTGTAAAAAAAATTTGCCTTATATTATTTTCGCTTTTTTCTACACATAAAAATCATATTCACTCATTTTCTCACACTATTTTATTCATAATGTTTCCCATTCATACTAGAGAAAAAATGCTTTCACACTTTTTGGCGCACACTTTCTTAAAGTATAATACCCTTAGTCGTTAAAATTAATTAGTATTAAAAAACTGTTTACTCATTTAAATTTATTCTTGATTTTACTCTGAGCAAAATCCATATATCTCTCAAGTTAAATGATTTAATATGTTTTTTCAAAATCGCGGAGAAAATTATTGTTTGCTGTAAAAAAAACTTATGATAAAAAGAATCGTTTTTGTTATATTTGCTATACCAATTTCAATGTTTGTCTTTAGTTACTTGTCATATGTCTTTTTGCTTACTAATACAAATTGCTAATGATTAAATTTTGCTGTTTTTTAGGAACATTACTGTTATTATGATTGGCTATTAATTTATGAGGTTAGTTTTATTCAAGTTTTAGCACTGTTTTATTCTACGACTCATTTCCGTTAAAAGTAATATAACCATAAAAAAAAATATGAGTGAAAATAGTTTAGTGGAACAGTGTGATAACTTTTTCGTGAGGAATATTATTTGTGACTGCGAGTAAGTTTTTTGCTTATATTTCTTAGATTAGAAGTTTTAAAACTAAGCTTAGATCACATAATGGTAACAAAAAAAAATGTTTTATATCTTTGACTAGTTAATATAATGGCAATAAACTTCTTTACTTTTAATAGTTAGGATAATGGCAAAAAAAAACTTTTTACTTTTGATAATTAGGATAATGCTTATGACATATTTAGTTCTGGGTTTAGATTTTTAAGAACGATTAGAAGCAAACTTATTTTTTATTTTTGTATTACAAGAAACTAATTGTTAATATATATTTTTAGGAATTCATCTGAATATGAGTTCTACTATGGTTTGGGAGATCTCATGTCCGAAGACGACTTTTCGACTTTTGGTTCGATTCCGGGCTACGACCTTGGTTTCTGCTCTATTTCTTTGATAGTTAGTCTATCTTTAAAGGTAAATTCTGCTTTTTAATGGGAAAAGAAATATTTATTTTGATATCAGTTATTTTATTTTCTTAATTTTCTTTAAATTTTTTGTTCTACCATGGATTTTTTATATATACTATTTTTAGGCCTTATGCTAGGTTCAAATTCGATACCCGCTTGACTGATATTAGAATTTATATTCATTTATACCTCTCCCCTTTTAAAAAAGCAAAACAAAAGTTTTTTCTTTATTATTATTTGCATTTCAACACTTATTTTCAAATATTTGACATGATAGTATTTACATAAAGATTATTTTTTTAATACATAATACATTTAATATATTTTTTCACTAAAGATTATTTGTTTCATTTAATCACTTTCCATATCTATTTGTTTTTGGCTGTCTTTTTCATATGGGCCTTTTTTATTATGAGGCTGTATAGCCCTAGTAATGAAACCCATACCTTTATTATAAAGGTGCACTTCTTGCTGAAAAGATATATAAAGTTTATCAATGTCCTCAATTTTTTCAGCAAGGTATAAAGAATATCTTGTTCTTTCACAAGCTGTCAGTATCACTTTATCTATCAGTCTATCGTAAAATGTATGCATTTGTTCACTATGATATTTAAAACGTGGTATTAGGTCTATGATACCCCTAAGATCTCTTCTTGTAAAGGTCTCCATTGTCCTTAAATCCAGGCAAATAGTTTTCAATTGTGATTTTAGTTGGAAAACCTTTGAAAAAATTTCAGGGGTATCTAGGACTTTAACTTTTCCGTTTTTATCAAAAATTGGATAATTAAGTTGATTCTCAAAAAATTGTTCATTTGTTTGATGGTAAACAGTGCTCAATACATACATATGATGCATATTTATTTTAGTTTTTATTCTGAAAATTTGATATATCCTTTTTAATTGTCGTCAAAAATCAGTGTTTAAGTATATTTTATAGAAATGCAATTAGTTTTAAAACATAGGTTTTTATTTCATAAATGATTAAAAGAAGAAAAATCACGAAACCTAGCATTTATACTTGTTTGATTCAAATATTGAAAAATTCACCCAACCTTTATATTGAAATGCAAATTAACAATATATTATATTTATTAGCAGAAAAGAACAAATTAATTTATAATCATATTAATAAAAAATTCTTCGCGTAGGCGTAAATATTCATCAATAATAGGTCTCAGGCGAACGACAATGGTCTCGCGATCGTCACCATAGCTGGGATATAGTGAGAGAAAGACACTATATAAGCGTTCCAAACGTGCATGAAATCCTGTAAGGAAACCTTCCCTAACTCTCATAGGCAATTCAGGATTGTTGAACCTGGTCACACTCTCGTATTTAACTTCATCCAACACTTTATCCAATAAAGCCTTAATATGAGCTTGCAAATTTTCAAAATTAAGGTCATTTACAAGTAAGGCCTTAGAATTTTCCAGCACATTTTCTGCAAACGACATTTTTCAAACAGAAAATATAAATGATAAAATCATACCCATTGCAAACTATTTTATACCAACAGAATAAAGCGCATTGCTCACAAGTAACACCTCTCTAACCTGTCTCAAATAAATTCCTATTGGCGCGCTTAATTTGCGCGTTAATTAGGTTATCTTTGTATTTTTATTGAAAATATTTCCGATCTATTTTATTTTCGTTTTATGGATGGTTTATTTGTCCTTGCGCGCGCGTATTCTCATCTGGCGTGCTCACAGAGTTTTAATGTTTTCTGGATTTGGTTGTATTTTTAGTTTGTTAGTAAATATTTATAAAGAATGGCTGCAAGCGAAACTGTTAGATTAATTTGGGAGGATTTGACTAACGTCATGAGGAATGCACATAGATATCTGCAAATGAGGGTTGAAACCTCTGACCCTACCGTTGATAGACAGGAGGTGGTTAGACTATTGGATGTTCAAGAAACTTTAGTCGCAAGGGTCTTGCTCTGTCGGCCTTTGCCGGGAGAAACTGAGGATGTTCAACTTGCTAAGTTGAAGTCTGTAGAAGATGATGTAGAGATGCATCAGCTCTGCGTTTTTCATGTTTAAACAAATTATTTGTGTTTCAAATATACATTAATAAATGTGAAAATTATTTTATCTATTTTATTTTATATGATACTTTCTAAGATTTGTTTAATAATTTTGCCGCCTTTTTTATTGTCTAGCTGCCCGCAGCTGTTATGTAGATTAGTTATTATTTTAATTGGTTTAAAAAAGGGGGTGTTATTTATTTCTCCAGGTGGTAGCTAATAAACCTTTGTTATTTGGCGCGTTTAATTTGCGCGTGATTTGGTTTATCTTTGTATTTTAATTGATGTTTGCTTGGTTTGTTTGGTTTTATTTTAGTTGTGTTTGGTTGCTTATTGAGAAAATGTCTACATTTGCTAGCCGCGAGGCTCTAAAAGTTATTTATGGTGATTTCACTAGAAATATAGCCAAACTTGTGGTGGGTTTACAAAACGGAGAATTTGGAGATTTAGCTTCTCAAACTGATCGCGATAATTTTAGAAGAGAGTTGCTTGACCTAGAATTTGAGTGGGTCAGCCGTTTCACTCCAGATGATTCTAAACCTGATACCTTTGGGGATGGTTTTATCGAATATTCGAATGACTACATTGCGTATATCCGTCGAAGATTCGATTCAATTTCCAACAGAATCTGTGAGAAAACCAGCGGCAGTTTTCCTTGAGTTTGAAATATTGTCTTTAATGCTTCTAAATTAATTCTTCAATAAATGTTGGAAAATTGTTTTTTATTTGTTTTTAAAACGGCGTAATAATTTATTAATAATTGTTATTAAAAGGTTAGATTTATTTTATATTGTAAGATTTGTATTGGAAAGAATTTTAATTTAGCGCATTATTATACAGCATTTTGTTATCCAATAGAAATTAGTTAATGACAGGTCACTGAGGTTTACTCGTGAGCTTGATTCGCATCCCTAGCCAAGAGGAACAATAAATAGCAATGAACCAATGTCCAAATAAAACAGTAAATAATATAAACGGAAAATATATTTGTGATCGCTTTTTTGCTTTTGGATTTTTTAAACTAATATGTTCTTTTATTTATCTGATATTATGATTAGAGCTAAAATGTTAGGAGAATTTTCAATATTAGAGTCCCAATTTTGTGTACTTTTATGACTTGAATATTACTCTATGATATTAAAAAAAAATTTCCATGATATTGAATAAAAAAATATCCATGATAGTATAACACTTTTAGTTGTTATTTGTTTGACTGAAAATGAGAAAAAAAATATTAAAAGAGAAAGAGATGTTCAACTTATTTAGGTTCTAAATACAGAGCTGCTTTTTTGTTTAGATCTAGGACTGTTTTTTTGAAAAGTTTTATAATTTCTAATAGTATGAGCTGTCTATAAGGCCTAATTATTGTTTGTGAACTGATTCTTATATATTTGCTAAATTTTAAAGCAGCTTTGTATGAAGACCTTATTATATTGAACACTTTTTCCTCGTATTTACGTTTACATTTGCATTTTTTTCGTCTTTCCCTTATTTGCTGTTCATTTTCTATCCTGGATATATTATTTTGCAGGAATCTCAGAGTTTGATTTATTAATAGTCGAAGATTAATCAAATGCAAGTTTTGCTGAATAATGTTAATTTCTATTTCAATTTTATTGGCATTTGTAAAAACATGAGAATTTCTTGGGATACACATTATAAAACTATTTAAGATTTGTCAAAAAATGCCCACTTATAAAATATTATTTGTCTATCAAAGTCTTCATACGCTTTACTTATTAGTTTTGTAGTAGTTGCGCTCCAGGAAAATATTACTTGAAAAGCTATATTTATGTTGTCAGATGTTTTTACCTTCCTACACAATGTAATGAGATTGTTTATTTTAGAATTTACGTATTTAAATTGTTCTTTATGATAATTTAGTCTAGAATCACTTGTGATATTACATACTAATAATATACATTCCCACAAGTTTAAAAAGGAGTCGAAATCATTGAGTATCAGTTTTAAAATTGCAAAATGTTCCCTAATTTCTTGTGTTGCTAATTTTATGTACATTTATCTTTTTTGAGACCTAGTTTTGTAATGACAGGAATCACTTACATGCGCTTTATTTCTTACCCCACTACTGCCGAACCCCTTGTTTCCCCTAACTGTCTCTTTGTTTTGTCTGACTGTCCTTGGTATTTCATCTATACTAACAAAACCTTTATTTTTCTTATTTGGTTCTCTATTTTGTCTGACCGTATGTGGTATTTCGTCTATTACCTCTATTTTAGGATGGCAAATCTTCTCTATTACTAACTGGCCTATTCTGTCATGTACTCTAACTTGAAAAGCTTTATTCCCATTATTTATAAGTAAAACCCCAATGTTACCCCTAAAATCTTCATCAATTACCCCTGCCCCTATATCAATGCTGTGAAAATATGATAATCCTGATCTAGGTGCTATCCTTCCATAAGTGTTTTTAGGTAATTGTACTGCGATATCTGTCAAAATTAGCTGTCTTTGATGTGGTTTAATTGTTAAATTTTCGGCAGAAAACAAATCAAACCCAGCGCTTTTTTGGTAAGCTTTATATGGGACTTTTGCTTTGTCAGATATTAATCTAATTTTCAGTACGTCAGACATTGGTTTAGTTATGTAGTGGCTTTGTTTTAAATGAATATTAATTCAGATTTAGGAGTTGGAGATATTTAAAACCAATTATTATGATAATGTTGGAAAGCTATAATTAGGGTGCTCAATTAGAAACTTTGATTTACTTTGTTTGATGTATTTAATAATCAATGAATTTGCAAATATAATTATACCATAGAGTTTTATTTTACAGTTGTCACTTTTGATTTGTTTATTAAAGATAAATATAGTTTTAAAAATCTTCTGAAAAAAGTCAAGGTGTTCTAATTCTTTGAAAAGAAATTCAGATGAAATTACTTTTTTACGCCTATTTATTGCCTTCCAAATTTGCAAGAATTTATTATATATCTTAAGAGTGGTTTTGAGTACTTCCAACTCCTTATTAATAAATGAAATCAACATTGGGTTAGTGTTTTTGTTAATAACATATTTGATAATATTTATATGATTCACTAGCTTTTCTATTATTCACTTGCTTATTACTAAAGGTGTATCGCTAATGTTTAGGCTTACCTCCCCTCTATTTGCTAGCCCCAAAATTTACCTAGAGAAAAAGGATAAGATTTGAATAAATATCTTTAAAAATTATCATAGTTTATATTAGTCTATATTCTCTCATTTGTCTGTATTTCCTTAATTTTCTATAGTATTTTTATAGTATTCTTAATAAGTAGTATTACGCAGCTTAACTCTTAATAGTATTTATCTTTTATTTGATTGGTTGGTGTAAAGTATCATAAACTGTTGTTTTTTATATGTTTGATTTTAAATATTTTATTTAACAGTTTTTTTATTAGGACTCAAAAATTCATTTTTAGAAAACTATTCTCTATTCTATTCGTGTATAAAAAGATACTTTAAAAGGGTTGTAAAAAGTTGAATGGTTCGTTACGGGCCTTACAATAGCGAGGCAGCGTAGCATCTCTTATTTAATTTATCTGTCAGTCTCAAAAAACTTTTTAATTTTTTAACAAGAAATATCTGCTATTACTTAATGTTATATCTAAACTTATTCAAATATGTATAAATGTCAAAATGTTTTAAATCTTTTTATGAGAAAACATTTTAATATGAATTGTTGCATTAATCATTTTTAGTCCTATTTCATTTTGTTTTACTTAAGAAAATAATCTAAATTGTGACTAATGTACTTAATTTTAGTATGAAAAGTACTCAAAGATTTATCTAAAAAAAACCAGAAATAATGTTGTCATTTAGATGGTATTTATCCGATTAAGTTTTAATTTTATTTTTCGGCGCTAAAAGAAATAATTGAGAAGAACATTTAAATGTGATATTTGTAGTAATTCATTCGAATTTAATAGTTTTCGCTCATAGCGATGAAGATTTAATGTTTTAGAGTCATTTACTTGTGATTTACGTAATAATTCCTTTAATCTTTACGCCGCTACGGCTAGACAGTAAAAGTTTAATTTTTAAAACCATTCACGTGCGTTTTATGTATAAATTCTTTTAATCTTTACTTCGCTACAATTAAACAGTAAAAGTTCAATATTTAAAACTATTTACGTGTGATTTATGCGTAAATCCTTTTAATCTTTACGTTGCTACGACTAAACAGTAAATGTTTAATTTTTAAAGCCATTTACATGCAATTTATGCATAAAATCTTTTAATCTTAACGTCGCTAGAACTAAACAAATAAAAGCTTAATATTTAAAATCATTTACATGCAATTTATGCATAAAATCTTTTAATCTTAACGTCGCTAGAACTAAACAATAAAGGCTTAATATTTAAAATCATTTACATGCAATTTATGCATAAAATCTTTTAATCTTAACGTCGCTAGAACTAAACAATAAATGCTTAATATTTAAAATCATTTACATGCAATTTATGCATAAATTCTTTTAATCTTAACAGTGTTATAACTAAACCGTAGATGTTTAATGCTCAAGTTATTCTCATGTGTTTTATGCTTAAATTTATTTTGGCTTAATAATGCTAGAACTGAACAGTAAAAGTTTAATATTGAAATTATACACATGGATTTTAGTATTAATTTATTAATGCTAGATAGTAATAACTATTATTCAATTATGTCATTTTATTTCATTTCTTTTTAAGATTAATTTGTAGTAGTCTTTGACAATTTTCTGAGGATATATCATATTTTCAATGTTCTATTTTTATGATTATTGAAATGTTATTTGCTAATTATTTTATTTTATTTTAGGCATGCTTCCTGACTATTTGCCTGATTCTGTGTTACTACAACCGAATTTTGAAGAAAAGATTGGAAACAGCTACTAATAGAATTGGTGAGCTTGAGAAGAAATCTTCATTGAAAAAAACTTACTTAACGGGCCTTCGAAATCATTTCTACAAACTAAGCCCCCACGATGGGTGGGCCAGCATGGAAAACCTTGAAAACAAAGCGACCTCCGGGCCTGTGGCCACTGAGCCAGGAGATAACCCTATTTCGCCTCCAGAAGATTTTTCTGATTCGACCCTACCTACATGTGTTGCTGACGTTCACATTTCAGCTGTTAAGAACGATTCTAACCTTCCTTACTCTGTTAGCAACCCGCCGCCTGTGGATCCTACTGTACTAGTTAAAGGTGTGGGGATGGATGGTGAGATGGGGAAGGTAAGAATTTGCAAGTTGGTTACTTTAGAAAAACTAGTCTTATCCGTATACGTCTACACGGTGAAGCTACTCTGTAATTTATGTATTGTTTATCTGTCTTTTGTTAAACTACTTTATGATTTAATTTGTCTGTTATTATTTGAAAATGTGTTGTTTTTATCATTTTATATGCTTATTTAGAGATATCATCGCCAAGATCATATGATTCTGAAGTTTCAGTATGTGTTATTTGACTATCAGTTGGGGGGTCGGGGAGGGGGCGAAGTTTAGTTATTTCATTACTTATTCTTCGCCACTCTCTCAGATCCTCCAAAGTTATTAAATTAAAATGCCTACAGATTGATTTTGGAAGCTTATATTTCCCTACATAACCTTCGTCGATCTTTTTAAGTTGCTGCGGCGATAATTTTGCTTTGTCAGTAGTAAATATATTAACAATATCAATTAAAAATTTGCTTACTTCTTGCACTACCCATACTTCTAAGTCATAAACATTTTTATTTTTGTGATACAGTTCTTTTTTCTTTCTGTCGTTCCGAATTAGGCAAAGATCACCTATTTTGAAATTGTGTGGATATCTATGTTTATTTAGTTTTCGTAGTTCTTTTTCATGTTTTTGTATAATCTTATTCTTGTTTCTTTCATATATCTTCAAGAATGGTGTTTTTGCCAAATCGAAACGTTCAGATAGAGATAGCTTATCAAATGTAAAATTAGGTCTGAATAATTCATCATATTTATTTATTTTTCCATCAAAATTATATAAGGATAAGTGGTGTAAGTTATTAGGTGATAAGTCTAAACCCATGAGCTTAAAATTATTAACTTGGTTTACTGTAGCACATATTGCCTGTTTTATACGAACACTATCTTTATGGGCTGAGTAGTACCTTATCAGATTTTGAATGAGCTTAACACGGCGCTCAATATTTCCCCTGCTGGCAGAACGGTAGGGGGCACTATTTATAAAACGTGAGCCAATGGAATTTAAAAATTCTTCATTTTCTGCGTTCCTTATATTTTTACCATTATCGCTGTGGAATTTTTCCACCTGTCCATTAATAGCTACGTAATGTGCAAAACCTAATTGAATGTCTGATTTTTTTGTTTCTTCTAACATAAAAACTGTTAAATACTGGGTAGCTACATCACAGAAAATAAGTACTGCTTTTATTCTATCCACCCTTTCTTCTTTTCTCAGGGATGAAGGGAATTCCAACAAATCTACTTGGACTAAATAATTTCTTCTAAAATTATGGGCAGTAATGCTTGTACCTTTTTCTAATCTGTAGTTATTAGTTTTAGTTTGTGCACAAGTAGCACAAGACTTAATAATTTTTTTAATTGCTTCTAATAGAACTGATTTTACTTTTACATAATAAGTCCTTTTCATAAGATTATAAAGTCTATTTATCCCCGGATGAATTAAGTCAGCGTGGTGTGCTACTGCAAAATAATCATATAACTCTTCTGGCAAGATAATTAAGTTATTTTTATAATGTATTTTAGTTGGACTCACATTTTTTGTTAAACCTGTCATTATTTGACGTTGTATAAAATAACTTTTTCTAAGAAAATGACCATTACCCAAAGATAGATTTAGGGTAGGTCTAAGTATGGTATCTTCATTCAGAGTAGAGTCTGAATTCTCAGAATCAGTCTCAGAATCAGTTTTGTTACTACTTTCCTGTTTTGTAGAATTATTTGAATAGAATTTTCTTAAATCTGATCTTATTTTAGCCCTTTCATATCTATTTGCTTTTTTATTAAATTCTTTTTGAAGTTTTGCTTGTCTTTTATTTAATATTGAATTATTTTTTGATGAAAATAATGATCTTTCATATTGATTGCTAACCTGATCTGATTCTGGTTCTGAAAATTCAGGGTGTTCTAAACTAAATTCCCTAGAGACACTTGCATATGAAGGTAGGGGGTTTTTTTCCTCCTTATTGTTTGAAACAGTATCTACGTTTGGACTTAAGCCCATTCCTACTGAAGAATTATTTAATGTTGGGGGGAGGGGGTGTGATTCTCCTCCCCTTTCTGCCTTATTACTGTGAGGGTTTGACATTATATCTATGTTATTTTTAGTTTTTTCAAGAGTGAGGGGGTTTGTTTCCCTTTCCGAAATTGGAAAAAAGTCATTTTGTGGGTTTAAACCTAAATCCAAGCTAATAGTAGGTTGGGGGAGGGGGTGTGTTACCCCTCCCTTATCAGTATCCTTATTATTATTTTGTTTTGCTTCTAGAGGCAAATCTTTATTTAATTTTTGCGAGGGGAGGGGGTGTGATACCCTTCCCTTATTTGATACGCTATTTTCTAGGGATTTTTGTCCTGAATCTATATTTATTTTTGGTTGTGATGTGGGGAGGGGGTGTGATACCCCTTCCCTATCTGAAGTCTCATTTTGTGGACTAGCCTTATTATTTGAAGGTAAAACCCCATCATAATTAGATTTTTGAGGGGGGAGGGGGTGTGATACCCCTCCCATACTTGGGGTCTCGTTACTTTTGGAGTTTATATTTACTGGAATAGGTGCTGGCGGGGGGAGAGCTTTAGGTTTATTTTTTCCCCTTCTCCTAGTACCCATTGCTTCTTCATACTTTTTTAATAATTCAGGACCTTTACCCCTGGTAATTACTTTAATGTTAGTTTCATTTTTAGGGTTTTTAAAATTTTCTTTATCCCTGGGAATAGGGTTAGGTTCAAAAATTTTAAATAAATCACATTCATAAACCGGTTTTATCCTATCTGTTCCAAAATTTAATTGGTAATGTCTCTCCGGGATAAGCCTGGAGAGAAAATCCGCTAGTTGTTCATTTGTTGGAATTGCCATAAAAATTATTCTATCTGTTGTTGTAAATATAATTTTTTGAGAAAGTGTGTCAAGCATAGATTTACTATTTTCAATTTTTGTATTTTGTAAGATTTTCATTACTGCAATATTGTCTGTAAGGACAATTGTTTTACATCCCAGTTTTGTTTCTGGGTAAAAATATTGAATAGAATCAAAAACGGCTATAATTTCTAAATAAGCTATACCGGTGCCTCTTAAAATAGATGGTCCAAAAGTTCTAGAGTAAAATCCTAATATTTTTCCTCTGCCTTTAATTGAATCATCGTTTGTCCTTAGAAGCTTTGCTACCATATTATATAAATTTTTATCTGGTACACTAATATTTTTTACTGTTTTTCTATAATAATGACATCCAATTTGAAAACTATCTTTTACACCATAATAATGATAATTATGATTATCATAACTTAATATTATTTCAGTATCTGCACGACGATTCCATCCACTGCTGATTACTGCTTGTTTAACTGTGCCATCCTGTTGAGACAGGTAAGCTAATTTTAAATTTCTCTTGCTGTATTTAGAGAAAGACATAAGGAGAAAAGTCTCAATATTAGGGTCGTTAAGATTTTGAGTCCCTGCCCTCAACGCATTCATTGTCAATATGTATTTTTTATTTATTTCTTCCCTACTAAATATGGTTTCTGTGGATTCATCCATTACACTTAAATATGCATAAAGTTCTATGTTTAAACAACAAAAGCTAAAAAAATATAAACACCATCTGGTATAATCCTTGATACCATCAATGTTTAAAAATAAACTAATTTTATGTAATAATTTTAAAAGATGGTTTTCTTTGAAAATGACACCTATATTATCACTATAAATTTCATTGAATAATGGAGAAAATTTTTCTGGTATGGGTTCAAGATTAGGAAATTCAACTGGAAGTAAATCCCTTATTTTTAGCCCAATTAGACATGCCCCTAGAGCCCTACCGGAAGCATCGGTGTACAGGAATTGTACATCGGTGTCTTCCCGGCTATCGTTATTGCATTCTTCTGATCCCATTGCTTTTGTAATTGCATAAAAATGATCGTTAGATTCTTTATCCCAGTCAAAGTTTTTAACCTGTTTATATAAACAATTCATATGATATTGTGTAGTCATAGATATTAGAGGTCTATAGTAGGTTAAATTTCCTAAAAATGATTGCAATTCTTTTAAATTTCTTGGTGGTCTCATTTGACTTATTGCTAAAGATTTTTTATCTGGTATTTTTACCTTGCCTTGCCCCACTGTGTAACCTAATATATCAACAGATTCTTCTACTAAATTTACACAAAAACGACATTTGTCAAGATTAAGTTTTAAATTTAATCTATTTACACGACCTAAGAACTTGTCCAAATTAGCTAGGTGATCGTCAATAGTGTCAGTTTTTGCATTAAATAGTGACAAATCATCAAACCATATCAAAACATGACTAATTAAGTCGTGTAGTCCATTATCATCTAAATGTATATTATCTAATATATAACTTAGTAAAAGGCTAGGGGTACCCGCATATCCTGTTAGGGCTCTTTTAAAACGGAATACCCCAAATGAAGTGGTAATGTTTGTAATTCCTGATTCTAGAACTTTGTCTGATAATTGTAAATTATAAAAAGCATTTCGAATATCCATAAAGCTAGAGTATCCTACTTCAGGGAGGAGGGATTTTAGGGTCCGGAGTGGATCCATAGTAATCGAACTGACGTTATAGGGGATTGTGCTATTTATTCCACGTGCATCTATGATGATGCGGGGACTTGCTTGCTTGTCTTTACGGGTTGTTATGAAAACAGGACTTCCAAATTGTTGATGGCTAGGGGCAGGTTCTATTATATTAAAATTAATACAAGTGTCGATGAAATATCTAAGGTGCTGTGTGTCATTCATTGAGAGGCTATACACCTTTGTGTTTCTTTTAAAATTTTCTGGTACTTCAAAGTCAAAATAATCTTTACTTGCCCCAATATCAAAGCTATGACAAGCGCCCGAATTGTACTTTAATAATATATCTGCTACCCTATCCCTTATGCTTAAATCTTTTATATAATGCAATTTTTCCTTTATTTGTTCTAAAGTAAGGGGTGGGGGGGGTAATGGTGAATCCAAAGTTAACCCCTCTTTTGGCTCCAACAAAAGTTTTTGAACCTCTTCATAACTAATCTCTTTAGGGATATTTACATAATTTTCCTCAATTTCTTGACAATGTATGCTATTTACTATCTGTATGTTCTCATAGGGCAGGGACGATATTCGTTTTTTGGATTATTTATTATAAAATTCCCTGTTACATTTCTAATAAAATATTTTGCTGTTTCTTTAAAATTTTTCCAACTTAATTGTCCTTCCATTCCTGACGAAAATGCTGAAATTAATGTGTCACAGATTATTTTACAACTAGATTGGAAATCTATTATTTCTACAGCTTTTATAGGCTTTAACTTAGAGTTTCTAAAACCAGTGATATTTATTTCTTTATCTTTTTCAGGAATGTATGGAAGTACGAGAGCGACTAGTCCCCCAGCCTCAAGGTGCAAGGGCTGCTGTCCTACATTAGTTATAATTAGTCCTATTTTATTTCTTTCTTTGTTTAGATTATATACTTTATATTCAATTACTACATTAGGATTATTTGTTTGGAAAGGAATAATTCTTTCTGTTTCTTGTTGTAGTGCTTTCAAGTTTTTTACATTAAAAATAGTTTTACTTTTTTGCCCTGGTATTAAATCTATTTTGTCTATGTTTTTAATAAATGGTGGGCTATATACCTTGTTCCTTCTAGGGTGCAGCGAAATTTTTATTTTGTTTCCTGTCACTTTCATTACTAAATTGGTTTGAACTAAAAAGGGTCTGCCTAGTAAACTTACTTTTTCTGTTTTAATAATATGAAATGGAATATTAATTACACCTATCCCTGAAAAGTCGCAAGGTATATAATATGCCCCTATTGTTGGTATTTGTGAACCATCTACTGTTGAAAGCCTATACTTTTTTGCTTTTCTTTCATTTTTATAATTTGGATTTACTGCTAAGATAATGGACTCAGAGAGAACATTTACGGCTGCGCCCGAATCCAATTCAGCTATTACTTTATTGCTTTTTATTTTAAAAGGAATTAGAATCCTATCTGTAACTGAAATATCGCCATTTAATATTTTAAGCTGTACTTCATTTTTTATTTTGTGACTAATATTTTCTTCCATTATTGTACCCCCGCTTAATTTCATGCCAACGATGGTGTCTTTTCCTTGGATAAGAATTTTGTTCATCAAAAAAATCAAACAAAAGACCCAAGGCGCAAAAGCAAACCCAATTAGCATTAGTATCAGGAGTAATATAATGCAAAAAATAGTCTTGTTATTAGATGGAAAATCTAGTAAATATTGTATAATTTTTAATAATTTTTCTTCTATAGTAATTTGTTCATTATATTGGCTCTGTAGTATATCATATTTTGAATAGACGTCCCAACTTGTATCAGAAAAATCTGAATTCTCAATTTTATTATGCTTATCCATGTCCCCATAACCTTTTTCTATTTCAGAGTATAATGGCTCTCCAGTATTGTGTTGTTGTTGTTGTATTGGACCTTGAGGGTGTTCCCCTAAAACATCCAGGTGAACTTCCCCTTCATGTAATGTAAAAATATCAGAATTTTCGCTTTCTTCATTATTAGAAGCTTGATCAATAACAATGTTTCCTATGATATTAAGATAATCCATGTTTTTAAAAGTTTTTTTGCTTTTTTCATAATCTTTACTGCAAACTTTATTTAAATATTTTGAATAAGTTGATTCATTAAAATCAGAATTTTCACTCTCCAATGTTATACTGCTTTCATTATCGCTATTTTCATTATCCGTAGAATTTTGTAATGTACTGCCTGTACAAATGGACGTTTCAGATTGTCCGTCTGTGCTTATGTCCGTCATGTTCTGTGAGTTTAAGAAAAGCTCCATAATCTGTTGTTTGGCTGAAACGTTACTATATGTAGATACGGACTCAGATAATATAGGCTCGTTACCTTTTATTAGAGTTTTACTAGAGTTTTCACTAGAGGAATCTTCCAAAAAAGAAGTAGAATAATTACTAATCCCATCACCATTAAGCATATTATCTATCTTATTACTTATTTCTAATACACTACCTACTACTTTATCATTATTTACATTATTCTTATCTATCTTACAATCTAATACTTTATTATCTATTACTTTATTTACATTAGCTATCTCAGTATTCATTACACTATTTTCATTACTTAAAGCTGACTTACTGACTAACATTTCATTAATATTCTGATTAGTTACATTATTTAACATATTAACATTAGGATTTATACAGATATCTTTATTGGAAATTTCCTCCATTTCATTTTCTCTAGTTACCTCTATTGTTTCGCTTTTATGGGTGCTATTATTCTCTTTATATTCTGATTTTTTTAGTGTGCTTGGAGACGTGTTACTGGATAGAGCGACGTTTTTAGAATCATTTTCTGCTTGAGATATTATATTTGCAGGTGAATCTATTATAATTGTTATTTTACTATTATTACTCTGAATTGAATTATGGTATGGGGACGCTTCTAGTTTTTTATATCTTTTGGTTGGGGCAATAAGCAATCCTTTATAGGATGGTATTTTCTTGGCAAGCCATATTGTAAACACCTTGAACATTGCTCTTGGGAGGGGGCCACATTTGGATAGACTAGACATGAAGCACTAGAATGTGTGCTTTCATTGCACTTAAGACACATAGCCTGTTTCCTTAAATCTCTAATACCTTTATTATCTTCCAACCATTTAATGTTTTTCTTCCTAATTTCTGGGTCTGTATGGTTGGCGCAATATCGAGAATTGTGGTTAGTTTTGCCACAATATTCGCAAGGTGTTCTTTGTCTTTGAGCTCCAGGGTTTGTCCCTGATGCTATTGGTGTCTTTCCATCTGTCATTTCTTGTTTGTTTACTACTTTTATTGGCTGTGCACTCACTTTATTTTCCTTATATCTGTCTTTTTTTCTCTTAAACTCAAATTCATTTTGTAGATACGGTCTAAATTCGCGAAACCAGTTGATGAATACATTTACATTTGCTGCTGCCGATGTGGCATGTAAAAAATTACTTTTTAAGTTTGCTGGCACAAAGTAATTTGCAAATTTCATACGAATTTTTTCTAGTTTATGTTTTGTTTCCATGGCTGTTTTATCTAGCCATGAATGTAGCTTAACTATGCATTGTGCAGGCTTTGTTTCGTCATCTATAGTAAATCTGTATTTGTTAAACTTATCTTCATACTCTGTGGCACTTAATGTTTCTTGTGCTATTGTTGTCATTATACACGTGACGAATTCTTTGCTAGTCATTTCGTTAGGATTTATGTCTAGTTTATCTAATGATAAACGGGCCTCAGTTGAAAAATAATGTATTAAAAGAGCATTGTATGTAGCATATGTCCATGGTGTTCTAAATCTTTCAATATACCTAAAGTTAAGCAAAAAAATCTTAAGATTGCTAGATTCTCCAAAAGATGTTGGCACCTTGCCAAGTAACTTAATTTCTTTGACAAGCCGTTTATGTTCGCATGGGCCAGTTACTAGGTTACTGGGAATCAATTCTAAAATTCTTTGCATACTTAAGTCCGTCCCTGCTAGTCTCTCTCTCTCTAGGAGTCTATCAAGTAATTCATTTCTCTCTATTTTTTTACTTTTAGGTTTATCCTGCTGTTTTGGGACTTCATCGACCATGTCTCTGTCCTCATTATTTGAATCTGAAGAGCTAGAGGTATCGTCTTCAAATCTATTTTTCTTTTTCTTTTTGCTTATTTTTTTGACTTTGACCTTTTCAATTTTATCTTTTTTGTCTTTATGTCCGTCTTTCTCTTTGTCACTGTCAATTGGTTGACTCTCTTCTTTCTGTTTTTTCTCTGAGTGGTCATAATCTGACGTCTCATACTCATTATCTGTCTGTTTGTCTTTCTTTTCTGTCTCTTTTGTATTTTCTGAATGTACTTGAACTGGTACTAGAATTTTATTTGTTTTGTCTGTACTTTGTTGTATCATATGTGCCCCTGTAACATTAACCTGTTTGGGTAAATTTTTTGACCCCCCATTTAATGGTTGGCTATTGTCTGTATCACTGTCTATGTCCGTGTCTCTGACTATATCTTTAGGAGGTAATTTAGATTCATCCATTTCATAGATTTATTTTATTTTAGCTTGTTTTGCTGCAGAAACTTATTGGACTTGTTATTACTTGTTAGTATTGGTTATGACTAGTGTTTTAAAGGTAATTTTAAAATGAATATTTCATAATTTTGCTATGTCAAAAAAAACATTTGTTTTGTATGTTCTCTATTTTTTAAATGGACTAGTGGTTTGTCTACTTTTTATCTTTTATTTGGAAGCAGGGAGATGTTTATTGATAGGAAAAAAAAAATATTACTGCTTTTTATAAAAAGCCCTCTCCCTGTTTGAAAAAAAATTTTTATGATATAGCAAAAAATATGAAAAAATTAAAAAAACCTCTTACCTTGGATTTTACGGAACCACATGAGACGTGTTAACCTGCTACTAATGTCTCACCACAGTTAACAACCTCATTTATCTCTGAAAATGGAGTTAGGAAAAAAGGAAAACCCCTTAAATCCCCTTGTTAAACTACAAATCACCTAACTAACTCCTAATAAAATACACCTTTCAAAAATAATGTGCCTAATTTAATTCCCCTAAGTATTTTGAATTTGAAATTTTAAAACTTAGTATTGGCAGACAAACATCCTGTTACTTTAGTGAAACGCAAATAAAGACTTACAGCTTAAAAAACGAGCGAATAAAAAAAAGGTATTTTTAGCAAGGAAATGTAATTTTATTGATAAGGAAAAAGTAAAGTTTAATAAAAAAATAGTACTAAGACATAAATTGATTTTATTTTAGGATTTGCAACAAAGAAATGGCAAGAATTTTATGCTGTAAGAAAAAAGGACTCGCGAGTTAAAGAAAAGATGTATGCTCCAGATGAGCCTTGGTGTCCGACTGCCAGCTAAAATCTCCCAGCAGTACCCATATTAGTTATTACTATTGCCATAAAGCCTTGACTTAGGCCCCGTGCGCAAATATTCTAACACACTCCTTTGTTGCGAAATTATTACATTGCATTCATATAATGTAACATATCTTTTAATAATCACAAATTTCATTACATTTATTAATACAATTAATTAAAAATAAAATTCATTCTAATACACAATATAGTTTTAAAACCTAATTTGAAATAAACGAGTCCGGAAAAAGTCCAAATTTGGTTACACGGGAGTGTTTTAATCTATTTGACCATATTCATGCGATATATGTGAAAAAGTATTTGCGCGGATTTGTGCTAAAACAGACTTATTATTATTCATTGAATAACTTTGTTCTATTGTATAAAAAAAAATGTTATTTAAATATAAAATGTCTAAAAAGTGTTATATTTTACTGATTTATTATATTTAATTGTTAAAATTCGTACTGTTTTTGCATGAAAAATGATAAAATGATCAAAAAGTAGTATTTTTTAATACACGGAGTCGGATGTTTAAATTCATAAGGACTGACATTTTCTTGGAACTTTTTCCCGAAACCGAATTTTCCCCTTCAAGTCTTAAAACTTCGTTTTTACTATTTTTACTAGTATTTTTTAAGAAAATTAGTAAATTATGAATATTTTGACTGTTATGAGTGGCCAATTTCTGCAATATTGTATGTCTTATTTTGTACTCAAAGTTTTAGCATTCTAATAGCTTGAACGCCCTTGCTACAGGCCTGCGTGGTCTGACATTTATTTTTTAGGCGCGCCTTTAAAATAGGCAATCGTTAGATTACTTCAAGAATATTCTAGAAAGAAAACATACTCATACAGAAGCTAGGCCACTCTATAATTATCGAACTTAAAATGTCTATTTTAAAGAAAATGCATTATAATTTATGGATAAAAAGGGTTCTGTAAATAGAAAAACCATGAATTATAATGCAAGGTTCGCCATTGAAAATGTAAGATGGCAAGAAAATTGTTAAAATTCATTTTGAGTTTTGATGCAAAAAATTAGCTGTCTGTCTTGTCACGCTAAATCAGACTTCTCAAACATAAACAAAGTAGATAGTTTTTCAGGGAGGGAGGGCATATTGGGCTGTTTATTGCACTAGTCCCCAAAGTCTTATATTAAAGTTTTCTTATTCGTTGGCTTAACATCTTTGGGAACTTTTATCGAATTATGATTTGTTGATATATAAAGTTGAGTGTCCTTATGTTTCAATCAATAATTGTAATCTACAGATGGCGTAATTTTATACATCATCATTGGGGATGTACACCAATTTATTGTCTCATCCCTTTATATCCCTGATATTTTTCGCTTTCAGTTTATATTAGAATCAGGAAAATTATATCCATAAGTAGCGCAAGCGCAGCATTGAAAATTCACAATATTTTGTAATTGTTATTCTATCCATCTGCGAGTACTACTTTTCATGAAAATCTGATGCAACATCTAAGTAATAATAAATCTGTAGATCGTAAATGAGTTAGCATAGAACAGTACTTGCAAACTTGCAATATACATTAAGGTTAAAATTTTATATTATTTCATTACCTTTAATTGTCACCTTTTAGAATTAATTAGGACAATAAATCTTCACAACCAGAAATTTTGAATTTTCGGATCTACTGCAGTTCACGGTAAAATATTGTAACGAATATTGACAAAAATCTATGAATTTTAAAGGCTGCTAGCTGCCAAACGGCTGAACGTACTGATCATACCCGCACATAATTTTAAGCGGTATAGGAAGGCCTACAAATAATCTGGAATAACCAAGATCCAATGATGCACAGGGAAAGCTTCACTGAAGAAAAAACGCGTAAAATAGGCCTTTTTCGCGCATTTATCTGCACTGCGAGATAATTATGCATTATTGATTTATGGCTATTCCAGAGTATTTGTAGGCCTTCTTATTCTGCTTAAAACAGTGTGCGGGCATGATCTGTACGTTCAGCCGTTTGGCAGCTAGCAGCCTTTAAAATTAATAGATTTTTGCCAATATTCATTACCAGCAATATTTTACCGTGAACTGCATTAGATCCGAATTTTCTGTTATCACCATGCATCAGCCGCAGGATACCAGCAAATCCAACAAAGACTAAAATATTTTCATGGCTCAAAAGAAAGTTGAAAATAGGTTTTTAGGTATTTTCCTGGTGGTCCTGATCCTCCTAGGATACAATAGGTCAAACTAGGCTAAATCTTGTAAGGGAAGTCAAGGAGTTAAAGCAGTGGCGTGCGAAGCGCTTTGTCTAGGGGGGGGGGGGCATTTTGATTAGATATACTAATTTTAAATAAGGGCGTTTAAAGGCGTGGGATTATTTGATCATGGGCCTTCTAATCCTTATTCCTTCTTCCCCATCCCTTCCCCCATCCCTTCCCCCATCCCTATTTCCCATTTCTATCCCCCATCTCTTCACCCCCCCATCTCTTACCCCCATCTCTTCTCCCCACCCTGCAATGACCGAAGGGAAGGGAGCTAGAGAAAGCATCTTCAAAAAAAACGTATAGAAGAAAATTTATTTTCACCCACCCCCCCCCCCCCCCCCCCCCACCACAAAACATTTTTTATGGGTGGAAGGGGACGTTATGAGATCTCAGCACGAAGGATGAATAACCCCATTAAAAAAATTAGGGGGGGGGATATAAAAACACTCATTTCGGAAATAATTTACCAAAAATTTACCTAATATGTAAAACTGATTTTAAATATTTCTTTATTGTATGACAACAAGGATTACAACATCTATAAGTAGCAAAGCACAAAAAAAAATTATATGTACTTTCATCTACAGATGGAAAACTTTGGGGTATAGTCTCTTTCGTGGCAACGCCTCTTAAGGAGCATTTCGTCGTATTTTCACAGTAGCTTTTAATAGGTTATTCTAGGTTAAGTTAGGTCAGGTGATTTCCCCGCAGGGTTAGGCAATTGGCCCCGCAGGAGCTATAAATAGGGGAAAAGCTACTGTGAAAATACAATGAAACGCCCCTTAAGAGGCAAATTCACGAAAAGGACTATACCCGAAATTTAATTTTGATATCCTTATCTACAAAAATTTTGTAAATTGGACCAAACAATGGGGGAATTGTGAAAGATACAAAAAAAGAAAAAAAGCCAAAAACGTCCTGTAAAGCAGTCCGACCTCCATGAATTTTTAATAGTTAATAATTATACTCCATAATGATGGGAATGTTAACATTAAGTTTTAGCCTTCTATCTTTAATTGCAGTTGAGAAAATAACATTTCCCCCTTAGCATTACAAACTGACAGCCATAGTGAATTATAGAGAAGCTAAAAAGTTATATCAACATATCCTACCCTCTTCAAATGGCACTTTAAAAATCTGTACATTTTTTCATGAAGTGGTGTTTTCAAGGATTTATTAGGGCGGTGCGCGAAGCGCACCAAAAAATATTTACTCCCCTTTTGATCTAAAATCAATTAAAGACAACAAGAGTGGCATATTTTATCAAGTTAGGAATATAGAGTGTTGTTAGTTTTAAGTGTTTTTAAGGAAAATTGCCATAAAAAAACATGTCTTTTTGTAAGGGTATGTACACAAATAAATGATAAACTTAACCTGAAAATCATATGACATCATATATAGTTATTCATTTAGACAGACATACAGTGTTGAGAAAAAGGCTTAGATAAATATCAACACTGTTTCTTTTTTATGTAAAATAACTTTTTGATTAAATATTTGATGTTTAGAAATGTTTTTATAGAAATAACAACAAAATTTAATTATACAATGTGATAAAAAGCAGAAACCATTTGGAAGGGCGCGAAGCGCAAATTTTTTTCTTCAAATATTTGAACTATTTATTACACTAGTCCCCAATATTTCATATAAAATTTTCTTATTCATTGGCTCAACAACTTTTGGGACTTTAATGGAATTTTGATTGGTTGGTTAATTAAGTTCAGTTTCCATACGTTTCATCCACTAATTGTAATCTATATAAGGGGTAATTTTGTGTATCATCATTGGGAATGTACAAAATTTCTTTGGTAAAAAGTTTATATTATACAAAATATAATACTTCCTATTACCTGGTTTGTTATGTTCTGTGAAAAGAGATTATAACCTAATTTCTACACTAATTAAAAATTTCGTTAAATGAATAGTACCTGTCTGTTTGTTGAGTATTTCTTGATCTTTTTTTGGAAACTAGGATAGTTTTGCTTTTTGTAGGGTAGGGGGCAAAAAGGGGCATTTTTGTTGACCAGGGGGGGGCAAAACGGGGCATTTTTCAACATATAGGGGGGGGGCAGGGGGGGGCGGTGGCTAGGGGGGGGGCAGGGGGGGGCGTTTTGGACGCTAGGGGGGGGCGATTGCCCCAAATGCCCCCTTCGGTTCGCACGCCACTGAGTTAAAGTTGTATAATTCCTCTATATTTATTTGTATTTTTGTTAAGTTGAGTCTAATCTTTAATAGTTAAACTGAAAATATAATAATAAATGTTTTAATTTTAAAAATATTTAAATATAATTTCTAAAAATAAATTCTAATTTTCATATTCAAAAGTTTTTTTTAAGTTTTACAAATGTTATTTTTATTCATTTGAATCTTAGATTAAATTTCTTAATAATCTTATTTTTGCAAACATTGAAATTTAAAACGTAAAAATATTGAAAGTATGTCTCAATTAAAAATATATATAAACTAAAATCCCGGTATTTTAATTATATCATATTATCTAAACAGTTCAAACCTTAAAGGGGTGGACTGGACTGCTATTATTACACTAGTTTTATGTTTATTTCTTAATAATGTTTTCTAATTCGTTGGTTATCAGATTAAGGGGATTTTGATTGGTTGATTCATTAAGTTGCGTGTCTTAACGTGTCAACTACTGTTGTAATCAACAGGGGTAATTTTGTGTATGGTCATTGGTAATGTACATAAATTTATCGACCATTGTCTCATTCCTCTAGATCACTGCAAGCCCCCAGTAATGAAGACCAACTATACAATATACATATATCTTTAATACCTCTCACGTAAAAAAGATGATAAAGAGTTTTATAAAAAAAATCTTTATTCTTGAAATAAACATTCATCAGCAATACAATATTTTGAACAAAAATAATAATTAGTGAATTACATATGAAAGGACTAAATCTTTTATTTCTAAATTCTGGTATCTACTCCGGTTGGAGTGTCCAGAATCAGAACAATGCGAAGAGAAGTGTTTGAATGGTCAGACAAACCGAAGTAAGTAAACTTACAGTCAGATATGGAATAAAAGTAAAAGTATATGTATTCAATAGTAAAATAACGCTCAATGACTGAATTAATTATTTCTAACAAACATATAAAATAAAATATATTGTTGATGATCTTCATTAATCGATACATTACTTGGATGTTGCACCAAATTTTCATACACTCTGATAAACTTAGTGAAGCTTGTAAATGACTAAAATAACCATACCCCCATCCACCTACTTTACCCCAACCCCTCCCCCACCTTCTGGATGAAAAAAACTGACCAATAAATTAGGTTCATTTTAGCATGTTGAATTGACGACAATTTTTTAATCGATTTCTGGGATGTTTCACCAGATTTCCTGATGCTTAATATCCCAGTTTTAGTGAACCCGCAACTGTGGCTGAACATGTAGCGCATCCGCTTGTCGTCAGAAAGGCGATAAGTTCGAATCTCGTGCCAAAATTGCGTCATAGAGTAGGGGGAATGCCTTGGCCCAAAAAAGGCGCAACTCATTACCATGCACAGTTGGGACTTCTCAGACAAAGGTCGTGCATCACAGAGAGTTGGTTGTCTGATGGATGTTACTTAACCTAATTTCCTTAGATTTTTGGACAGAGAAGGGTACGTGACAGTCATCCTTAGTTCTCCTGGATTGCTGAACCAGGACCTGGACAGTACATCAAGTCTGCAATCCCGCCTGTACGAGGTAATCCTAGTTTTAGTCAGGCGGCTATAGATTTGGCTATTTCTAGCTGAGATCAAAAGCACTAGTTCAAATCTTGATTTAAAAGACTATTTACTTGTCTCTGTCTCCCTGTTACAAATTGTGCAATAATAGTGTCTACTGAAGGTTTAGTTTAGCAATACCTGAAATATGAATAAGTATTCATAAATTAGAATCTTATAATATTGATTTAGAAATTTTTCAGTAAATTTGGTTTTAGATTACATCCAGTAAAAGTGTTCAGTGAAAAACATATATGATCACTAAAATTTGAATATTAAATTTGTAATATTGATTTAGAAATTTTTCAGTAAATTTGATTTTAGATTACATCCAGTAAAGGTGTTCAGTTAAAAACATATATGCGGATGATCACTAAAATGGTCCCTAAAAGTGTAATGATATTTAATTTTTAGAGTATCTATTTGTAAATTTTTCAAGCAAACCCAATATATGCCAAATTTGTACTGAAAAAAATAAGACACGTAATTAACCACTCATACTGCTTTAACTATTTTTTTTTGAAACTCCCATTTTTTAATCTAGTGATATTTCTGTTTTATTTCTTTTTTTCATTCTTTTCTCAGATAGTACAACATGTCTAAACTCTATAAAAAAAACTAAACACTAAGGTTTCACCTAATTCATGATCAAAGAATACACTTAAAAATTTTGAATATCTTTCACCATTCACTAGGGTCGGGAAACTTTATTGTATTCAGTTACACACCATTGCAGTAGATATAAATCATGGATACAGCATCTTTAACTTTTTTTCTCCCGAATTAGCATGTTTTTCTGTCTGTTTGTTCGGTAATATTAGTCTTGCCAAGATATATAATTTAAGTGTCTAAACATATACATATAAAAAAATGGTGCAAAATAAATTTTAAATTTAAATACTTTTGTAAGTTATTACTACTTTTTAAATAACTAGCGGCTACGCCCCCTAGAAGCCTCTACTAGGGTCACTTAAGGTAGTAGGGGAAAAGTCGACATCATCCCATTTTAAATTTGAGTTTGTTACATCTGTTATTAATTTAGACTTCCAGACATAAATAATGAAAAAAATAATAAATCTAGATAATTAATATTAAACTACTCTTGCTCCTTATCTACAATATCTACTATTGAATCAGACTATCAGACATAGTATTCAAATGATGGACAAAGTTTAAATTTAATCTAAATAATACCAAACACTTGAACATTGAGGTTACATTGTCCAATTTTCATTGTCTGGATCAAGATGTCAACGTCCATAAAAAAAACATTTAGATGGATTTTAGAGTTTTTTTAGGATGGGGGAGGCGGATAATTTTCCTTTCCATGGTTTTTGAAATTTAAGAAGCTGCAAATTTGTAACGCCCTAGGACAGCATATTTTTTTTTTCAAAATGAATCGCCAGCTACTTCACATTACATAGATATCACGTTAGTATACTGAATAGTATAAATAGATTTGACAAAGGATTGTTGACTATAAGGTGGATTTCAAAGTTTAGATGAACAGCTAAATGCGGCCGCTAGATGTGCCTTGCCATGTGTTTACACAAATTAGTCAATCTATTTTCCTAATACTTTATTACTTCCATCAACAGATCTATAGTATAGATGTATATACAGACAACTACCTACCTTCAGTTTTCAAAAACCTCTTTCGTCTGCTTCTAAATAATTTTCTGCTACTTAGCTGTGTTAATATAAACGATACCATTGCATTGGTTGATTTTCAATGACCCAATAGGAAGGTTGCACAAGACGATTGCGATGGGGAGATATCGTTATTTAACTCTTTCTCCCTCTATAGTGTTTTACTCTAATCTTCCATCAAGCAGGGAGCGCAAAAATTAATACAAATATTCTGTAGGTAATTATGTTGAATGACATTCTTAATGTATTCTTTTTATAAATATAAAATATAAATATAAAAAGAATACATTAAATTAAGAATTTAAGTTAACTATTGTATTCTCTAGGTCTTTGTGTCTGATTAAATCTGTGAGTATCAATCACATTCCCTGGTATTCTGGCAGACAATGTATGAAAACACGTGCTTATGTCTTTATTTTCTGGGAATCTAAAGGGATAATACAATGGTAGATAAATTGTTGTACATCCTCAATGCTGACATACAAATTACCCCTTATGTAGATGGTAAAACGTTTTGACACTTAACTTAATGAACGAACCAATCAAAATTCAATAAAAGTCCCCTAAGCTATTAAGCCATCGAATACGAAAACTTTTGTGACAAGTGTTATATACAGCCCAATGTCCCCTCCCTCCCTGTTATTTGCTCTCTCTCTCTCTTCTTTAATATGTTGAGTTGAATATAGGTATATAGGTACAACTACATGACGGGCGGATACTTATGTTAAATACAATTCATAAAAATATCTTTCTCTATAACTTTAAATTAAAAGTTTTAGTCAACTTTTTAAAATTTTTGATTAACTTGATTTTTTCAGTTACAACCATCCTGTTGGCAATATAGTTGTCAGCAAACCTGGCACCAGGTAAAAATATAAGTCATAATATAAAATTTTACTGAGGCTTGCACGGGTGAAGCATGGGTGCTGAGCCCTGTCTTATATTAATGAGTCTTTTTTTCAGATCTTATTTATTATATGACACACTGATATTCATTTTAATATTGTAATTTAATTTCTTGTATTAAATCGAATCCGGAGGATAGTAACCAGTTCTTATCCATACGAAAAAATTATGTCGAGCATCGTATTATATACAGCTTTCTACGAATATTAAAATGTACAATCATAAGATTAAAACCAGTTTTTTTAGCCTGTGCCTTCGGCACCTCGGGGCTAAAAAACTGGTTTTAATCTTATAATTGTACAATCTATATCCGCGGAAAGCTGTTTATAATACGGTGCGAGAAATAACTATTCTTTATGTTGAACAGACATGCATTAGATATTCATAGATATTAATAAGATTAAAAGTTTTTTGTGTTAAATTTACAATACATAATGTAGTATCCGGTTTCGCTGGATACTGCTCGAGTTCTTTTATGGTGGACTCCAAAAGACAATCAGACGTACAGACCCTAAGTCTAGGTAAGCCTCGCTTCCTCAGAGTGACCAACAAGGGATCAAGTAAAGTGTAATGTTTATTTGATCAATTACATTACAAGACTCATTTAAGATTTTCATTAGTTTTAAGAGCGACGCTGCTATATGACTCGCCCAGAGAGGCTTTCCTTACTACAATAACATCTAAAATCATGCATAGCTCAGTACTTAAACTGTTTTTAACCTATTTTTAAAACGTATATAAAAAATATACTATGACACCAGTAAAATTTGAATTAAGTCCCCAATAAACTTTTTTGGGGGGATTTAAATATTAATTTTTACTATTGCCGTAGTCATTTTGATCAAAGCAAAAGGTCTTTTTTCTATTTGGGTAAAATTCGTAGCTTTTAGAGTGTTTTGCTTCATAAATATTGTATTCTGGTATAGAGTAAAATTAGGCCTTATGATTTTACTATGAAAATTCACTAAAAAGTTAAATCTTTACAATATACCAATGAATTAACATTAACATGTTTATGTTCTTTCACCTATTTTAAACACTTAAAAATTGGCTGTAAAGGGTTAAATTTGATATCAACATGACAAGATGTCAACAAATGTTTATGCAATACAACAAAATTATTTTTGACACATATACAAATATGATATAAAATAAGATTATTCAAACATATTTTTTTTTAAATATTTTTAAAAATTATGTATCTTTTACGTGTATAGTTTTCATTCTTTTCATTTTAATTAAATAAAAATTATTTAACTACATTGTAAATAAGTCACTTTGTGAAAACACTCTTTCGGAAATCATAAAAAATTGAAATGAAACGAGAAATCTTATTTGTTTAACATTAGCAAATGTGTTTTATTGTATTATGTTAAATTGATTGTTTTAGAAAAAAAATTATTTCCATCGAACAGAGTAGAGTTTTTTTTTATTGTATTGATATAAACTGAATCATATAAAATTGTTCTGTAAGAAACAATTTAACCCTAAACTAAAAGTTGCTTTTGCTTCCGTCAAAATGATCACAGCAACATATAAAATTAATTTTTAAATCCCCCCAAAAAAGTTTATTGGGGACTTAATTCAAATTTGGGTTCTGCAGTCTGTTTCTACTGGTGTCATAGTATATTTTTGATATATGATTAAAAAATAGGTTAAAAACAGTTTAACTGTCCAATGTTTGTGTGCAAAAAATAGAGGGCCATAACTAAGTGACTTTTTACTTATGGAAAAAAATAATATCAGGGAGTTGAAATTTTTTATTTTTTAATATATCCATTCTAGCGGGCACAGGATGCCAGCAAACCTGGCAGGGTCATTCAGGTCAGGAGCAAAATTTTTTTTTTTACAAAATACTATAATATCTTATTGTAGTACATCCTAATATTAAATACTAGAGTTGGCTTGATATAACTATCTCACTATTGGCTAGTTTTCTATGAGTACATTTCTATTTCTCAATAAATTAATTTTCCTCCCCCGCCATTACTATCTAAAAGAAAGAAGTAAAAATTTAAAAATTTAAATGATTTTAAAAAGATTTTTTCAATTATATTTTTTTTTCACACAACCATCACCAAAGGGTTAATATGATTAAAATTTTAGTTTTAATATTTGAACACACAAAAGGAAGTGTCGCCACAATCAAATTCTTTTAAAACAGACTTTTCTTAAATTTACTATATTAAAAATTTAAATTTTCTTTTTTATTATTAGAAATTAAATTTGTAAATAGCAACATGAAATGGAAAAAAATTAATTTATTTATAATAAAGTAAAATAATGGGTCTCATCGGGTTGGCCAATGAGCGTTTATTATGGATTATTGGAGCACTATGAGTTTTAAACATTTATTCCTTGGAAAACTTGAGCTCATTTATAGACATTTATTTCCTATATAGATCTGACATTGATCTTGAAGCAATAAAGCAGGTTGTTATGTAAATGTTAAAAATTGGAAGAATTTATTAAATAAAAGTTATCGCAAATATGTACCTGTACCTGTACCAGCTCTTCATTCCACCTGGGAACATAAGGCTGCAACAAGGGCTCTCCATCCATTTCTATTCTGTGCCTCTGTCTCTACTTCATCCAAGGTTAGGTTAGCTTTTTGAAGATCAGCTTCTATGGTTCTTCTCCAAGTTCCTTTTGGCTTTCCCCTTTTCCTCTGTCCTTCTGGTACCCATTTAAAGGTTTATTTAGTAAGCCTTCTATTGTTCATGCGTAATACATGTCCAAGCCAAGAAAGACGTTTTTTCTTTATTTGTAATGACATTGCTTCACTATTTGTTCTTTTGTGTAAATTTTTGTTAGATATTCTCTCAGGCCAATATATTCTACAGATTCGTCGTAGACATGTATTATGAAATGCATCTAGATTCTTGAAGTTTTGAACATTTTCTCTCCAACATTCAGAACCATACATTAGTATTGATTTAACATTACTATTGTAGTTCTCTCGCTGTATTTATTGGATTTCCAAACTGGTTTTAAGATAGCAAAAGTTGCACTTGCTGTATTAATTCTTGATTTAATATCTGCTGCTGCGCCCTCTTTTGGGTTTATAATACTACCCAGGTATGTGAATTCTTCAACTACTTCAATTGTATTATTGTCAACAATAATAGGTGCTACAGCATTGTCATTTGATATGTACATGGCTTTAGTTTTGTCAGCATTAATAATCAAACCTGTCTGTTCAGCAAAATTTGATAGTCTGTTGGTTTTATTTTGTAAATTAGTTATGCAATCTGCAAGAATTGCAAGATCATCAGCAAAATCAAGGTCATCAACATTTGCTGCATGCCATCTAAGACCGTTGCTTCCTTCATTGGTTTGTCTCATTACCCAGTCAATAACAATAAGAAAGAGTATGGGTGAGATAATACACCCTTGTCGAACTCCTGTTTGCACCTCAAACCAATCAGATAATTGTGTATTGAGATCCACACAACACTAAAATTTGTTGTAGAACAGTTTTATCAAATTTACAATTTTTGCAGGAATTCCATAGTTTCTGAGAATTCTCCAAATGGCTACTCTACAAATAGAGTCAAAAGCATTTTTGAAATCTACAAAATTGATGAATAAAGGTTTTTGCCATTCTGAAGCTTGTTCTATAATATCTCTTAGAGCAAAAATTTGGTCAATACAACCTCTTGACTTTCTAAATCCAGCTTGTTCTTCTCTTAGTAATAAGTCAATTTCATCTTCAATTCGAAATAAAATTATTTTACAGAAAACTTTGCTTGCAATGGACAAAAGAGTTATACCTCTCCAGTTGTCACAATTGCTTAAATCACCTTTTTTAGGAAGCTTTGTTATGACACCTTTTCACCAATCTTCAGGTATAGTTTCTTCCATCCAAATAGCACGAAATAGATCAGATAAGTATTTGGTGGAAGTATCCAAGTCTGCTTTTAAAATTTCAGCTTGAATAAGATTGATTCCTGGTGATTTATTGGATTTTAAGGATTCTATAGCTCTTCTGACTTCTGCATCTGTTGGAGCATCAATATTTATATCTAAGTCATTGTCTGCACTTTCAGGATCAGCTATGGTTAGTGGTTCAGGTCTATTCAGAACTTCTTTGAAATGCTCTACCCATCTATCAGCTTTTTCACGTTCTGTGGTGAGTATTTGACCTTGTTTATTTTTAAGTGTATTAGAAGATGCTGGTTTCTTTCCAGCTAGGAGCTTGGTAATTCTATAAAGTTCTCTTGAATCACAATGAATGGCAGCTGTTTCTGCCTTACCAGCAAGATCTTCAATGTAATCACACTTATCTTTTCTGGCACTCCTTTTGACTTTTCTATCCTGTTCACTATATTCTGCTTTTAGTTCTTCTTTTGTCTCAGGTGAATTTGTTCCTAACATCTTAGTTTTTATTTTCTTTCTTTCATCAATCTTTGACCATTTCTCATTTGAAATCCATGGCTTAGATTTCTTCTTTTTGAAACCAAGAACATTTTCAGATGTTTTTTGAAAAGCTAATTTGAAATTGTTCCACTTTCCTTCAACAGAATTATCTTCTTCTGTTTGAGATTCTTCTTCATTCTCAAGAATTTGAAAGCGGTTTCTCAGCTCTAATTTGAATTGCTGTTTAATGTCATTATTCTTTAGTTTATTTGTATCGTACTTTCTCCTTGTTGGATTGGCAGGATTTTCTGACTTTCTCAATTTAAGTTTGAGAGTTCCTACAAGGAGGTTGTGGTCACTGTGGACATCAGCACCTCTGTAGACACGTACATCTTGAAGAGAGTTTCTCCATTTTTTGTTGATGGTAAAATGGTCAATCTGGTTTTTGGTAATTCCATCTGGAGATGTCCAGGTTTCTTTGTGAATCCTTTTGTGAGGGAAAATTGTACCACCAATAACAAGATTATTATTAGTGCACAGTTCACAAAACCTTTCTCCATTGTCATTTATGACTCCAAGACCATGTTTACCCATCACTTGCTCCCTTCCACTATTATTGCTTCCAACCTTAGCATTCATATCACCAAGTACAATAAGGACATCATGACTTGGAACAAGATCAATTTCTCTTTGGAGAATTTCATAGAAATTGTCTTTATCATCATCTGTTGCTTGGTTGGTTGGAGCATAACATTGAATTATAGTGGTTTTGGCATATTTGGAATTAAACCTGGCTTTGATTAGCCGGTCATTGATGGGTTTCCATTCTAGAAGGCATTTTGAAAATTGCTTTCTAATTGCAATTCCTACACCTCTAATGTATTGATCTGCATTTCCAGAGAAAAGTAGTGTAGTTCCATCTTCTAGCAGCATTTTACCACTATCTTTTAGTCTACATTCACTGAGACATACAGCATGACCCTCGAAAAAGTATTTTTAAGCATCTGCAGCCTATATTTCTCAATAAAATATTAAAAGATTCATATGTACTTGTTCTCTATAATTTTCTACATCAAAGGATATCAAAATATTTTTTTTACATCAATTAACAGCCGAGATTTTTAAAGCCAAAGTTTGGAAAAAGTGCTTGAGAAACTGGATATTGCTAAATATTTCTTAGTTTTTATTAGTATATTACTTTTTATCAACCAGTTAAAAAACAAATAAGAAAGAAGAGCAAGTTTACAATTGATACATTTTTTATTGCATTAAAAAACGTTACTTTTACATATAAAAAACTACTTTTCAAATTTTACTGAATACATTTTTCTTATAACCATTTTCCCTCAAATCTTATAATATCTCCCACTTATTAATATGACCTTAAATAAACCCCTCCCCAATTTATGCTCATTACCGGAAGATTAGCGCAACCTTTACCAATAAATTCACGCCCACTCATCAAATTAATCTAAGACACATAAAAATCATTTAAATTGTTAAATGTTTAATAAAAGTTTGTAGCTGTAACTTTTTGGTTTTTTAACTTATTTTGATAAAATAAAAAGTGTTTGATTTCTGTTTATGTAAACTTTCAATTTGCTACTATTTTTTATAGGATTTCTTTCTGTAAGGGTGTTTTTGCACTTTACACTAATCTAAAAATGCCTTTTAGAGCAAGTGAAAAAAGTGCTTTCAGCATGAAATAAATTTCTTGGAAACTTCTTTATATAAGTTTTATAAAAAGTAATGAAATTATGAGGAAAACACGTCATTTCACTTTAAAAAAACATTTTTCTTGAAAAGTTACTTTTTCCTCAGCCACTTTTTCATGGGGACCAATAGAGCCAGCCTGTGTACCCGCGTGGTTATCATTAGCTCTTGTTACAGTTCCGTAAACTTGTGGTGTTTTTAAAGTGTTGGGTAGTTAACCCAACGACCAACCCCCAACCTGGGGGACCAGGAGGTGTGTTCTGTCTGATATCTCCCTGGCAGTCTGTCTGTTGTCGTTGAACGTTTACAGCATAGCCTTCCAGCTCCTTGATACACTGTGCAGGTGGACCAACTTGCAGGGACACCTCTCCCACCGCAAATATACTTAGTAAATAGGCGTCCAAGTCAATTTCAGGAAGAACATTTGAGGGAATACATGAATATTTCCTAATTGTAATAGTACTCAAAGAAGAAACTCGTAAGCAAGTCTTGACTGGTAAATAAGTACTACAACCTGAAAGTCCGCCCGTTCTCTAGAAAACATAAATTGTAAAGATACTGACTGAAAGCATAACTGTGTATGTTGACACAAATCTAATAAACATGATAAAGTACACAAGTTTCAAAAAGTGGATTTCTTAAACAAGGAAAATTACATTCAATTCCACGTTTTCGTGCTTTTGGCATCCTTCTTTAGTAATTTACTCACAAGACTGACTTTTTAAAAAAATTTAAATCGCCAAATTTTCAAATTATAGATCACCTACTATTTTATTTGAAAATGTTTTTTTTTCTCGTATTCATTCGAATCCGGTGGATAGGAACCGGTTCTCATCCAAACGAAAAAACTATGTCTAGCATCGTATTATATCCAGCTTTCTACGGATATAAAAATGTACAATCATAAGATTAAAACCAGTTTTTTTAGCCGGTGCCTTTGTCACCTCGGGGCTAAAAAAGACTGGTTTTAATCTTATAATTGTACATTCTATATCCGCGGATAGCTGTTTATAATACGATGCGAGAAATAACTATTAAACAATCAACAGTTAAACTATAAATTTTTTTATAATTCTTTTTTTATATGTGATTAAGTATTTGTTTTTTTGACTATTAATCTGAACCCTTCTTGTTCGATCTAAGTAGAGAATTGCAGTGATGGAGGGGGGATATTGGGCTGTTTACTATACTAGTCCCTAAAGTTTTATAATGACGGTTTCCTATTTGTGGGCTAAACAACTTTTGGAACTTTTATTGAATTTTGATTGGTTGGTTCATTAAATTGAGTGTCCAAACGTTTCAACCACCAATTGTAATCTACAGAAGAGGTAATTTTGTGTATCATCACTAGGGATGTATATCAATTTATCGCCCATTGTCTTATCTCGTTAGATCCCTGAGAAAATTGTGCATAGTCGGGAAAGTTTGATGTTTCAGTCAAAATAGATTTATAGCTTCTGCAATGAAAAAAAAATTAATATACTTATTGTTTACTATAGAAAAAGTTTATTCATTAAATCTTTTTACATGACTTTGGTGTATTTTTCAGGAATCTTTAAGGTAAATTACGGAAGTTTATGTACATCTCCAATCATAATGAACAAAATTACCTCTAATTATTTAAAAGATATATTTCTGTGGACACACTAAACTTCATTGTTATTGGGACAAATACGATCCTTTTTTAAATCCTTATACTAAAGTAACAGGATGTCTGTGTGTCTGTCTGTCTGTGTGTCTGTCTGTGTGTACCGAAGGATCTCGCTAACCGCTGAACCGATTGGGTTCTCCTTAACAGGGTAGATTCTCATATGTCCCGGGAATGTTTATAACTATTTTGGGGGTGGGTACCACCACCCCCCCTAGAGAAATTAAATTTTATAAAAATTTACCAATTTTAGAAAGAGAGTTCAACGAAAAATAAGCGTCAAACGTAAATTTTTTTAACTTTTTCTTTTAAAATTTAAAATAAGAAATTGAATTATCAAATTCGACTCTCTCCTCCTCAAGTGCCCCTAGAGGCCTCTAGGGGCGTAGCCGCTAGTGTTTATATATTGATTTATATATAAGCAAGTATGACAACATCCAAAAAAGCGAAGTTCTAAAATCAAAGGATAGAAGAAAATGGGCGTACAGAGTTTCAGGTAAGGATTATAGGATTGCTACGCTTTTTAAATTGTAACTTCAGAAATCGAAATCCAGTTAAAATCGATATTACAATAAATTGATAACCGTTACATACAAACAGACGGACGGACAGTCACTAATAGTAAAAAAGCTTCGCTTTTAAAACAAAAAATATTTTCCAATATTGTCACACGTAAAACACACACTTGGTGTGGCTTTTTAAAAAGATATATGTATATTTATAAAAAAAAAAGTAACAGGATGTCTGTCTGTCTGTCTATAACTCTGAAAAGTGTAGCTTCTGATAGGTCTTGGAAAGGTGTACAGCTTGTTTTGGGGGGAGGAAACGCCCAACCCTCTCAAAAAATATCCCTCCTAAATTTTTTAAACTTTTTCTTTTTGAAACTAAAATACCAAATGTGGGTGTCAAATCTAATCCATCAACCCTCCGCCGACCCCACATAAAGCGCCCCTAGAAGCCGCTAGTTTAATTAATTTACAAAAAGGCCAAGGGAAATAAATCAATCAGATTTTATTCTCAATTTTTACAAATTATAAAGAACTTTATTATAAATGAAAAATAATATTTAAATGTGTAAGTTTAAGGAACACCACGCACCACAACATTAGTCTCTTAGTAACCATATCATTATTTTATATTGGCTTTACAGTTCCGCAGGCATTTAAGGATATATCAATATAATATTATGGGGGGGGGGTTAGAATACCCCCGCCTCCTCGACCCTAAAATGTTTGCAAAAACATTGGATTACTCCTTCCCCACCCAAAAAAATATATCAAGTATTCAAGAAAAAATGTGGGGAGGATATAACTTAAAATAATGTTATAAATGTTATTTAGGTTGAAAAAGTGGTGGACCTTGTTCTAAAGAGCAAACCGATGGTGCTAAATATGCCTTAGGTAACACTCTAAAGAAAACTAACAATTTATAATAAGATTTTTTTTAAATTCAGAAAGTGATTGTCTCTTTTTAGAGTTCCCCCAAAAACTGCCTTTTCGAATGCAATTCAAAAATTGCATTTACTGCCACTAACATATTACTTTCTCCCTGCATCAATGATTGACCATAGCAACTCATGCAAATTGTTTGGGCCTGGTCCTCCCTGCTTCTGGGCGGTTAAGGAAAGTTAATAATGTTTTAGCGTTTAAGCAAATAAAATGACTCGTAATAAGTCATAAATATGTATAGAATGGCTCGAGCTCTGGAAAGTATATGATATCCACTCCAACCCCCCCCCCCGCTTATTTTTAAAATGATTTGAAAATAAGATGAGATAATTTTTCGTAAAAGAAATTATTAAGAAGAGTAATATTATTGTTTACCCTCGTCTTGGTTAGGTTTTACTGGGTAGAGGGAATCCAACTAGAGTAAGGGAAACGCAGGTTTTTGTACTACAGGGAAGGTGTACTTTGAATAATTTAAGATTTTATCAAACTTTAGAAGGGGCGTAGAAAGAAACCCACTTCCTTTTACCGATATTTAAGTAAAAAAAAACTACACCCATCATAAAGAAAAGAACAAACAAATTTCTATATCCTAAAATTTTACCTACTGTTACATCCTAGCATTGAAAGCAGTAAAGTTTTTTTTGTCTTAAGCTTAGGATCTCAATAACTACTGAGCAGTTTGAGCCTTCGGATGGTCTAAGGCTATTATTCTGCCAAACTTTCCCTTTGAATACAGAGCCCAAAGATCCAAGAGGCACATTCGCTAGTATATTATCCTTTACTAAAAACATATATATTTTTTGTTGTTTTATCTAAACATTGTATTGGAACATTTGATTTAAAGAGAGACTTGAAAGCAACCAGTGTAGAAATTTTATTCAACAATAAATTAAAACATTTTTATTCTTTTAAAACGAGTATATACATAAGTTAAAATCAATTGAAAATACGTATTACAGTAATACATGTAGAATATATGTGGATATTATGACAGAGGAAAAAAATGTCATTTATTGGTCAGTACGTTCATCCAGTAGAAGGGGAGGGGTAAGGTGGTAGAAGATGGGGATTTTTTTTTTAATCAGCTACAAATTTCACTTAAATAGAGTACCTGATAATTTGGTGTAAGATACAAGTAATAATAAATCCATTATTGCAATCCCAATTTCGGGTTGTTTATAATTTAATCAATTATGTATTTGCTAGAAAAATGATTTTAATTCATCTAAATGACAATCTTCTAGCGTTTATTTTCAAGAATTTTATTATCAACCCTCCAAAGTTCAATATTTCTCTCTATCTACATTCTCTGGCTTTAAAGGCTAATAACCTAAAGCTTAACTAAGCTGAGAAATAAAATTAGTTACTTAAAACTTAAATATTGAATTAAGTAAAGTTTCATACATGCAAAATAAACCAAAGGAAAGCTAAGTATTTTATGTAAACTAGAACGATGGCTGTCAGTCTATCCGTCTGAAGCTTAAGATCTCGGTAACCGCTGAGCCGAACGAGCTCTACTCTTGAGGGAATATAACTACTGGTTCTGCTGTGGTTTTAAGCTGTTTTCTTTGGGATTGGTACTACCTTTCCCCCCTTCCCCCCCCAAAAAAATGATTCATTTTTGTAAGCAATTCTCATAACCTCTTGGACGAAGCCCCTAGACGCTAAGGTCGAAGATAGTTTTAATGTAAAGTGCATCAATATCTTTAAAAAGAAAATTTAAAAAATACTTTTACCCTTAATATATGTACCAGAATTTAAAAAGGAAAACATAAAGTAAGGAGTAACTGGACAGGTGTAACAACAAATAAAGATTAAATCATTGGCCTTTCTTTAATGATAAAGGAATGATTCGTTCCTGAATATCTCCGCTACTTCTGACAAACAGGCCATGAACAAAACAACTCATTTTTGTTAGAATAATTTATTTGGCAGATGGAAGTAAATATTTATTAAAGTCCTCACAAAACCTAATTTAGGAAACTATTCCTGAAAGTATTTTATTAATCTTACATTTGTAAGTAAAACAAAGAACATCAAAGCTCTAATACACTAAGCGTGTCTAAATAGAATGAATTGCTTTCCAGCAGCAGATTTACTGACGTAGGCGGTGACAAACCGCCGATTTTGTTAGAAATTGGGGGGATTAATGAAAGTTTTTATCACATTTCACCGTTTTCTAAGTTTTTGTGATGCTCTTCTATTTTGTTGGGATTTCATGTGAGGGGGAGAGCGGGGGGGTATATAACCTTAAAGTAAAATTATGTGTTTTTACCACTTTTCTGCAACTATCAAAATCGGCATTAAATGCAAATTGGAAAGTAAATTGGGCAAAATGAAGTCGAAATTAACAACAATTCTTGTTTATTTTTACAACTAAAATAGGACTATAAGGTTTAAATACTTGAAACAGTTGGGAGGTTGAAATATTTCTTATATCTTATAGTTTTCTCGCACATTTTTTACACAGATAGAATTAAATGATTAGGTTTTAATTTCCAACTAAGAAACCACATCAAGCAAGTTTTCTCATTACAACTGGATTGTATTAGGTGAAAATGAAGGATAAGGGATGGGAAATGTAGCAAAATATTATTTCAGGCCAAGTTCAGAATGAAAGTCAGGTAGCTAGCCTAAAGTAAAATTAGAATTTTTTTATTAACCAATATATTAACCCTTAACGGGGGGGGGAGGGGGCGTTTTTTTATCCCAAAATTTTATATCTTTTACTCTATTAACTTGAATTTTTCAGAAAGCTATTGTTGTGTTTGCCCCAAACAGATTTTAGGATATGTTGTTTGCATTTTTATTAATGAGTAAAAATTATATTTTCATTTCTTATTTTAATTTAAAGTCAAAATAAATAAATTAAGTAAATAAGCACCTGTTTTAATATTCTAGTATAGTTCATTTAGGTGTTTTATCAATCCCATATTATTTTTTTAAAATTTGAAATACTACATTTCATTTATAAACTACCAATTGGAAATTCTTAGCTAAGCACTTTCCAGAGATTAATCTCTTTGTTTTTAATTTTCAATAGGTTCATTTTTTAAATGTCTAACTCTGGGCAGATATAATAATAAGGTGCTGTGATCAAACACCACTTGATATGTTTTATTCATTATCATTTTGGAAGCAGAAATTTATTTAGAATTTGAAATTTTTGTTTAAGCGCACTTTGCCGCGGTCTTTATATCACCAGCCGCCAATTAAATATTAGTTGATACAAAACAAGTAGAGCCCTATTGGTTTAGAGCAATAGTCAATAGGAGCAATCGCCAATTAATTAATTTGATTAGGAAAGGATAAAAGTTGCACAACTCCTTTCAAAACTATGCCAAGACACTAAACTTAATGAACCAACCAATAAAAATCTAATAAAAGTCCTTCCAAGTTCCCAGAATCACCAATGCATAGTGCAAGATGGGTGGTGGGCACGTTTCTGGTCATCCCATCCCCAAAAAAATATGAATGAAAAAGACAAAAAGTAGATTGACTTTATAACATATAATAGATGAGAATGTATTCAACTACCCAGCTGTTTTAAATGCTTGAAAACAATACATTTAACCGCAGCCAGACTTTAAATAAGCAAAACCTTGTTATTCTAGCGATTGTTATTAAGTTTGTAATTGCCCTTAAAATTAACAATTTTTTATATAATTGTACAACTTAATTATGGTAAACAAAATTACCCCTTGTATAGATAATTGTTGGTGGAAATGCTTGGAAATACTAAATAGTACAAATATTTAGATTAAAAAAACAATATACATATTTTGTACAGAAAGTATATATTTTTAACAAATATGGGTAATAAAGAAAACTGCTAGAAAAACTAGGTTATACCCTCAATTTGGAAATGTAACACTAATTCGACCTCCTGAACATGATATTCAGTAAAAATTACAAAATTACTGAAAAAGAGACATTATTTTGTTTCTCATATAGCATTCTCTGTCCTACTTTCCCATTGGAGCTTTATTGATTTTAATAGAATTCAAATATAGTTTAATCTAATTTCATCGTTTATTTGTACTATTTCTAACCATCGTTGAGGTAAAGTTAGGGACAATCCTATCATATAAACACACATTTCTTACTTCTTACTTATCATTTAGTCTATTTAAAGGATTCAAAATGCAAAGACATATATTTTTATCTCTTATTTTAAACATCTTAATTGGAACTGATGATCTATTTATTAGTGAAACAATTGTCTTCTATAAATAAAATGTTAAAAAACTAACTCGTGTTTATATATATAATCCTTATAATAAAGTAACAGGATGTCTGTCTGTTTGTCTGTCTGCTTGTCTGTTTGTGTGTATCGAAGGATCTCGCTAACTGCTGAACCGATAGGGCTCTCCTTAACAGGGTAGCTTCTCATAGGTCCCGGGAAGGTTTATAACTATTTTTAGGGAGAGTACCGCCACCCTCCCAGGAGTAATCGCGCTCAGAAAAAAATTACCCCCCCCCCAAAAAAAAAAATTGTAACTAAGATTTAAAATAGGTGGGGGGAAAACCCCCCAGGCCCCCCCCCCCCCAAAAAAAAAAAATCTGAAATAAGAAATTGGGTTATCAAATTCGACTCTCCCCTTCTCAAGTGCCCCTAGAGGCCTCTAGGGGCGTAGCCGCTAGTTATTATAGTAGTAAGGTTTTATTGTCTGAAGCTTAATAACTCAATGACTACTGAATCGATTGGGTTCTCTCTTTAAGGTAAGCTTCTCATATGTCCTGTGATTGTCTTAGTTTATTTCCTTTTCAGACTAGAGCTTTTTTTCTAGCCCCCTCTCTGATCCTTCGAATACAGAGCCCGTAGATAATAGGAGTGATGCTGCTAGTAATGTTAAAAATATTTCGAGGGATTGAGGGGTTAGGGGGGGGGGGGGATCTTTTTGGTCATCTACTTTTCCTGGGAAGATTTTGTAAACGTCAGACATAAAGTTTATTTGTGTAGTCAAAGCAGGTAACTGACACATTTTTTATGTCAAAAATTAATTATGTATGTACATGTACAATAGAACTGTTCAGAATTTTGACTCTGTTTGTATAAAAACAAGGATGACAACATCCATAAAAGCGAAGCTCTGAAATGGAAGGATAAACGAACATTAACCCTTGTTGACTGTCGGAACTGAATATTAATGCACATTGCACATGTCTATACAAAATTATAAGTAAATTTAATGCAAAACTGATTAAATACATATTACTGTTTAAAGACATACTGACGTTTAAAATGGACGTACGGACTTTCTGGTAACGATTATAGAGTTGCTGCGCTTTCAAGGTCGTACCTAACTGTTAAAGGATCCTCATACAAAGTTTGAAATCGATGGGACAATTCTAACCTGTTTAAATTAACGAAAAAAGCTAACTGACGTACTGACCGACCCTAATTATAGAAAAGCTTCGCTTTTAGAAAACTATGTAATGTGGTATTAGTTTTTTCTTATAAATACTTTATACATTTTTAATAAAAAAAACATATTTTTATAGTTACTTTTTCTTGCCTAGTATTTATTATATAAATATATTTCATTGCTAAAAGAAGGTTTGCTTTAGTCAAATTCAGTGGCGTGCAGAGGATTTTGTCAGTGAGGGTGCGTGAAGAGTACCCGAATTTTTAGACAACTCCCTTGATCTAAATCGAGGGGTGTATCACGGAGGTACCCTTGTCAAGGGCGGTGTAAGGGGTGGGTGGCCACCCTTATAAATTTGGCAAGGGAGGTGGATACACCCCCTCCCCCCCATCACTCTTCTACATGCATCTGAACTCAAAAGAAATTAGTTATCAAAATTTAGACTGTGTACATAAATATTTTTTTATTCAAAAATATAAAAATATTTGAAATATTGAACAAGCCTTATGTACAATATTAGCATATTTATTTTTTCTTTCTTTCAGTATATTGTATTACACTCTTAATTTTTGCAATTACTTAACAAGTTAACTGTATATGATAGATTTTGAAATGTTTAAAAAATTATAAAATTTTATAAGGTTTAGTGATTTTTTATATGTATGGAAAATATATAAAATATATAATTTTTTTTATTTCTTATAGAGAAAATGGTTCCTGAAATTTTGGTAACTGATGAAAATGCCCCAATGTTTGAACATGGTAAGAATACAATTAAGGCTACGTTTTTTATGATAAAGGAATATTTGGATCTAATGCAATTTACGGTAAAATATTCCTAGTAACGATATCTCAAAAAATCTATGAACTTTGAAGGTTGCTAACGTCCAAAAGGTAGATCGTATATTATGCTCGCAAAAAAACTAATCTCCAAAAGAAGGCCTACAAATAATCTAAAATAGTCAATAAATAACAGTTATCGCGCATTGGATGTAAATTTTGCGACAAAGACTTATTTTATGAGTTTTTTTTCTTCGATGAAGCTTTCCTGTTGCATTATTGGATCTTGGCTATTCCAGTATATTATAGGCCTTTATATGTCGCTTTTTCATTTTGCTTTTATGGAATTTGTTATTCTTGTTTTAGAATGGTTGAATGAGTGTTCAGATTCTATAGATTTTACTCAAGACAAAACAGAACCATTTCTAGCTAAGGTAGGAAATTAAATTTTATGGGTATTGTCCCGTAGATTTTCCACGGTAGATTTTCTCCTTATTCTAGCCCCTTCGAGACCATTTGCCTAACCCTGCGGGACAATCAACTAACCTAAAATAATCTAAAGATACTCTGAAAATACGACGAAACGCCCCTTAAGAGGCGTTGCCACAAACGGGACTATATCCAAATTTATTAATTGTTTATAGTTACTCCCCTACAAACTCGTAGCATCAGTTTAAAGCAATACATGTCCACAATAAGTTGATAAGTTTGTCTCACATCCTGTGATTTAGCCCTATGAAGGGGAGCCTCATACATGGGCGTGCATTTAAAGGTGTATTTTGGGCATTTTGCTCTCTTGAAAACAGATCCTTTCTGCTATCTCAGAAACTATCCTATTACTTCAGAAAGTAAGGTATTTTTGTCTGTAGCTTAAGATTTTAATAACTGTTTCAGAGAAGCTTTACTTAAAACCAAGCTTAAGGGTGGTTTTAGGTAATTCTATTTGCTGTTTGCTAGAGGCGCAGCCGCTAGTACGAGATATATAAAGACAGGCTAAAGAGCAGAGTTGCTCAGAATTTCAAAGTTTAAACGGTATCTATTACTAATATGTTAAATTATGTTAATTAGAATACTGTGGTCTATAAACAGCATTAAATAATATAATTTGGTCGAAAAGTTTTGATTATGACTATTTCTGATTCATAAACCGACGCAGCTCATTAACAAACAATACAAAAAATTTATTAGCTGGTGGGTCGTATAATCAAAGGGTTCGATAGTCCTATTAGAGATATGTAACCTATTTTTTTCTAATCCTATATCCCTGTTATTTAAGTTTAAGTAGTAGATTTTGTCTAAATCCTTTTCATTATTTAAAATGGTTTGTGTGTGCTGTGAAGCTTGATACAAGCAAGATTCAACAGGAGACTATAAGCTAAAGGTAAATGCGCCAGGGAGACGGGGATATAATAATAATAATTTATTTTATTTAGTTGGGTAATTCCATCTTTTATACTATACTATTTTCAGTACTGATCACAGCAGGTTTTAATCTTGTGTAGAATGAATAGTATTTTCGCATGGAGAGCCTGTAGAGCATTTAACCCCCGCCCCCTTAAATTTAGAATAAAAAAAAACGAGATTGGGGGGGGGGGGGGGTAGTTTTATATCATTTGCTTAACCATGCTGCCCGAAGTTATAATATTTTTATAATGTTTAAATAGAATACACCTTTAGAATATGTAAAATTCCATGTAATTTAAATTTAACAATAAAACTTGATGTGTGACATCTTTAGGCTTCCCCCAAACCCTATTGTGCAACCCGCAGGGCTGCGGAGCTACCTAAATTAAGGTTGATTAGTAGAAAGAAATACAAGGACTCTTATGTGCAATTGGAGAGACCTTATGAAATATCAGCACTTTTGATATTGGGAGAAAATGGAAATAGGAGCATTTGTTACTTGTGTGTTTATGATCTTTAAACAAAGGTTTATAATATAACAAAGAGAAAGGGATTAGTAATAATACAGAATAATATATTACATTATTGTGTCTTCACAGAACCTTGCTGGCACTAGATCTGTGTACCTGGAGCCCACAGTCCACCCTCACCACAGAATGGGAGAGAAATCCACTGATGCATAAATCTTTTTAAATGTCTTAAATCTATCTGTGTGTAATGTGTATGTATGTAAATATGTGAGTGTGTGTGTGTGAGTGAGTGTATGTATTTAGGGACAGGGAATATGCATCCCAAAAAAACGATATGGTTTCCAAACTTAATGTGAAAATATTTATGTTACAAAAAGATATCTGCAGTATGCTGTTGTAGATAGAAACTAAGAATAATAAACATGAAGGATAAAGAGAAGGAAGGCTATAATTTTCTTTCGATTGTCATGCAAGCCTAAAAAGCTTAAACGATCATTGAGACAAAGCTTGTTATTGGTTTGCATGTAAACAATATTACATTAGGACTGTATCAACAAAAAGTTTTCATTAAACTTCCGCACTTCGAGAGTAAACTTCCCTGAAGGAAAAAATCAATTTTATAAAAATAAGTATGAATGGGGGGAATGGTTCTTATGATTAATCAATTGGATTCTCACAAAAAGAATATAAAGACAAAACTTCTTCATTTGTCATATTCCTGTCACAGAAATATAAATTTAGGTGAAGAGAAGCAGAAAAATATGTTTTTATTGGAGATATTTTTTCATGCATATTACTTAACCTGAATTTTAAACAGATTCTTTTTTATTGTGCTGCATAGAAATAAAACTTGAGCTGACCTTGTAAAAAACATTCATATTTTTAAACAAAAATTTTACATAATCTGTAAAACTTCTGAGATGAGTTTTGAATTAGAATTATAACTAATATTCACAGTAAAACTTATCAAAAATGAAAATTTGAATGATGCTGCGTAAATCTTGACATATTGTAAACATAACCTTAGCCAATAGGAAGAGAGTTATATCATTCAGCAACCAATGAGGGCTAGCTTTATTTCATAATGTCGTCTTTAAAAATATTTCTTAACAAGTGCTGTGCTTGTTATATATTTATTACAATATTAAGGTAAGGAAATAACAGCATTGGGAGCTATCTTTTGCGAGAACAAGGCTTTAGGCTAGTTTTTGTTGGGTTGTCCTTGAAATGTGCTTCTTTATAGAAAAATGTATTATAATATATTGTACTGACAAACTCAATAGCAGAGTTAGATTTAAAGCAATTGCAATTCATTTTAATCAGTAAAGTATGTCAACCCCAGCTCCAACTCCAACCCCCTCACCCACCCCTTAAGTACAATTTTCTCGGGGAGGGTAAAAAAAAGATTTTTGCTTGTGCAATATCCCTGTACCTGAGACTATAGAGTTTCACTGATCCATAATAAAGAATTAGATTCCAATATTAATAGAAGATATGTTATCATCCTCAAGCCTGTATGGGGACTATTTAACAACCCCTAACAATTATTTTCAAAAATGAACTAGAAATACTTCTAAGCCAAGTGAAGCTCTCTCTTTGATGGGCTAACCTAACCCTTAATTGACCTGAAATAATAGCAAATGGTTTGTTTTGTGGTCCAATAGCAGTTAAAGGGAAATTATGGAAAATATTTTAGAAAACTGATTTCCTTTATTGGGAAATCTATAAGAGCGCTCTTCATATTCCTTTATGTCGCAGCACCACTACTCTACAAGTATCTTCTCTTTCGTTTGTCTGTAACACTTTGTGTTTAAACGTGTATTTTTAAAAGCAAAGCGTACGTCCGTCCGAGACAGATAGCTTTTTTCGTTAATTTAGGCATGTTAGAATTGTCTTATCGATTCCAAACTTTGCATGGTGATTCCTGTAGTAGTTAGGTACGATTTAAAAATCGTAGCAACTCTATAATCATTACCAGAATGTTCGTACGTCCATTTTAAACATGTTAATTTTTCTACTTTTTTAACAACAAATTTTTATGTGATCTTATTATCCGTTTGATCTGATTTTTGGTATATAGTTTCCTAGGACAACAAAGTACAATATTAGAAGCAAAGCAACTCTAAAATCAAGTCCTAAAATGTAAGTATGTCCATAAACATTATCCTGTATCAAGCAGTTTTTCAACAAATTTACTTACAATTTTGCTTCGACTCTTATACTTTCATATTCTGATTATTCAGGTCTGACACTGTACAAGTGTTAATGTCCGTTTGTCCTACCGTTTCAGTGCTTCGCTTTTATGCATGTTGTCATCCTTGTTTTCCTTTATTTCTCTTTAGCATAATTTTTGTATTTTCCTTATCTGTATCCAACAATTGGAAATCAACTACACATAAATTTAAAAATATTTTCAATATGATTCATTACGATTTTTTTATAATTTAGTAAACAAAGCTTAGCTATCAATGTAGAAAATCCTCCTCGTTTCTGTATATTAATAGATTATTTTTATTTGGTGGGGAAAATAAATTTTGTTCTATTGACAACAATTTTTATTGTAAGTGAATAGAAAATGAGTTTTCAACAAATTGCCAAGGACAGAGAAATGAAAATAAAAAACAAGGATGACAACATCCATAAAGCGAAGCACTGAAACGGTAGTACAAACGGACATTAACACTTGTATAATGTCAGAACTGAATAATCAGAATGTAAATGTATAAGAGTCACAGTAAAATTGTAGGCAAATTTGTTGAAAATCTGCTTCGCTTAAAATATTGTACTTTGTTGTCCCAGGAATCAGTATACCAAAAATCAGACCAATCAGATAATTAGGTCACATACAAATTTGTTGTTAAAATTGTAAAAAAAATCTACATATTTTAAATGGACGTACGGACATTCTGGTTATGATTATAGAGTTGTTACGCTTTCTAACTCGTACCTAACTTCTATAGGAATCACCATGCAAAGTTTGAAATCGATAGGACAATTCTAACATGCCTAAATTAACGAAAAAAGCTATCCGTAACGGATGGACCGACCCTAATTATAAAAAAGCTTTTTAAAAAGATACGACAGTTATTAGTAGTGAAGCTACTATATATTTCACCTTTCTGTTCGTTTGCAGTCATTCCTTCCGTAACCCTATAAGGGAAATGTCATTTTCTCAGCTGTTTTCAAGATAAACGGCTGTATATTTTAGCAAAATTAACATTCTTTATATAATTTACTTTTTTTATCTGGATAAAATTGTCCTTATCGGCTAATACTTATGTTATAGTAACAGGATGACTATTTTTAGACCTGTGCATTTGTACCGAAGAGAATAATTCAACCTTTTCAACCCCCCCCCCCCCCATTTTTTAGTAGCAAATCTACTCTGTAATTTGAAATGTCCGTCTGTCCGTCTGTCTTAGTTGGGGGGAAACGTGATTTTATTGGCTCCTATAAAAGATAAAAGACTGAAATTTTTTGACAACATTCCCATTATTAAGGAGCCCAATTAACTATTAAACATCAATAGCGGCCAAGCCGCTTTTTAGCAGGTTTTAGGCTATTTTCGTATTTTTCACATTTTTCTCCATATCTTTAATGTTTATGGTCCAATTTCCAAAAATTTTTCAGTTAAAGATATCAAAATTAAATTTACTGTCGTTGTAAGAAAACAACTATGACGGTCAGACTGCATTTAAGCAGGTTTTAGCCTATTTTTGTATTTTTCACATTTTTATCAATACCTTTGGTGTTTATGGTGCGATTTCCAAAAATTTTTCAGTTAAAGATATCAAAATTAAATTTCCTGTCTTTTCAAGAAAACATCAATGGCGGTCAGACTGCCTTTTTGCAGGTTTTTGGCCATTTTTATATTTTTCACATTTTTCCTCATATCTTTGGTGTTTATGGTCCGATTTCAAATTTTTTGTAGTTAAAAATATCAAAATTAAATTTCCCGTTGTTTTGAGCATCCAGTATATAATTTACTTTGACCGTCAGTTTGTTAGTCATAGTACTGATATATAAGTATTAAAAAATTAAAAACAAATGTTGAAAAAGTTTCGTGATTTTTCCCCAACATACATGTTTTGATAACTAATCTTTAAATTCTTATACATAATTTTTGTGCTTCGCTACTTATGGATGTTGTCATCCTTGTTTATTTTGATTTTCTCGTTAAAGAAGAAGGTCTACAACTCCCCCCCTCCCCCCCCCCCCCCCACCTCTTTAAAGTGTCCTTATAGAAGCGTTGCCGCTAGTCATAAGAGAATTAAAACAGCAATTTAAATTTTTAGATTTTGTTTAATTTTTTTGTATTAAACTAAAAAAAATAAACATTAAAATAATTTTCAACTTACGCACCAAACTACGTATAATATAAATCAAACCTTAATATTGAAAAACAAAAATAAAATCATATTTTAGATATCAATTACGACTTGTACAGATGTATAATCTGCGTATAAGATATAATATGCACGTCAATTTTTATTAATTAAGAGCAGTTTGAATACAACAAAACATTCAACAACAAATATGTACATAATTTATATAATTAAATGTTGAAAATTAATAAACATATTTCTCGTATTCATTCGAATCCGGTGGATAAAAACCGGTTCTCATCCATACGAAAAAACTATGTCTAGCATCGTATTATATCCAGCTTTCTACGAATATAGAATATGTACAATCATAAGATTAATTCCCAGCTGTTCAAAAATCCGCATGGAAACTAAAGGAACGACGTATGCATACGACGCAATACTATTTTTTTCCTCGATGTAAAAAAATGGTGCATGTGCACGCATTTGAGCTGATACGATGCTTTTTTATTATTTTTCTCGATATGATCATTCGTCGTACGCATTTTGGACCAGTTTTGCGATGGAAAAATAAAAAATGTGTCAGGTTTCATTCGAGGGAAAAAAATGTGTATGCATCGTATGAGTACGTCATTTTTTTTTATAAAATTGGTTGGTGTTATATTATAATACGCCGGGTTTATTTATGGCAGAAAAAAATAAAATTATGACGTTTGCATCGTGTTGGTGCGGGCTAGACACTACAAAATATAAAATGATATTTATATAATATTTTTAATAAGTTTTTTTTATAATTTTAATTAAGTTTTTTTATAAAAATCTAATAAAATTTTATATTTTAATTTATGAAACTTTGGAAACTAGTGTAATTAACAGTAAATCCTCTCTCTCACTTATTAAATTACTATCGGCTATGCCCCTAGAAGCCTCTAGGTGCACTGGTAGGAGGGGGAAAAGTTGACCTTATCCCATTTTAAATTTGAGTTTCAAAACAGTTAAAAAAAATATTTTTCGGGGGGGAGGGAGGTGTAGAACCCTCCCAAAAAATAGTTAAAAACCTTCCCAGGACCTATAAGAAGCTTCACTGTAAAGGAGAACAATATCAGTTCAGCGGTTAGCGAGATCCTTTGGGACAGACAAAAAATGTTTACTACTTTATATAAAAGGATTGATATAAAATAATACTCTTACCTTTTAAACTTATAAAACTTATTTATGATAAAATTATATGCATTTTGTTCTTTGTACTTAATCACAATTTTGATGATTAGATTCTCCTTTCAAAATTATAGCAACAAGAAATTGAGAATGTGATTTATATTCAGTCATTCAAAATCTCAAAACATCAGATTTCGTAATGTGATAGTCCACGCGGAGTGGGTTTGACTGACTCAGACTGTTTCATAACCACCCCCATCCCATCCCATCCATCGGTGTCCCCCCCACACATGTTTCCCCTCCTCTCTTTTATTTTCTTCTATTTCTCCCTGTGTGTAGCAGCCTGTGTGGCGCCACAGAAGAGGTACCAGATTTTTAATCAGAAATATATATAATTATACTTTTAAAAACACTAGTTTACAAATTATTCGGTGTTTTTACATAAAATGTTTTAGAATTTGAATTAAAATAAAACTATTCAATTATTTTTAATGACATTTTATTTTATTTTTATGCGGTCACTCTGTTTTCATTTCATAGCTCCCGCCTCTCTTGAGTAAAAGAGTTAGAGAAAAATATAAAGAGAGAGGGAGAGAGAAAAAGGGGGGGATATTTGGACTTTATTTTCATGGGGATAGTAATTTGGGGTGATTTCCCTTTTACATTTTCATGGCGCTTAAGAACAACGCTTAAGGTGCAATTCTTTCAAATTCTCGCCGCATTTATGCGACAATTGCCGCATTGCGTTACATTTTATTGTAACCAACGCATTTCTCATAATGTAACGTATGAATATATCCGCATGCCACAAATTTTTTCAATTTAACGACGTTCATATGCAACGTAGAGGTTGCTATTTTTTAAATTAAACTAAAACAATCAAATTAGTTACAATTTTTTTAATTTGTCAATGTTTCTGTGCGTCGTGTGTGTTACATTTTCTTAAAAACCGACACAATACTTAAAATGTAACATATGTATGCGTCGTTCAGCCATCCTCCATGCGGATTTTTGAAAAGCTGGGTTGTACATTCTATAATACGACAAAAGAAATAACTATTCTCGTATTTATTCGAATCCGGTGGATAAGAACCGGTTCTCATCCATACGAAAAAACTATGTCTAGCATTGTATTATATCCAGCTTTCTACAAATATAAAATGTACAATCATAAGATTAAAACCAGTTTTTTTAGCCGGTACCTTCAGCACCTCGGGGATAAAAAAAAAACTTGTTTTAAATCTTATAATTGTACATTCTATATCCGCGGAAAGCTGTTTTTAATGCGATATGAGAAATAACTATTAAACAGCTACACCACGGGGCTAAAAAACTGGTTTCAATCTTATAATTGTACATTCTATATCCGCGGAAAGCCGTTTATAATACGATGAAAGAAATAACTATTCTCGTATTCATTCGAATCGGGTGGATAGGAACCGGTTCTCATCCATACGAAAAAACTATGTCTAGCATCGTATTATATCCAGCTTTCTACGAATATAGAAATGTACAATCATAAGATTAAAACCAGTTTTAATCTTATAATTGTACATTCTATAATACGACGAAAGAAATAACTATTCTCGTATTTATTCGCATTCGGTGGATAAGAACCGGTTCTCATCCATACGAAAAAACTATGTCTAGCATCGTATTATATCCAGCTTTCTACAAATATAAAATGTACAATCATAAGATTAAAACCAGTTTTTTTAGCCGGTACCTTCGGCACCTCGGAGATAAAAAAAAATATTGTTTTAAATCTTTTAATTGTACATTCTATATCCTATATCCGCAGAAAGCTGTTTTTAATGCGATACGAGAAATAACTATTAAACAGCTACTCTTTATGTAAAACTACCGGCTGCGCACCTCGCATCCACGGGCTGTGTATTAAAGGAAAAAATTAGGGAATAGAAAAATAACCTTAAACTACGCTTATGCTAACATCAAAAAATAAAATATCCTGAAACCATACTGGGACCCATGTAAAGCTCTCCGAAAAATGGATACTCATTTAGTTCAGTATTCTCCGAAATTTTAAGCTTCAGACAAATAAACCTTACTCATTTATATAAAAGAATTTATTCGTTCGACCATCCATATGTACATAAATCATTTTTATTACTTAGTAAGCGCACTTTCAATACAGCATTTGCTTGGACTCAATTTTTCAGGGAACATACATACAGGACTTATTGTAATTAAAACTATTTTTAGAGGGGTGTGACAGTGACGCCTCTTACATTAAAAATAACCCCTCGAAATGCACCACTGAACAAAATGTCTTTTAATACATATAATTAATTTATAATTTAGGTCAACAAAACATTGGCTCATCGCCTGCGAGGAGAGTTCAGCAATAAATTTCGTCAGCAGGCAATCTTTGAACTTCTGGGAGAAGATTATACTAAGCTCTACTTTCCACATCATCAGGTTAGTAAATAAACCATCTGGTTACACAATGGTGCTTCCCATTAGAAGCCCATTTTTGAACGACTGCTTTTTCGTAATATAACATTAGAAATGAAATAATGTAATTTTACCGTCAGTCCGATTGCGGACAGGCTTTTGGACATACTCTGATGAAAGGTTTTCATTGCTTTTGATTATTCGATTTTATCAATATCAACAAAAATCCGATTTTTATCAATCACAAACCAGTATAAGATTGAAAATGCATTAGGTATTATAAATGTAAGGTAGCGCCCTGTCTATTTGCAAACTGATACTAATTAATATATATGGATACTAGCGGCTACTCCCCCCCCCCCTAGAAGCCTCTAGGGGCACTTAAGTCATCTCAATTTAAATTTATGTTAAAAAGATTTTTTTTTAAATATTTTTTTGGGGGGTGGGGGGTGAAGACACCCTGCCCAAAAATAGTTTAAACCTTCCCAGGATTTATAAGAAGCTTCACTGTAAAGAAGAACAATATCAGTTCAGAGGTTAGCGAGATCCTTCGGGACAGACAAAAAACACTTACTAATTTATATAATAGAATATAAATATATATAAATTTGTCGTCAATTAATCTTGCCAATATGGACCTCATTTATTGGTCAGTTCGTTTATCCAGTAGAAGGTGAATAAGGGGAATATTGTTATTTTAGCTAGCTGCAATATCTGAGCATATGAAAATTTGGTGCAACATCCAAGTCATAATGTATCGATTCTGATAATAATTGTTTAAAATTTCAGTTTAGTCCTGAGCTATTGCGCCCACCTGCGTACACCAACAAGAAAAGAGAAGAGACGCTGGCAGAAATGAGAGTTCAAATTGATGAGGCTCTGCAGGATTCACTCGCTGAACTTGGATATCCAAAGGATTTGTCCAAGTACGAGGTGAATTATCATTTAATTTTACTAAAAAATATTTTTTCCGTTAAGACTTTGAAACCAATTAATATCCGGAGGAATATAATCGGTTCTCACCCATACTGAAAAATCATGTATAGCATCGAATTACAGACAATTTTTCCAATTATTAAATAAAAATAAAAATAATAATACCAGTTTTGATAGCTTGGATCTTCGGCCTGTAGAGGCTAACAAAACTGATTTAAATCTTATGATTTTTCATTTTAATATTCACGGAAAGCTGTCAAGAATACGATGCATGCGTTAATAGTTATTTCTGGCATCGTATTATAAACAGCTTTCCGCTGATAAAAATGTAGAATTATGAGATTAAAGGTTTTAATATTATGATTGTATATTTTTATATGCGTAGAAAACTGGGTATGATACGATGCTAGACATTTTTCAGCATAGCTGAGAACCGGTTCTAATCCACCGGATATTAATCGGTTTTGAAGTAACTATTCTTTCTCAGTAGCCCACTAGTTGCAATTTACAATGTGAATCTAGCAAATAAATACATTTTTATCAAGGCATACCTTTGTAAAGATAGATACAACAAAAACCTTAATCTTTTAGAATAGTTGCTACGACCGTACAGTAAAAAATTGTGTATAGCTAAAATTATTATTTGGATAAAATTCAATTTCCTCACTGTCATTGTAATTTGAATTAAATTCAATTGAGTATCATACAAAAAATAACTATAAATAACATTGATGACACATTAAAAAACTTAAACTTTCTTTAATAAAAAAATAAAATTAGAATGTATGTTAGGAATCTAGGTTTTTATTCATTGGTTATGAAATATCATTGACATATCATGCTTTGTTGTTAAAGGAATCTGTGTTATCTTACAGATGGTTAGACATACAGACACACTAGAGATATATAAACTCGTTGCTAATAACATATGTACTTAGTATAATAAATGATTTATTCTTATATAGCTTCCTTATTTTGAGTTGGATTTTCAATTTATTGATGATATTTCTGACGTGTGTATTTGACTCTCAAATATTAAAGCAAAATCCACAATTTGAAATTGAATAATATAAGTCCCTCCCCCTCACTTTAGAACTGGTATTTTTAACAACAGAAGAAAAATTATGTCCACATCATAATATATCATATTATTATTTGACGTAAAAGATTAATGATGATTTAGAAATAATTTTAACTCCGATTAAAATAAACTCAAGTAGTAAGATAACTCTATAAACATTATTCTCATATAAAAGTATCAGAACGTCTGTGTGTATGTCTATATGTGTGTTTATCGAAGGAAATCGTCCCTTGCAAAATATAACTCCAGACCCCCACCAAATATTTTTTCTTTGAATAAATAGAATGTAAAGTGGAAGTTCGACCCCTTCCATATACCCCTAAGTACCCCTAAAAGCCTCTAGGAGTAGTCACAAGTTGGTTAATAAAAGAAGTTTTCTCAATATGGCTGTAATGAATTGGGATAGGGGTCAATTGTATGGGTTCACAAAAACCCAACGAGGATATCGTTGATTGGTAAAATAATTATACCTAGAACCTGTGTAGCTCATAATTGTTTCCAGAAAGAAGATAACTTGGCAGAATTCCTGGATGAAATAAGAGCAGCTTTCAAAGCCGGCTGCGACAGACAGGTACTTTTGTAGCACAGCTAATCCACAATTTACTTTTTAAGATATTGCACATTATAAAGTTTATAAGATACTCATTGGACATGCAAACAAAGGAGATTTGTTTACGTATTTTTGACATTTACTTCTGTAATCCCTGTAATCGACCAGCGGACCAAAAACACTTTCCAATCATGCATGTTTCAATTTATTAAAAACATGATTCTATGGTTCCTATCGTGGTCTCTAACCTACTAGCCCATATAATCTTCTAGCTCTTTCATTACTTAACTGGAAAAACTTTGGAGACATCCACCGGCTCACCACTGTCATTTTGATTTTTTGGTAGTTTTGTCGGGGGCATTGGCATCGGCAGTAGCAGCACTAAATGATTTAAAGATACAGCTCAGATCTATACTAAGCAACAGAAAATACGTTTTTGAAACATTTTGTTTGTGACTTGCTTTTATTTCTGGTGAAATCTATATATAGTCAATTCTGTTGTTAGGGAAATTTTTAGCCTTCAGAAGCTGTTATATATCTGGATATTGTTGTACTTGTAAATGATTATTTTTAGTTGCTGTGGTTTAATTATATCACTCAACATTAATAATTTATTTTAAAGTACACCACTGCAGTTAAGTAATGTCTGGAATAAAACAAGAATGAGAATGTACATTTTGTCGAAGCTCTACAAATAAGAGTAGCCTTTGTTATATTACTTTCCTTTCGTTCGTCAGTTGAGTCCGTAATGCTATGACTTTATCAGCTGTTATTCATTAATAAATATTTCCTATATCTATGAGCATATGCAAAAGAATTCTTGATTTTTAACTAAAAATTGTAACCACTGAACAACAGCTCTTTGAATTGCTTTCTCAATAATATTTTCATTCTTTGCTACTTATAGATGTTTTCAATCATGATTTTTTATATTTGTTAGGTTCAAACAGTAATGTCTAAAGAAAGACTAGAGAGAGGAAACAGTATTGAAGATGATGTCATTTCTATAGCTTCACAGGTAAATTTTTGTATCAGTAGGTCAGTAATGATTTTTGTATTTGATACTCACAGTGGGCAAATTTACACCCCAATAGTTAGTCTGTCACAAAAACAAGAGAAAAAGATATGTTTATAGAAAATAAAACAGGAATGGATTTTTTTCTAAGAAAAACAATTAAACACTATAATTATCCTATTAGTCTATTTTTCGAAATAATGTTACCTAGGACAAAAAAGTACAATATTATAAACAAATCATCTCTATATGTTATCATGTATTTAAGAATTTTGTAACAAATTTATATACATTTTTTATTAGAAATGTAAATGAATATTTGGCTTATTAAGTTATGCCACTCTACAATAGTTATTGTTCCTTATCCTTCCTTCTGATCTTAGAGCTCCACTTTTTTAGATGTTGTTTAATTGAAAGCTGAGTGATATTTGTGAAATGAATGACTTCTAATGCATAGAAATGATGTTTCTATAAACCACTTTTCAGAAAAAGACTCAAGACACAATAAACTGTTTAATCAATTATTTTTATCTCTTTATTCCTCTAAACTCTGAGAATATTAGATTGAATCATAATCTATGTATGTCTAAAAGTTCTAATAATGAACTATAATAAAGTGAAATTTTTAGCTGGCTAAAAAAATATCCCTCTCATCCCAATTACCTCCTACTGTATACGCTTTGACCAACAAATGACAGAGGACAACTTAAATTTTTTCCCTTTCACAATTTCAACGTATATTCTACTTCCATTTGGCTTTGATTGCATTATAATATTGACAATATCACCTGCTTGACATATCAACAGAATATAATAATACTAAGATTATTTTTGAAAACACAAAATCCAACTTTTTTTGTTCTCTGTATGAACACTCTAGAAACAATTATCAAGGAAAAAGAAGAAAACAAATTTAGCTAAATTGTTGTGAGAGTATAATTTCAATTTAGAAAAGAGATCATTGCTTACACACGGATAAAAAGAACATCTATAGAAAAACAAGGATGTCAACATCCTTAAATACGAAACTCAAAAAATCTGACAAGCAAGCAAAACATGGAGTTTTAATATTAAAGAAAAACAAAACATCAATATTGAGTTAAATTATTATATAATATCATTATTAAACTTGTAACTGGTTCCTATGGTCTTAATTTTCATTGTTAAAAAATTGTTGAAGAATTTCTAAATTTCTACTTAAGTATCCTTGCTAAATGTGATCATAACATTAGGAATCCACAATGTAATGATACAAGTAATTCCACAAACTGATTCAAATAACATTACTCTAGATATTATGGTCCATTCTTTTTAATATTTTGCACATTTTTTGCCTCAACCAAAAGACACAAAAAAGTGTGTTATCACATCTGCAAAATGTATTGCAATATACAAATTAAAAAAGCAAAAATTGTCGTTACATGAAAACACTCATTGGACATTGAAGGTTAATGTTACTGGTACCCAATGTGATATAAACACATCCTGTTATCTGTTGGCCTTAAAACTTTGGGTACTTTTCAAAAATCTTGTATGGTTGATTAAAACTAGATGAGTTCAAACCTTTTAACCAATAATTGTGTTCTGCAGAAGGGGTAATTTGTTTATCACGACTGGGATGTACTGTTCTTATCCCTTGTGATCCCTGTGAAAAGCATACACTTCATTTTTTTGGCAATTGTTTTTCTGCTATGATAATAACTTTGAGGATATGACAATATGCAGAAGTGATGACATATCCCTACACGACTATAAATTTTAATTGTTAATGAAACATTTTATTTGGCTCTAAAGAATCGTGAATTTTAAGAAAATGCAATTCATTGCTTTGATAGAAAGAGTCATTCAAACGAAAATATAAATTTTTGTTGTTTAGTTATTTAGCTGCAGATAAGTTGAGTTAAAGTTAATATTGTGTCTCTATGCCCGTAAAGAAGGCGTCGACTAGCTATTTTAATTGAAAATTTAAAAAGTTAAGACACCTTCTTTAGCTGACAAAATGACCGAATGACTAGCTGATATCAAAATCTATTTTATATTTTAGTAAGTGAAGAATAAACTGAAATACTTTTATTTCTAATTATCTTCATATTAAATCCATTTTATTTTCTTTTGAAATGTTTAGCATTAACAATAAAGAGCTATATCTACTATTTAATTTTCCAATTAAATTTTTTAAAATTTATCTAGGCCTCTGGTGAGTATGAGGGAGGGGAACCTGAGAAACTTGACAAGCCCAAGGTTAAAGAGAGCGATGTACTTGCAGATGGACTTGTCTCTATCATCAACCATAATGTAGTTGTCAGGTAAAAGAATTTTTGTGTTAGTCTGTTTGTCTGTAATGCCTGCCCTGTGTGACTAGTTTTTTGAGTAAGGTCTTATTATTTCATAATTAATAAATGTAATAGACAAATACCTGGCCCAAGTGGTGGGGACCTTTTTTTGTCAGCTAGCAAATTGAGTTCTGCTCTTCTTAAACGACTTGGCTGAGTTAATATCTAAGACGCTCTTTTCTGATATTCAAAGACCCAATAGAAAACCCCCTCTGTTCTTTACTTTTATTCATTATTAACGAAAATGTTAAGCTAGTCTTGTAAATTTTTCGTAGAGAAAGACACTAAAATTGGTATTGGGGCAAAAAAGACTTACTGGACATAAAAAGACCTAATGAAAAAAGACCTAATCTACAAAAGACCTGCAAGGGCCCTAACTCAGCGAGACCAATACTTACGGTGCCGATCAGGTTCTCAATTTTTAAAGCTTTGGGGCTTCCATTAGTCGATTTTTTTCTGGGTACTCCCTATCCCTTCAAATACAGAGCTATGAGGCAAAGGTATTATCCTACTCATAAAATTTTAATAACTTAATTCTTAACATTATTATTAAAATAAATGTTAATTTTAACACAAAATCTGTATAAAATTAAAACATGAATGTTTAATCTAAAATCTAATCTTAAATTTTGGAATAAATATAATTAAAAATTGTATGTTTAATTTGTGCACTGTTTCTGGTTAAATTATTAAATATAGATTTTTATAATAAATACAAGATTATCCTATTCTATTTTAAGTAGTAAGTTGTAAGTGTGTGAGTGTGTGTTTTTGTGTGTGTGCATTTGGCACTGGTCGCCGGAAGGAAAAAGCAGTTTTTTGAAAGGGGCTATCTGAGATTTTTACAGATTCTGATTTATACATATATAGACTAATGAAAAATGCAAAAAACGAAATCAAAAGCGTTCCTTCTTGGGAGAAAATCCGGGAAAAAGATTTTAGCTATTTTTAACCTAAAATTCACATTGGCAAGCATGCAAAAAATATAAAGACATTTTAAAAATGTCATTGCTCAGCACCTAGAAGTGGTAGAAAAATGCTACGCATACCATTGGAAAGCTCATAACCTCTAGTTTTCATAAAGGTATATAACGTTTTTGTACTATTATTAGTTTTTGAGCTATCCTCTAAAGTATACTCAAGTTTTAAAAATGCAGTTTTTTCATGAATTTTAAGTTTGATACTAGTTACACAAACCTTTTTGAAATTATATTGCTTAGCACTTAGGAGTTATATAATTTAATTATTTTATAAAGGTACATTTGTATATTTTGGGTAATTTCAATTTTAGCTTAATTAAAAATTGTCTTTGAAATGTGTATAGTTTGTAGTAAGAACCAAGGAGAGAGGGCGGAGTTTATACACTTATAGGAAATGAAATGCAGTATAAAATTTTGCCCTGGATGTTTTTGGGCTTGTTGTTATAGTTATTAACCTTATTTTTTTTTGTAAAATTACATGATTAAATATGCAAGTAAAACTTTGAAAATTAAATTTTGGCACTTTCCTTCTAGGGGCTAATGGGGTAAAACAGCCCCTAAGACACTAAAATCTAATATCTGAGCTTATTTTTAGAGATATCAAGCAAATTTTTTTAATGTAAACCTTTTTTGCATAATTTAGCTAGGTAGCCACTAAAGATTTCATTTTGGCACTTTCCTTCTTGGGGCTAGTGGGGTATTTCACCCTCAAAAACACTAAAATTTAAGACTTGAGTTTTTTTTAGAGATATTAATCTGATTTTTTAATGTTAATTTTATCACATAATTGAGCTATGTTACAACTAAAGATTTCATTTTAACACTTTCTTTCTCGGGGTTAGTGGGGTAAAAAACAACCCCAAATTGTTAAGTTATAAAATACAGGGAAGGGGGGGGGGAGTTTATACACTTTTAGGAAAGGAAATTTAGTATAAAATTTTGCTCTGGATGTTTGGGCTAGTTGGAATAGTTATTAACATGATTATTTTTGTAATCTTATATAATTAATTATCAATAAACATTAAGTTTGACACTTTCCTTCTAGTGGCTAGTGGGGTAAAACTTCCCCCAAAACTACTAAAAGTTTAAGTTCTGGGCTTATTTTTAAAAATACTGGGCTGATTTTGTTAATGAAAACTTTTTTTCTTCAAATAACTTAACTGATTTCAATTAGGCACCTCTTTCAAGGACTAAATTATTTTTTTCTATGATTTGAAATAAGTTTTTATTAAAGTTCAACATGAAATCTTTGAAAATAAGCTCAGAACTCATAATTTTTGTATTTTAAGGGTCTTTTACCCCAATAGACTCTAGAAGGAAAGTGCCAAAATGAAATCTGTAATAACTCCTTAGTTCACATATGTGAAAAATGTTTACATTAAAAAAATAAGCTTAATGTCTTTAAAAAAAATCTCATATCTTATAACCAATCACATCGTAGAACCAACTTTAAAAAATAACTATAACAACAAGTCCAAAACAGCCAGGGCAAAATCTGATACTGACTTATAATTTTAATATGTTTTAGGAAGCCCCAAGAAGGAAAGTGCCACATATGGCTACATATTTAAATTATGAGAATAAATTTTAAGTTAAAAAAATTATCTTGATATCTTTAAAAATAAGCTCATAACTTTAAATTTTAGTGTTTTGGAGCCCCAAAAATGAAAGTGCCAAAATGAAATCTTTAGTGACTGCTTTGCTAAAATATATAAAAAAAAATTCACATTAAAAAAATTAGCTTGACATTGAAAATGTCCAAAAATGTTAACATAAAAAAAATTAACTTAATGTCTTTGAAAATAATCTCATATCTTATAATTTTAGTGTCTTGGGGGCTGTTTTACCCCACTAGCCCCTAGAGGGAAAGTGTCAAAAATCAATTTTAGAGTTTTACTGGTGAATTTAATCATATAAAAGATTTTACAAAAAGAATCCGGTCAATAACTATAACAAAAACAACCAGGGCAAAATTTTATACTGCATTTCATTTACTAGTGTATAAACTCCCCCCTCTCTCCTTGGTTCTTACTAAAAACTATACACATTTCAAAGCTTAAATTGAAAGTACCTAAAATATACAAATATACCTATAAAAAATAATATATATAACTCCTAGGTGCTAAGCAATATAGTTTTAAAAAGTTTTGTGTAACAAGTATCAAACTTAAAATTCAAGAAAAAACTGCATTTTTAAAACTTGTGTATACTTCAGAGTATAGCTCAAAAACTAATAATAGTACAAAAGCGTCATATACCTTTATGAAAACTAGAGGTTATGAGCTTTCCAATGGTATGCGTAGCATTTTTCTACCACTTTTTCTACTAATTTTATACTGCATTTCATTTCCTATAAGTGTATAAACTCCGCCCTCCCTCCTTGGTTCTTACTACAAACTATACGCATTTCAAAGACAATTTTTAATTAAGCTAAAATTGAAATCACCCAAAATATACAAATGTACCTTTATAAAATAATTATATAACTCCTAAGTGCTAAGCAATATAATTTTAAAAAGGTTTGTGTAACTAGTATCAAACTTAAAATTCATGAAAAAAATGCATTTTTAAAACTTGAGTATACTTTAGAGGATAGCTCAAAAATTAATAATAGTACAAATACGTTATATACCTTTATGAAAACTAGAGGTTATGAGCTTTCCAATGGTATGCATAGCATTTTTCTACCACTTCTAGGTGCTGAGCAATGACATGTTTATAATGTCTTTATATTTTTTGCAGGCTTGCCAATGTGAATTCTAGGTTAAAAATAGCTAAAATCTTTTTCCCGGATTTTCTCCCAAGAAGGAACGCTTTTGATTTCGTTTTTTGCATTTTTCATTAGTCTATATATGTATATATCAGAATCTGTAATAATCTCAGATAGCCCGTTTCAAAAAACTGTTTTTCCCTTCCGGCGACTAGTGTTGGGTACTTATTAGTTTGTATGTGTTCTAAACGAACTCGTAAACGGCTGGACCAATTATAAACGGATAAACAATTCACTAAGAAGGTTGCCTTTATATCTTACTCAGGGAGGGAGGGGAAATTGGGATGTTTATTACAAAGTTTTAAAATAACATTTTGTATGCGTTGGCTTAACAACTAGATTTTTTAGATTTTGATTGGTTGGTTCATTAATTATTAGCTGATATTTTTAGATATTTCAAAAATTAAATAAAAGTACCCAAAGATTTTTTTGCCAATGAATAAAATAACAAGGTAATAAAACCTTGGGTACCATTTTAGTTTACAGTTCAATGTCCCTGGGTGTGTGTTTTTGTTAGATGGTGCAATCATATAGAGAGAAAAAGATTTAACTATTTGAATCCATTTGAATCTCGCCTACATTTTGACGCAGCTTATAGTGCCTATTAAAAAATAACACCATACAATACAAATGACCAATGAAAGGCCAAGCAGCTGTACTTGGCAGAACTTTATGAAAATTTAATGTAAGAAAAGCTAAAGTTTAAAATTTGAAGTCTCTAAGTCAAAATTGTGGTCACAGGAGGCTTTTAAAGATTTCTGGAGAACTGGATGATCATACTTGGAACCCGAAAATGAGATAGAAAAAAAACGGAGGAGGGGGCGTTCAACCCCCCCCCCCTCCCCAACCGTTAAGGGTTAATAGATAAAAAAAAAATACATGATTAGCTAAAAGTGTGTAGACCAAATTGTTTTCCAGCTTCTTAGGGGTTACATGCTTGATATCACAAAAAAACATTTTATGATTTAAATTTCTAAAACTCCATATCTTTTCATGAGATGCAGTATACCTTCTAAAGGTTTAGCTTAATCGGTTGACTTACAATGGTAAGCCACAATTTAATAAAGAAAAAATCAGTTTTTTCTAAAGCAAAGATTTTCTACAATCATGATATGTTGTTATGTCGGTCTGTCTGTAAAATAAGGGTAGTACACTTTGATTTTATTGAGGCTAATCTATGTAAAATAAAGTATGTTTAATGCTTAAAATATGATAAAAATGGCATGTCATAATTTCAATACTTTGCTATCCTAAAATTTACTTCATATATGTTATACCAAAAATTTTACTTCGGGCTAAAAAGTACTTGTTTTATTTTAAAATTTTGTGTCCCCTCCCTTTCCACTATTTGCATGCATAGCATATGAGTTAGAAGAGTAAGAGAAAGTAAATACTAAAGGCATTCATTTAAACCAACGTAGTTTTCCTATTATAATAGCATAGGAGTTAGAAGAGTAAGAGAAAGTAAATACTAAAGGTATTCATTTAAACCAACGTAGTTTTCCTATTATAATAGCATAGGAGTTAGAAGATTAAAGGTATTCATTTAAACTACGTAGTTTTCATATTGTAATAGCATATGAGTTAGAAGAGTAAGAGAAAGTAATTACTAAAGGTATTCATTTAAACCCACGTAGTTTTGATATCATAAGTAGGAGTAAAAATTAAACTATTAAAAATCATATCCTTGTTAATATATGTAAAATCAATGATGAAAACATCCATAAAAGCGAAGCTCTAACCTGAGACTGTATAACAAACTTGTAGAGTGTCAGAAATTATATGCAGAATAAGAATTTAAAAAGCTAAATACTAATCTATTTAAATATGTTGCAAAATTGCTTAAATCTTATGAAATGATTTGTAGATAATTCGCTTATTATATTGTTGTTGGTGTCCTAAGGACGTCTAAGCTTTTTTATTTGGGGGGGGGGGAGGATTAAAAATTAAAATTTTGGGGGTGCCTAACCCTAGGTTTTTTTGTTTTTTTTTTTTGGGGGGGGGGTGTAATCTTTGTTTCATAGTGGCAAGGAAGTCCAAGTTTGTTTTTTTTTGGCGGGGGGAGTAAAATTAAAAATAAAAGAGTCATGTGGGGGGGTATCACCCCTTTACACCCCCACCCCTTAGACGTCCCTGTGTTTGTCCTAAGAATAGTTATTACAAAATTCAGATAAAGAAGATAATTATATCAAATAGATAAATTGTTGTCAAAAAGTTCACAATCAGCCTGTTTTAAGGAGTCTTTCTAAATCTTACCTAACTGTTAAAGGAATCATCAAGCAAAGTTTGAAATCGATAGAAATTTCTAAAATGTCTAAATTGAAGATAAGAGCTAGAGAAACAGACGGACAAAGACCAAACTGCATCAAAATTGCGTCAAAAAATGAGGTATTATCCATCTCTTTTTGGGGGGTTTTCTTTCCCACGTCTCCTCTCATCTCCCTCATTTTATGACGTCATATGGATCATTTTTGACACAATCTTGCAGCAATTTGGTCTTTTTTAACAGACGGGCCAATTCTAATCATAGAAAAGTTTCGCTTTTTAAAAACAAATATTTTGCTAGTTAAATTGAACATAAGTTTTTGTTTATTTCAGGAGAAGCATACTACAGGAATTCAGAAATAAAAGCTTGATGCTTCCAAATCCCCTCAGGTATGCAATACAGAATACAGAATAACAACCCACAAAAATAGCCAAAAACCTAACCTTCTTACACGTTCGTAATGAAGATTTATCATGTATGTTTTTTATTGCTGCTTGCTCAGGCGCGATTCCTTGATTTTCAGAGTAAATTGTATTTATTTACTATGCCTCTCATTATCAATGTAGGGCCAGTATACATTTTGATTGATTTATGATAGGCCAGTATGAGGTCATATTTTATAGACACATAAAAAGCTTCAATATGTGATATTCTTTAAAGCTTAGGTTATATTTTTAACTTATTCTATGCCTCGTGCTTATGCAAAAAATATAGGAACTTAGAGTATTTCAGAAAAAAACACTTCCGTGTGTTTAGGTTTTATTTTCGTAGAGGAGCAACTTTACAATTCTAAACAATTGTGTGTGTGTGTGTGTATTTTCTAAGAGATCCCGTAAATTACGGCACTGATCATACCAAAGAAACGTTGATAATGGCACAGGGTAGGTTTTAAACTATGAGGTGATGAGGGGGGAGGTAAACAAAGTAATGGAAAAAGAGCAATCATATGATTTATTGGGCTCTATTATCAAATAATTTGTATAATACTCCTTCAGCGCCTATTTTGAAATTTTAAAACAAAATATAATTGGAGAAGGAGGTGACAATTGCAAAGACAATAGCATAACACAATAAATCAACAATAAAATTTCGTACAGTTTTCAAGCAGTATTATAAGATAAAAATAGAAATCTGTAAACGATGATAAAGAAATGTATAATAAAAAATTCATATATACAACGATCGACAATACCCCTTCAACTTTTAGTGGACCACCTATTGTTTATAGTATTCTTGAAAAAAAACTATTTGCGATTCAAGCCCCAGTCCAAATGTAAAAGGTCACATATATTCTTAAACCAGTCGACTTAAACCATTGTTGAAAATGTATTAGGGGGGGGGGGGTAGAGGTAACACCACGAATAATGGGAGTTAATATCAATGCTTGAGTAAAAAAAATCTAATACACATATCTATTTCATCTTTATATACAGAGTATAAATATATATCGATATGTACAATTGTACAGTCTTAGAGTTAACTTCTTTTAACTTTAGCAGCCAATAGCACATATTAATCCTTTTTTGCAATGATTCAGTTATATATAAAAGAAAACTAATATGATAGTTTTACTTCAATTTTATTTAAACTTATTTTTAACTTAAAGGTTCATGCTTTTGCAATCTCAGAAACTATTTATTACAAAATTACAATAATGGAGAATTATCGCTTCAGTAAAGAGATGTCCATTTAAACACCTCACCATAAAGATATTTCTGTCTGTATTTGAAGTATGTAAGATTCTATAATGTTTGGCTGTTCCTTCATTTCAACATCAAAATAAGCAGTAGCGTTTAATATTGTTTAATCACAATCAAAGTAGAACGTTGTCTGTCTGTTTGTACCGAAGGATCTCGCTAACCGCTGAGCCGATCGGGATCTTCTTTACAGGGTAGCTTCTCATAGGTCCTGGGTTAGTTTATAACTATTTTCTTGGTGGGTAGGACACCCCCAAACCCCTTCAAAAAATGAAAAATATCCCCCCCAAAAAAATTTTATTTATAATTTTTCTTTTAAATCTAAAATTAAAAAAATTTGGTTGATCAAACCTCTTTGGTCAAAGCCCCTTGTGGCTAGGGGCGAATATGCTAGTATTTTTTAAAGTAGTAAGCTTTTTGTCTGTAGCTAAGGATCTCACTAACCGATGACCGGTATGGTTATCCTTACAGTTTAGGTCCATGGAAGGTTTTTAACTATTTATGGGGAGGGTAACTTTAACCTCAAAATAAGAAATGAGTACCTCCTCTCAAAAAAAAATGTTCACTTTATCTTACTTCCCACCTTAGGTGTCCCTAAAGGCTTCTAGGGCGTAACCGCTAATTCAATATAATAGAATCGCAATAACTGATTAAAATATTAAAATTTTACTTTAATTTTGAATTATTTTATTGTTTTGATACTTTGCGATTCTAATTTTAGATAATAAATAATTTATACTTGCTTTCAGTGGTGTAAGCAGGGTTTGCAAAAAAGATTATTTCTTTGATAAAAAAAAGGTGGTGACAGGCTTTTTTAATTTTAAGGGGGTTGTTGACACCTCCCTCCCCCACGCTTATGATTGTATGCTACTAAATAGCTAGGTGTTTATTTTTATCAAGAAATCACTTTACCAAGAAATTGCTGCTTATAATAATTTGTTGTGCAGTAATTAGGAAACACCAAATGTTTATATATATACAGGATTCATTCTTTCTACATGCTTATAATTTCTATTAGAATTCCTAATTCTTTTCCTATTTTCCTGTTGATAAACCATGACTCCTGTTCATATTGTATGTTAATAGTGCACATATTATCAACAATATAATTATACCAGCAGCTATGCCCCTAGAGTCCCAACGGGGCATAGAAAGAATATGTGGTTGTCTAACCTTAGAGTTTAGATTTAAAGATGTAAAGTTTTTAAAAATTTCGCTCATGGCTATTTCTTTTGTGAGGTTTGAATTACCCTATTTTGAAATATAAAATAACTTTCTGGGACCTAAAAGAATCTTCTTTGTAAAGGAGAGCCATATTATTCCTGCAGTTAGAGAGATCTTTCAGTTCATACATGTGGCCAGACAAGTATGTAAATGAACAAAAAAAAATCATTTAAAAATTTTGTGACTCCTCACAGATTAACCGTTAGTTTTTGTGGTAATTTTCTTTTTTAAATGAATTGATTAAAGATTTTATTCATAAGGCATTGCATGATTTAAATAAAAAATATCTTGGATTATAAGTCCATGTTCCTCAGTACACATTTACTATGTAGTTTTCTTGGGCATATTTTTTTTAAAATGGATTGGTTATTGACATTACTTTGTGTAAATAATAATATTCCAATAGTACCAGATATATTCAATTACAATGAATATTAGGTGGACCATCATTGCCGTTATGTCATACAAACGACGCTATTTTATTATTAAAAAAATTGTAAAAGCCTTTTTATGTATATAGTCATAACAATACAGGATGTATTTTTTAAGCCTGCTCGCAAAAATATTTAACCAACAAATAAGGCCTGCAATTAATCAGGAATGAATATTACTAAATGTGCCCATAAATGCCCGAAAAAAAACTCATTTTACTCGTTTTTTCTCCAGTGAAGCTGTTCCTGTGCATAATTGGATCTTAGCTATTTAGATAATTTGCGGGCCTTCTTAGTCCGCAGAAAACTGTGTGTAGGCATGACACATACGTTCAGAAGTTTGGCAGCTAGTATTCTTTAAAGTTCATAAAGTTTTTGGAGATAATAGTAACCAGGAACTTTTAATTGTGAACTTAACAAGACCCTTTTCTTCAAGTGTCCTGTTTATTACTACATTTTTGTAATTGTAAGCAAGTAACCTAACGACATACCAAGAACCAGAGGTCTTTCAAGCTTTATTATTATAGGGAAGGGGTGATTAATGCAACAATTGGGCTGTAAAATGAATATTTTTATACCTATCAGGGTATTTTTTTTTGGGGGGGGGGGAGGGTGCTTATCCTTACATTGTCAGATTTTTTGGAGGAGGGAGTTTTGATTGTAAAAACTAAGGGCCTTGAATTTGAATTGTTAGGTTTCATCGTTTTTGAAGGTAATACCACCCTCTATATGTTTGAGGTTAGGTTAAAATCTTAAGGGGGTTTACCCACAATTTCTCTCTTTCTAAAACCTCCAAGTATTTAAATAGGAGAAAAATTGGTATAACCCCTTTTAAAAAAGGTGTAAGTGTAGTGCAGTAACTCTTGCAGGCCCATAATTGACTCAAGTCCAGATGGAAAAACAATGGAATTTATTATTACTTGAATCTTATTCATTCACCCCTTTTACCCCATCTATCCTCCTACTGGATGAACGAACTGACCAAAGAGTGATGTTCATGTAAGCAACCTAAAATTGACCAAAAAATTTCCCCTGTCATAATATCCACCACATATATTCTATATCCATAAGTCAAACGTACTTGACAAACGTCCTATTAATAAAGTACCTATGCAGATTAAATAAAACCAATAAGAACCAAGGCAGATATGATGGTACACCAGCTGAATATTCTTTATAAATTACGCACATAAACATTGAAAGGATGATAAAGTAAAACCTATAAAAGCAAAATATTCCTTGGTTCTATTACATATTACACAGATATCAAATAATATATCTATTAGATAATTTTTATAAAACACAGTATTGCAGTCTTTTTTGTGATGCAATTTAAATTATTTCTGTCGACTATTTTCATGTAATAAAAATGGTCCAGAGTGACATAGTATTGACAGCCTCTGTAGACTTATATTATTATGGATCTTACACCAGATTATCATGTATTCTAATAAATTGAAACTAATAGCTGGCTAGAATAACGATCTCTCGCATTCACCCCCCTTTACCCCGTCCACTTCACTCCTACTGGATAAACAAACTGAACAATAAATGATTGACGACAATTTTTTCCTGTCATTATATGGAATTTGGCCTATCATGAATATAAACAATCGTCTTGATATCAATAATATGAATTTTGATACATTTTAATTACCATCACCAAAGTTTGCCAAGTCATCAGGGACGTCCAAGAGGGGTATAAAGGGTTGACCCTCCCCCCCCAAAAAAATAAAAAAAAATTGGACGTCCTTGCTTATATGATATAAAGATTACCCCTCCCAAATGAATTTGGGGGTACCGTAGCCACCCCTAAAATTTTCAATATTCAATATTTTACAACCCCCCACTCAAACAAAAAAGCTTGAACGTCCTGGCACGGCATAGCATTGGCCACTCTCTGTTTTGTAAAATTAATGTTGTGTCACAAGTTTAATACTTTTAAACTCACATTGGATATAATTAATTTCAAATTTATTGCTGCCCAGGGAAAAAGGTTTAGATATTTAGGTTTTTCCTATAATATAAAGTAGTAAGGGTTTTTGTTCAGCCTAAGATATCTATAACCGATTGGGTCATACGTTTTAGAGAATCTTCACATAGGCTATTGGATGGTTTAAGGCATTTTATTTTTAGATTGAAGTCTTGGTATGGTTTTATGCTATTTTCCGACTTTCCTACACCTTTAAATGTGAAGCCTCGAGATGCACCCCTGCAGCTGCTAGCATATATATATTATATATATTTAACAAGTTGCCCTACCCCTAGCCTTTAGGGGTTCCAGGTAGAGGGATTAACCCCACATTTATGCTAATTTTGAGAGATATCTCTTTTAAAAATGGAGAGGTGGGCTTCGCTTTAAATTCACTGAAAATTTTGAGTGGATTTGTTCAACAGTGTACTGTGAAAGATCTATTTAGCTCTATTATACGTTAGTTTAGAACTTCCAATGGATTTGGGCTATTAAGATATTAACTCTACTTATCTACAAGAAGGCAGGAAACATTGGACGTCTATTACCTCCCAAAGTTTTATAATAATGTTTTCATACTCGTTGGCTTAACAACTTTGGGGACTTTTATAAATTTTGATAGGTTGGTTCTTTTAGTTGAGTCTCCAAACGTTTCAACAAGTAATTGTAATGTACAGAAGGGGTAATTTTGTTTTCATAATTGGGGATGTATTGTATACCAATTTATTGGTCATATTCTTATCCCTCTAGATCCCTGACTTATCTATCCTTTTAAATATGTTATTTTTGAACATAAAGTATAGAATGTCAAAGTTATATATCTAACTTTGACTCTGTGTTTGACCAAATATGAAAGTATCGGGAATAGTCCCTTTCGTAATATCGCCTCATAAGGGGCGATTCGTCGTATTTTTAAATGGCTTTTTATATGTTATTTTAGGTTAGGTTAGGTTACATTGGGTTAGGTGATTGCCCCACAGGGTTAGGTAATTGGCCCCGCAGGGTTAGAGCCCCCCGCAGGGGCTAGAAATAGGAGAGAAGCTACTGTGAAAAATACGAAGAATCGCCCCATAAGGTGCGATGTTACGAAAGGGACTATGCCCAAAGTATCTTTAGATTATTAAAGTATTGATATAACTGTTATAAAAGTACATTAATCCATTAGTCCACTAATTGTAATTGATAAGCCTAATTTTTTTAGCAAAGGATTAAATCAATATAGTAAGTGTTGTATGTAGCATAGAAATCCAAGAGGGGTTTACTTTGACAACCCCAATTTACTCCTCTCAAAGTTTTTTTAAAATTATAAGATTACCACCCTCAAACCTTTGAAACCCATCAATTTACCCCCCCCCCCCCCCCCTAAAAAAAACTTAGACGTCCTTGATATACAGATTTTTTGAAAAGCAGATATGTTGAAAGTTTTACGAAGACGTTTACGTCAAATGCCAGAGAAGCGTAGCTGTTTTAAACCATAAGCTAAACATAAAATAAGGGCATGCAATAAAAAAGAGAAAAAAATATAGAAGAGGGGGAAAAAGAAAAAAATAATCTAAAAAAACATGAAAAAAGAAAAAGAGGAAATCTGTATGAAATCTAAAGACAAAGCCTATGATAAGTTTATAATTAATTTAATTTTCTATTTTTTTTTTAAAGACAGTATTGTTTTAGAATAGATTTTTTGTGACAAATATCTAGTTCAATGGCAAATTAATATTTTTCATAACATTTTTCTTACGGCATGCCTAAAAGAAATGTAAAATTTAAATTGACATGAAGAAGATGTAAAAAGTTAAGTAAAATAAGTTTAACGGAAGACTATAAAGAACAAAAGCAATATCCAAAGACTTCAAGTTTAAATTAAAATGTTTTCATTTATTCTACCGGAGATATTTTACACCTTGGCGTTACCGTCCGTCTGTTAGTCATAGAAAATTATTTCTGTTTCAAAATATGAGATATGTTATTGTTCACCACAATTTTTTTATTACTGTATAAAATAGGTGTTTTTCCACAAATTGCCCATCGATCAGAGAAAGCTCCCCGCCCTTATTTAAAAGGAAAAATAAGAGGGCGTTTGTTAGGCTATAGGTTTTAAAGGGATTAACCATTACAAAAAAACTGAAACCCCCTTATTTTCATATTATTTAAAAAACAAGGGGATTTGGTTCTGTGGAGGCTAGACATTTTAAGGGAGACAACTCTATTTAAAAATTTCTTTAGGATTTATCAATTTTTTTTCTCAAAAGTCTTATCTCCGGATGGGTTGTTGTAACCCTCTTTGCATAGCATAAAACCTGCCTTGAAATTAAATTAAGCTCCCCTGAAATTTTTAAAACATTGGATTGTTGTTCTTGTTAAACTGTAGGAATTATCCAACTTCCTTAAATTTGAATATTGTTATTTTTCTAGAATTACATATATATATTCTAAGGAGTTAAGCTTCTTTCCAACTTATTCCTTGGTTTTCCAACTGATTATTGTGCTAAATGACAGAGAAACAAGTAACGTCCATAAGTAGCGAAGTACAAAAAAAATGAGCAGGATTTCATTGGTAAAAAAAATGAGGGTGAGAAAAAATGTGGTAAATCATAGAAAAACACGAAACCTTTATTTCAAAAATATATAAATAACACTTTTGTTGCATGACTTATAGTCTTACGGACAAAGTAAGTTGTTTACTGAATGTTCTTTGAAAAGGGGTATCTTTATACAAAAATCAGCCATCTTTTAAACAAGCACCTAAGAAACAACCTTTTTCCTACAGACAGACAAAGTTAATCAAAGAGTAACTTTGATACTACAAAATATAATTCCACTCTTCCCATGCTTTTCAGTTTTTTTTTAAGAAAGAATTATTGTTTAGGAAAAGTGTTTGGGAAGGATTTATTAACAACCAGGAGGATATTGGAAGCAAGAGGAGCCGTCGCAAAGCTACGAGAGATTTTAAGGTATTAAAAAAGGGGTACTTATGTTTATCACAGCATCAATAAGGTATCTGCATTCAAGATAGAAAAGAACAGTAAAATATGTCTAAGTCTTAAAAAATTTTTAAAAACGAAATAGGGATAACGCATTTGTACGGTCCTAGTTGACTTTGTGATTCCTTACTTTGTTGCAGAGTAGCTCCGTTATTTTTCATCTAATCATATAAAGTTATTTGTAAAAACAAAGGAGAAGAAAACATGATTTATCTCACGTAGAAAAAAAACAGATCAGTAATGCTTGACCAAAGTCGAACAAAATCGATTTATTGTTGGCTGTTTGATATACAGTTTGATTCTAGTATTGCTTTTAAACCGATTAATTTACGCTTAATTGGAACCGGTTTGCAGCCATAATGAAAAATCATGTATCGTATCATTGATTATTTTCTACTATAAGTAAATTGAAAAATTTTAATATTGATACCAGTTTTGTTATTCGGGTTTTCAGCCCCTCGGGGGTAACAAAACCGGAAATGATATTATAATTGATTATTTTCTTATCCGCGAAAAGCTGTCTGTAATACGATATAACCATATTTTTTTTTCGATACAGTTTTCATTCTTTTAGAAATTTGTTCGAGAAAAAAATCTTGAATAGTAATTAGTCAGAGGAGTTTATTAATATTTTGAAAAAGTAAAAAAAAAAACGTTTTAATTCTAGGCAGAGATTGAGAAACGGCTGAAGAAGTCGAAGGGTGGAAGAGCTGTTCAGGAAAATGACTAGCCAGCCATACACAAAAATTAAACGATCAAAAACGGCCTTTTTTCGTGTCCTTTCTTGTTCTGTTTTCCGTGATATCCTATGATCTTAAATTTTTTATAACAATCTCATTTTGTCTGTCTGTCTATATGTACCAATGGATCTCGCTAACCACTGAACCCTTATGGTTTTTCATTTCAGGCGAGCTTCTCATGGGTCCTGGGAAGGATTATAACTATTTTGAGGGAGGGTATCACCATCCTCCCAAGAAAAATGGCCCTTAGAAAAATATGCCCCACCCCCAATACATTTTTTAGCTTTTCTTTTTAAAACCACCAATAAAAGTGGGGGGATCCACCCTCCCCCCCCCCCCCCATTCTCGATGGCTCTCAAGAGCCGTAGCCGCTCGTAGGTAAGAATTTCTTTGATATAAATAAAGATAGTTATATTAGAAAATTCTACATACTTTAATTAATTAATACTATAAAAAGCGGCTCAACATCATTTTGAAATAACTCCTTTACATCTAAATGTAAGTAATCTTCAGTGGGGGTTAGGGGGGGGGGGCATGTTTGAAGGGGGGCTTGGGTGCCGAAACTCCATCAAAATGATTAGTTTCAAGTGATATCAATGTTCCTCTCCTCAAATTTATTTATTTTTCCCCCATTTAATTTTTATTTTTTTATCAAAGCTACTAAATAATTTGATAATGTCTATCCGTCCAGCAGTCAGTCTGTAACGCCATGGAAAAATATGATTTTCTTAGCTGCCATATTATAGCGGCTAAAATTTTTGGTGAAGATTCATTGTATTGATGAGTATCCAGTACATAATGTCTTTGCCCGTCGGTTCGTTTGTCATGCTTAAAAGGACAAAAAAATACGTTTTTTTGCTTGGTTTTGTAGTTTTTATGATTTATCACATATTCTCTCTCGTTCTTTCTTTTGATGACAACTGAATAAATTTTATATAACTCACGTTGCCAGTATGTCCAACAATGGTTTTTAGTAGCGAAGCTACTCTATAAATCACAATGTCCGTCCGTCCGTCTGTCCGTCTGTCCGTCTGTCCGTCCGTCTGTCCGTCCGTCCGTCCGTAATTAATGAATTGGGGGAAACGTGATTTTCTCGGCTCCTATAAAAGACAGGGAGCTAAAATTTTTTGACAACATTCCCATCATTAAGGAGCACAATTAACTATAAAACATCAATGGCGGTCAGACTGCTTTTTAGCAGGTTTTAGGCTATTTTTTATATTTTCCAAATTTTCCCCATATCTTTGGTGTTTATGGTCCGATTTTCAAAATTTTTTCAGTTAAAGATATCAAAATTAAATTTCCCGTCATTTAAAGAAAACAACAATGGCGGTCATACTGCCTTTTTGCAGGTTTTTGGCTATTTTTATATTTTTCACATTTTTCCCCATATCTTTGGTGTTTATGGTCCGATTTTCGAAATTTTTTCAGTTAAAGATATCAAAATTAAATTTTCCGTCGTTTGAAGAAAACAACAATGACTGTCAGACTGCCTTTTTGCAGGTTTTTGGCTATTTTTGTATTCATCACATTTTTACCCATATCTTTGGTGTTTATAGTCAAATTTTCAAAAAATTTTCAGTTCAAGATATTAACATTAAATTTCTGGTGTTTTAAGAAAAGAAACAATAGCGGCCAAACTGACTTTTAGCAGGTTTTTGGCTATTTTTATATGTTTGACATATTTCACCATATCTTTGGTATTTTTGGTCCAATTTTAAAACGTTTTTGCATTAACAGTTTAAATTTTTTCCCCCCATTGTTATGTGCATCTAGTATGTAATTTACTTTAACCGTCTTCATCATACAAATAACACAAGGTTTCGTGTTTATTTTCTCCAATAAATCTATTCTTGATTTTAATAAATACACTTTAAATCAACTTCTACGTATTCCCATCCACAATTTTTTGTGCTTCGCTACTTATGGATGTTGTCATCCTTGTTTTGTTTACATTTTTTCCAAATTGAATTAAACTGAGGATTAAAACTGTCCTACATATACATTTGCTTTTTGCCAAGAATCATTCAGCTTAAATACAAAGAAGTAAATCTAACAGGTAAAAAAATGATTTCATATAGTCTTATTTCATTTAAAAGCGTCTTTTTAAAATTTAATCGTCTTTGTTATTTTCGAAGGTCACAAAAGACAAAAAGTCAAATATATAGAGAATAATTTTATGTATTGCTAGAGGCTATTTATCATTTAAATATAATCTGAAAGTGTCCTAAAAACATTAAACGGTCGTAAAATATATCTGAATGCTAAATTCATGTTCAACTGTCTACAAGAATCAGGGATTAGGTATTATTAGAACACATATTGCATTATAAAGTAAATTATTATGTGAATAACAATCAACTCTTAAGCTGGATGCCGTTTATTTGAAAGTCCTTATGAGCATGGTGATCGATTGTGCCTTTTAATAAGTTATAAATTACCGATACTTGAGGGACCCTGCTTTAACCCCGCAGGGCCCCCAATAATGCAAGTAATAATTTGTTTGAATTAGATTAATGGGTAGGGGTATTCTGGTATTTCAGGAGTAGATTAAAACGAAAGTTTAATTTTTATCAAACAATTCCATGTAACAATCCCAAAAAAAATCACATCTTATCTCCCTTCCCCGTGGTAGAATACAAAATGGGTCTCTTTCCCTGCGTGGATTACCCACATTTTTCCTAATCCAGGCCAAGTGGTATTCTCGAGCTACCGTAGGGAGGACTGTATCTGTGAATGAATTTGGAGTTAGCATATAAATAATGAAAACTAACAAAGATTCTGGTAAAATCCGTAAAGGTGTGTGTTTTAAGTCTTAAAAATAGTAGTAGAACGATAATATTCACTAAATATGTGTATTTCTTATTGAAAAGAACTATAAACAATTTTTTTTTAAAGTTAACATAAATGTTTATCGTTCTACTACTGTTTTTAGCTTATAACACATAACCTTTACGGATTTTACCTGAAACCTACCTCTCCCTTTATATAAAAATAATTCGTGATTTTATGCACTTTTGAATTTAACAGAGCATTTGACACAATTTCGAAAGATTAAAGTAAAAAATGGAGGGGATCGAGCTATAGTATTTTGTAACTCTACCAACGGGTTGGGGACCCTGTACCAAATTTCAATTGGGACTTTAAATGGCAAATAGCGTCGGAAATATTAAGACAGCTAAGTCATTATAAAAGAGCAGAAAGCGAATTACTATCAGACGAAAAAGGTCCCCACCATTTGGTTTAGGTATTTTTTATATGAATCAATCATAAAAATATGTTTTTATTGCCCAATAGAATAATAGTAAAAGTATTTTAGAAATTAACAATTTAATCAACCCCAATATTTGAAATCTCACCACCTACGGCAGCCTTGGTATTTTGTAAATTGTCCCCCATTTCCTTTACCCACTTCCTTTTATTGTTTGCAGCGTATCATTTCTATGAATTACTTTTTTGTATGTAGTTTATTGATAATTTAGTCTAGAATAGACTATTACAATTTAAACATTTTAGCTTTTAAGGGGTGTTGTTCTATTAAATTAGGTATAGATATAACCAACAAATGAATTATTTCGAGAAAGAAATATATATTTAGTGATTTCAGTATTTTTGGGAAGCTACTTTAATATTTAACAAGTCAACTCAAAATTTTTTAATGAATTACTTCAAATGTTGGTTAAAACTGAGCTGCTTTTACATAAATAACTTTTTGGCGAACTGCATAAATTAATTTTGAGAGTATGTTGTTTCAAATAAAAATTTTGCCGGATTCCAATGCAAAACTTGTTTCTTGTTAATGTAAAAGAACAAGGGTTTAAATCATGAGTGCTATAAAAAGGGATATGTATGCAAATATATTTCCAGATTATTTATAAGGGCGTGCACAGAGAATTATCAGGGGGTGGAAGGTGGCTCAATGGCTGATATTATATTTAGTTTTGTGTGAGTTGCTAGTTATTATTTGTTAAAATCTCGCTAACCAATGAAATTATTTTAGAGAAGCATCAAATATATCTTTTCAGGCTTTTTTTTAAATATATAAATATCAGGCTTTTTATCTGCTCTTCCCGTCTTTTAAAAACAGAGCCTCTAGATTCATAAAGTTAACGAACCAAACACTTCCTAAAATTGGACACCTATTCTATTATATAAAGTAATAAGGTCTTTTTTGTTTCTCGCCAACCACTGGACGACTGATGGAATTCTCCATTTTAGGAAAGCTCCACTTTGGATGTTTTAGCTATTTTACCTAAAGCAGCCACTTGTATAATAATATAATCTAGTATCTTATTCGCTTAAAATGATTCGTTGAAATTAAAATATTATTGCTCTGGACCTTTCTGACTAAAGATTGGCTGGCGTCTAATATGAAAATTTCAATCCAACATAGTACACTGTTATAACCGAAGCTTCTCTATCATAGGCGTCCAAGGGGGGGGGTAATGGGCCATTTGGCACCCCCAAACGATTTTGGGGGTGCCGTAGGCACCCCCAAAATTTTTTGAACAATACCCCCCCCAAAAAAAAATTACTCCTAGCTTGGGGGTGCCGTAGGCACCCCCAACGATTTTGGGGGGGGTAATTACCCCCCCCCAAAATAAATGTTCTTTAAAAAAAATTTTTTGGGGGGGTATTTACCCCCCCCAAATTGAATGTTCTTAAAAAAAAATTTTACTGAAAATTTTTTTTAGGGGGGGAGGATCTATGATGTAATTGTAAAGCACTGAAGATTCCATAAAATAGATACCTAACTAAATTAAATATTTCATTAAATAATGAAAAAGAATTTCTATAGGCGATTTCTTTTGGGAGGATGTCAGGGTGTCTCAAAACTAGTTATAAAACTTACCAGGACCTATAAGACGCTTCACTTTAAAGTATAATCATATTGGTTCATTGGTTAGTGAGTTAATTATTGTATTTTTATGTTCTAAAGAATGAGATACTACTATATATTTGAATAGTAGTGGCGCCCTTAGCATCTAAGAACTCGTGTTTTCTAAAGGGTAAAAAGGGAGGAGAAAAATAGCCTAAAACCACTCAAAGGATTGACCTATAATAGTGTGGAACCATCATGGGATCTATGTGAAGCTTTCCTAAAAAGGAGAACTCAGTATTAAAAGTAATGAAATCTGAAGCTATAGTCAAATAAACCTTACTTACTACTTTATGTTATAGGATAGTACTTATTAACTTAATATATTAGGTAGGTGCTTTTTTTACATAATTAAATTACCCCCCCCAAAAATTTTACCCCCGGGGTAAATTAGTTTGGGGGGGGTAATTACCCCCCCCAACAGATTTGGGGGGAGTATTTACCCCCCCCAACAGACTTTAGGGGGGGTAATTACCCCCCCCAATCAAATTTTACCCCCGGGGTAAAAATTTTGGGGGGGTTAAAAAAAAATTTCGGCGCGCTTCGCGCGCCATTTTACCCCCCCCAAACACGAATTACCCCCCCCCCTAAAATTTTTTACCCCCCCCAAAAAAAAAAGCTTGGACGCCCCTGTTCTCTATAATCAATTGCTAAAAATGTAAGTATGACCTTAAACAGTATATTGTATTTATGCAGTTTTGCAATAAATTTACTTAAAATTTTGTTTAAAATTATATATTTATATTATCTTTATTCATTTCTGACACTCTACAAGCGTTATTGTTCGTTCGTCCTACCATTTCAGAGCTTTCCTTAATGGATGTTGTCATTCTTGGTTTTGTGTATGGCTATATGATTACTGAATTTAGAGTGGTGACTATAGGAAAATCTACAGCGCAGTTATAGACACTTATCATGGAAATCATACCCTCAAGATGTATGCAGAGGAAAGCTGGATATAATAAAGTTATAAACAATAATAATATTTTTCTTATGGAGACAGTATTTTAGTAATATTTAAGATTGAACAACAAAACACTGTGTTCCAGAAATCCCGAAAAATGACAAAAAATCATAAAGAGTGTATATTTGAACATTTTAATGAAATTTTATTTAAAAAGCAATAAGTATACATATATCTTTTAAAATAATGGTGAAAAATACTTATAATAGGGGTTTTACACAAAGGGTGTCAAGGGGGGGTGTAAAGATAGTCTAATAAGCACATTTCAGAAGCTGTAACTTCCTTTGTTTTTGAGCTACATTGACGGGAATTATATCAAAAGATATTGCACAACCCAATAATCAATGTTAGGTAACCCTTAACAGTCGGGGGGGGGGGGGCGACCCCCCCCCCCTTACAGGTATTTTCTATCTCATTTTCTGTGAATGAAAGATATAGAGCTTTAACTGAGTAACTTGTTTAAAATGGGCACGACACATACCTGAAAGTTGAATATCTCCATCCTGGCGGGCACAGGATGCCAGGATACCTGGCAGGATCATACAGGTAAAGAGCAAAAATATTTTTTCATGACTTAAACTTAGCATTTCATCTTACCAAATACTAAAATATTCTATAATACTACATCCCAATATGAAATCTAGTTGTTCAAGTAAATTTTCGGTTCCAGGTATTATCCTGGAGGTCCTGCAGGTCTCAAGAAATCTTTAATTAGCTCCTGTTACCTCAATTTTTGACTTAGAGACTTCAAATTTTAAACTTAAGCTAATCTAACAACATTACACGACCAACTAAAATTTAATGAAAATCTGCAGCCGTTTTACCGCAGACTGCTGCCCCTGAAATTTATATTTTGAGATTTCTAATACAAAGTTTACATACATATCAGTCAATTTCTTACTCATTTTCTGTGTGTTTTTTTAGCAGGGAGGGATGGAACAATGGGCTGTTTATTTTTCTAGTCCACAATGTTTTATAATAGTGTTTTCTCATTTGTAGGCATAACAACTTTTAGACTTTATTAATTTGATTGGTTGGTTTATTAGTTGAGTCTCCAAACATTTCAACAACTAATTGTAATTTATAGAAGGGGCAATTTTGTGTATTAGCATTGGGGATATACATTAATTTATCGGCAATTGTCTTATCCCTTTAGATCATAGATATGTAAGACTTTAATTTTTATTTTCATTTTACTTTAAAGGAAACAGTTTCTATCTTAATCAACATAAATTCTACTCCTCTTTGTTAATAAGTATGAAAGAACCTTTTGTGAAAGGTTGCTCAATAAAAGGGTAAAGGGAGTATATAATGTTAAAAATATAAAATCAGAATATTTTTTCTTGATCAAGCAAAACACATACAAAATTTTTAGACTTCTAGCTTTAATGGGATCCAAGATTAATATATATCGAGCAACCCCCCCCCCCCCCCCTAATAAAAAGGTATAGTTCAGATAAGAGCTTAAACATTATTGGATAATCATTTATTTGATTTTAAAACTTTTCTTTACTTTAAGTTTAATTGAATAGGTGTTTTAAGTAATAAGAAATATATATTACTTTTAAGACTTAAAAATTGTTATTTTTTGGTTAACCCTAGTTACTTAAGAGCTTAAAAAAGCAAACTTCGCAAGATTTCGGGAGATTAGGCTAAGGTTCTATGATATTATACATAGTTCTAATTTACTAATACGAGAGGATTTTATTGCCATCCTTTGCCATTTTTAGTTCTGGACCCAAACGTAAAATTTTTATTTCAAGAAAATTGTTTATCTTACAAGAAACGGGTATGTCTTGAAAAGTACCTACAATTACAACAAAAAATGGAGATTTGACTTCTTTTAAAGGCTAAACGTATAAATTATTATATACTGATTCCAAAAATATATAATACTCAAAAATAGCTTTAAAAATAAAGGGTTCACACTGATTTGAAATGTAGTTTAGTTGACCGAAAAAATAGTTGTTTACTTTGATGAAAAGGAACTTAATTCCAAACCTCTGGTGTAATTACACATCAAATTCTTATTTTTCATAGTAAAGAGCTAAATCTTTCGGCTTTATTTCCAAAAACTTGTGTATATTACTAAACAATTGTTTAAAAGTGTATATTCCAAAATGTAAAAATCGATTTTTTGTCACTGTCAGGAACATAGTGCAAAAGGGTGATTGGCATAGAAAAAAGGAATATAAGTCTAACTATTTGAAATTTTGGGAGCTTTAAGCTATTGGTTTATCAAGACCTTAATGGTCTTGTGATGGTATTAGGCTATTTTTGTGGAAGGGGGGACACCCCCCACCCCCCAAAAAAAGATAAAGCAGGCTATAAGCAAAACCCAACGGAGACTTATAATGTGGCTTCACTACTTTAAAAAATATCTTTATCCATAAATATTGCATCTACTACATCCTATATGTGTATGATATTCATGATATTGATAAAAAAAAATTATTGTATTGTATTGAGTAGGTATAGTACAATATGTGAGTAAACCAAAAGGTACAGATGTTCATATAATGTTTTTTTTATAAATCTAGTTTTAGAATTTGAAGGAGTAAAAACCAGAAATATATTTTTTTTGGGTGGGGGTGAATTTTGACTTTGTTATTTTTTCAGATTTTCCTTTATTAATGTAGCTTTAAAAACTTTATCCAGGGCTTAATAATCTTGATTGTATTTCACAAACATTAAGTGTCTAAATAATTCCATAGTAGGGGTATTTTGTTTAGCTTCATTGGGGATGAACATCAATTTTATGTCCATTGCATTTACAGCATAAAGATAAAAGAATTGTTTGATATTAAAAGGTTCCGTGACTTTTTATTTTCTTTAGATAATCAGGATTTTCACACAAACTATAAATACGATATTTAAGATTAGCGGTTACGCCTCCAAGATGGTTCTAGGGGCGCTTTGGGTGAATAGGAAAAATCAACCTCCCACCCCTATTATTTTTAATTACAATTTTAGATTTAAAAAGAGAAAGTGAAAAAAATGGGGTACCAACAAACAAACAGATTGACATCTACTCACTTTTATATTATAACCAGCTTATTACAATGAAACTAGGACACCCATATGCTGCAAACAGCTCACATAATTAATATACTCAACCTGGTGGACAAAGATTACAACAATGCTCAAATATTTTGGGCTCTGCCATTCCAAGTTATCTATGAAAAGGTAAAACTTTTAACATTTCAATTTGAAGAACATTGCTTTTTTTTTGGGGGGGGGGGGGTAGAAGTAACTAAGCATTGAAGTAACTATTCAGCAGAAAACCCTCGAAACAAAAATTTCAGGGATTGATAGATTTTAGATACTACTTATTTTCACTAAGTTTTGTTAAGATTTATCTATCAATTGGGGTGCTAAATCAATTCCTAGATATTTAGGTTTTCATGATTTTTCCGATTCCTTTTCAGGATTGACGGCTGAAATTATCAGCCGCTAGTATATTTTTCAAGATATATAATTCTTGTTATAAAAATTAAACGCATTTAATTTACGACAGGGTAACGAGTCACGAGAGAACGAGGAGAAGAGTATGATAGAAATATCCTATCTGCTGGAAGGATTTGCCCGCCAGGGGCCGCCAGGCTTTAAGGAAATGAGCATACTTGCGGATAAGGTAATTTTATCATTATATCAGGGCTCTACTACAGCCGCGCGTAAGCCGTGTGTAAGCCTCAGTGAAATCGTCATTGTATAACTTTAAAATTCAGCTGGATGTCTAAACCTGTTACTAAACAGACGATCCATCTTTTTTTGCACACAAGCGGATTGTAAACTTGAGGCTTATGAACGGCTTAGCCGAGCCCTGCATTATTCTGAGGCTTTAAATTATTTATTTGCTGTTACGAGCTGAAATTTGATGTTGAAAAACTATGGAACTAAATGTTGCTGGTTGAAAGATTATAGTAAAAGAATAGAATAGAGGGGGCAAAGGCTATATGACACTCTGAACACTGGGTGGAGACTCTATGTTGGCTTTCAATTGGGTCTTTGGATATCGTTACAAAAGAGCAGAAAGGTAGCAGACGAAAAAGGTCCCTGCTACTTTGGCCAGGTAGTTGTCTGGATTTTACATATTTAATTTTACATTTACTAGCGGCTTCGCCCCCAGCATCTAGGGGATCCATATTCGTAGGGAGAAAAATTGCCTAGACTTTTCATAAAAATAGAATAGCCAATAAATTGCAGATTTTACTTTTTGTCTAATAAGCAAAATTTTAATACCATGGTTAATGTTACAACTAAAGCTTCGGCTCTAGAATGACAATGTCCCTTTTAGGACTTCCAAAAAAAGGAGGTAAATGAAATGGTCCAAGATAAATAGAATAAATTTTTAAATCATATTTTTACATTTTTTTCTGAATTCATATTTCTATTTATTAAACATTTGGATTAAATATTGATTAATTTAAATATCTATAGAAAAAAAAATATTAAATTTCTGTAAAACCAGGGAGGTAAGGGACATTTTACTGTAAATTATACTGAGCTCCTAAACTTAAAAACACGTTTCCACATTCGTTTTCCTAAAAGTAATAAGTCCGTATAAATAATAACCATTACAATGGGGTAATTTTGTTTATCTTTATTAGCAGATATATATTTTTTATCTTCCATTGTCTCATCTATTAAGATCTGTGTATATCAGAAAGAAAATATGATTAAGTATGTATTATATACCTATTTAATCTAATATCTGAATATTAAATTACAAATTTAATTAAAGTTTATTTAATCAACAACAACAAAAAATCAGGGATTTTAAGGGATGAGATAATGAACAATTAATTGATATATACACACCCCATTAATGATAATCAAAATTACTGTTCTGTAGACTATTATTGGTTGAAAAGGTTGCACACTTCTCGTTTGAAACTAATAAAAATTTAATTAAAGTTCCCAAAGTTTTTGATCCAACAAAAAGATAAGGGAGTTGTAACACTTTGGGTACCAGTGCATTTTGCAGTGTCCCATCCCTTACATCCAAAAAAATGATACTGATATTTTTTTGTGGAATTTACCATAAAAATAGTGAAATACAGAAAATACATTTTTTCTCCAATGATTAAAAGTGTGATAAAACTCATAGTACTTTTTAAAAGCGAAGCTTTTCTATAAATAGGGTCGGTCCGTCCGTCCGTACGTCCGTCCGAGATAGATAGCTTTTATTCGTTAATTTAGGCATGTTAGAATTGTCCTATTGATTTCAAACTTTGCATGATGATTCCTGTAGTAGTTGGGTACGATTTAAAAAGCGTAGGAACTCTATAATCATTACCAGAATGTCCGTACGTCCATTTTAAACATGTTGATTTTTCTACTTTTTTAACAACAAATTTTAAAGTGTTTTAATTATCCGTTTGATCTGCTTTTTGGTATATTGATTCTTGGGACAACAAAGAACAATATTATAAGCGAAGCAACTCTATAATTAAGTCCAAAAATGTAAGTATGTCCATAAACATTATCCTGTTTTTAAGCAGTTTTTCAACAAATTTACCTATCTTTTTGATTCGACATTTATACATTTATGTTCCAATTTTTCAGTTCAGATACTATACAAGTGTTAATGTCCGTTTGTCATACCGTTTCAGTGCTTCGCTTTTATGGATGTTGTCATCCTTGTTTGAATATTAAATCTTACTAGATAAAACTAGCAGAAAAAAATCTATGAAAACTGTTTTTGACAACTACACAGAATCAATAGAATTTCTGTTTGGAACAATCCATTATTCTGTGGGTGAATTAAATCAGGCATCTAAAGGGATAAGACAATGACCGTTGAATTGATGTACATCCCCAATGATGATACAGGAAATTACCCCTTTCTGTAGATTGAAATTAGTGGTTTGGACACTCATCTAAATTGAACAACCAATCAAAATTTAATAGAAGTCCCTTTGGTTGTTAAGCAAACGAATAAGAAAACGTTATTTTGAGACTATGTGGACTAATGTAATAAACAGCCCAATGTCCCAACACTCCCTGGAATTAACCCCTTATTGATAGACGGGAATTACGAGATAGATCAATGGGAGATAAATAGACCCTTTTCAACTACTCCAGGAACACAAATAAATCTTTCTGAAAAATGGATCCAGGATAAACGTATAATATTGATAAAGGAAAAATTGGAATCAATTAAGGTTGCTAATATAACATCATTTATTGGTCAGTTCGTCATCAAGTAGGAGGAAAGAAATCGATTTTCTGGACTTTTTATTGTAGTAAAATTTTCCAATCGATAGGCGATACCAATAACTGCTACTCAAAGGCAATTTAAACTTTTAAAATAAAAAATAGGTGGTAGATTAAGGAAAATAACACTTTTTAGAACATTTTGTATGTTTTTTTTATTCAGGGGGGGGGGGGGATGTTAATTTTTTATTCACTACCAAAATAATATATTTCCATTCTTAGGTAATTGAAGAATTGAAAGAGGATGGAGAGTTAATTGATGCAATAATGAAAGGATTAGATGAAAGTATTCATGCCTCAGGTTTGACGCAGATACAGTTTGTCGCCTAGCGGATAATTGTAGCGAAGCTACTCTGCATTTCCCTTGTGTCAGTCCATCTGTCTTTAAATCATACATTTGTTGTGTTTTATCTTATATACTGTTTGATTTTTTTAAAATCAAAATTAAAAATATTATGATATTATGTTCTTAAATAGCTTAGTAAATATACGTTCGTATTTTTTTTGCATATATGATTTCGAAAACCGCTGAACCAATTTGGCTGTGCTGTTATTTACTAAGTATATTTGCGATTACTTTTATTTAATGAAATCTTCCAATTTTTAACATTAACAAAACAGCCTGCTTTTTTGCATCAAGATCCATGACAGATCTATATAGGAAATAAACGTCTATAAATGAGCTCGAGTCTTCCAATGGTAAAGTGTATAAAACTCATAGTGCTCCAATAATTCTCATTAAACTCTCATTGACCAAAGCGATAAGACCTTGATTCTATTTGTTTATTGAATGAATAAGTTTTTCACTTCATGTAGATATTTGAATTACATTGAAGTATCTAATCCTTATTTCATAAATAAAAAATATACGTTCATAATAGAGTAAATCTAAGAAAACTCTATTTTAAAAGAATTCGATTGTGGCGACACTTCCTTTGTGTTAAAATATTAAAACTAAAATTTTAATCATATTAACCCTTTGGTGATGATAATGTGAAAAAAATATAATTGAAGAAATCTTTTCAAAATCATTTAAATTAATAAATATTTACTTCTTTCTTCTGGATAGTAATGGCGGGGGAGTAAAACTGATTTTTGAGAAATAGATAAATAGATATGTACTTACAGAAAACTAGCCAATAGCGATATAGTTATATTGAGCCAACTCTAGTTGAAATATATTTGCTGGTCATGTCATGATTTCAAGCTACATATATTCTCATGGTTCATAGGGACCTGAACCAATTCAAAAAGCTCACCCACTTCCACTAAAAAGATTATTTAATTGTTTAAACTAAAACCAAATGTGGGGGAGGGGTAGCCAATAGGCTATTACAAGCCACTCATTGTATCCATATTGTTTAACCTATAACCAAATTATTTATGTTTAGGATACCTATATCTAGTAGTTCCTCAGATATTGATAGCAAATCATCCTAATAAGTCAGAAAAGGTTTGGGCAGATCTCAGGAAAGATTCTTCATTAAATTTTAAAATTCAAACATTAGAAATGATAAGTTTATTTAGTTCTCAATTTTCTTTTAATATTTACAAATCCGTTAATATAATTGTAAACAAAATTATTTTGTAAATTGTTGGTTATTGAATATCTTTAAGTTTTGTATAATTCAAACAGTAAAAATTTTCCTCGAATTGAAATGTAGGGAAACAAGGATGACAACATCCATAAAAGCGAGCTCTGAAACTGTTTAAATACGTAACAGGATACTGTTTAAGGACATACTAACTTTTTTAGGGCTTCATTACAGAGATGCTGTGCGAACGGGGAACCGACCATTTGTATAGAAAAGCTTCGCTTTAAAACGATTTAATATAATGCAAAAAGATTTCATTTTTGTAATACTTTTTCTCGCACAGAATTAAATATAGAAAAAATTTCCTCGAAATAATATTAAATTTCTTCAATTTGTTTTTGTTTTGGTTGGCATTTCATTCTTCCAAGAATTTGAATCATAAAATCTGAAAATGTGTTTTCATTTGGAAAATAAGATGATATTTCCATGAAATTTTAAACATTTTAACTTTTTATAAAGATTAAGTTAGATAAAATCTTATAACATAATTTTTAACTAATTATGAAACGTAAATCATTGTTTTGAAATCATAAAAGCTTTTTTTATAGAAAGATGCGTCATTGGCGTAGGTATATTTATTTCTGCTTTTGGCTAATGAGGTGACGGGTTTGAGTCTTTACCCCAGCTACAATAGTCTCTAAACTGCTGTAATGTCAGTTGCGAAACATCCAAAGTAAAATTAGCATAAAACAGTCGCAACTCATTAATATGCACACAGCACAGACGTTAGAACTTCCAGAAAAAAATCGTGTAATCTTTAAGGTGTTTAATTACTACATGTAATGTTGAGTTTTATTTTGATTTATAATTTTTGTAGCTTAAACTAATTGAGACTCTTTGAAATTAAATAGTAAGAAGAAGAAAAAAGATTGGAGACCAAAAGACCATGAATACTTTGGTAAACTAGACTTATGGGTGAGTTTTAAGTTTTAAAAAATATCTAGAATTACAAGGATAAAACAACTCTCCTATTATATAAAGTACTAATATTTTTTGTCTGTAGCTTAAGTTTCAGTAACTACTGAACCAATTGGGTTCTCCATCTGAAGGAACATAGGAAATGGGACGGTTTTAGACTCTTTTGTTTTTTACAATTAAGTCTAGGGATAGTTTTAGGCTATTTTTATGCCCTTCCCTAACCTTCCATTTTGAATGAGCGCCTATATGGTAGGGGCGCATTCACTAGTGATTGATATATTACTATCCCAATCAATATCCCTTCGCGTCATAACTTAGAATGAAATAGTTGGTGCTTTTGTTGCTATGTCAGATGGGCGACATTTATGGTCAAAATATGCCAGGCAAATGGTTTAGCCAAAAAGAGGCGCAATTTATTATAATATACGTTCAGGACTTTGAAACAATAGTCGTGCAATCTAAAACTTGGTTGGCTGTAAGAATTAGGCCATGTAATATTGAACTACGTTAGCAAGATTTTGATTGAGATACCACAAAATAAAACCTAATGAAATATTCCATCCATTTATGTTAATAAAATAACTTTGACCAATGGATATATCTTTAATATAGACTAGCGGCTACGCCCCTAGAGGCCTCTAGTGGCACTTTCAATGTTTTTTTTATTTAAAATATTTAATTACAGAAATAGTTGGTTTATGTTTCGTTGGAGTCTCTTTTTCGAGAGGGGTAATTTTTTTCTAGGGGCGATTTCTCCTGATAGGGTGGTGGTACTCTCCCCCAAAATAGTTATAAACCTTCCCGGGACTTATGAGAAGCTACCCTGTTAAGGAGAACCCGATCGGTTCAGCGGTAAGCGAGATCCTTCGGTACAAACACACAAACACACAGACAAACAAACACACAGACATCCTGTTACTTTAGTATGAGGATATACTAGCGGCTTCGTCCCTAGCCTCTAGGGGCTTTGCCCCAAGAGGTTTGATCAAACTAATTTTTCGTATTTTAGATTTAAAAGAAAAATGGAGAGAAAAAAATTTCTTTGGGGGGGGATTTTTTTTGTTTGGGAGGGGGGAGTCGACCCCACTTTTTTAATTTTAGTTTTAAAAAGAGTTTTTTTTTGAGGGGGGGTATTTTTCATTTTTTGGGGGTTTGGGGGTGTCCCACCCCTCAAGAAAATAGTTATAAACCTTCCCGGGACCCATGAGAAGCTACCCTGTAAAGGAGAACCCAATCGGTTCAGCGGTTAGCGAGATCCTTCGCTACAAACAAACAGACAGACAAACAAACAGACAGACATCGTTCTACTTTGCATTATAGATTATTTTACTTCTACATTTTCCAGGCAAATGAATTCTTTTTAATTTATCACACTGACCTTACCAAAATATTATTATGATATTAAAAGCATCTTATTTTTTAAAAGTTAAAGGCAAATTCCTTTTTTTCTTCAGTAATTCTTTCTTTATCTCTACGAATGGTCTAATTGAAAAAAAATGTTTGGTTTTACTGGATTTTAGGTCAACACATACAGTGTGGACTTTTATTAAATGTAGTTTAGTTGTGCGGTTGATCTTTGTTAATTCTCCTATAAAATTAATAATTACTAATGACCCTAAAGGCTTATAAGGAAACATATTTTTTTCTCTATCTATGTTAAGGTCAGCTGTTTACCGAAAAATATTCTTTCGGACGCTAGACGGGTTTAGTTATACTTATTTTGTACCCTTCCCAAAAATAGCTATTAACCCTCTACCTACACAGAAAAGGTTCGACGGTTAGCGGGATCCCTTGGTACAGACAAACAGATCATTTTACTTTTTACTTTATTATTATAAGGATAGCAGTATTCTTTTCTTAATTTTTTAAATTAAAAATAATAATCTCTACATACAATCAAAACAATTGTAAAATATAGGAGTAAATTCAGGGTTGATATCTCCTTACTTTTAAACAAAATAAATACCCTTAAACCACCCTGGGACCTATGTGAAGCTTACTTTAATGCAGAAATCGAACTGTTCAGTTGTTAGCAAACTTTTATTGTCAAACAAAGAATCCTAATTACTATTTTTTATAATAGGATAGATTTACAAATATACAATCTATTTGTAATTATATTGAAGTTTATTATAAATATTGCAAAAAATTACAAACTATTAAGAATCGTTATCGCATCAACAGCTTTCCGCGGATATTAAAATGAAAAAGATTAATGCCAGTTTTGTTAGACCAAAGGCTAACTAAACTGGTATTACTTTTAAGATTTTTAGTTTAATTTTCGTGGAAAATTTCTGTAATACGATGCTAAACATATTTTTTTTCAGTATGGCTGAGAATCCGTGCTAATCCAGCGGATATACAGGGTGCACCACATAAATCCGGACTTTTTCTTATTTTTAAACAAATAAACATAAAATCGTCAATTTTAAAGATTTTATTGAATTTTAAAAACTGGGAAGCAACCTAGGTATATGACTATTAGATTATTTAATAAAATCGCCGCCAGCATCAATCACCGCCTCTACCCGCCCCCTGAACCGCCCGCCGACCCTGGTCACCACGTCCCTGTTCAAGCAGGCGAAGTTCTCCATGATAGGAGCAATGAGAGAGGTCTTTTTGGTATGGGCGCGTCTATTGGTTTATGCTTTAATGGCGCTCCAGGCCCAAAAGTCCATTGAATTAAGATCGGAACTGCTGGGAGGCCACATCTCCTTAAGGAGTGAGTAACAGCAGGATCCAAATTAACCCATCTTTAAAGCTACCCTTTGACACGGTGGCTCTCATTTGGGCCACAGTTAAGCTAAAACAACGTGTTATACCTTTTTAAAAATGGCACGAAGATTAAGATAGGGTTATCTGCGCAATACATAGTCTAAAACGAGTTTCAAGGTTCCATATGGGCCCCTGAAGTCAAGAACCGAGAAATTTTTAAAGATTTTTGACGTTTTTGACATCTTAAAATCTACCACGATCCACTTTGTCGGAGTACTACAGCCAACTCAGCTGGGATAGAGAGCTCTTGTCTTTTCTAGTGTTTTCACTAGGTATCTGATAGTATCTCCAGCAAGTTTCATTAGTCCATCTCACCTACAGATGGGCTGAGGTCAGATTTAGTAGGCCCAAGTCATAAATCCACGGTAATTTATCTGCGCAATTCGAATCTGCCTTGTTGAACATATGCGCGGCCAGCTCGGCGTACACGTCCTCCATCGTCCAAAGATTTTCATGGGCAAAACGGTCATTACCTAAGCTTTTTATAGTGGGGTCAAACGTCCTGATTGGTCAAGTAGTTTTGGCGCTATGGCCGTTTTAAAAAAGTCCGGATTTATGTGGCGCACCCTGTAAATAGGTTTCGAAGCCATACTCAAAAAAAGGTTTACAGAGGCCGTGTAAAAATATAAAAAAAAACAATGAAATTGTATATCGGCACAAGTAAATAGTTTTTAATTTAAATTCCCTACTAACACGTATGTATGAGAGTGAAAAAATACCTTTCAAATAAATCTTCAATTTGGAATTCTATCTTTTTATGTATAATCCCTCTCTCTTCCTAGATTAGAAAATGGATTTCCGAGTTATTTGTTGGGGTGCTTGGAAACCCTCAGATATTTTACATTTGGGATGTTCTCTTCTTGCATAAATGGGCTGACAATGTAAGTTTTTAGTTTAGTGAAGCTACTCTATAAGTGACCATGTCTGTATTAAAAACGTCTCTTCGTAATGGTAGGTTTGTCCTCCAAATAGTGAGCATGTAGAAGAAGCAAACTTTCTTCTTGATTATTTCTTGCACGGCAAGAAATTCAATTTGCAATAAAACTTTGGATCTACTGCAGTTCACGGTTAAATACTGTTGGTAACGAATATTTCTAAAAATCTATGAATTTTCAAGGCTGGTAGCTGCCAAACGGCTGAACGTACAGATCATGCTCGCACACTGTTTTAATCGGCATCAGAAGGCCTACAAATAATATGGATTAGCTATAAATCAATAATTTATAATTATCTCGCAGTGAAGAGAAATGCGCGAAAAAGGCCTATTTTACGCGTTTTTTCTTCAGTGAAGCTTTCCCTGTGCATCATTGGATCTTAGCTATTCCAGATTATTTGTAGGCCTTCTTATACCGCTTAAAATGGTGTGCGGGTATGATCTGTACGTTCAGCCGTTTGGCAGCTAGCAGCCTTTAAAATTCATAGATTTTGGGAATATTCGTTACCAGCAATATTTTACCGTGAACTACAGTAGATCCCAAACTTTGTATTGGGGATTATATCTATTTCTTTGATTTAATTAGCAACTATAAGTTTCTCAACAAATACTATGCGTCTTTTTTTTATTCGTGCATTGTCTAGCAATTTTTACTAAATATAGTGATACCCTGTAAATATTTAAACTTTGGATCGTGTAAAATTGTAGACTTTATTATATAATTTACATGAATATAATTTATATAAAAAAATATTAGTTTAAAAGGAATGAATAACTGTGTGACTATGTCTGGCTGTCTGATATTATTATTTGGTACAGACAAAGAGATATATTTGTATTTTATACATATATCCTAATTTTTCTATTTAATTTTTAAATATCTATCTTGGAAGCCATGAGACACAAGCAAACCTTTCTCATAAATACATTTACAGGGTGTCTTAAAATATCGCCCTTATACTGTAAAATAATCTTCAATGAATGATATTTTCAAAGATTATTGCATAAATCATTTGATTAAAATTTAGAATTTGCATACTTATATAAATAAATTGATTTATTATTACTTGGATCTTACGCCAGATTATCATATACTCTAATAAAGGGAAACTTGTAGCTGGCTAAAATAACGATTTCCATGTCCATCCATTTACCCCATCTCCTTCCTTCCTACTGGATGAACGAATGGACCGATAAGTGATGTTCATGTTAGCAACCTCTATTAAAGAAAATTTCCTTCCTGTCATAATATCCACGTTTATCCTATATCCATTTTTATATAAGACCCTTCATAATTCAAAAACTCTTAAATTTTACAACTCATCGTTTTTAAATTATTATTTGAACAAGGGTGATTTTGTTATAAGCAAAGATTTTCGAGATTCAAAAAAGTTATAGTTAGTGTTTTCAATAAATAACAGGTCAATAACAGAGGTCAATTTTCATTGTAGAGAGGTCTAGTTTTCACTTAAAGGTCTACTTTTGAGTCGGTAACAACTTCAAGGCATCAGCAAATTAATATGGTAAAGATTTTAAAAATCATGTTTTTTGGACCAGTCTAATATACAATAACTATTTTTAGCATAAAAGAATATTTACATCCGATTTTATAAAGGACCATCCTTATAATAAAGTAACAGGATGTCTGTTTGTCTGTCTGTTTAGCTGTACCGAAGGATCTCGCCAACTGCTGAACCGATCGGGTTCTCCTTAACAGGGTAGCTTCTCATTGGTCCCGGTAAGGTTTATTACTATTTTGGGGGAGGGTACCACCACCCTCCTAAGAGAAATCACACAAAAAATTACGTAGAAATGTTACGTAATATATTTTTTAAAAACAAACATTTAAAGTGCCGCTAGATGCCTCTAGGGGCGTAGCCGCTAGTTGGTAAATAAATTATTCAATGTGATATACTCTTTATTATTAACTAGCGGCTTCGCCCCTAGCCTCTAGGGGCTTCGCCCTATATAGTTATGGGAAGTCAACCCTAGAAATATTTTAAAAAATTATTCTTTGTTTAATTACTCTGTGGTAAAATTAAAAAGCAGGTTGTGCGCTTTAAGCACAAAAATTTTAATTCGTAAAAATTAAACCCAGGCTGTTTGCCGTATACACAAAAATTTCAATTCGTAAAAATTAAACCTTGGTTGTTCGCATACACAAAAATTAAAATTAAAAAAAATATTTAATTTTTTTTTTGGGGGGTTGGGATTCATGGGGGCTTCGCCCTATGTTGCAGTGGGGTTCCCCCACCCCAACTACTGGTTTTTGTTTACAAAAATTTAAAAAATTAAAAATTTTGGAAGTGGGGATATTTTTATTTTTTTTTGGGGGGGGGGGGGGGGGGTTGGGGTGTCCCACCCCCCCCCCCCACCCCCCCAAAAAAAACTTAAAATCACCAGAGGACCAGTAGGTATATTCCCAGAAGGGTAGAGCCCAATTTGATCAGCAGTTACTGAGATTTTACAAAAAATGTAAAAAATTTAAAATTGGGGGGTGGTTTTTTTTGGGGGGGGGGAGGTGGGGGTGACCCACCCCCCAAGAAAATAGCTTAAAACCACCACAGGACCAGTAGGTATATTCCCTGAAGAGTAGAATCCGATCGGTTCAGTGGTTACCGAGATCCTAAGGGACGGACAGACAGACGGACAGACAGACGGACAGACAGACGGATCGACATCAAGCTACTTTGTATAATAGATGATTTTTTTTAAAGAGAACTTTTGTGTGAAAAATTGTATCAAAATTGTCAAACTTTGAAATTAGTTGTGTAAATCAACTTAAATAGAAACATTGAACGGAAGGTGTATCTTTTTGATAAAAGATATTAAAACATTTCTATTTAGGCAATATTAGCTGTTTGTGTCGGTATCTTTTCTTTGTTGAAAAATTGGTTAAAACAGGCTCCTTCTAATAGGTAATAATAGAGTTAGCATTGCTACTCTATTTTTTTAATATTTTTTTGGGTGGAGGTTTTGGGGTGTCCCATCCCTCAAGAAAATAGCTTAAAACCATCACAGGACTAGCAGGTATATTCCTTAAAGAGTAGAGCCCACAATCAGCTCAAAGGTTACTGAGTTCTTAAGATTCAGACAGACAGATACACATCGTTCTACTTTTTATTATAGATAAGTGGTGTTAACATTTATATGCAAAAAAAAAATTGTAACTTGGTCCTTCTAATAGGTTATAAGGATAAGTTATTGTCTAATGATGTTTTAGTAGAAAGAAATGTTTATTATAATTAAAAATTTCAGAGAAATAGTTCGAGTATTGGTTGAGGAGCCTGGAAAGATATACTTTCAAGATCTCAGGGATGGCAGTTACACATTTTCAATACATTTTCTAATTTCTAAAGACCTCTTGAGCTTATTCATGTTTAAACAAATTCCTTCATTAGTTTTTTTTTAAAAAGGGGTAGTTTCAAGAAAGGCATTTGAACTTAATTTAGTGAACCGCATATTTTTTTCTGGTTAATTGGTTAAACTACATTTATATGGCATATATTTGAAAGAATTTCAATTTTCTACCTCGTAGTTTTTAAAATATAAAGACTTGAAAATCGTCATTCCCATATAAACAACCCCTTAAAAAGTGGATGTAAATATTCATTTATTTCCCGGAGGTAGTCATTTATTTCCCGGAGGTAGTCATTTTTAGAAGATTTTAAATTTTTTTTGGAAGATTTTAGAATTTTTATTAATTATTAAAAGAAACTTGATATCAGGGATATAAATGATCATAGCCGGGAAATTAATGAAAATTAAAAACCAAAATTAAACCACATTTTAGCATAAAAAAATGAGTTTTTTGTTTAAATGAGAATGATATTCCTGTCCAGTTTTTTGTTTAGGAATGAATATCTCTTATATTCATTCCTAAACAACAAACTGGACAGGAATACCCCATTTTAATTTGCATATATCACAAAAAGACGATTTTCAAGTCTTGATATTTTCAAAACTACGTGGTAGAAAATTGAAATTCTTTGAAATATATGCCATATAAATATAGTTTAACCCATTAACTAGCAAAACAATGTGCGGTTCACTAAATTAAGTTCAAATGCATTTCGTGAAACTACCCCTTTAATAACAAACAAAGATTATTCAAAGTCTATGCTCACAATTCTGTCTTTGGCAGCCTAGAAATTGGGAGAAAAAAGTTCTAAATAAACTAAAGCTACAACGTTTATTTTTTCCAGTTGATACATTACTGTTTTAATGTTAAAAAATATTGAAAATGTTTAATAATCCTGAAGAAATGCAATGCTTGTTCTGGAAGAAAATAACTGTTTCAAAACTGGAAAGATTCCGCTTGATCTACAAGAACAGGTAAACTTCATTTACATAACATCTAGATATAAAGTACTGTAATGACTGCCTGTCTTTAAGTGAGAAAAAAACAAACATTAAAATCTATTTTACCGATAAAAAAAAATGATAAATCTCACAAATCTTTAGCAACTTTTTAAAATCTAACTTTCAATTGTCATCTTAAAAAGGAAAAAGGGATGAAAAAATTGTGGGGTTATTTCTCTTGGAAGGTGATGGAACCCTCAACAAAAATATTCGAACCTAGTAAAAGTGTCGGACTCTGATTATGACGTAAAAATAAATTAGCCAATGAGAGGCCACTATAGATTTTACCATTGGTCAATTACAGTGTATATGTGGTATCCGCCGAGGATAAATGGCAGACACCGGAGTTCAATTAGATTACGGCAGTGTGACAGACGTGGACACCTTACTATAGAGAAGCTACGCTTCTCTAGCATTCACCAAATAATAATCAACATCTATTTCAGTTGTCACTTTATTGCAGGTCTAAAGGGTACTAAAGCTATATACAACAAACAATAACTACACAGATAGGAATAAATAATCATAACATAAAAGCATTATAATACATACACAATAATCAGTTTGGGCAATAATGATCCCCCATCCCTGGAAAGGGTGGGGGAGGATTAACAATACAGTTAACCATAATAAACTTGGCAGATTCAATCATTAATTTTAAGCATAGGGAGGGGGTCGTCAGACCCCTTCCCCAGGACTCGGGGGAGGGCCATTGACCCTCCACCGAACCCCGGTCAGGGGTGCCATAGGCATGGCTCACGGTTGCCGAATACCACAACTCTCCCCTCGGAAGGCTGGGAGAGGGTTTCCCTACCAGACTTCCGACAGTGGTTGAGGCCTTCGGTCCGCTCCTTAGGGCTAAGATATATACAAACGATAATGATTCAATGGAATCCTAGTGGTGAGTGTTTCTCAGGGTTGATGGGCTCCCAACGTGGGATAGAAGGCAGAGGCTGGCTTTGGTTGGACACGTTGTTCAGCGCCGGCAGGTGTCAGGTTGGCGGGTGGCACAGTTGTTGCTGGGACAGTCAGCAGTGGGGCATGCTGGTTGTTGTTGGCAACGGCTGGGGCACTGGCTGCCAAGTTGACCGTCTGGGCGGCAGCCTGACCACCCGAGGGGCCGCGGGGTCTGCCAGAGGGCGGTCCTGGCCTGCCTGGGCGGTCATGCCCGCTATCGGCTGATTGCATGGACACCATTTCCTCGGCTGCTTCCCGGCCGATGGGGATGGCATCCCAGTCTACTGAAAAGTCCCGGGACTTGGCATGGGTGAGCCGGGCTCTGGCCAAGGCTTTCCTGTACAAAGTTGGATGGTACAGGAACACTTGTGACATCGCATTCAGGGCTGCCCGGACACCTCCTTGTGCTGCTGCCAGAGAAATGATGGTCAGATCCCCCAACAGTTTGAGGATTAACAACAGCAGACACAGTATGGCTGCGCCATCTCCCCACTCGTGAATAGCTTGTCTGAACCCAGCCCAGACATCCAGGGCGGCCTCTCCTTCCTCCGCCAGTCGGTCGATGTTGTAGGACACTATCCCATGGTCACCTGTGGCCGAACAGCTGCCTTGCTGAACACATGAGCCATAGGACAGGCCGGTCAGCATGGCGCTTTTATATGCTGGGAACGCCAGCAGTTGCTGCCAGTCATTCAACTCAGCCTGCAAATACAAGCCCCCTGAACTGAAGTCATCCAGGGGTTCTGTCAACAGCTGCTTAGGCGTATCCAGCGGGGGTGGCCTCTTCTTAGGAGCGGGGGTTAACTCTATCCAGCCTTCCTCCGCGTGCACAGTCAGGGGGTATGTGGATGAGCAGGGAATCTTGGTGGCGTGGCCGCTATACACTCGTGTCACGGCGTCTACAAACCCTGTGGGCTCTACTGGCACTTTGTCCCAACACTCCTTGTGTTCACGGACAACATATTTGTTGCGTTGGCAGGTAAGCTGGAGCAGGACATCTCCCCTCAGCACCGAGAACGTGCTCCCCTGGACACGCACCGGGTGGGCCGGGTCTAGTTGCTGGAGCTTCCAGCAGTTGGCCGCTACTTCTTCTGCTGCTGTGCTTTTCATGCGGGTCTCCAGAGTAAATCCAATATAACCTGCATGTATCTGGGCCTGCAGGGGGACATCAACATCCCTGGCCGATACTCTGGGTAGCGCTGCCGCGGCTGGGTCAGCTGCCACGAACAATGCTGGGTGGTTGGTGGCATGGGCCTCAAAGTCGCAGTTCACTATTGAGGTGGGGTTGGTCATGTTGATGAAAAACTGGGCCTGATGGTCAACCAGGAACGCATCCATCACTAGGCTGGGCTGGAGGCTGCGGATCAGCCTCAAGGGGCAATCTCTCCCCAGGTGATCCCACACGTAGGTGGCTTCCCCAGTGATGCAAGACAGCTCTGAATGGGGACACTCCAAGGTCAGGTGGTCAGATTGGGACTCCACCCGTCCATCCTCTACTACGTAGGTCTCTTCCTTAACCAGCAGCCGTCGCTCCTGGAGCACTAATTCATTGCGGTACAGCTGGCCCTCGAAGTGGACGTCCTCCCCTTCACAACCCACCCCCTCGGGGCTGTTGACGAGGGCGCCCACCATGTCGAGGGTGAAGAACAGGGGATGGTTCAACTGGAACGTCAGTGGCTGGGTCTTGCCTGGCAGCGTGTAGACTCGGTTCCTGGCCAGGTCTCGGCACGTTTCTGGATCTATCTTGGTTGGCCTCATGAGGGTGGGGACCGAGGTCACCTTGAGGTGACCCCATACCCCACACCTGAATGTCCACTGGGACACAGTGAGCTGGCAACTGTATCCTGTTGTTTCCCTCACCTTGACTTGCTGCAGGACGTGTACTTCATGGCCCAGGGGCACCTCCTGGTGTAGGGGTTCCGTGTTGCACATCTTTTCTTTATTGTAGGCTGTGACGTGGGTGGGGTTGGCGCAGTCCCATCCCACCAGGACGTAGCTGGTTGTAGGCCACACGGCTGCCAGCAGGAGGCCCCACAGGACCATCCACCAGTGAGAGAAGCTTCCAGGCAGCCATCTACCTCGCACACGCGGCTGGGGATCTTCGGCTCGGACCACGGCTGCTTCTTGGGGCTGGACACGGCTGGGCTGCTCCTGGCTAGATACAAGTTTCCATTGAGCGTTATCTTTGTGTGGCCGGGGCACCCCGATACCCTCCCCAATGACAGACTGGCAAGCGACTGGCACTTGCCTGGGTGTCGGCTCCCCTAGCCCCAAGTGGTCCCTTCCCTTGTCCAAGGCATGCCCAGTGGCATGGGGCTGAAGTGCGTGTGGCACAGGCTCGCCCTTACTCACGTCCCTCCCCTGCCCTAGGAACTCAGGTGCATGTGGCACAGGCAAGTCCTTATTTTCCCAAATTTCAATCTCCCCAGCCTCTGGTGCAGGGGGCACAGGCAAGGCTGGGGTTTTACAATGGCTTGGATACAACACATTTATCAAATTTAACTTATCCTGGCTCGACTGGGGTTGCTGGGCAGCTGGGTTCCTTCGGCTGGCAGGGGGCTCTGGCTGGCATGTAGTTGGGCTCTCCCTGCAGGCTGGTGGCGCTGGCTGGCTGGGGGTGACGGGTGTCACCCCTTCCTCTGGGACTGCTGGCTCGTTCCAGGATCCAGGTCTCTCGGTGGCGGCGACGGTTGTCGCCCCAGGCACCAGGTTGGAGGCTGGCTCGTTCCAGGATCCAGGTATCTCGGTGGCGGCGACGGTTGTCGCCCCAGGCACCAGGTGGGAGGCGCTGGATAGCACCCCCCAGTCATCACAGGTGGCGGCGCCGGGTGGCGCCCCATACATCGATGTTGATGCGCTGGCTAGCGCCTCCTGCCTCTCTCGTTCAGCGGCCGCCAGGGCCTCCCCGTACATCGTCTCAGTGACGCTGGGTAGCGCCCCTTCACTCTTGCTGGGTAGGCTCGGCCGAGCAGGCTCCATCATGTTGAGGCTAAAAGGCTGGGGCCTCAGGACTTCTGGCTCGGCGATGTTGTAGGGTTGCACCAGCTCCGGCCCCAGGTGGTTGAGACTGAAGCCCAGGCCAACCCGGTTGGGTTCAGCCGCGCCGCCCAGTACGTTGATCCTAGCTGGAACGGTCCCAAACTGTGGCATCCCGTCGGCTCGGTCCGCGGCTTTGGGGGCGGCTGCTTGCTGCGGTGGTGCTGGGGTCGCGCTCCCTTCCATGTGGGCCACTCTGCTGGGCTTCCCGGGAGGGGCACCCTTATCGGCGGTGCGCCTGCGGCTGGCTACCTGGGCCCAGTCAGCTCTGCAATCGGCCGCCGTGTGACCGTCGTAGTGGCAACGCTCGCACTTGGCAGAACGGTCACGGCGTGGCTGGGTGCGTCTCTCCTCAAGGCTAACTTCCATAGGCGTCGGACAGTCTCGAGCTCGGTGGCCTCTCCCCTGGCAGCGGAAGCAGCGACCTGGAACCTTGTCATCTGGAGCGACCCTCCCCATCTGGTGGAGACCCGGAGCCAAGGAGCCAATCTCCATAGACTCATCATATTGGGGCAACTGGATGCAGGCAGATCCAGTCAGCCCGTCGGTAGAGTCCACTAGGCACACACCCTCCTTCAGCTGCTTGGTAATCATGGTGACGGTGAACATGGCTCTACGAGTGTACTCAGGTACACTCGTGATCTCATGTCCCATCATGACGCGTTTCACATTAGCGTTACGAATGCCACGATTTAATTCGTCCACCAACAACTCGAGATCCTCATGGCTGTAGGCGTCCCTATACAAGGCACACTTAGTTGATATGTATGCTTGTATAGGTTCTGTCGAGTGTTGCTTGTAATCCCTAAACGCTTGTTTAAGCGTTTGGGATTCAAAAGCGGGACGAAATAGCATTTCACACTCGGCCTTGACCTGTTCGTAGGTCAAGGCTTGGCCTGCCTCGCCAAACAGATGGGACGCCATTTCCGCCGCTTGCCCTACCAGTGACAGTAAAAGGGCGTTGCGGCGGTTGAGGGAGTCATGGGGTGGCACGCGGTAAGCCGCCCATGACATCTTGAGTCTGCGGATATGTGCACTCCAGGATTGCTTGGGCGGTCCTCTAAACTCCGGCAGGTTACTCAGCATCAGCTTGCGGTACTCGGCTGGAGCCGGCTGAGGGTCATCCTGGAGCCATCCTGGGGCTTGGTCGCCTCCTGGCGCTTGCGGCTGGTCCATCGGGTCAACGGTTCAACGGCGGGACGCAAAGTTATAAAATAATAGAATAAATGGTTTGTCACTTGAGGCTTTCTAGCCTAACAGCCAACACTGTTTTTATCACTAGGTTGGTAGTTTAGTTACAAAGATATAACTTAGCTATGCTTATCACTAGTTGGATTCTGAGGTTGTAGAGTAGGCTGGTAGGGGTAGATAGATGTTGAGGGTCTGAACTGCTGTCAGGAACTGATTTGGTTTTCCTTTATCACACTATAGATAGGAGGAGGGAGCTTGTAATTCCTTATCTTCGAAAAATATCTCTGCTAGATGCTATTGAGTAGCTCCGCTCCGGTGTGTGTGTGTGTGCGTGAAATCTCCTGCCCTTGCAACGCGCTTACGCACCGTCAAATCCGCGCACACAGGTAAAACGCGCACTTATCCCTCAACTCGCTCTCTCATTGGTCCGCTTTGTCCGTTGAATTTTATGATATTTCCGCACTCCGTTGCGTTATCCGTGAATGGCGCTCTGTGTTCCCGGTCACTAGCTCCACACCGCGGACGGACTTAGTCTGGTGTGGGTAGGAGGGGAGAAGCGCGTGAGGGGACGGGGGTAAATCCGTCCGTTCCCCCTGTGAGGAAGGGGGGAGTGCTGTGGGTTTGAGATAACTGTGTGGTGAGGTAATGATGCCTTTTCTCCTTAATCCTAGGCTTATCTATTATATCACCTTGATTGTATTTCCTTCAGTGGAGAGTGGGCTCCTCCCTTTCCTCTGGAATAAGGGGTGTATTGTTGTTGTGCTGTAGGCTTGAGGGGATTAGATTGTGTATCAGGGTCCTTGTTATATTACATCTAGCTTCTATTTTTGTCCTTATCACAATTACATAACAGATTTGTTTACCAACCCTGTTCTATTTTTAGTTGTTATCACAATACACAATAAATCCAAGCCTGTTCTATTTTTAGTTTTATCACAACACAACAAATTGTTTGCCAATCTTTGCTCATAAATCTAATGTTTAGCCATCACACCAGGGTGGTAATCCCTGCAATATGATATAATATCTGTTTTTCTAGATGGGTGGCTGCGTTGTAGCCTCTCAGGATACTTGGAGTTGACGTAGTTTTCTCTGCTTTGGTGCACTACACTCGTATGTTGGCTCGCAGCTCGCAGCTATGTGGCGTGTTTCAGCCTATCGGCGGCAGGGAATGTCCCGTCCTGCTAGCGCCGCTGATCCAAAACCGGCTGATGGCGGCAGGGAATGTCCCGTCCTGCTAGCGCCACTGGTTCGGATCCTGCTATCTCTTGCAGTAAAATTGGCCTATTTTCAGCCGTTTACACTTATTTGGCTTGTTTCAGCCGGTCCGCAGGCCTGTTTCAGCCTTTTGAGCGCTCAATTCTCCGTTAGATGTCGGCGCTTCTCGCGGTTCTTCGTCAAGTTTCGCTGTGTCACTTCCACAACTGCCGGATGCAGAGTTAGACCTTGCTGTCCAGGGTGGGTAATTCAGGTTGCTTGTGTCAGTTTTGCCAGTTTCACTGCTGGGAGTACCTTAGCCTCAGCTGCGCGTCTGCTCTACACTTGTGGTTCGCCGTAATCTCACACAGCTGTCACCAAAAGTTGTGGTATCCGCCGAGGATAAATGGCAGACACCGGAGTTCAATTAGATTACGGCAGTGTGACAGACGTGGACACCTTACTATAGAGAAGCTACGCTTCTCTAGCATTCACCAAATAATAATCAACATCTATTTCAGTTGTCACTTTATTGCAGGTCTAAAGGGTACTAAAGCTATATACAACAAACAATAACTACACAGATAGGAATAAATAATCATAACATAAAAGCATTATAATACATACACAATAATCAGTTTGGGCAATAATGATCCCCCATCCCTGGAAAGGGTGGGGGAGGATTAACAATACAGTTAACCATAATAAACTTGGCAGATTCAATCATTAATTTTAAGCATAGGGAGGGGGTCGTCAGACCCCTTCCCCAGGACTCGGGGGAGGGCCATTGACACTCCACCGAACCCCGGTCAGGGGTGCCATAGGCATGGCTCACAGTGGCCGAATACCACATATACTTGCCTCTCATTGGCTATTTTTTTTACGTCATAATCAGAGTCAGACACTTTTACTAGGTTCCACACATTGATATCATTTAAAATCGAAATTTTCTAATGTTGCTGTACGGAAAACACTAGTAATATGCAAATATACAATAGCTGCGCTACTTAACCCTTAACGGTTGGGGGGGGCGTTGAATGCCCCCCCCCCCCTCCTCCGTTTTTTTCTATCTCATTTTCTGTGAGTGAAAGATAAAGAGCCCAAACTGCGTGACTTTTTAAGTATGGGTAGGACACATAACTGAGAGTTGGAATTTTTTAATATCTCAATCCTGGCGGGCACAGAATGCCAGCAAACCTGGCAGGGTCATCCAGGTAAAGAGCAAAAATATTTTTTGACTTAAACAAAGCATTTTATATTACCAAATACTAAAATATTCTCTAGTAGTACCTCCTAATATTAACTCCAGGTGTTCAAGTCAATATTAAGACCGATTAAGGTGCGGCAAGGGACCCGACTGTTAAGGGTTAAAAGAGCTTTCTTGTGTTGGTTATTAGAAGTCTAGATATTGATACCAGGAAGTAATTTGTAATTTGTAGCTTCAACTCTTTTGTTTGTGATGTCCCTACATAGTGACCAATTTAAACAGAGAACAAACAAACAATTATAAAGTTATATTCAGTAAATTCAAATTTTAGTTTTTTTTACATTCTTAAAATTTTCCGTATGCAGATAGGTTTGGTTTGGAGTGATTATGGCTGAGGTTGGCATAGGCTGATGTGGATGAATTAAAATCTTAGGCTGACTGATCATGTTAGGCAGAGAGATACTTAGGCTGAAGCTGTAGCTAAAAGTAAGCCACATTGCAGATGATAGTTAAAACTGAGTAAGTTTTAGGGTAAATAGTGGCTCAGGTTGGCTGGTTAGGTGTGGTTGAGGTTGACTTTTTCTGGCTTATACTTAGTGTCGCTGCGTCTAAAGGTCGCTTAGATTTAAAAATGGCTGATTAAAGTGAATATGTGTGGCCTACTGAGAGCCTTCTGTAAGCCGTGTGACTGAAAACTGCTGAGCAATTTTATTAGAGCAAAAGTCCAAAGGGCTTTTAAGATAAGTCCAATAATAACATGCGAAGCTCAGTTAACACTTACAGACAAAAGTTTGCAAATTAAGGGTCAATAATAGTGTATTTGACTTCAAACCTACCTATCTTATGAGATATTTGGTATTTACCAAAGAGATTTTTTACATTGTGGAAATACTTGTTGAACTTTAGTTTTTCTATATGTCTTATTGCAGATGTGTGAGCTGAATACAAATGTAAACGTTGAACAAAAACAGGTAAATTTACACTTCTGAAACTAATAGTATAAGATATATTGCTTTTAGTAGCAATATTTTAGGAACAAATATGTATATATAGATAGATAAAATTAAGATCAGCAAGATTTATATAAGGTTATATTTTTATAGTTTTGAGTTAGGTTTTTAAAATTAATTCTACCCAAAGCTAGAATGTGTTTTTAAGCTTGATAAGTTACCAACAATTGATTGATCTACCTATTTAATATTCTTTATTTTCTCCTATTAAATAGAGTGCAGCTATTCTATAAGTTTCTATATGTTGGGTTAATAAACAAAGGAAAGGTTTCTGACAAATTTAAATTTTAAAATAAAAAAAAAACTTTCTTTATTTTAGTTTGTCTTCAGAAATCCAATAACAATTTTCAGTGGATTAAGTAGTCTAAATCTGAAAACAAAAACATTAACTTGCAAAGAAAGCCCTAAGGCAAAGTCTTTTTTTTACATTTTAAAGTCTAATATTGTATTTCAGAACTTATTTCATTGATATTTTTCTGGTTTGAAATTGGATTTAATTTACTTTTATGAAAGAATTTTGATGATTTCAATAATTTGTAATTAATTAAGCCCGGTGAAACGGCCAGCGTGCTGTAGCAATAGTTTTCAGGTTAGACTGATCGGCTGATATCATACTAAAGATATTAAAAAATATATTGTCTTTTATATCAACTACTTATTTACAAATTTATCATTGCCTAAAATCTTAAATATTTTTAAAAGTCCATAATAATTCTATATTTTGATTCTGTATTTTTTTTTAATTAAGAAATGTAGAAATAATGTCCCATACGATTATTTAATAGTTTTAAAGTTTGGTTTGAATCAAAAACAACCAGCGCACTTTTTTCCGTCATAGTTTTGAGGATTCTATAAAACTAAGACGACATTTTAAAAAGTTTTGAAAGGCATGCTGCAATTTGGAATACATTTGTGTAGCAATTATTTTGATTTGTACGAATAAAAGCACAAAGTGAATGACTAGATGCACTTGATTTTAGTGCTAGATTTAATTTTGATATGTTAATTATCATTTATCAAATTAAAGACTTGTGTTTCACTATTAAAGAATTGGCTTAAATTCACAAATATTCTTGAAACGTCAGTTTTACATTAAGGTTTATCTAGTGATAAATAGGAAACAGGAAAAGATCTTTGATATGTAGGATAAGCCCCACAGGGCAAGGTTAGATATTTTTAAATTTTAATACAATTAGTTTTGTTTTTTTATCCCTTGTAGGGTGGGGGTAAAGGGGTGTTTACATCCCTTAAACATTGAAATCCCTCATTTTACCCACCTCAAAATGTTTTTAAAAACTATACTGGATTACTCCGTTCAAACCTTTGAAACCCCTTATTTTAACCCCCCTCAAAATAAAAAGCTTGGACGTCCCCGTACTTACATAAAACACAAAATGATGTTTTTTACATAAATCATTTTACAATTCTAATCAGCTAAATATAATTTCAGGAGGCACCAGAGGAGGAGCAGGGGGAGGGGGAGAGTAAAGAGGAAGGTGATGGGGAGGAGGGGGAAGACAAAGAAGGGGAGGAAAATGATGAAAACAAAAAAGAAGAAGGTTACACATTTTCTTTAGGTATTAAAGAAATACAAGATGATTAAAAATACAAAAAAAAACATATTAATGGATTTATTATTACTTGGATCTCACACCAGATTATCATGTACTCTCACTTCCTACTGGATAAACGAATTGACCAATAAAAATGTCTATGTTAGCAACCTAAATAGACGAAAATTTTCCCTTGCCATTATATACGCGTTTATTCTAAATTCATTATTCTAGTTCATATATTATTTATTTCTAGTTTTTTTTACATATACAATTATTAAGAAAGTATTTTCAATTATTTTGTATTTCATGTATTTTCTTATTTACAAGACACCTTGGAAAATACAATCATTTTGATACACATTAAACTTACAGTTTTTATTTTTTTCAATATTTTTTCAAGTAGCAAAGATAATACATAAATTTAGTGTGGGCTAGCTTTGCTACAACAAGGGAAGGAGGGGACAATGAATCAAGAAGCTGTACAAGTGTCTCAAAAAATCAGCCATGGGTTTTCATTCCCACTTCTCCTCTCATACCTGATTTTTATGACGTCACATGGCAGATTTTTTAGACACTTTGTAAAGCTTCATAAATCAACAATAAATCTTACTTCTCCTCAAGTGTATGACCTAGTCCTGTGCTTTGTTAACTTTTAAGTGTTGATATTTAATCTTTTGTTATAACTTTAATCTAAAATCAAATTTTGTTTATCATTATTATGTACATACTACTAATACAGACTACTCATTCAATTTATTATTTAAATTAAATTGTCATGATTATTTTTTATTTAGACGATGATGAAAAGAAAGAGGAAGGAGAAGAAAATAAATCTGATGAAGAGAAAGATAAAGATGAACCTACCTTCCTGGAAAAAATCGTTGACAAAATTGATGATCATTTTTAAAACATTTTTTAACCTAAATCACATTTAGTGCACATATTTGAAAAATAGGAATAACTAAAATATTGAAAATTATAGAAGCAAAATTTTAACTTCTTATTGTACAAATAAGACTAAATTAAATTGTCAAAATATCTGAGATAATATTTACATACAATTTAGATTTTCCTCCATAATTGAGTGTTTTGTTTATTAAAAATAAAGTAATTATATTAGTAAAAAAAATAAAACATATATTCATAAAATTATAATGTGATAAAAGTTTAGTATTAAAATGATTTTTACTCAGGACATTGAATCATTTTTATAATGATATTTATTAACAAAAAACAGTTTATTATGATAAAAATCTAAATCTTATCTTTTATTTATTATAAGCAGCATAAAGCAAAGATTGATAATAATTTATACAGACAACTACATCCATTTGCAAATCACAATTGTTTTTTGAAATTTTCAGTATCACAGCATAACTGTATTACAACATAACAAACGGGTGAATGTTTTAAATTATAGAATAGCTTCGCTTTTTAAAAGCTCATAAAATTCTTATAAGGTCATTTTTCTGCCATAAAATATCCCTTTCCCCAATTGTATGTTGTGGTTTGACTGACAGATAAAATAAGTTATAGAGTAGCTTCTCTAAAAAAGCATAGAAATAATGTTAATTTAATGTTTGACATAAAGATTTATTTTTTTACACTCATCTACGGATTTAAAAGTTTATAAAAATTGTTTTGTTTACAATCTCCAAGTTTAGTCAACAACTTTTCATACAGCGCAGTCTGGAACTTGAGCAGTGTATAGTAAACTTTAGAGAATGGCTTCGGAGCTTTATGAAGTGTTCTTAAATATGTGCCATGTGACGTCATAAAAATTAAGGAAGAGAGGAGAAGTGGGAAAGGAAACCCCTTAAGAAGAGATGGATCTTTTGACGTCACACAGCTCATTTTTTAGGATACTTTGTATAGCTTCAACTATTATCAACTATAGTTATTAGATTTATAAAAAAAGAACGATTACAGCCATCCAGTAATAGTTTTGTCCGAAAATCTTAAAAACTACAAACCAATTGAGTATTCTATAAAAAAAGTACAATTATATCCATTAGATCTTTTCATGAAAATACTCTTTTTCGAATTTCAATCTTCTGCTAACCTAAAAAGTTACTTTAGGGGCCTAGAAATATATGTACAAAATTTCAGCTCTCTATCTCTACTGACGACCTAGCGCCAGGCATGTAAAATATCAACAGATAACGGTAGCACGGCGGTTTTAACAATATCTCAGTAATGTGCAGGTTTCTAGCTCTTCTGCATATTTAAATTTAAACACATAAGGCCAAAGATATTATATCCCAAAAATCTTTTTGTCAAAGTCTACTCTAGACCTAGCGCCAGTCAGTTTTCTAAAATCATGCATTTTATAACTGTGAAAAATGAAATCGCCAGCGCTAGGTGTAGAGTAGACTTTGACAAAAGATTTTTGAGATATCATATCTTAGGCCTTATGTGTTTAAGTTGAAATATGCAGAGCACCTAAATTCACCTTCCAAGCCATTCTCTAAGCATTTTAATTTTTTTTTGAAATAACGGGATTTCAAAACTGCCTTTTGAAAAGGCCTAAAAAATATCTTTTTTTGTCCCTTTTTTCACTGTATATAGTTACAACTTATGAAGATATTATTCTCAGTTAAAAAAAAATTGGCGCTTCCAGCACCAAAACTGGCAAAAACAGGCAGTTAAACTTCTGTACCCCTACTTAACCCCCTGACAGACCCCCCCTCTATCTCGGCTCCTGTTACAGATAGAGACTTAAAACTTTTTTCTGGTTGTTCATGTGTATTTATAGAGAATTACTTTTTCTAGTTATAGCGGTCAGACCGCTCCTTATCTGTTTTTTAGCGGCCAGCCGCTAAATATTAAAACAGCTGTAGAGCGGCCAATTTTAAAGCTAAGAAAACCAAATTTTATGACAAACTAGTATTTTTTACAATAAAAAAAATACCTTTTCTGACCGTCGCTGAAAAATGACAAATAACGGAAACTGCCAATTTTGGCGGTGAAATGGCGGTTGGCGGCGCTAAATAATATTTTTATCTGTTTATAGTTACAACTTGTTAAGATATTATTCTCAGTTAAAAAAAATTGACGCTTCCAGCACCAAAACCGGCAAAAACAGGCAGTTAAACTTCTGTACCCCTACTTAACCCCCTGACAGACCCCCCCTCTATCTTGGCTCCTGTTACAGATAGAGACGTAAAACTTTTTTCTGGTTGTTTATGTGTATTTTTAGAGAATTACTTTTTCTAGTCATAGCGGTCAGACCGCTCCTTATCCGCTTTTTAGCGGCCAGTCGCTAAATATTAAAACAGCTGTAGAGCGGCCAATTTTAAAGCTAAGAAAACCAAATTTTATGACAAACTAGTATTTTTCATAATAAAAAAAATACCTTTTCTGACCATCGCCGAAAAACGACAAATAACAGAAACCACAAATTTTGGCGATAAAACGGCGGTTGGCGGCACTAAATAATATTTTTATCTGTTTATAGTTACAACTTATTAAGATATTATTCTCAGTTAAAAAAAATTGGCGCTTCCAGCACCAAAACAGGCAGTTAAACTTCTGTACCCCTACTTAACCCCCTGACAGACCCCCCTCTATCTCGGCTCCTGTTACAGATAGAGACATAAAACTTTTTTCTGTTGGTTCATGTGTATTTTTAGAGAAAATTACTTTTTCTAGTCATAGCAGTCAGACTGCTCCTTATCCGCTTTTTAGCAGCCAGCCGCTAAATATTAAAAAAGCTGTAGAGCGGCCAATTTTAAAGCTAGGAAAATAAAATTATATGACGAGCAATTATTTTTCATAACAAAAAAAATGTTTTTTCTGAACATCGCCAAAAAACGCCAAAAATTATGGAAACCGCCAATTCGGCGGTAAAACGGTTGGCGGTGCTAGTTTTATCTGTTTATGATCACAATAAAGACTACATAAAAAAAATTTAACCAACAGAAAAAAGTTTTACGTCTCTATCTGTAACAGAAGCCGAGATAGAGGGGGGGTCTGTCAGGGGGTTAAGTAGGGGTACAGAAGTTTAACTGCCTGTTTTTGCCGGTTTTGGTGCTGAAAGCGCCAATCTTTTTTAACCCTTACAGATCGGGGGGGGGGGCTCAAAGAGCCCCCCCCCTCTAGTTTTTTCAATCTCATTTTTTTTGTAGGTAAGATGGAGAGCTGTAACTTCATGACTTTTTAAGTTTAGTAATTATACGTCGGCAAGAGTTGATTTTATTAGGATATCTGGTCTGTGTCGGTCGTGGTGTCCGGTCAAAGTCGGTTGGGTAGCAAAAAAAATTAGAAAAAATTCTAAATAAATCTTAATTTCTACATTATGACTTTTGTGTATAAGGTAGAAACCTAAAATTTTTTTGGTGAATACTTAGATATCAATGACCATCTGAGAAAAGTGGTGTTATGACCGTTTGACCGCTCCCTGACCGACTTTATGACCGATTTTTGTCCGGCTTTTACTACAGACATATATCATGAATATCGTGGCTTCTATTACAGCTAGAGACCTATAATTTTTTTTGTTCAATCCTTGAGCAATAATAAACAGATAAAAAATATTAATTTGCGCCGCCAACCGCCGTTTTACCGCCGTAACTGCCGAAAATGGCGGTTTCCGTTATTTGCCGTTTTTCGGCGATGATCAGAAAAAGTAATTTTTTTGTTATGAAAAATAAAAGTTCGTCCTAAAATTTGGTCATCCTAGCTGCAAAATTGGCCGCTCTACAGCTGTTTTAAAATTTGGCGGCTGGCCGCTAAAAAGCGGCTAAGGAGCGGTCTGACTGCTATGACTAGAGAAAGTAATTTTCTCTAAAAATACACATGAACCACCAGAAAAAAATTTTACGTCTTTATCTGTACCAGGAGCCGAGATAGAGGGGGGGGCTCTTTGAGCCCCCCCCCCCCGATCTATTAAGGTGGAATTGGGGCCCGATCTGTAAGGGTTAAACTGAGAATAATATCTTAATAAGTTGTAACAATAAACAGATAAAAATATTATTTAGCGCCGACAACCGCCGTTTTATCACCAAAATTGGTGGTTTCCATTATTTGTTGTTTTTTGGCGATGGTCAGAAAAGGTATTTTTTTATTATGAAAAATACTAGTTTGTCATAAAATTTGGTTTTCTTAGCTTTAAAATTGGCCGCTTTACAGCTGTTTTAATATTTAGCAGCTGGCTGCTAAAAAGCAGATAAGGAGCAGTCTGACCGCTATGACTAGAAAAAGTAATTCTCTAAAAATACACATGAACAACCAGAAAAAAGTTTTACGTCTCTATCTGTAACAGGAGCCGAGATAGAGGGGGGGTCTGTCAGGGGGTTAAGTAGGGGTACAGAAGTTTAACTGCCTGTTTTTGCCGGTTTTGGTGCTGGAAGCGCCAATTTCTTTTAACTGAGAATAATATCTTAATAAGTTGTAACTACATACAGTGAAAAAAGGGACAAAAAAAGATATTTTTTAGGCCTTTTCAAAAGGCAGTTTTGAAATCCCGTTATTTCAAAAAAAAATTAAAATGCTTAGAGAATGGCTTGGAAGGTGAATTTAGGTTTTCTGCATATTTTAACTTAAACACATAAGGCCTAAGATATGATATCCCAAAAATCTTTTGTCAAAGTCTACTCTACACCTAGCGCTGGCGATTTCATTTTTCACAGGTATAAAATGCATGATTTTAGAAAACTGACTGGCGCTAGGTCTAGAGTAGACTTTGACAAAAGATTTTTGGGATATAATATCTTTGGCCTTATGTGTTTAAATTTAAATAAACAGAAGAGCTGAAAACCTGCACATTACTGAGATATTGTTAAAACCGCCGTGCTACCGTTATCTGTTGATATTTTACATGCCTGGCGCTAGGTCGCCAGTAGAGATAGAGAGCTGAAATTTTGTACATATATTTCTAGGCCCCTAAAGTAACTTTTTAGGTTAGCAGAAGATTGAAATTCGAAAAAGGGTATTTTCATGAAAAGATCTAATACCCATCCATTAATAGTTTCTGTCTAAAATCTCATTCTTAATAACTACGAACCAATTGAGTTCTCTATAAAAAAGGTAAGATTAACATGTGTAATATGATGGTATTAGGCTATTTTATTTTAAGATTTAAGTCGTCTTGGAATTGTTTCAAGCTATTTTCTAGCCACTCTCTGCTTTTTCGAATACAGAGCCCCTACACGCTAGGGGCATTTCCGCTATTTACATTATAAAGTATTAGTTTTTTTTGTCAATTGCTAAAGATCTCGATACTTACTTTACCGATTGAGTTTTCCATTTCCGGGAAGCTTCAATAAAGTTCTATGAAGGTTTTAAGCTATTTTTATTTTTTACCTTAAAAATCTTACAATGGTTTCAGTGTGGTTTTTCATATTTTACGGGGTGTGACTTTTTAAAGTGACACTTCATAACACAGATATTATATTTTCAATATAACAACCCTCTTGTTTATCTTGTTTTGTAATACAACCTTCTGAATCTGGGTGTAAGAGGGATGTCAAAAGTTGCAAAGGGAGTGTTAAAATGTTCGGTAAAGTTTCGTGTAACCCCACTGTACACGCAACTTATTAGGACATAACATAACTCTCAGATACAAACAGACATAATTATAGAAAAGTTTCTCGTTAAAAAAATATCATTCACTTTCGTTTACAATAATTTGTTAAAAACGCCCAACTGAACAAAGCTTAACACAAAACTTTACAACAGTTTAATTTTCTTTTGTAAAAACTTTTTTTAGACTCAAGACGGAAAAATAAATTTGTAAAAGATTATTTTATTTTTGATTATGTCTTATTTTATTAAACTTAATTAGTAAAAAATTGATAATGTATATCTATAATAGTCTCAGGTTTGAGCCCATACTTGTTTGAAGTCAACATTTTCGTCGACTCCCCTTCCCTCAAGTACCCCTAGAGGTTTCTAGTGGCGTTTTTTCGAGTTAATGCGCTGCCATAGCTATATCTTTTATACACCCATATTTTGTCTTGTTTTTCCTATAATTTTTTCTTAATATTAAAACAATTAGAATGTCAAGAAAACAAGGATGTGAACATCCATAAATCCGAAGCTAAAAAAGAGAGACAATTGAACATTTTCATATCTTAAGTAACATTCAATTTTCAAAAATATAAAAGTCTACAAAAATTTCGTGTAAATCCCCTAAAAGATTTATTTGAGTACAAGTTGCTTTTAAGGACATATACTTAAAATTTGAGACTTCATAATAGAGAGTTTTCGCTTATTATCTCAAAATTATTTGCAAATGCTAGATAAATAGCATAATCATGGTCAAAAGTTTTTTAAATTTACATGCGCTCTATAAATTGTGCATAAAAGTTACAGGTATCATCATGATTGATTTTTAAAATTGTGAGCGGTAAAATAATTCTTTGAGCTTGTTTGCAATACCTCCCTGGGTAGAAGAGAGCAATAGAGATTTGTGGACAGATTCTCTCTGTTCCACAAAATACCAGCGGAGATTTATCAGTTTTAATTCATACTTCAATACATTAGTATCAATTTTACATTATTATCTCCAGCAGTAGTAGAATGCCCGTCTACCTAGATTGAAACCAGTTTCGTTAGCCACGAGGGGCCTTACTATTCGTAGAAAATTGACTTTAATACAATACAATAAATGATTTTTTAGTTTAGCTTAGAACCGGTTTTAATCTAGTGGATATTAATCGGTTTCGATGCGATACAGGAATAGTTATTTCTTTCATCGTATTATAAACGGCTTTCCGCGGATATAGAATGTACAATTATAAGATTAAAACCAGTTTTTTAGCCCCGTGGTGCCGAAGTTACGGGCTAAAAAACTGGTTTTAATCTTATGATTGTATATTTTCATATTCGTAAATAGCTGGATATAATACGATGCAAGACATAGTTTTTTCGTATGGATGAGAACCGGTTTCTATCCACCGGATTCGAATGAAAATAGATTTCCGTCGCGTAATACTATCAAACGCTTTTCTTTAGTCAAACTGCGCATTAATAAACGTTTTTCTTTGTTATTTTCAGATACAGGCTAAAAGAATGGAAAAACAAATAAATTATGTTTTCTTGTTATATCTAATCTTCATACATGGTAAGTAATAAGTTTCAAATGGTTTTGATCGAGACATCGTAAAGTGGCACCAAAAAAAATTACGTCATACGAAAATAACCAATGAGAGGCCAGTACAAATGTTACCATAGGGCAATTACAGTGTATACTGGACTCTCATTGGTCAACTTTATTGGTGCTAATTTACGCGGTCTCGTTCTTATCAAGGCTCGGAAGCCGCGCGTGATTTGCGCATAAGCTTCTTTACATACCCTTTTTTGGATTGGGTGCGAAAACATTTTCATTAACATATGAATTGTCATATTATTAAATGAACAGCATTTGATTAATTTTTCGAGTTATTACATTTTTAATCTTGAGATATTTTTAGGAATAAATTTTTGACATTCAAAAAAATATGAAAAATAATTTATATGAAATCCTTTAGGGTTTATTAAATTGTGAATTCTCCTATTAGGGTGAAGTTACCCATCCCCATAATAGTAAAAACTTAAGACCAGTAAGAAGACGGTCTGGCATTCATCCTTTCGTGCTAATTTAAAAGATTTTTTTTTTTTTTGTAAAACACAACAATGTCATTATTTCCTCATATTTGGCAAAATTAGGTAATATTTATCAAAACTGTAACCACAATATCTTGAAAAGATTCTAATTTAATAAAAAAAATGTAAAAAAAAAAGTTGAAACTCAGCATGAGAAAAGAATGGTGGAGTGGGATCTTCAGCAAAATTGAATTCTAATTCATCCAAGAAACCATTTCACAATGTCATTGAGATTTTTTGGTAGAACCCCTTTTTTGTTATTATTGCACATGTAGCCTTCTCCCTATTTTTTGTTAAAATCTTTTTTCAGGTATCTTCCTAAATCTAACTTAACCTAATTTGTTATAGAAAAAGCTCCAAAACTCTTTTAAAAGCGAAGCTTTTCTATCATTAGGGTCGGTCCGTCCGTACGTCTGTAACAGATGGCTTTTTTCGTTAATTTAAGCAGGTTATAATTGTCCTATCGATTTCAAACTTTGCATGGTTGATTCCTGTAGTATAGGTAGGTACGTTTTAAAAAGCGTAGCAACTCTATAATCGTTACTAGAATGTCCGTATGTCCATTTTAAACATGTTGAATTTTAACTTTTTTTAACAACCAATTTGTATGTTATAAAATTATCCAATTGATTTGATTTTTGGAATTCTGATTCCTAGGACAACATAGTACAATGTCCTTAAATATTATCCTGTATTTAAGCAGTTTTTCAACAAATTTAATTAAAATTTTGGTTCGACATTTATACATTTATGTTTTGATTTATCAGTTCTGACACACTACAAGTATATATCTTCTTTTGTTCTAACATTTCAGAGCTTCGCTTTTATGGATGTTGGTCATCCTTGTTTAGTATGAAATTGAGGTTTATAGAGGAATGTAATTGACGGAATAAAAGATTTTATGAGAATATATTAAAGAGTGTTTTAATGAATGACCTATAATGAAAGAACAAGGACTGAATATTAATCAACTTTGTATTTGCGGATCTTAATCTGCATTCAATAATCAAGTATTTGGAGATGTTAAAATGATAAACATGCATAAATATTATTTACAATACTATAATTAATGCTTTCCCCTCAAAGTGCCTCGCGAGCATAGAAACTTAAAGGGAAACCGCCCTAGAATTAAAGATAATGAATATATATTTCCATGCTCCGAGGAAATGGATATTTTGAAACATTATCATACTGATTACTTTTGCACTTATTAAAAGCAAAGCTTTTCTATAATTAGGGTCGGTCCGTCCGTACATCCGTCCGTCCGTCCGTACGTCCGTAACGGATAGCTTTTTTCGTTAATTTAGGCATGTTAGAATTGTCATATCGATTTTAAATTTTGTATGGTGATTCCTTTAATAGTTAGGCACGATTTAGAAAGCGTAGCAACTCTATAATCATCACCAAAATGTTCGTACGTCCATTTTAAACATGTTGATTTTTTTACTTTTTTAACAACAAATTTTTATGTGATCTAATCATCCGATTGATCTGATTTTTGGTATATTGATTCCTGGGACAACAAAGTATAATGTAATAAGCGAAGCAACTCTATAATCAAGTCCTAAAAATGTAAGTTTGTCCATAAACATTATCCTAAATCAAGCACTTTTTCAACAAATTTACTTACAATTTTGCTTTGACTCTTATACATTTATATTATGATTATTCAGTTCTGACACTAAACAATTGTTAATGTCTGTTTGTCCTACCGTTTCAGTGCTTCGCTTTTATGGATGTTGTCATCCTTGTTTAAAACTAAAATTAATCATATTAATAAGCATACATCGACGTCAATTAATTTATTATTACAGATTGGCTACGCTTTTGAAAATTTTCCTCGTGAATGGATTTAATATAAAGAGAAAATTCTAAAATGACTTTAATTGAACATACCCTAAAAGTATGTAAAATAGCTTCGATTTTACAAATTATTACACTGCTTACAATATGTGTAGCCTTTATAGGCTAAAAGAAATATTCAAAGTGTCAGGGCTCGGCACCCGCACGTCAGCCTTACGTCAGCCGCCTGTTAGCCTCAGGGAAATCAACTTCTTACAATTTTAAAAATCAGCTGCAAGTTTAAACCTAATCCAAATATGGCACCTCTATATTTACTAAATGTTTCAAAGAATTTGTTTTAAATTTAAGTCTTAGTCGCGGCTGATGTGCGGCTGCTAAGCCCTGCAAATAATAAATCTTATTTTGTCCCAAATATTGATATATATTAATATCAATAAAATGTATAGATGGGAAAATGGCCATATTTTTCTTCCCTTCATAATTTAAGATTGGTTATAAGAATATTTAGACCTTTCACATAAACCTAGTTCTTAACCCCTCCCTTTCCTTTTTTATTTATGTTTTTTTTTAAATTTCATTTGTGGTCCAATAAAATAAGAGGAAAACACCGGCGAATTTTTAAAGAAAAAAACATATATCATTAGTTCATTTGATATGTTGATAAAAATAACAGCTTCATTATCAATTTAAGATAGTTGACAAAATTGTTCCTCCCAGCAGAAAATGGTTAAATATATGCAAAATTTGCAAAAACAGATATAAATCAATATAATACCCCAGGTTTTGTCTGCGTCTACATTCAGGTTTTCAAATACAATAATTCGATGTTTCACTCAGGGATCTAAAGGGATAAGACAATTGACGATAAATTGATGTACATCCCCATTGGGATTCCCCAATGATTATACATAAAATTACCCCTTTCTTTAGATTACATGGTTAAAACGTTTGGACACTCGACTTAATGAACCAACCAATCAAAATTCATTAAGAGTCCCCAAGGTTGTTGACATTTTTAGGAATATTTGAAAATCTCTGTAGCTACAGTATATAAGATTTGGCAGCAAGAAGTAAGGATTATAGAGAAGCTGTACATATTTCTATATAAATCAGAAAAAACATATTGGCATTTTACCCTAATTTTGAAGCTTTAATTTTATCGCCTCGTATTATAGACAGCTTTCCGAAGGCTCGGGATAACAAAGCTGGTACTAATTTTATGATTTTTATTTCAATATTCGTGAAAAATTTTCGTTAATACGATGCTGTATATAATTTTTCGGTATGGCTAAGAACCGATTTTAATCCAGCGGATATTATTCAGTTTCGAAGCTATACTGGAAATGTATTTAATTGTTTTCCAAAAAGTTTTTTTCAATTGTTGCTATGATATGTGTACTACTTTTTTTGACAGAAGCTGAGTATTGTCCTTTTGTACGGGGAGAAAGTCACTCAAAAATCAGACACGTGACGTCATAAAAATGAGAAAAATGAGAGGAGAAGTGGGAAAGAAAAACCCTAAAAAAAGAGATGGATAATCCCTCATTTTTATGACGTCACGTGGCTGATTTTTGAGTGACTTTCTCCCCCTACGTCCTCTTTTCAAACATTTTACATTTCTAAAAAAGGAAAAGTCTTTGGTATCTATTATCCCTTCAATGATCTAGAAGTCCATTATCATTAATTTTCTATTATTTTTACTCAACGATTCTATATTTCATCCTTTCCCTTTTTGGTAGCAATGTCTTTCTATCAATGTGCTCATCCTTCTGTCTGACTTTCATCTAGACATTTTTACCCCCCCCCCCCACAAAAAAAAAATTAATTTACCAATTACTAAGCGAAGCACCAAAAGATTGAACTGATACCCCTCCCCCCCCTCCCCCACATAAAAAAATGGAGGTACCTATGGGGTATCAAATCTAATAAACTATGAAATAACATAGGCCCCGTCCCCAAATATTTTTGCTTTGGAGGATATTAACCCCTTTTAACCCCTCTCCCTTGTACATCTAGCTAACATTCTACCATTACATGTTTAATACTAGAGGCTACGCCTCTAGAGGCCTCAAGGGACACGTGAAATTGTTTCTTTTCAATCTATTTTAAATTCAGCTATTTGCCAATAGATGGTACAAACGGTTCAAACATACAAACACACAGACATCCTGTTACTTTATTATAAGGATATGTCATCAAATTTTCTCTAATATACAGTATACTATTATTTTCATTCAAAGATATTGTTAATTTATTGAATCTATTGGAGGAAATCATCCTTGTTGCTCAATGATTCTTTCTAGATATTTCATCAAACAAAAGAATCAATTTCAGGTCTTAATGTGGTATCCGCCGAGGATAAATGGCAGACACCGGAGTTCAATTAGATTACGGCAGTGTGACAGACGTGGACACCTTACTATAGAGAAGCTACGCTTCTCTAGCTTTCACTAGATAATGATCAACATCTAATTTCAGTTGTCACTTTATTGAAGGTTTAAAAGATACTGAAGCTATATACAACAAACAATAATAACATGGATAGGAATAAATAATCATAACATAAAAGCATAAATAATACATATACAATGGTCAGTTTGGGCAATAATGATCCCCCATCCCTGAAAAGGGTGGGGGAGAATTAAGAATACAGTTAACCATAATAAACATGACAGATTCAATCATTAATTCTAAGCGTAGGGAGGGGGTCACTAGACCCCTTCCCCAGGACTCGGGGGAGGGCCGTTGACCCTCCACCGAACCCCAGATCAGGGGTGCCATAGGCATGGCTCACGGTTGCCGAATACCACAACTCTCCCCTCGGAAGGCTGGGAGGGGGTTTCCCTACCAGACTTCCGACAGTGGTTGAGGCCTTCGGCCCGCTCCTTAGGGCTAAAATATATACAAACGATAATGATTCAATGGAATCCTAGTGGTGAGTATCTTCTTAGGGTTGATGGGCTCCCAATGTGGGATAGAAGGCAGAGGCTGGCTTGGGTTGGACACGTTGGTCAGCGCCGGCAGGTATCAGGTTTGCTGGTGGCACAGTTGTTGCTGGAACAGTCAGCAGTGGGGCCTGCTGGTTGTTGTTGGCAGCGGCTGGGGCACTGGCTGTCAGGTTGATCGTCTGAGCAGCGGCCTGTCCTCCTGAGGGGCCGCGGGGTCTGCCAGAGGGCGGTCCTGGCCTACCTGGGCGGTCATGCCCGCTGTCAGTGGATTTCATAGACACCATTTCCTCTGCTGCTTCCCTGCCGATGGGAATGGCATCCCAGTCCACTGAAAAGTCCCGGGACTTGGCATGGTTGAGCCTGGCTCTAGCCAGCGCTTTCCTATATAAAGCTGGATGGTACAGGAACACTTGTGATATCGCATTCAGGGCTGCTCGGACTCCTCCTTGTGCTGCTGCCAGGGAGATGATGGTTAGGTCCCCCAGCAGTTTGAGGATCAACAACAGCAAACACAGTATGGCTGCGCCATCTCCCCACTCGTGGATGGCTTGTCTAAATCCAGCCCAGACATCCAGGGCTGCCTCTCCTTCCTCCGCCAGTCGGTCAATGTTGTAGGACACTATCCCATGGTCTCCTGTGGCCGAACAGCTGCCTTGCTGAACGCAGGAGCCATAGGATAGGCCGGTCAGCATGGCACTCTTGTATGCTGGGAACGCCAGCAGTTGTTGCCAGTCGTTCAACTCAGCCTGCGAATACAAGCCACCTGAACTGAAGTCATCTAAGGGTTCTGTCAACAACTGCCTAGGCGTATCCAGCGGGGGTGGCCTCTTCTTGGGAGCGGGGGTTAACTCTATCCAGCCTTCCTCCGCGTGCACAGTCAGGGGGTAGGTCACAGCGTCCACAAAACCTGTGGGCTCTACTGGCACTTTGTCCCAACACTCCTTGTGTTCGCGGACAACGTACTTGTGACGTTGGCAGGTCAGCTGCAGCAGGATGTCTCCCCTCAGTACCGAGAACGTGCTCCCCTGGACACGCACCGGGTGGGCCGGGTCTAGTTGCTGGAGCTTCCAGCAGTTGGCCGCCACTTCTTCTGCTGCGGTGCTTTTCATGCGCGTTTCCAGGGTAAACCCAATATAACCTGCATGTATCTGTGCTTGAAGGGGAACGTCAACATCCCTGGCCGACACTCTGGGCAGCGCAGCCGCGGCTGGGTCAGCTGCCACGAACAGCGCTGGATGGTTTGTGGCATGGGCCTCGAAGTCGCAGTTCACAATCGAGGTGGGGTTGGTCATGTTGATGAAAAACTGAGCCTGATGGTCAACCAGATATGCCTCCATCACCAGGCTGGGCTGGAGGCTGCGGATCAGCCTCAAGGGGCAATCTCTCCCCAGGTGGTCCCACACGTAGGTTGCTTCTCCAGTGATGCAGGACAGCTCAGAATGGGGACACTCTAGGGTCAAGTGGTCAGACTGGGACTCCACCCGTCCATCCTCCACCACATAGGTCTCCTCCTTGACCAGCAGCCGTCGCTCCTGGAGCACTAATTCATTGCGGTATAGCTGGCCCTCAAAGTGGACGTCCTCCCCCTCACAACCCACCCCCTCGGGGCTGTTGACGAGGGCGCCCACCATGTCGATGGTGAAGAACAGGGGGTGGTTCAGCTGGAACGTCAGTGGCTGGGTCTTGCCTGGCAACGTGTAGACTCGGTTCCTGGCCAGGTCTCGGCACGCTTCTGGGTCTATCTTGGTTGGCCTCATGAGGGTGGGGACCGAGGTCACCTTGAGGTGACCCCATACCCCACACCTGAATGTCCACTGGGACACGGTGAGCTGACAACTGTACCCAGTGGTTTCCCTCACCTTGACTTGCTGCAGGACGTGTACTTCATGGCCCAGGGGCACCTCTTGGTGTAGGGGCTCCGTGTTACACATCTTTTCTTTATTGTAAGACGTGACATGGGTGGGGTTGGCACAGTCCCACCCCACCAGGACGTAGCTGGTTGTAGGCCACACGGCTGCCAGCAGGAGGCCCCACAGGACCATCCACCAATGGGAGAGGCTTCCAGGCAACCATCTTCCTCGTACACGCGGCTGGGGATCTTCAGCTCTGGTCACGGCTGCTTCTTGGGACTGGACACGGCTGGGCTGCTCCTGGCTAGATACAAGTTTCCATTGAGCGTTATCTGTATGCGGCCGAGGCACCCCGATACCCTCCCCAATGACAGACTGGCAAGCGACTGGCACTTGCCTGGGTGTCGGCTCCCCTAGCCCTAGGTGCTCCCTTCCCTTGTCCAAAGCATGCCCAGTGGCATGGGGCTGAAGTGCATGTGGCACAGGCTCGCCCTTACTCACTGCCCTCCCCTGCCCTAGGAACTCAGGTGCATGTGGCACAGGCAAGTCCTTATTTTCCCAAATTTCAATCTTCCCAGCCTCAGGTGCAGGGGGCACAGGCAAGGCTGGGTGTTTACAATATTTTGGATACAACACATTTAACAAATTCAACTTATCCTGATGTTGAGCAGCTGGGTTCCCTTGGCTGGCAGGGGGCTCTGGATGGCATGTAGCTGGGCTCTCCCTGCAGGCTGGTGGCGCTGGCTGACTGGGGGTGACGGGTGTCACCCCTTCCTCTGGGACCGCTGGCTCGTTCCAGGACTCAGGTCTCTCGGTGGCGGCGACGGTTGTCGCCCCAGACATCAGGTTGGAGGCTGGCTCGTTCCAGGATCCAGGTATCTCGGTGGCGGCGACGGTTGTCGCCCCAGGCACCAGGTGGGAGGCGCTGGATAGCACCCCCCCATCATCCCAGGTGGCGACGCCGGGTGGCGTCCCATACATCGATGCAGAGGTGCTGGCTAGCACCTCCTGCCTCTCTCGTTCGGCGGCTGCCAGGACCTCCCCATACACCGTCTCAGGGACGCTGGGCAGCGCCCCTCCACTCTTGCTGGGTAGGCTCAGTCGGGCAGGTTCCATCATGTTGAGGCTGAAAGGCTGGGGCCTCAGCACCTCTGGCTCGGCTATGTTGTTGGGCTGTATCAGCTCTGGCCCCAGATGGTTAAGACTGAAGCCTAGGCCAACCCGGTTGGGTTCAGCCGCGCCGCCCAGTAGGTTGATCCTAGCTGGGACAGTCCCGAACTGCGGCATCCCATCGGCTCGGTCCGCAGCTCTGGGGGCGGCTGCTTGCTGTGGTGGTGCTGGGGGCGCGCTCCCTTCCATATGGGCCACTCTGCTGGGCTTCCCTGGAGGGGCACCCTTGTCGGCGGTGCGCCTGCGGCTGGCTACCTGGGCCCAGTCAGCTCTACAATCGGCCGCCGTGTGACCGTCATAGTGGCAACGCTCACACTTGGCAGAACGGTCACGGCGTGGCTGGGTGCGTCTCTCCTCTAGGCTAACTTCCACAGGCGTTGGGCAGTCTCGAGCTCGGTGGCCTCTCCCCTGGCAGCGGTAGCAGCGGCCTGGAACCTTGTCATCTGGAGCGACCTTCCCCATCTGGTGGAGACCCGGAGCCAAGGAGCCAATCTCCATTGGCTCCGACTCGTCATATTGGGGCAACTGGATGCAGGCAGATCCAGTCAGCCCGTCGGTCGAGTCCACTAAGCACACACCTTCCTTCAGCTGCTTAGTAACCATGGTCACGGTGAACATGGCCTTACGAGTGTACTCAGGTACACTCGTAATTTCATGGTTCATCATGAGGCGTTTTACATTGGCGTTACGAATTCCACGATTTAATTCGTCCACCAACAACTCAAGATCCTCATGGTTGTAGGCGTCCCTATACAAGGCGCACTTAGTTGATATGTACGCTTGTATAGGTTCTGTCGAGTGTTGCTTGTAATCCCTAAACGCTTGTTTAAGCGTTTGGGATTCAAAAGCAGGGCGAAATAGCAATTCACACTCGGTCTTGACCTGTTCGTAGGTCAAGGCTTGGCCTGCCTCGCCAAACAGATGGGACGCCATTTCCGCCGCTTGCCCTACCAATGACAGTAGTAGGGCGTTGCGGCGGTTGAGGGAATCATGAGGTGGCACGCGGTAAGCCGCCCATGACATCTCAAGTCTGCGGATATGTGCCGACCAGGATTGCTTGGGCGGCCCTCTAAACTCCGGCAGATTGCTCAGCATCAGCTTGCGGTACTCGGCTGGGGCCGGCTGAGGGTCATCCTGGAGCCATCCTGGGGCTTGGTCACCTCCTGGGGCTTGATGCTGGTCCATTGGGTCAACGGTGAAACGGCGGGCACAAAGTTATACAGTACTAAAATGAATGGTTTGTCACTTGAGGCTTCCTAGCCTAACAGCCAACACTGTTTGTATCACTAGGTTGGGAGTTTAGTTGCAAAGATATAACTTAGCTGTACTTATCACTAGTTAGGTGTTGAGGTTGTAGGGTAGGCTGGTAGAGGTAGATAGATGTTGAGGGTCTGAACTGCTGTCAGGAACTGATTGGGTTTTCCTTTATCACACTAGAGCTAGAAGGAAAGAAACTTGCAATTCTTTATTTGCTAAATACCCCTGTTAAATGCTATGGAGTAGCTCCGCTCCGGTGTGAGTGTGTGTGTGTGTGTGTGTGCGTGGAATCTCCTGTCCTTGTAACGCGCGTCCGCGCCGTCAAATCCGCGCACACGGGGAAAACGCGCTCTCACCCCTCAACTCGCTCTCTCATTGGTCCGCTTCGTCCGTTGGATTTATGATATTTTCCGCACTCTGTTGCGCTACCCGTGAATGGCGCTCTGTGTGTCCGATCGCTAGCCCCACACTACAGACGGACTTAGTCTAGTGTGGGTAGGAAGGGGGAAGCGCGTGAGGGGACGGGGGTAACTCCGTCCGTTCCCCCTGTGAGGGAGGGGGGTAACTGTGTGCTGGTGTAATAGGGCCTTTCTTCTTAATCCTAGGCTTATCTATTATATCACCCTGATTGTATTTGCCTTCAATGGAGAGGGGCCCCTCCCCTTCCCTTGGAATAAGGGGTGTATTGTTGTTGTGCTGTGGGCTTGAGATTGTTTTGATTGTATATCAGGGTCTTGATTATATTACATCTAGCTTCTATTTTTGTCCTTATCACAATTGCATAACAGATTTGTTTACCAACTCTGTTCTATTTTTAGCTGTTATCACAATACACAATAATCCAAGCCTGTTCTATTCTTAGATTTATCACAACACAACAATTTGTTTGCCAAGCTTTGCTCATAAATCTATTGTTTGGCCATCACACTAGGGTGGTAATCCCTGCAAATGTGATATAATATCTGTTTTCTAGATGGGTGGCTGCGTTGTAGCTTCTCAGGATACTCGGAGTTGACGTAGTTTTTCTCTGTTCTGGTGCACTACACTCGTATGTTAGCTCGCAGCTTGCAGCTATGTGGCATGTTTCAGCCTATCGGCGGCAGGGAATGTCCCGTCCTGCTAGCGCCGCTGATCCAAATCCGGCTGATGGCGGCAGGGAATGTCCCGTCCTGCTAGCGCCACTGGTTCGGATCCTGCTATTTCTTGCAGTAAAGTTGGCCTATTTCCAGCCGTTTACACTTATTTGGCTTGTTTCAGCCGGTCCGCAGGCCTGTTTCAGCCCTTTTGGCGCTTAATTCTCCGTTAGATATCAGCGCTGCTCGCGGTTATTCGTCGAATTTCGCTGTCTCGCTTCCACAACTGCCGGATGCAGAGTTAAACTTTGCTGTCCAGGGTGGGTAATTCAGGTTGCTTGCGTCAGTTTTGCCAGATTCACTGCTGGGAGTACCTTAGCCTCAGATGCGCGTCTGCTCTACACTTGTGGTTCGCCGTAATCTCACACAGCTGTCACCAAAGTTGTGGTATCCGCCGAGGATAAATGGCAGACACCGGAGTTCAATTAGATTACGGCAGTGTGACAGACGTGGACACCTTACTATAGAGAAGCTACGCTTCTCTAGCTTTCACTAGATAATGATCAACATCTAATTTCAGTTGTCACTTTATTGAAGGTTTAAAAGATACTGAAGCTATATACAACAAACAATAATAACATGGATAGGAATAAATAATCATAACATAAAAGCATAAATAATACATATACAATGGTCAGTTTGGGCAATAATGATCCCCCATCCCTGAAAAGTGTGGGGGAGAATTAAGAATACAGTTAACCATAATAAACATGACAGATTCAATCATTAATTCTAAGCGTAGGGAGGGGGTCACTAGACCCCTTCCCCAGGACTCGGGGGAGGGCCGTTGACCCTCCACCGAACCCCAGATCAGGGGTGCCATAGGCATGGCTCACGGTTGCCGAATACCACATTAAAATGTTCTCACGCTTGGGGGAATTCATTTTTTTTTAACAATGTAACCTTCTTCAACTATGAAACATTAATGTTATATTCAACTTATATAAAAGTAAAATGAGGTCTTTCTATCTTTATGTTTGTTCTAAAGGATATCGAAAACCGCTGGGCCGATAAAGCTTTCCTTTGCAGTGAAGCTTCTTATAGGTTAAAGTTTATAACCTTAACCTTTCGAAAAACCAGTTTTAAGGCATTTGTTGAAATGATTATTTTTAAATATTTCAAACATAAATTTACCAGAATTGGTTTTCCAAATATAGTATTTTATATAATTATTTTTTTTTATGCATAATTAAGTTTTTACCAAAGACATTTATCTTGAAATACTCTATATATCAATGTTACTTTAGGGGCGAAGCCAAAATCTAGAAACAGATAAAGACAAAGTATACAAAGAACATAACAGTAAACATACCTAATAATGTACAGAAATATTTATTTTACAACATACAAGAACTTTTTTTTTACATTTACTGGACATTTTATTAGTAACTTTTACATCCAGTAAACACACAGATTTTCTTATTAGTTTTGTCTTTTGGATAAAAGTATTTTCATTAAAACAATGAAAAAAAGTATATCTTAATATTAATATGTTAAAAATGTTTTACATTTCGAGTCCAAAAGGTCTGGTGAAATGTTTAGGTATTTTTACATTCATTTAAACAACTGTCAATGTTAAATTCTTCTAATAGGTTTAATCTGAAAAGCATGTCCACAATAGTTCTTAAAGAGGTATTAGGAAGTCCCTCTTCTACATATATACAATCGTTCGTTCGTAATTTTAAAAAAAAAATTGCCTTAAACCACCACAGGACTAGTAGGTATATTCCCTGAAGAGTAGAACCCAATCGGTTCAGTGGTTACCGAGATCTTATGCTTAAGACAGACGGACAGACAGACGGACTGACAGACGGACTGACAGACGGAGAGACAGACGTACATCGTTCTACATTGTATTATAGATAGAGTCACTCTACGAATTTAAAACTTTAACTAAACAATAATTTTACCAGGTGGAGACACCCTACCTCACAAGAGTGAAAGTCAACACTGTTTTTTTAAACATCCAGGTAAGTCAACTGCTGTATCTTATGTTTGATTAATTTTTGCTTTTGGTCTATCGCGCACTTAACTCAAGCTGAAATGGTTGATTGCATTGTCTGGGTTTTACTTAACCTAATATCCTTGAGTAAAAGAGCAACACGTTCAGTTCAAATGTAATACGTAGTTCGTAAAAAGTTTCGAGTGTAGTCCCTTACGTAAGTGGCGTTCCGTCGTATTTTATTTTTATCAGTAGCTTTTTTCTTATTTCTAGATCCTAACCCTGCGGGGCTAACTGCCCAACCCTGTGGGGCAATCACCTAACTTAACTTAACCTAAAATAACCTATCAAAAGCTTCTTTTAAAATAAGACGGAACGCCCCTTAAGAGGCGTTGCTACGAAAGGACTATACCCGAAATTTCTTTTGCTGCCATGCTTTGTTTATAATTATCCTTGTTTATGTAATATTTAATAATCCAACTTTGTAGAGTAATATTATTATTGTGTCCAATAGTCAATTTATATTTTTGGCTAATTGTTTTGGAAGTTGATTAAAATGCATTTGCAAGTTTGGTGGCTGGACATATTCTAACCCCCGTTAATTTATTAAATACAAGTTTGAATAAAATCATCCTTACACAAATATTAGTCCAATGATTTGATAAAAATTCGATACTCACAAAGAAATGATATTATTTCATTTGGGCTGCTATGTATGATACTGGCCTACCATTAGTCAATAAAAATGTTTACTGGTCTGCCATTGGTAATTTAGTCTGTGTATTAACCTATCAATGGTTATTTGTATTGTTTATTTTTGTATAGGCACTATACAGAGCTACGTTAATCTGATATATGATAACAGCTCCAAGTTAAAGTTGGTGTATTATTATAATATATTAACATTCTTTGTTTATGTTTAAAGAGAGTGAAAATGTTTGCATCCCCCTAACTGGTTTATCCATCCATTAGCCTTCCCTTGATTTTGTCCTTACCTAACTTTCTAACAATATCCCGAATTAGTCATTTGTGCTAAAATCCCCCCCCCCCCCCCCCCAATTCAATAAATTTTCAGTAATAAGAAAAATACTAGGATAGAGGGAGAGAGAAACAATAATAGATTAATTCATCTACAAACTTTTCATCCCTCAAATTTGATATGTAAAAAGTTAACTAATAAGAGTTGTGAATTGGGCAAGATTAATTTATCGATGATAGTCTTATCTCCGTGTCCCTAAAAGGTATAACAATTTTGTACATTTTTTAACAGGGCGGGAGAGACATTGGCCTGTTTATTATCTGGTCCCCAAAGTTTTTTTAATGACGTTGCCTTATTCTTTGCTTAACAACTTTGAGGGCTTTTAGTTAATTTTGATTGGTTGTATTTAAACTTTTGAACCACTAATTGTAATCTACAGAAAGGATAAATTTGAGAATTTATCATTAGGAATGTACATCAATTTAGTGACCATTGTCTTATCCCTTAAGATCCCTGGTTTTTTGAAGTTTGAAAATGATACAGTTGATCAAAACATTTTATTCCTAATGTAATAGGGGTGAAGCAGTTCAACCCTATTTGGTGAGTCCGGCAAAAGAGCCCCTAGCCTTAATGATTCTATCAATAAAATACTCCAAGTAGTTACAGTTTTGAAGATTTTTTTAGAACTGATTATACATAACAAATTAATGGCTTTCTATACAACAGATTACAATATTGGGTTAGGTAGAAAATGGGTGTGGAGAGAATGGGGGACTGCAGGCCAGGTGAATTGCAGAAGGGCAGGCCCCTGTGGGGGTAAGGCTGGCGTCCCCCGGAAAAGGGTAGGTTATCTGGAACATGAGGGGGGAGGGGCAACCCCTTCCCCACATCGGCGGCTGGTAGAATTGACCGCATTATCTGGCGGTCAATAAAAGAAAGGGTTGGCTTAGGAATGTGATGGTTAGGGATTAAATACCTGCGTGTTTTATCGGGAGCCCCGGAGCGTGGTATGCTCTGGGAAGTGACAGTCTGTCCGACTACCACACTAATACAAATCTTGCCTGTCAAAGCCACCGCTTTAGGCTACTGAATTAAACAAGCGTCATAATTCAAGGTCTATTCGCAGCTACTGGTAGTATTTCCCTGATTTAGAGAAAATAGCCATCTATCTTCTTCAAAAGCAAACCTTATCTATAATAAGTGTTGGTACTTCCCTTCGTAACGGAAATCTCTGTAAAATTAAGTAGAAAATTAATATTTCATGAAAATGTTGTATCCATTGATGTTAAATTGATTTACTGAGTAAATTTAGATGTTTCTGCTTGTGTACAAATAATTAAACCTGCAATCTTGTCAAATGTAAATCTACAAAAGGGTTAATTTTGTTTATCATTATTGGAGATGTTCATCAATTTATTGACCATAGTCTTATCCCTTTAGATTACTGCAGCCAATACGTCACATAGTTATCCCCTATAGTATATTATGAAATATCATGTCAACAATTTATTTCTACTGAATTTACAATTAATTATTTAGTTTTGAAAATTTTTTTCCACAATAAAAGATCGTTTTCTAATTTCTTTTCATTATATTATTCTATGATAAAACAAGGATGACAACATCCATAAAAGCGAAGCACTGAAACGTTAAGACAAACGGACATTAACACTTGTATAGTGTCAGAACTGAATAATCAGAATATAAATGTATAAAGGTCAAAGCAAAATTGTAAGTAAATTTGTTGAAAAACTGCTTGATAAAAGATAATGTTTATGGACATACTTACATTTTTAGGACTTGATTTTAGAGTTCTTCGCCTATAACATTATACTTTGTTGTCCCAGGAATCAGTAAATAAAAATCAGATTAATCGGATTATTAGATCATATAAAAATTTGTTGTTAAAAAATTTAAAATAAAACATGTTTAAAATGGACGTACGGACATTTTGGTAATGATTATAGAGTTGCTACGCTTTCTAAATCGTACCTAACTAATAAATGAATCACCATGCAAAGTTTGAAATCAATAGGACAATTCTAACATGCTTAACAATTCTAACAAGTTAACGAAAAAAGCTATCCGTTACGGACGTACGGACCGACCCTAATTATAGAAAAACTTTTAAAAAGGTTGGGAAAAATCATCTATATTAGAATTTTCCGTGATTAAAAAAAAATTATTTAATATATTATTAACTAATTTGATATAATCTTGTTTGGATCTTACACCAGATTCATGTTCTCTAAAAAAGTGTAACAAGCAGCGGGCTAAAATAACTATCCCCCCTTCCATTCCTCTCACTCCTACTTTATGAACGAACTGACCAATAAATGACCCAGATTATCATGTACTTGTACTCTACAATCTTGTAGATGGCTAAGATAATGATACTCTTATTCACCCTCCTTACCCCATCCTCTCCCCTCATTTTGGATGAACGAACTTACCAATAAGTTATGTCCATGTTAGCAAGCTAAATTGACGACAATTTTTCCCCTGCTATCCACGTATATTCTTCATCCATTATTTACCAATGCGAACAGGACAAATTGTTGTAGGAATTGATTTTTTACCAATTGCTCATTTGTAGGAACACCCTACCTAGTAGATTTCTGGGTCACTTTGTTGTGCATTCACTTTACTTTTCAGGGATGCTGGGTACAAGGTTTTATAAAAAATTTAGACAATTGAAAACATTTCTTTATACAATTTTATATTCTTTCTAAATGTGAAAGAGTAGTTTATAGTTAGGAGGAAGATTATTTTATATGTTTGCATTTAAATTCATTGTACAAGAAAACAGTAAAAGTGTCTGACTATGACGTCAGAAAAAATTAACAATTAACCAATGAGAAGCCAGTATTCACAATGGTAAAATATATAGCGGCCTCTCATTGGTTAAATGTTAATTTTTTCTGACGTCATAGTCAGACACTTTTACTGTTTTTTTTGTACAATTGTTGTACAAGATAGAAATAAAAATGTATTTAGATTATACGTTGATATTATGACAGGGGAAAAATTGTCTTCAATTTAGAATGCTAATATGGACATTTCTTATTGGTCAGTTCGTTCATCCAAAATGAAGGGAGGGGATGGGGTAATGAGGGTGAATGGGGGTATCATTATCTTAGCCAGCTACAAGTTTCACTTCATTAGAGTACATGATAATCTGGTGTAAGGGCCAGGTAACAATTAATCTATTGAAATAAAACTATCTACATTGCATTGTACAATAAATCATTTCTAAAATATTTTCAAATCCAATAATTAGGCCTTTTAAAAATACCAGCAACAAAGGAATAGGAGAGAGAGAGAAATTTCCAAATGCTTGAATATATTTCTTTCGTTCCCTGCAAAAAAAAAAAATTAACCCTAATCCCTCGAGGGTATGTAGCGTTGAACGAATAACATTTTTGATAGCACTATCTTGGTGGTCACAGGATGCCAGCAAACCTATATGGGTCTTTAAGAACAGAGCGAGGATATTTGCATGGCCTTAACAAAGTATCTAATGTTGAAAAACTATTTAAATATTCCAATATTCAAATTTTTAAACCTATGATTTTAATAAATTTTCGTTCGTGGAAAATTGTCTGTTATACGATGCTATACATGATTTTCAGTAGGGCTGAGAACCGGTTCTTTTGGATTCAAAGTCATACTTGAAAGTATAATCTTTGGTTTTTTTGAATAAGCTCGCAATACTTTTCCCTGGTTCAATAACTTATCCACCATTCTAAAATATCATGGAGGGAGGGGAAATTGGACTGTTTAATGCACCAGTTCCGAAAATTTTATGATATCGTTTCCTTATTCGTTGGCTTAAGAACTTTGAGGACTTTTATTGAATTTTAATTGGTTGATTCATTAAGATGAGTATCCAAACGTTTCAACAACTAATTGTAATTTACAGAATGGGTAATTTTTTGCATTATTTTTGGCGATGCCCATTAATTTATCGGGCATTTTATGTTATTGAGTTTTAAGATTGAGATTTTCTTCGGGTACCATTTCATTGTCCCTGGATTCGACATTAAGAAATTATTTTTCAACCAACTTTGTTAATTAAGCATCTCAGTTAATTGAAACTTTTAAATTGATTAATTCAGGAAGGGAATGGATAATGTCGTATATATTATTTTACAACTTTTTTCTCATCCTATTATATAAAGCAGTAAAGATTGTTAGTCTGTAGAATAAGATTTCGATAACAACTAAACCAAATTAGTTCTCCATTCTATGGAAGCTTCACAAAGGTCCCTAAATGATTTAAGTATATTGTTTGATAAGTCTTAGGATGATTTAAGGCCTTTTTCTGCTTTTCTTATCACCTTTGATAAAGTCCCTAGATGCTACGGGTGCAGTCGCTAGTTACTAACGAATAAATAACAAATGCAGCATTACATACAACTTTATCAAGAAAAAGTAAAATGTCATCCATTGTCTTTTCCCCAGATTCTTGTGATCAAGCAGACTTTGCTTATTGTTTTATTTTTGTACAATGATTTAATTATCAATGTTGAGGCTACTCTGTAAATAAATATGTCCATAAGAACAAGTACGAACACTGTGTTTACGCAGTCTACACTCACTCGCGTACACCCTTGCAAACCCAGCATGGCTATACGCTAGAATTTGCAAGTTCTTCATAACATTTGCTTTAGTTATTAAGTTTTTTTGTACTTTACAATACACAATTTAATGTTTTTTTTTGTTTTGAAATATTCCTAATTTGTTAAACATACGTTACATTAGCAAAGCTACCCCGTATTTTTGAGCTTATGGATGTTGTCAAGTCATCCTTGTTTTAATTAAATTCTAAGGTGCATGCACTGCACATCGGCCTTAATTTGTTTTGATTATCAATGAAAATTATATTGGACTAGTCGACAATTACACCCAAAGTTTGGTAAACAGAATGAATTTAAAGTAATATACATATCAGAAGCTGAATGTGTCAATAAGATCTTTATTTTTAGGGAGTACTTCTAGAGGTCAGGTTTTAGGCTATATACTTTCTAAAAATTTATAAACAATTAAAAAGAATTAGCTTAAGATCTCGGCAAGACCTTCATTCCACTCAAATATAATAAAAGTTCCCAAATATATGGGCCGTCGAATGAAAGATCGTGTTTTTTTTATCAGTATAATTTTCACATCTAATAACTTTTGTAAAAAATAGACTGGTAAAAAATTGGAAAGGGATAGAAAATTTTGTAATTACAAATCAAAGAATATTCTGGCTTTTAAAAATACATGCTTCATAATATTTTGAAAAGGAAAAATAAAGTTTAAAAGAATTTACTAAGGATGCAGAAATTTAAACATTCATCTTTTAAGTAGAAAATTTGTAATATATTAACTTCTTAAAAATTTTAACAAGAACGTTTTATATAAGAAAAAATGAAAAATAAGGATGCCTATCTATTTCGTAGGATGTCTTCTTGGGTAAATGTTTGATTTTAAACAGTTATTTTCTAATTTGTTGTATTCATGTAGGGGGCATTGGTCTGTTTATTACACTAGACCCCAAGTTTTATGATAACGTTTTCTTATTCGATAGCTTAGCAACTTTTGGGACATTTATTGATTTTTGATTGGTTGGTTCATTAAGTTCAATGTCCTAACGTTTTAACCACTATTTGTAATCTACAGAATAGTTAATTTTATGTATCATCATTCGGGAAATACATCAATTTATCGGCCATTGTTTTATTCATTGAGATTCCTGAATTTCTAGCAGACACAAATTTTGTTTATGATTAGTTGTTGCGTATGATTCATTCAAATAATACGAGCGACGAATTTTTTTAAAGAACTAGCTTCATCCTACGTTTTCGGCTGTTTATAGCTGACTTATATTTTGATAAAATCAAAAAACTGCCTATTAAAAACGGGCTTTTTTGTACCAAAATGTGTTCACGTTCCAACTCTGTATTCTAATAGGTCAAATTTACTTATTATGAATCATAATCTATATTTATTCCACATTTCTTTTAGGTAGAATAAGATATGAAGAAGCAGTTTTGGGTTCTACATTATCCATTAGTTGTAGCATTTGTCATTTAAGGTAATTGTTTAAAAATGGATATAGAATACATGGATATTTTCACAGGGGAATTTTTTTCGTCAATTTTGGTTGCTAATATAGTTCCCAGATATTGCTCCATACGTTCAATCAATGGCAAGGGAGAAATTAGAGTATTGTAACATTAGCCAGCTGGGATAAAACATTTTATATATCAGGCTATTTGAGAATCTTCACAATATCCACGTATACTAAATACATTTGTATAGAAGCCATGCTACTCTGCATTTCACCTGTCCTGCTCAATAGTGTTTGTTGATCGACTCTTTGTGCTTCTGTTGTTGATCTATCCGTAATAGATATTCCATTCATTAATCTTAGCATGTTAGAGTTGTCCCAACAATTTAAAACTTTAGTTGTTGATTCATATAACATTAAGATTCAATCTAGAATCATTACCAGTAAGTCTGTAGATATGGTTTCTTAACTTTTTTTGTCTGCAATTTTTACACTTTTTTTAATTTAGATTCTGAGCACAATTATGAATTAAGACATTTTTAAAATTACAGTCACATTGTGCTTGTATATATTCGTTTTATGGATGTTGTCATCCTTGTTTAATGTATAAAGATTACAAATTCATTTAAGGTTGACAGAACCTTTGGTGGGAAGTTTTGATTCAAAAAATTCTTTCCATTACAACATGGAAGAAGATACATCATGGGATAAGGTTAGAAATAAAGAGGATAAATTGATGAAGCCCAATCTGTAACACTTTTGATTCCTGTGAAAAAAAAATGAGGGATTCTCCATCTCTCTTTTAGGGGTTTTCTTTCCCACTTCTCCTCTCATCTCCCTCATTTTTATGACGTCACAGGAATTAAAAGTGGTACAGATTGGGCTTTGTCGGGTAAATTTTTTGGCGTGTCTTTCGTAAAGTTAGTGTTCAGTCAAATGCGCTTGTGAGGTCAAATTGTTCATAATTATGAACATTTCATATATATTCATTTGGTCAAAATTAAGAATAGCTTTACTTTATAAACCCATTTGAATACATGCTAACACATATATTTACGGAAATACTCGAAAAAATACCCTCTTTTTCGGTTTCATTCACCTAAAACCACCACTGGTTAATTCCTGTGCACGCATCTGGTAAACAATTAGAGTAAAACACTAGAGGGAGAAAGGGTTAAATAACTGTATCTCCCCATCGCAACCGCCTTGTGCAACCTTTCTATTTGGTCATTGAAAATCAACCAATGGTGTCGCTTATATTAACACAGCCAAGTAGCAGAAAATAATTTAGAAGCAGACGAAAGAGGTCTTTGAAAAAGGAGGGGAGGTAGTTGTCTGTATATACATCTATACTATAGATCTGTTGGTAAACATAACTTTTCCTGTATGATATAATTGCAAAGAATGTTATAGGAAGAAATTAAAAGATTATAATCTGATAAGTTAAAAATTTTGACAATTATTAATACCTAGACAATAAATAAAGAAGCATATTCAAAAAAATAAGAATAATATAAGCTTAAAACATGATAAGCTTTTGATTTTTTTATTTAATGAAATATGAAATTGATTTTGATAATATTTGTTATCAGGATGTATCTGTTATTTGGGAAAAGGATGGTTCACCATTGCCAGAAACAAACCAGGTAAAATTTATTCTAGTATGGCTTCGAAACCGATTTATATCCGCTGGATTAGAACCGGTTCTGTTCCACAATGGAAAAAAGTATCTAAAAAGATACAAAAAGACATACCTATGATTATTAATTTTTTTAATGATTCCCATATTTATGATTTATTTTCCTATTCGAGAACGACTGTTTTTAATATAATACGATAAATTTAAACTTTTTGAAAGTTATTTGAGACAAAATAGCCATTTAAAAGAAAACAAGATTGAAGTATTGTTAGAAAGTAGAAAATCAGAAACTCGTAACAAAGAGGTTTTATAACTATTATCTTAACCCTTGAAGGACCACTTTAAAAATAAGGTTTAAATTCATTATAAATATGAATTCTTAGGTTCGAAGCTACAGAAGAACAGTTGAGGACTTTGTACTGAGATTTCAAACAGTTGGACATGAAGACATGGGCAACTATTCCTGTATTTTGGTCACAAGGTAAACATTTCAATTTAGTTGTAGAGCCAAAATTAGAATTGTCCTGTTGATTTTAAACTTGGCATGGTTATTCCTGTGGTAATTATGTATGATTTAGAAAGTATAGCAACTCTATAATTGATACCAGAATGTGTGTACGTCCATTTTAAAAATGGTGATTTTTAAACTTTTCGACAAAATAATTTGATATAATTTTGATGTTTATCTGATTTTTAAAATTCTTATTCCTATTACAACAAGGTATAATATTATAAGTAAAGCATCTTTAATATCAAGTCCTAAAATGTAAGTATGTCCTTAATTAATATCCTGTATTTAAGCAGTTTCACAACAATTTTACTTACAATTTTGTTTACATAAGTAGGAGTTTTATCCTTGTTTTAAATAAGTCTTAATATTTAGAGATGGGCAGAGAGTTGGCCGACAGCGAATGCATGTTTCAAGTGCCCCTCCCCCACCCACCTGGGATGCTGGGGGCAGGGGAGTCGAGGATCAATACGTTCTCAGGTAACTTTTTAATGAAAAGGAATACGCAGATTCTATGCTATTTTTATTGGCAGCGCTACTTTATAAGTTTTCTCTTCTCTCTCTCTCTCTCTCTCTCTCTCTCTCTCTCTCTCTCTCTCTCTCTCTCTCTCTCTCTCTCTCTCTCTCTCTCTCTCTCTCCAAGAATAATAAAATCTAAAAAATCATAATACTAATACCAGTAGTGTTAGCACATGAATTCGGCCCCTTGGGGCTAACAAAACTGGTTTTAATCTCCAAATAAAACTGTCTATAATAGTTGTCAAAAAGATTAATTTGTCTTCACTTGTCCTATCACTGTATTCCTAATTAAATGAATCTATTTAGGTGGAGAGGAAGTAGTAAGCTACCAATTATAAATTATGTTCTGGAATTTCTGGAAGTTGACAGTTCAAGAGGTTGGATACCTCTAGTCATTCCTTATCAAGTGAGTGCCTTTGCTGTTCATACAAATATACCACTCAGATCATAATCTACATATTAGAATAAAACAATAAAGAGGTAGGGGGTTAAATAACTGTATGTCTCCTTTCCGAGGACCCTGTGCTGACTTTTAATTGGGTCTTTAAAAATCAACCAATAACGTCGGAAATATTAACCCAGCCAAGTTTTACAAAAGAGCAGAAAGCAATTTTCTAGCAGACGAAAAAGGTCTCAAGGGGGATCCAGGTAGTTGTCTGACATTTATACTATAGATTTATAATCAATCTACAAATCATAGATAATTTAAATAATGTGTTGTTGGTCAACAATTAAGACTTATCGAGTGAAAACCCCCTTTTTTATTATACTGAAAATAATACTTTTGAAAAACTTTTCATATCAAAAAAGTCAAATCAAATATTGCTACTGGTAAAGATTGTTTTGTTTTTAACTGAATTGTATAAACACTGACTAAGTGTACAGTTAAGCACTTCCTAATTTCAAATGCTAAAGATAAATGTTCAAATCAATAATATTAAAAAAAAAATTAATTAAAAAGATCTATGAAAAGTTTATTTCAGGAAGACTATTTATGAAATCTATTAGTGAAGGAAAAAGAAGAGACAGAAAGATATAAATATAGAATAAAAGGACACAAATCGACGTCTAAGGGTTGGAGGACGGGGTAATGAAGTGTTTTCCCACTTTTAAATGATTCACGCGCCATTTTAACGCCCTCAGATAGGAATTCCTCCCTTCCACGTCAAAAAAAAAAGCTTGGACGTCCTTGGACACACAACTGAATCGCTTAAAAATTGTGAAAATATGATAAATAAGCCCATATTTTTTTCTGTTTAAGACATTAAATCAAGAGTACCTGATGCGTGGACTATCCCCTGGACAAGTTTACCAGGAATATGCTCATAGAAATGGATGTACATTGATATACGTGGATATTATGCCAGGGGAAAAATCAGATGGGGCAGGGGCTGGAAGGGGGGAGTCGTTATTTTAGCCCGCTGCGTGTTTCACTTTATTAGAATATATGAAAATCTGGTGTAAGATCCAGATCATATGGGGTAGGGGTGGAAGGGGGGAATCGTTATTGTAGCCCGTGGCGTTTATCACTTAATTAGAGAACATGAAAATCTGGTGTAAGATCCAGATAATATTATATCCACTTTCAAATAAAAGGAGTCCCATCCCAAATAAAAATTGTGTTTTCCAATTTTGTGATACAACCAACGAAAATGAATTTCAAATAATTTCTTCTGTAAACAATGTAGAAATATTATGTTTTTATATATGTCTAAAATTGCAGAATTTGGAATTCTAGTTTCCTGTCAATATAGCCTGATAAAGTGATAGGCTTAGCTCCTTAGATTAAAAAGTGTCCACTAATATCATAAGAAATCTATCTTCCATTTTGTTTAATGTGTGAGCTTATTAGGCTAGGGTTCGATCTCGCACACGCAATGGCCTGTCACCCTACAGTAGAATATTACAATTTGGTACGTTGTCCCCGAGCAAGATGACTAAAGCTACAGAAAAATCCATGGCCAGGTAAAGCTAGATTTATAGAGAAGTTACTCTTAAAGTCTTATGTGCTGGTATATTTGGCTACTCGTGAATTTTATGTAATACAAGTTGCTTCGCCCCTAGCCTCTAGGGGGTTGCGAAAGAGGTAAGAAAAATTGATTAAAACCACCCCAAAACATTTGTAAAACTTATATGAACATCTTATTCGGACCAGGAATTTCCGAGATCTTAAGCTTCAGACAAAAAGCCTTATTACTTTATATAATATAGGATATATGTATGTACACTTGAGAACCGTGGAGTGCCCCCCCCCCCTATTTTTAATTTTAGATAAAAAAAAAATTTTTTTTAATTTTTTGGGGAGGATTTTTCATTTTTTGGGGGGGTTGGGGGTGTCCCACCCCCAAAGAAAATAGTTATAAACCTTCCCGGGACTATGAGAAGCTACCCTGTAAAGGAGAACCCGATCGGTTCAGCGGTTAGTGAGATCCTTCGGTACAGACAGATACACAGACACACATACAAACATCCTGTTACTTTAGTATAAGGATTGTTGTAGCTACGTAACTTACCAACATCCTGTACTTTGTGTATCCAAATTTTTTTTTATATTTTTAATGCACATTTACTGTAATTTAAGTACGTATTATTGTTAAAATGCATTATTTTAAAACGCAAAGGATATTCTATAAAACTTCGTTTTCCTCACTCTGTATGTTTGTTGCGCTTATTTTTTTATATTAGAGGTAGAATATTATTTCTCGTATTTATTCGAATCCGGTGGATAGGAACCGGTTCTCATCCATACGAAAAAACTATATCTAGCATCGTATTATATCCAGCTTTCTACGAATATAAAAATGTACAATCATAAAATTAAAACCAGTTTTTTGGCCGGTGCCTTCGGCACCTCGGGGCTAAAAAAACTGGTTTTAATCTTATAATTGTGCATTTTATATCCGCGGAAAGCTGTTTATAATACGATGCGAGAAATAACTATTTTTTCACCTTGTAATAACCTTTGAAAGGCAGATACAACTTTTGTTCCTTTGGTGGCTGTTAATAAGGGAGGGAGGGGGGGGGAGGATTAATATTTATATATAAATTATATAATAAATTCATATATTTTATTTATATTTTTCTTTTTTTTTTACTTTTCAGAACTTATAGAAGTTTTTGCTCTTGTTTCAAAAATTGAAACACTCATGTTGAATCAATATTGGCAAATTCCCTTCTTTTGAATTTTTAAAGGCCCCTTACCCTCTATAAGAGAAAAATTAATCTTATGATTTTTATTTTAATATTCGTGGATAATTATTTGTAATACGATGCTATATTTGATTTTTCAGTATGTCTAAGAACCAGTTCTAATCCAGCGGATATTAATCGGTTTCGAAGCTTTATTGGAAAAAATGATGCGACTGTGATGTGACCCACTAACAAAATACTGGGCTCTATCCCAATCTTTGCTTAAAGAAATAACCTACTATAAAATGCAATAAATCTTTAATGGAATTTTATATGATAAGGCGAAGCTTTTATTTGTAATTTGGGTTTAAATGTTTGCCGGTGAGAAATGGATTAGCCTCGGATAGCCTTAAGAACGGGATAAAATATGATATCTTATTTGAGTGTACTTATTTCTTAACCAAACCTTGCTTGATGCTTTGCATTGTTATATGGTTATACGACCTTCAGACAACCAATCCTTTGATTGCACGAATTTTGTATAGAACTTCTAACTGCGCATGGTAATGAGGTGCGCCTGTTTTGGGCCAAGTCATCCTCCTACTACTTGTTTTGCGATCTATACATAGCGGCAGTAGGAACTATTTTTTGTGCCACAGTCGTGAGTTAATGTTATTATCATCCTTGTTTTCAGAATGAATCGGAATTCTCTGGGCCAAGTTTATCTTTTCAAGAACTCAAGTCAAGTTTATCATATTCATAAACATTTCTGGATTATTCTAGTATTCCTTTTAACATATCCTAAATAATTATTCATGATTAAGCTTTAATTTTGTATTTTATAAAATAGGGGAAGTATAGATTGTCTTTAATTTTAAGTAAACCTCATTTTAAAGTCTTCATGCAAGTTTAGCTTTTGAAGAATAAAAGTCAAGCTTATGATATGATATAAACATTTCTGGATATTTATTTTTCTTTTTTCATATTTCTTTTACTTTTAAATTATCAAGCCATAATTTAATACTTTTTAAGCTAAGGAAAGATTATTTTGATTTACATTTTAATTTTCATAAAAAAAACGATTTTCATATATTTTCACATTCAGAAAGATTTCTATTATAATTTATTTCTTTTTAAACTTTATTTTCTTAATTGATATTGCTGCGCTACGTATGGTCTTTTTCAATTTTTTTTTTCGTTAAGATTTTATAATATATTAGTAGTATTTTAAATAAATATTTATAATTAATCATATTTTAAATTTTTTATAATTTACATATGATTTGTTGAAAAAGAAAAGACAAACATAAGAAAAAGATCAGTTATTATAACAGCTGATTTTAAAACAATCAATTCTATTAAAAAAAAGTAGAATGTCTGACTGTCTGTGTGTCTCTAAATCTAGAATGATTTTGAATGTTTTTCCCTGCAAAAAATATTTTTGCACTCGAAGCTCATTCACTTTTATAGTAGAAACTGGGTGTGCATTAATTTCTTAATATAATTATAAGACACGACGAGTAGCTATCATATTCGCATAAAACAAGGATGAAAGCATCGTTAAGTAGCGAAGCACTTTATAACATGAAATAGACAAACGGACCAAGTTAAAGAGCATATGCTGAATTATTATTAAAAAGAAGAGTGAGAAACAAAGAGAGAGAGAGAGAGATATGCAAAAAATGAATGTAAATTACGAAAAATTTAAAGAATGAGGTCTATGTCTTTTGAAAAATAACCTACAGACAGACGGACAAAACAATGTATAGACTAGATGGGCTTATATTTTTTTCACTGAAAATTCAGCTCTGCATTTTCAATAGCAGCCAAAGAAATCACATTTCCCCAATAACGTTACGGACAAAGTGAAATATAGAGTAGCTTCGCTACAAATAATTACAATAATTACAAAACGTTATTGTGATGAGAAAGAATAAGAAATGTAAAGGGCAGTTAACACAATATAATTCAAGTATCCAAGGAAGGAAAGATGCCTAGATCAGTGTTGATTTGCTAATGAGATGCACGTGCTGAAATGACTGGACAACCCAGAAACCGTGCCAACCTAATAAATTGTAGTGCAATCATAAATGTGTGTACCACGCTTTTCACCATTGACATCAAGACATTTGGCATCACAGCGAAAAAAATCAATTACCTATGGACCTCATTTTGTTATCTTTTTCCAAAAAACTTAAACTGTATCTTAAAGATATTTAATAAAAAGATTTTAATAGTTATTTATCGCATCACATTATGGACACAATCGGAGCCAAAGGCCAGGACTATTAACTAGTATTAATTCTATGATTTTTGTTTTAATATTCGTTGAACAACATTGTCTGTGATACCATGCTATGCATGATTTTTCAGTACAGCTGAAAACTTGTTCTAATCCAGCGGATAATTAATCGGTTTCGAAGCCATACTAGAAAATGTTTTATTTTCATGAATGACAATTTTTGATATCATGATAGAATATCTTTATTACTTTATGTGACATGATGTGTGTATGTGTGTGTGTGTGGGTGTGGGTATGTGTGTTGTGTGTGTTTGTGTGTGGGTGTCGGTGTGTGTAAGTGTGTGTGTGTCGGCAATAGTAAAACGATATTTGGCCCCAAAAGTGTGCAGTTATTGCAAATATATTTGTTGTTATTCGCAACATATATCATGCAATATATTTTATACCATAATTATACAGATTTGTTCTAAATGGATTTTGATCTATTTTATCTTCAGAAGCGAAGATACTTTGCAATTATATGTAGATGTCTAGATGTATTGCTTTGGACTGTTAGCTGGTTCACGTCATAAAAGTGCATACTAAAGGAGTTTTGCACACTTTAAAAGTATGATAATAGGGTTTTGATACAGTAAAATTGTAATCCAACATAGGAATCTGAAGAAGCAGAATATAGTGTCGCCAATATAAGTGGTCAAATGTACTAACGTTTGGCCGATTGACGTCTTATTCCTTTATAATATGACTCCAATCGGATTAGTTATAGGGCAAACGTTGGAACATTGGTACGCTTTTTTGGAGATACTATAAGATAAAATTTAACTAATATCAAAATTTTTTAATCAATATAGTTATCTTAGGCTAAATTGTCGTTCTTTAATAATTTGTTGCTAACATGATAAATATGATCCTTGTTGCACTTGATAAGATGAAAGAAAAATTTCTGAAATGAAATATCATCTAAATTTCACTGTAACCTACCTAGCAACATCAATGTCCAATGATTTTATAACTAATCTACAGCCCATTCTCCGTCCTAATTCTTTTCACATACTAAGCTAAAGCAGACTCTTAGTCACCTAAGAATTAAAAGGTAACTAAGTTGTTGACCATTGTCCTATCCCTGATAAACATAATAACATTATATACATATGATAAAGTAACAGGATGTGTGTGTGTGTGTGTGCCTGTCTATAACAAGGGATATCGCTAACAACTGAACCAATATGTTTCTCCTTTACAATGTAGCTTCTCATATAGAAATGACTCTGAAATTTCTTAAATGCATTTCTGTATCACACGCTTTTCTAAGTTCAAAAGAACATAAATTTGTGAAATATATAACTGTGGTATTCGGCAACCGTGAGCCATGTCTATGGCACCCCTGATCTGGGGTTCGGTGGAGGGTCAATGGCCCTCCCCCGAGTCCTGGGGAAGGGGTCTAGTGACCCCCTCCCTACGCTTAGAATTAATGATTTGAATCTGTCATGTTTATTATGGTTAACTGTATTCTTAATTCTCCCCCACCCTGTCCAGGGATGGGGGAATCATTATTGCCCAAACTGACCATTGTATATGTATTATTTATGCTTTCATGTTATGATTATTTATTCCTATCCATGTAATTATTGTTTGTTGTATATAGCTTCAGTATCTCTTAACCCTTCAATAAAGTGACAACTGAAAATAGATGTTGATCATTATCTAGTGAAAGCTAGAGAAGCGTAGCTTCTCTATAGTAAGGTGTCCACGTCTGTCACACTGCCGTAATCTAATTGAACTCCGGTGTCTGCCATTTATCCTCGGCGGATACCACAACTTTGGTGACAGCTGTGTGAGATTACGGCGAACCACAAGTGTAGAGCAGACGCGCATCTGAGGCTAAGGTACTCCCAGCAGTGAATCTGGCAAAACTGACGCAAGCAACCTGAATTACCCACCCTGGACAGCAAAGTTTAACTCTGCATCCGGCAGTTGTGGAAGCGAAACAGCGAAATCTGACGAATAACCGCGAGCAGCGCTGATATCTAACGGAGAATTGAGCGCCAAAAGGGCTGAAACAGGCCTGCGGACCGGCTGAAACAAGCCAAATACGTGTAGACGGCTGAAAATAGGCCAACTTTACTGCAAGAAATAGCAGGATCCGAACCAGCGGCGCTAGCAGGACGGGACATTCCCTGCCGCCATCAGCCGGATTTGGATCAGCGGCGCTAGCAGGACGGGACATTCCCTGCCGCCGATAGGCTGAAACATGCCACATAGCTGCAAGCTGCGAGCTAACATACGGGTGTAGTGCACCAGAACAGAGAAAAACTACGTCAACCCCGAGTATCCTGAGAAGCTACAACGCAGCCACCCATCTAGAAAACAGATATTATATCACATTTGCAGGGATTACCACCCTAGTGTGATGGCCAAACAATAGATTTATGAGCAAAGCTTGGCAAACAAATTGTTGTGTTGTGATAAATCTAAGAATAGAACAGGCTTGGATTACTGTGTATTGTGATAACAGCTAAAAATAGAACAGAGTTGGTCAACAAATCTGTTATGCAATTGTGATAAGGACAAAAAATAGAAGCTAGATGTAATATAATCAAAACAATCTCAAGCCCACAGCACAACAACAATACACCCCTTATTCCAAGGGAAGGGGAGGGGCCCCTCTCCATTGAAGGCAAATACAATCAGGGTGATATAACAGATAAGCCTAAGATTAAGAAGAAAAGGCCCTATTACACCAGCACACAGTTACCCCCCTCCCTCACAGGGGGAACGGACGGAGTTACCCCCGTCCCCTCACGCGCTTCCCCCTTCCTACCCACACTAGACTAAGTCCGTCTGTAGTGTGGAGCTAGCGATCGGATACACAGAGCGCCATTCACGGGTAGCGCAACAGAGTGCGGAAAATATCATAAATCCAACGGACAAAGCGGACCAATGAGAGAGCGAGCTGAGGGGTGAGAGCGCGTTTTCCCCGTGTGCGCGGATTTGACGGCGCGAACGCGCGTTACAAGGACAGAAGATTCCACGCACACACACACACACACACTCTCACACCAGAGCGGAGCTACTCCATAGCATTTAACAGGGGTAGTTTTAGCAAATAAAGAATTGCAAGTTTCTTTCCTCCTAGCTCTAGTGTGATAAGGGAAAACCCAATCAGTTCCTGACAGCAGTTCAGACCCTCAACATCTATCTACCTCAACACCTAACTATTGATAAGTACAGCTAAGTTATATCTTTGCAACTAAACTCCCAACCTAGTGATACAAACAGTGTTGGCTGTTAGGCTAGGAAGCCTCAAGTGACAAACCATTCATTGTAGTACTGTATAACTTTGTGCCCGCCGTTTCACCGTTGACCCAATGGACCAGCATCAAGTCCCAGGAGGTGACCAAGCCCCAGGATGGCTCCAGGATGACCCTCAGCCGGCCCCAGCCGAGTACCGCAAGCTGATGCTGAGCAATCTGCCGGAGTTTAGAGGGCCGCCCAAGCAATCCTGGTCGGCACATATCCGCCGACTTGAGATGTCATGGGCGGCTTACCGCGTGCCACCTCATGATTCCCTCAACCGCCGCAACGCCCTACTACTGTCATTGGTAGGGCAAGCGGCGGAAATGGCGTCCCATCTGTTTGGCGAGGCAGGCCAAGCCTTGACCTACGAACAGGTCAAGACAGAGTGTGAATTGCTATTTCGCCCTGCTTTTGAATCCCAAACGCTTAAACAAGCGTTTAGGGATTACAAGCAACACTCGACAGAACCTATACAAGCGTACATATCAACTAAGTGCGCCTTGTATAGGGACGCCTACAACCATGAGGATCTTGAGTTGTTGGTGGACGAATTAAATCGTGGAATTCGTAACGCCAATGTAAAACGCCTCATGATGAACCATGAAATTGCGAGTGTACCTGAGTACACTCGTAAGGCCATGTTCACCGTGACCATGGTTACTAAGCAGCTGAAGGAAGGTGTGTGCTTAGTGGACTCGACCGACGGGCTGACTGGATCTGCCTGCATCCAGTTGCCCCAATATGACGAGTCGGAGCCAATGGAGATTGGCTCCTTGGCTCCGGGTCTCCACCAGATGGGGAAGGTCGCTCCAGATGACAAGGTTCCAGGCCGCTGCTACCGCTGCCAGGGGAGAGGCCACCGAGCTCGAGACTGTCCAACGCCTGTGGAAGTTAGCCTAGAGGAGAGGCGCACCCAGCCACGCCGTGACCGTTCTGCCAAGTGTGAGCGTTGCCACTATGACGGTCACACGGCGGCCGATTGTAGAGCTGACTGGGCCCAGGTAGCCAGCCGCAGGCGCACCGCCGACAAGGGTGCCCCTCCAGGGAAGCCCAGCAGAGTGGCCCATATGGAAGGGAGCGCGCCCCCAGCACCACCACCGCAAGCAGCCGCCCCCAGAGCTGCGGACCGAGCCGATGGGATGCCGCAGTTCGGGACTGTCCCAGCTAGGATCAACGTACTGGGCGGCGCGGCTGAACCCAACCGGGTTGGCCTAGGCTTCAGTCTTAACCATCTGGGGCCAGAGCTGATACAGCCCACCAACATAGCCGAGCCAGAGGTGCTGAGGCCCCAGCCTTTCAGCCTCAACATGATGGAACCTGCCCGACTGAGCCTACCCAGCAAGAGTGGAGGGGCGCTGCCCAGCGTCCCTGAGACGGTGTATGGGGAGGCCCTGGCAGCCGCTGAACGAGAGAGGCAGGAGGTGCTAGCCAGCACCTCTGCATCGATGTATGGGACGCCACCCGGCGTCGCCACCTGGGATGATGGGGGGGTGCTATCCAGCGCCTCCCACCTGGTGCCTGGGGCGACAACCGTCGCCGCCACCGAGATACCTGGATCCTGGAACGAGCCAGCCTCCAACCTGATGTCTGGGGCGACAACCGTCGCCGCCACCGAGAGACCTGAGTCCTGGAACGAGCCAGCGGTCCCAGAGGAAGGGGTGACACCCGTCACCCCCAGCCAGCCAGCGCCACCAGTCTGCAGGGAGAGCCCAGCTACATGCCAGCCAGCGCCACCAGCCTGCAGGGAGAGTCCAGCTACATGCCATCCAGAGCCCTCTACCAGCCAAGGGAACCCAGCTGCTCACCATCAGGATAAGTTGAATTTGTTAAATGTGTTGTATCCAAAATATTGTAAACACCCAGCCTTGCCTGTGCCCCCTGCACCTGAGGCTGGGGAGATTGAAATTTGGGAAAATAAGGACTTGCCTGTGCCACATGCACCTGAGTTCCTAGGGCAGGGGAGGGCATTGAGTAAGGGCGAGCCTGTGCCACATGCACTTCAGCCCCATGCCACTGGGCATGCCTTGGACCAGGGAAGGGAGCACTTAGGGCTAGGGGAGCCGACACCCAGGCAAGTGCCAGTCGCTTGCCAGTCTGTCATTGGGGAGGGTATCGGGGTGCCTCGGCCGCATACAGATAACGCTCAATGGAAATTTGTATCTAGCCAGGAGCAGCCCAGCCATGTCCAGCCCCAAGAAGCAGCCGTGACCAGAGCCGGAGATCCCCAGCCGCGTGTACGAGGAAGATGGTTACCTGGAAGCCTCTCCCATTGGTGGATGGTCCTGTGGGGCCTCCTGCTGGCAGCCGTGTGGCCTACAACCAGCTACGTCCTGGTGGGGTGGGACTGTGCCAACCCCACCCATGTCACGTCTTACAATAAAGAAAAGATGTGTGACACGGAGCCCCTACACCAGGAGGTGCCCCTGGGCCATGAAATACACGTCCTGCAGCAAGTCAAGGTGAGGGAAACCACTGGGTTCAGCTGTCAGCTCACCGTGTCCCAGTGGACATTCAGGTGTGGGGTATGGGGTCACCTCAAGGTGACCTCGGTCCCCACCCTCATGAGGCCAACCAAGATAGACCCAGAAGCGTGCCGAGACCTGGCCAGGAACCGAGTATACACGTTGCCAGGCAAGACCCAGCCACTGACGTTCCAGCTGAACCACCCCCTGTTCTTCACCATCGACATGGTGGGCGCCCTCGTCAACAGCCCCGAGGGGGTGGGTTGCGAGGGGGAGGACGTCCACTTTGAGGGCCAGCTATACCGCAATGAATTAGTGCTCCAGGAGCGGCGGCTGCTGGTCAAGGAGGAGACCTATGTGGTGGAGGATGGACGGGTGGAGTCCCAGTCTGACCACCTGACCCTCGAGTGTCCCCATTCTGAGCTGTCCTGTATCACTGGGGAAGCAACCTACGTGTGGGACCACCTGGGAAGAGATTGCCCCTTGAGGCTGATCCGCAGCCTCCAGCCCAGCCTGGTGAGGGATGCATATCTGGTTGACCATCAGGCCCAGTTTTTCATCAACATGACCAACCCCACCTCAATTGTGAACTGCGACTTCGAGGCCCATGCCACCAACCATCCAGCGTTGTTCGTGGCAGCTGACCCAGCCGCGGCTGCGCTGCCCAGAGTGTCGGCCAGGGATGTTGACGTTCCCCTTCAAGCACAGATCCATGCAGGTTATATTGGGTTTACCCTGGAAACGCGCATGAAAAGCACTGCAGCGGAAGAAGTAGCGGCCAACTGCTGGAAGCTCCAGCAACTAGATCCGGCCCACCCGGTGCGTGTCCAGGGGAGCACGTTCTCGGTACTGAGGGGAGACATCCTGCTGCAGCTGACCTGCCAAAGGCACAAGTATGTTGTCCGCGAACACAAGGAGTGTTGGGACAAAGTGCCAGTGGAGCCCACAGGTTTTGTAGACGCTGTGACACGGGTATACAGTGAGCACGCCACCAAGATTCCCTGCTCCTCCACCTACCCCCTGACTGTGCATGCGGAGGAAGGCTGGATAGAGTTAACCCCTGCTCCCAAGAAGAGGCCACCCCCGCTGGATACGCCTAAGCAGTTGTTGACAGAACCCTTAGATGACTTCAGTTCAGGTGGTTTGTATTCGCAGGCTGAGTTGAACGACTGGCAACAACTGCTGGCGTTCCCAGCATACAAGAGTGCCATGCTGACCGGCCTATCCTATGGCTCCTGCGTTCAGCAAGGCAGCTGTTCGGCCACAGGAGACCATGGGATAGTGTCCTACAACATTGACCGACTGGCGGAGGAAGGAGAGGCAGCCCTGGATGTCTGGGCAGGATTTAGACAAGCCATCCACGAGTGGGGAGATGGCGCCGCCATACTGTGCTTGCTGTTGCTGATCCTCAAACTGCTGGGGGACCTAACCATCATTTCTCTGGCAGCAGCACAAGGAGGAGTCCGGGCAGCCCTGAATGCGATATCACAAGTGTTCCTGTACCATCCAGCTATATATAGGAAAGCGCTGGCTAGAGCCAGGCTCAACCATGCCAAGTCCCGGGACTTTTCAGTGGACTGGGATGCCATTCCCATCGGCAGGGAAGCAGCCGAGGAAATGGTGTCTATGAAATCAACTGACAGCGGGCATGACCGCCCAGGTAGGCCAGGACCGCCCTCTGGCCGACCCCGCGGCCCCTCAGGAGGACAGGCCGCTGCTCAGACAATCAACCTGGCAGCCAGTGCCCCAGCCGCTGCCAACAACAACCCGCAGGTCCCACTGCTGACCGTTCCAGCAACCACTGTGCCACCAGCAAACCTGATACCTGCCGGCGCTGACCAACGTATCCAACCCAAGTCAGCCTCTGCCTTCTATCCCACACTGGGAGCCCATCAACCCTAAGAAGATACTCACCACTAGGATTCCATTGAATCATTATCGTTTGTATATATTTTAGCCCTAAGGAGCGGGCCGAAGGCCTCAACCACTGTCGGAAGTCTGATAGGGAAACCACCTCCCAGCCTTCCGAGGGGAGAGTTGTGGTATTCGGCAACCGTGAGCCATGTCTATGGCACCCCTGATCTGGGGTTCGGTGGAGGGTCAATGGCCCTCCCCCGAGTCCTGGGGAAGGGGTCTAGTGACCCCCTCCCTACGCTTAGAATTAATGATTTGAATCTGTCATGTTTATTATGGTTAACTGTATTCTTAATTCTCCCCCACCCTGTCCAGGGATGGGGGAATCATTATTGCCCAAACTGACCATTGTATATGTATTATTTATGCTTTCATGTTATGATTATTTATTCCTATCCATGTAATTATTGTTTGTTGTATATAGCTTCAGTATCTCTTAACCCTTCAATAAAGTGACAACTGAAAATAGATGTTGATCATTATCTAGTGAAAGCTAGAGAAGCGTAGCTTCTCTATAGTAAGGTGTCCACGTCTGTCACACTGCCGTAATCTAATTGAACTCCGGTGTCTGCCATTTATCATCGGCGGATACCACATAACAATTCTTCAATGATACAATTTGTTGTTCTATATCCTTAAATAAAAAAAATATTTAAGTTCAATTTAGATTTTGGACACAACTGTAATTGTCCTTGCAATTTTGAATAATAAATTTCTAAAAGTATTATTGCAATAATGTAAAACATATGACAAAATATATTTTATATTAGTTTGCCCAACTACTATGTAAAGTGAAATAGTATATTCCATCCTATTAGAACTAAAAGCACAAGAAATTAAAAACTTGATTAGGAGTGTTGATTATCCATGTATAAAAGTTTCTCTGTCTGTGTGTACAGATAAATCTCGCTAACCGCTGAACCGATATAATCTCCTTTACTTTGTAGCTAGCTTTTCATAGATTCTGGGAAGGTTTACAACTATTTTAGGAAAGGGTCGAATCTGACCCTTCCATACTAAAGTGCGCCCAAAGCCGCAAGTAAAGAATAAAACCTTAGTCAATTTGCATAGCATAGCAAACGATTTTAGCCCGCATGGAAAACTTTTATTTTTGAACCTACTCCATATCCTCTATCGATATTAACATGTATAAGGAGGGTATTTAAGACCTGCTCTCCCCTTATGGTTTTTATCCCTTTAGTGGAATTATGTACAAGACATTTGTCATTTTTCCTTTCCTCGAAAATCATATGGAAATTCTAAGAAAAGGACAGAAAATATATATTTTTAATGGTTGGTCCAACTGCATATAAACTCAAATTGCATCGATTCAACTTTTAGTTCAGATTTAACCAAAGTAGATCAAGAATAGTAGGAAAATTTGAAAGTGACCATATAGCACCAAAATAAAAATAACTGTTTAATTAGTTGAAATGTATACTATTAAAAGTGCTAATAGGAAAAAAATAGATTTAGTTGTTTGTTTTTTTCTTGAAAGAAGCAAAACAATCAGAAACTTGTAGAACTCTAGCTCAAACAGGAGTTCGTTTTCCATTTGCCCGAGGTTTTCCTGAGAAAACTAACTATCCCATATGAAACATTTATATATTAAAGGATTGTCGACAGTAAAAGAAAGTGTATCAAAGTTCTGACACTCTACAAGAAATATTTTTCGTTTGTCCTTCCTTCTGATCTTAGAGCTTTGCCTCCTTGTTTTTAATATGAATGTTTCACACAATTATAGAACCTAAATTCATTATTCATGTATAATTACGAGATTTAATGATTGAAGAACAGATGCGCCGCTTAAAATTCTTTCTATTTACTTGAATCTAAACAATTTGATTCTTGCCCTAGCTAACCTGAGAAAAGTTTTGTCAAGCTTCTCAAAGTTATTCGGATGTATAAGTTTTGTTTTTGTCAAAATATCTGTCGCGCCTCTTACAACCTTTGGGGTAGAATCCCTTTTAATCTACAGTGTTCTCTCCTTCCCCACTTTATATCAACTTATGTATAAGATTATTTTGCTGATGTTTCATAAACATAAATGTTAGTCATGTCTTAATTAAGTAAAGCGATTACGAATTAGTAATAGAATACACTGTATCCTTATATAAAAGTTACAGGATCTGTCTGTCTGTACAATGTAGCTTCAAGTAGGTTCTGGTAAGGTTTTTAACTATTTTGGGGGTGAGTACCCAAAAAGTTATCCAATATAAAAACAAAATTTTCTTAAATTTTTCTTATGGAACTCATATAAAAATACGGGATGTTCAACATCCCTCCCTCCCCCTCAAGTGGCCCTAGAGGCCTCTTGGGGGTGAAATCGCAAGTATTTCGATAATACGATTAGTAGAGCCATCTAGGGCTTAAAAAATGTTGTAGGAGTGCCCCCTCATAAGACTTTTTCCAGACACCAAACTAATTTTGAAGAAAAAAAGGGAGGAGGGGGTCAAGAAATATGTTTAATCGAAAACACCAAGGATTTTAACAAACTTTCCCATCCATTCTAGTCCTACTCATGCACCGTGTTATTTTTTAGTAGCCAGAAAAATACAAACGATTTATTAAGATGCAAAAATCATGTCATTTAAACTTAACTTGGAATAAATTTAATTGTATAGCTTATAATTAAAGATCAATATAAATGTCAGAGATAATAAATTGTTCTACATTTTATTCCTAACCTTTGCAGTTTTTAACACTTTCTGTTTTTTACATTTTTATTTCACTATATAGTCATCAAAAGTGTAACAGAAAGGACAATATCTATTTATCTACAAGATTAGTTTTTTTCCTGAAACTAATATCTTTTTGAAAAAAAGGAAAAAGAGATTATTGTCTTTTCATTTAGAGAAATACAAACTCTGCCAAACGTTAGAATTTGAAATCGAATGAAAAAGGCCTGAAAACTTCTGCCTTAAATCTTCATATTATTTTATCATATCTTTTACAAAGATCTCCTAAAATTAATGCATAAGGAATACGACAATTAATCAGGCAGTTTTTTGTGAAAGCTGAACCATGGATTATTTTCAAGGTCTAATTTTTAGCAAAAACAGAGCATGGTTGTGAAAAAATGATTAAAGAACACAGTGCGTTCGAAGGTGCTTTGACTTTTGTGTCAGAACCTAAATTGGGACATGTGCAGCCGATTTTGAGAAAATTAGATTTGAAAATTTCAAGTTCAATTTTCATCCCCTAGGAGTTACCGCATAATTATGACAAGAAAAGCACAGATTACCTATTTATTTAAAATTTTGAACAAGTTTGCTTATACAAAGTTCTTCATAAAACCACTCCTGAAGTGAGTTGATTCATGGCCATTTTTATCAGTTGCTTTGCTAAGGTCACGGAAATTCAGACCTAATTAAATCATATATAGAGAGGTTTTATGAAAGACTTCATAAAAGCAAACTTGTTCAAAATTTTTAATAAATATTTTTTTAATTCAAATATCTTGGGATATCTGATTAACTTTACTATTGCAGAAAGCCAACTCATTTATTGCACCATCGTTATCTGAAAGTCTTAACATAAAAATGCAATGAGTCGCACTAATTTCTTTACTAAGGTATTCCTCCTAATCTCAACTATCTATCTTACGCATCATGAAATCCGGCAACCATGTTTCTCTGTATGATTGAGCCTCTTGTGTGGATTTGTGTGTGAGTGGCCTCACGGTTGGTTTGTCTGTGGCCTCCACTATTCTTCAGTGTGTTTGTGTAAGGGAATGTGTGAGTGTGATGGAGTGTGAGAGTATGTGTGTGTGTGAGTAAGGGATACTACAGCTTTATGTCAGAATCTCAGCTGATTTTGCAAACCTATTTGTTTTCTATCATAGGTATTAACTTTGTTATTCTTTAAATGTTACTTCAATGTAAAAAATAAAGATTTTGTAATGTCTATGTAAAATAGACATGAAGGTTAGAATGCTTTGTTGTTTCCATAAAACGAACACAGAACTCCCCTTCCCTCTTATCTTAAAGTAAATTGAAAATAAGAGTGCAGTGGGGGTTAGTATTTTTTTTTTTATTTATTCAGGCCAGGATATATTTTGTACTGGGTAGCCCCACAGGGGCTTAAAAAAAGTATATTATCCCCCCCCCCCTTATTAAATTTTTTTCTTCAAAAACAAGGGAATTGTGGACTTTAGTGCTTGATAGGCAAATTATTCTAAGCTATTACAAGTTATAGGACAATTCATTTCAACTTTTAAGTATTTGTGCCTAACTCTCCTTATAAAATACTAAAGGGTTGACGTTCTTTATTTTTGAAGTACTGATAATTCACTTTACTTAACTCTTTCAGTTTATTATATTTAGCTTCAAACAGCTTCTTTTTTTTTATCATCCCATATATATCATAACATTAAACTTTTTCAGATGCAAAAATGTCAAACAGACATCCAAATGCGCGGCCTGATGGTTTTGGGGCTCACATCACAAAGAATCAGAAGGCTACAATAAAGGTTTGTTTATAGAGAGGGTCAATTATCTTTATCTAATTGCAACTTTTTTTTTATATTTTTGTAGATTTTTCTGGGGAGGGTGGTTGTACCCTCCCTAAAAATAGTTATAAACCTTCCCGAGACCTACGAGAAGCTACCCTGTTAAGCAAAACCCGATCGGTTCAATGGTTAGTGAGATCCTTCAGTATAAACAAACAGACAGACAAACACACATCCTGTTACTTTATTATAAGGATGTATGTTGAATAGTGGTTTTATAGAATAATTTGAAATGTAGAGACAAGTTTGACTAAAGAATCGAACCTTACGTCATGGGGAGGTGATAGGTTAGAGTCTCAACCTAAACTGTGTCATAACAAAAGACGTTAAAAGTTGTTAATCTCAATTGCACTCAATGAATAGTAATATGGGGGAATATCTTGCCCAAAAACAGGTGCAAATCATCACCATGCACAGTTGGTACTTCTAGACAAAGGTCGTGCAATCATAGGGTTGGTTGTGTGAAATAACTAGGATTTTGATGCCTTGTGGTCTACTATAAAAGGTCTTCATTGTAAAGAAACGAAGATTTGAGGGCCAAGCCATTAGTACCAACATAAATTTGAATAAATAAATGATAAACCTAAATATAACCCATTCTTAATATTTTCAGGCATTTGATAAATTCTACTCTTGGTTTCCCTCCTTCCTAGACGTATTTCCTGATGAGGATGCTTTCCTCAACTTTGCCTTCTGGTTCGTCATCTGCACCATTGTTGGGACCATCGTTGCTTCAAGATATATCAAAATTAAACCCCATCATTTATGAACTTTATCAAAACATTTGTTAGATTTACAGATACTGAATCAAACTTGCACATAGATTTAGAAATTAATTAAATTGTATATTTATCAGAGTTAAAAGAGTGGACAATGGACGGTAAAGTAATCTCACTCTCTATCTACTCTCCTTTATTTATTATTTTTTAATTATTTATACTTCACCACTCCTTAATCAAACTTTAGATAAAAATATTCTGTATGACTTTACTAATAGGTTATTAACAAATTGCCTAACTTTCTTCAACATAAAACAACATAAGTAAAAGAAAAGGAGACATTTCACTTGTATTTTTCATTAGATAATAAATATGATTTTGTTGAAATGTATGGAATATTTTTATTTAAAAAGTTTGGTTTAGATATTTTTTAGGTCAACTGCACTATTTATTACCTACTGGTTTTGTTTTATCTACACTTATTCCTCAAATATAAGAAATCCTAGATTAACTTATTTAGATATTGTTAGATTTTAGATAATATAATATAACCAGTACCTCTAAAATTTATTTATCAATTAAATTAACAGCTTAGAGTACAAAGATTTCTACATTGTATTGTGATTTTATTGCTGTTGTTATTTTTTGTTGGATTAGGACCAAAATGTTTTATGCTTGTTATGTTTCTGAAATTTCTTATTGCAAATTTATGTAGTGTATTAAAACCTTGTGATACTAATTGAATAAATTATACAAATTAACACATTGCTATTAGCAGTAGTACTTTACATATAGGATTGTCTGTTGTTCAGTTGTTTAGGACAAGTCAGAACCAGGGACGTCCAAGGAAGTTGGAGTTAAAGGGGTTTTCTCCCTCCCTTAAAACTTTTAAACCTTTTTTTAACATTCTTTGGCGTTTCGCAACTTGGCCTTATTGCATTCTGTTAGGTCAAAGAAATCTTCAATCCTATTATATAAAGTAATAAGCTTTTTTGTCTGTAGCGAAGGATCTTGCTAACCGCAGAACTGATATGGTTCTTATTTTCAGTGAAGCTTCTTATCAGCCTAGAGAAGATTTGTAATATTACTGTTTTGATGGAGAGTATCTCCAGTCTCCACCCTGGCATAAGAAAACGCCCCCAGAAAAAAAGCCCCTCTCCCAAATTTATTTTTAATTTTAATCTTAATTTTTGTGGCTTTTGGGGCGTAGCATAAATCTATAAAGTAGTAAGATTTTCTGTGTGCAGAATAAGATTTCATTTTAGAGAAGCATAGCGTCCTGTTAGGGTTTTAGGCTATTTTATTTTTAAACTTAAAGTTAACAAGCACCTAAATCTCATTGATCCCTATGCGAATCTAAAAGGACAGACCGAAGGACTAAGTGAGCTACAAAGTGGGGCTTATTCTTTAGGGAAATTATACCAATATACATATAAGTCCTCAGCTAAGATAACCTTTTATGTCCACAGTATTAATTTTAAATTATAACATAGGTTCCATGCTAAAAGTGCAACCTATAAGAGTTTATATTTAGTTTAACCCTTTCCAAGATAATAAGTAATTTAATCAGGTTCCAAAACTCCCATCAAGATTTAAAATGAATGAAAAATGTAAACAAAAACATCTGTCTGCTACTAGAGAATTTAGAGCATTAATCATGCGCAAACTTGTTTTTCGATTTTTTTAACCAAAATGTACCAAAATAAAAAAAATAAATAAAAACATTTTTAATTAAAATGAAATTTCAAGAAAATTTTAAATAACTATACATTTTTTAATACGAAAAGTCTTTAAAACTCAATTTGCGCGTAATTTGAAAAGATTTTAAAAATAGAGAAATCAAATAAAACATTTTAAGTCCTAAAAAGCTTAAAAAATAAAATATTTTTTTTTCAATAGAAAAATTTTAACCTCATTTTTAAATAAAACAGGGAGGGGGTCAGTTGTTTTTGAGTTTTGTTAAATGTTAGAAAAATAAAAAATAAAAGCTAGCTAGCGTGAATTTTAATTGATTCGATTTATGTCTGTATCAGGTTCAATGTACCACACATGCGCAAATTAGTCATAAAACTTTAAACGCTTGCGCATTGTTTGCTAACATAACAGAGGTACCGCATGAATATTAAAAATTTTTTATATTTATATGGTTCCGATTCAAGATGGTGTCAACGTTTCAAATTTAGTGATATAAAATTACAAAAAAAATTATTTAATAAATTCTTTAAATCTGGTAATCCTTTCATGCGCAGTTTAGTATGAACAGCTGACTGCGCATGCGTACTTGTTAGATACAGATACACGCACATGCGCAATTCATCTCTAGCTCTTGCCGACAATATTTGTGAGCGCCATGTTTTGGTTCAGGGGGGAAAAAAGGCTTGTTACAAGTTCCGGTAAATTATGTGGTGCACTTTTTATGATATTTGATAAATCTAGTGTAAAAAAGGATATTTAAGAGCTTTTTGTGAATTTTTCTGATTAATTTTGATAATTTTTAGGCCTCTTTATTTTGTTTAAGGCAACAAGAACAATGGCGCTGAATTTTCATGTAATAAATACATATTCAGGCCAAAACAAACACGCAGTTAATGTTAGTAATATGTATTTAGTAAAGTTTTAATTATTTTAGGTGTTATTGAAATTATTTAAGTAGTTTTTTTTTTATTAGATATCTAATTATCAGTTATATTTATTACAATAATTTATTTTAATGTAATAAACTAAGATATTTTTAAGTATATTGTGTACATTCTTTCTTTTTGATTAAATTAATTTTAATGTTTGAAAAGTATGAAATTATTCATCTTTTAAATATATATTTCCCTTACCTATATGTTGATAATTTCAATATTTTGTAGTAAATTATTATGAGTCATTTTATGATGAAAAACGTGACGTATTTTAAACATTTCTTGTTTTAAACTGTAATATTATACGTAATCATAACACTATTATTTCCGACTATTTTATTATCTAGTTTTAATGTATTGATTTTAGAATAACTTTAAATTACAAAAGGAAATTGGAGTGCTTTAAAGCTTTTATTCTTTTCTCTTCTACTTAACACTTCATTTTATTCGCATATGTTATGTATATAGATATTCCCTCTATAATAGGGGGATACCCACTGACCCAGGTGAAATTTTTGCGAATTTGGAATGCAATTAATTGTTAATACTTGCATGCAACTATGATTTCAGAATACACAAAAGTACAGAATGGCGCGTGGTGGCGGGACAGGAGCCCGCAACAAACAAAAGAAAAAATCTGACACAGTAATCTCTAACGGCACAACCGCCAACGGGATATCAGAATCAGAAAAATTTGCCCAAACAAAACAAATTACCAAACAGAAAAAGGTAAACAATGAGAACTTTTACTTTATAGTTAATATGGATGCAATTATCTGCCATTAAGTTAAATTTCCCTGCCCCTAGCCTCATACCGGCCGAAAGCTTCTGCTATAAGACTCGATTGTGGCCTAAATGTGATTTACAGTTTTTGTTACCGCCTACACTTATACAATAAAATACAAATATGAATTTATAATTTCAGTCATTATCTTCTATTCCTTGAACAGATATGATCTAAAATCAAAATTATATATCACGAGTTTTTTTTATTAATAGTTAGGTCATTTTAATTTTGATTGACCCCTCTCAATTAAATAATATCTTTTTGGGATGGGGATACTATGGGAAGTTTTGGAATAGATAATAGTACCTCTCCTTCATTAATTAGCGTCGTTAAATTAAATAACTTGTTTTTCATACCTCTGCACAAAATGATAATATTGTGCACAAAATGATAATATTGAAAACTTTGTTTAGGATGAAGAATCCACTGTAGCAGCACACAATGACGATGATGCTACTAAAGACGAAAAGGCTGCAAAAATTCAACCCACAAGCGAACAGCTCAGACTAGCTCAGATCACACAAGGAAACAATTATATTCTTATCGACCAGATTAAAACTTGTTACTCCCAACAGCTTCATGCAAATCCTGAGGGGCACCGTGGCTCAGTGGTAACACACTGAGCTACGGTGGTGAAAGTTCGAGTTCAATTCTCCATGTATTGACTTGAATTTCTCATTCGCAATAATGATCACGCAACTTCTCCTGGTTGTGTTAGAGGGGGATTATTGAGTAAGTTTGGATACTCAATAGTCAAGTACATAATATCAGTACTATCCTTATCCCAAGCTCCTCTGCGGAAAGCGTCATTCATTACCGTGACTTAATTTGGGACACCTGCCATACTCGGCGAGGGTTAGGTAATAATGAGTAGCTCTCATGAGACAGCGGGTCAAGTCATAATGTGCTTGAACGTGGAGCTTGATAGCCCTAGTGGCTAGATAAAAGTGTCTCAGCCTACTCCATGACTACTTAGGCCCAAACTCTAAGAAATGGCTAATCAATCAATCAATGCAAATCCTGACGTAATAAAATTATGGATTATAGCAACTCTAAAAAGAAAAGGATTTTTTTCTAACTGAAATAATATTTTATTTAATTTGCATTGGTCACTACGGAAAGGGGTAGTTGCACGAAATGCATTTAAACTTAAAAATAAGTAGAATTATTATTTTTTTTATCTGTTTAATGATTTTAGAAACAACTTTTACAGGGCATAAATCTAAAAAGAATTTAAATTTTCTACCATGTAGTTTTAAAGATATCAAGAATTGAAAATTGATTCTTATGAGATATGCAAATAATATAGATAGCTTATTTTCACACAAACGGAATGACGACTAATTTAGTTATGTCTAATTGTTTGTTACTTATTGTAATACAAAATATGTAAATCTTTGTATACTTGTAAATTATGCTTAATATTATTTTTCTGAAATGCACTTCATGCAACTATCCCTCTAGCCAATAAATTGATTGAAATATAGAATCCCCTTGCGTATTGACTACTTTTAATTGTCTTTGGGTTCTTTTAAAATCCCCTGCCAAGAATTTACTAATAAGGACCAGATCTGTTTGGAAAATATCTGGATATATTTATTGATGAAAGTTTATAAATACTTTAACACAAATAAAATAACATTTGAAATATTTCTAAATATTTGTTTTGTCAAGCAGACAGTCACTTGGATCCACAGCGGAAAGGAAAAATCAGTCAAGTCATTGATTTTACCGGCAAGACTGAGGACGAGGTATATATCGTTAAATCCTTTGTAGAGCAACTGCTCTTTTATTTTAGTAAAATTGGCTGCACCTCTTGCATCTAGAAGGGTAAGGCAAAAAAAAACCTAAAACCATTTCAAGACTTTAATCTGAAATACAAATAAGCTTTAAACCATCTCAGGACCTATGTAAAGCTTTTCTAAAATGGAGAAACCAATCGGTTCTTTAGTAATGGAAATCTAAAGCTACAGACAAAAAAAAACCCCTTACTTTAAGTCGTTATTTTTCTTGCAGCCTTATTTTCATTATACTTATTACTTAAGATTTAATTTGTAATATGCAGGGAAAAGGGAATGTGATTCTGACAATCAATTCTAAAGGAAAATTTCCCCATAACCCCTTTCCTTCAGTTACATTAAAAAACAAGTTATGCGCCAATTTTACCCCAAAAAATATTAAATTTTACGGCAATTTCAATTGAATTTATTGGCTAAAAAGCAGCCCCTGGTAAAATGATTTATTTAGGCTACGCTTCTTGCTTACATATATCAATGTCCTTGTATATACTTTTGACAGAGTAGCCATCACTGAACAAAAATTATGACTTACAAAATAACAGTAAAGCGTTTTAAGAACCCCAGTCTAATAATTAAAGCAAATAGGTAAAAGTTTCAATAAAGGTACTTAGTGTAAAATGTTGACCAAACAAGTCATGCTTAAACTTCCTTTTTCTAGGTGGCCACAGCTTTATTTGACTGTTCTTGGGACGTCCAGAAGGCCGTAGAACTTCTTCTTGAGGAGGGAGGAGATCTTGGCTCCTGGGAGGAGACCGGAAAAAAGAAGAAAAAGAAACAGGAGAAAGATAAGGAGGACAGGGACGATTGGGATGACAATTTTGAGCCTGTTAACTCTCGACAAGATTCTGATCACTACAGGGACAGATCACGAGGGGGTAGAGGCGGGGCTCCCAGATTTAAACGTGGGGGTGGTCCAGGACTTGGCAGACAGGTAAGAAGATCATTCCTATTTTTTATCACAGGTTTTCCGTCAATGTTATGCCTGAAATATATAAATAGGATTATACTAATGTTATCTTTATTATTCTTGTTTAATATTTCCTTTGATCTAAAAGTTTTATCTTATTTTTTACGCCATTCATCTTATATAGCAGCAGTAGGTATTACTTATTAAAAAATCTTTGCAGGGGTGTATATTCTGCAAATTTGACCCGGCTGAGGGGGGGGGGGGGGTAAAAAAAATGTGTTTAGGAACAAATGTAAAAATTAAGAGAACTGAAAGCATTTTTTTTCATTTTCTCCCCTTTTCGGTGAAAAAAAAACTAAAATATTATATGGGAGGGGGGATAATATGAATAATATATGAGTTGAAAATATTAATAAAATAATTTAATATAAATAATTTTTAAGAACTCTATATTTTATTCATTTTATCCCCGGGCCCCCTTCCACATATTTTTTTAGTTTTTTTTTCATCAAGGAGAGGGAGGAAATGGAGAAAATGTTTTAAGTTCTCAGGATTTTTACATTTTTTCCCCCTAACAAAATATTTCTTATTTTTTTACCCCCACTTCAGCAGGATCAATTTTACAGAATATACACCCCTGTTGTTAGGACAGGAGAAAGAAAAATCAGTCATTTAGTGTCAAACTTTTATACCACAATATTTTTAGCTATATTCAATTCCTCTATTTTTATTATTTATCAAAGATTTTAATATTCAGGACAGAGAAGGACATGACTCAGAAAGAATGGAGGGAGGTCGTGGTCGGGGCTACGGCAGGGGCGGCATGAGCAGGGGCAGAGGAGGCAGAGGTCCTTACAGAGAGCGCGGGGGGAGAGGCGGTAGTATCAGAGGCATGGGTGGAGCACCGCCCAATTATATGGGCGACAGAGACAGGGGGGTAGGCTTAGGGCCAGATTCGGGTCCCTTCGGACAAATGGACACATGGAATCCGTCAGGAGATGATATGAATGGAAAGACAAAATCATCCAGTAAAGATGCATTTGATAATGCAGGTAAGATTTATAATGTTTCAGGATTAAATTAGACGACAGCTGAGCTGGATCTTTAAATGTGTAGCCTTTGCCTTTGCCGCTGACAGAGGTACAGCCACTAACCTACCTAATAGCGACCTTTTAATCAAATTGGCTACGCGTGGCCACGGCTATATGCGATCTTCAAATCATAACCACTTTTTGAATTTTCAGTAAAATATAGAAAGAAAAAAAGATAATGATAATACGTAAAAACTTTAAACATTTAAAAATCTATGTTTTATTGGCAGCACTAGCAGTAGCGACGGCTACAGCTACGACTATGGCCACGGCTACACATTTAAAGATCCTGAAATAATTCTAAAATAAAAGTTAAGTAATTTCAGCTCATTCTTTCTAGTTTTTTGGGGGGGCAACACATTGTAGTAAAGTTGACCTTTTTATCTGCCCTCCAAATGTTATTTGAATTAATTTCGCTAGTTGGCTATGTCTCATTCCTGGGATTAAATAAATATTTTCGGAGTAATAGCACAATAACGTGGAAAAATTAAGATTCTATAGTTAAAAATTGATTTTAAAACATTACATGGAACGCGGTTAATTCTTACTCTTATAATATCCAAAGGATTTCCAATTAAATGATTAGTATTTGGCGTAGATACCCATAATAATAATAATGTGTACTAGTTTCAAAATTGGTTCTGTAACACTATATCACTTTACATTTTGTCACATCAAAGCTTTGGTTAGAAGCCTTTATTAAGCGCAATTTCTCAGATCAAAAATGATTTAAATACTAAAAATAACTAATCCATCTATTATTCAGGTAACTGGGGTGACGATTTTCCAGCAGCTGAGGATTGGGATAACGACGAATACACGGGTTCTCTGTCTGATACTAAAGTATTTACACCCAGTGGGGCTACTTCTAACATCAAGTCTGCTGTAGGTCAACCAATCAATTCAGGTAAGCACACTTCTTTTTTTATTCTCATTACAGTTGTATGTTATCTTATAAGATATCGTGAAAGGTTAAAGATTATTTGTTGATAATGGTCAAGGAATGTTTTTAGGTTATCTTGGGGTGGGGGTTATAAAGTAATAGCAGATAAAAGATTAATATTTTTTAAAGAAAGGATAAGACGCTTTGATGGGAGGGAGTGTTTAAATACCCCCCCCCCCCCCATTCAATAAAATCTTCTACCCCAAAAAGAATTTATGATCTTTTAATCAATCCATCTTTTAATAAACATCAATTATTTTCTAGGTATTGTAGGCCAGCCTTCAGTTTCGGTAAACAATGGTTTACCTGGAGCTGGCTCTGGACCCACAGCCAACCCTTCAACTTACGGTCAGCAGATAGACTTGGCAGCCTTGCTGCAGAAACCTGGCATAACACCAGTGCAACCCGGCGGTTCAAGTGCAGCCCCTGGCGGTCCCACTTCTATCAACCAGTTCAACCAAACAGCCACACAGGATCTCAAGTCAGCAATCGGCATTGGCGGCCCGAGTCCAGCCTCCAATTCCAGCAGTTCTGTTGTTGCGGCAGCCAAAGATCATTTAAGCTCGGCGGCGGCCAGCAGCTTTTCAAGTTCCATCGACTATTCGTCAGGCGCTGCCTCGAGTGGCGGAGCTGGGAGCGGTTCAGCGGGATCAGCAGTTGGTTCTGTTGCCGCCGCCAGCCAGTTCTCACACAATCCAGCAGCCGGCAGCAACTTTGGTTCCTCCACACCTGGCTCTGCATTTAGTCCCATTAAGCCTGCGTCTGTGACCAACGTGAACCCAAGTGCATCCAAATCTATGCCACGGGCAAGGCTTCCGCCGCCAAGCAAGATACCCGCCTCGGCAGTGGAAATGCCCGGTGACTCCCTTGCTAACCTGGACGTTCAATTCGGCGGACTTGATCTTCAGTTCGGTGCCAGTAACGATGTGTCAGGTGGTTCATCTGTTGGTGGTGGGTCTTCAGGATTTGATTTCCGCGCCAGCTCGTTGTCAGCCGCGTCTAAGGATTTGGACAGCTCTTCAAAATATATTGCAATTACCAGTACTGATAACTACACCAACAAGTCCAACTCGGTTGCCGTTAACGTGCCGGGCAAAGAGGTTGTGGTCAATCCTAACTTAACCAGTGCAATGTCAGTCGGTGTGTCGGCGGCCATGAAGGCCGTCAGCAGCTCAGATTCTTATGGTGCCGCTAGTGCGGCTACATCCGCCGTGGTAGCTGGTGGACAACAGAGAGGCGACAGCGGAGTTGTTGCCAGCAAACCAAACTCAAATTTTTCAACCCAAAGATCGCCGGGCCCGGTACAAAGTATGGATAGATCTAAACCCCCTGTGGCTGTGACAGACTCGTTGGGCGGATTCAGCACCAACACAACTGTGGGTTATTCTGGATACCAGGTATGAAAAAAAATTGTTTAAGGGGCTTATATTCTGCACAAGATTCCGCTGACTTACACCCCTGAACTACTTAATAAAAATACTTCCATGATCTTTGAAATGCTAACAATTAAAACAAAAATTGCGCTTGTTTTTGTGTCTCTCTTAAAGGATTGTATTCTCAACTGATATTATATATTAAACATATTCTTCTAAGTCGTGTTAAGAACCTTCAAAGTTATTTCTCTTTAATTGTAATTCGTGTTAAACTTTCTCTTACGATTGATTATACGTATTATTTATCTAAAAAAATATATGATAATTATTTATTTTAGGTATCAAATCAGAGTAAACAGTCAAGCAATCAGTTTGGTGGTCACTCGTCAGGTGGCAGCAGCACGGGCTACCCGGGAGCTGTCAACGGCTACGACAGACAGAGCAGCTCTGGATATTCCAGCGCTAGTTACGGCAGCGGCAGCGTGTCTAGCTCTTTCGGCGGCGGTAACAGCCAGCAGTCTGGTAGCAGTCAGAATAATGGAACTGGATCAGGAGTTAATACTTCTAATGTTGGTTACAGTAATAATACAGGTATCAAATGTATTAACTTAACTTTTATAATAATTTTCTTTTATTAAACTCGTTTAAAAACAGGTTTTGAGTGTAACCACAAAGGAAAATTAATTGCACTATTCCTTAAAGTTTTATAATAACTTTTTCTTGTTTTTGGCTTAACAACTTAAGCAACTTATATTGAATTTTGCTTGATTGTTTCAGTTAGTTAAGGTTCCAAACGTTTCAACCACTCATTGTAATCGATAGAAGGTGTAATTTTTTGGTATCATCATTTGGGATATTGTAATCGATAGAAAGGAAACTTTAGTACATCATCATGATCTTTTTGGATTTACATCAAATCGTCCATTGTCTTATCCCTTTCGATCCTTGTTCCTTACTACTATATTGCATAACTTATTAATACATAATTCTAAAGCTTTCAGACTTATTAACCTAATTTGTTTTTAGGGTTCTTAATTTTAGTCCCCATCTACATGTTAAGTTTTTATTCCTTAAAGTCGTTGATACAGGATAGAACAAATGCAGATTGTTTGACGACTTACATTAAGATAATTTGTGAGCGAAAATTAGAAACAAGCTTATTGTATTTACCAATGACTAAAATAGTTTTTACATTTTAGGAAGCAGTGGTGTAAGTAGCAGCAACACTTCAAATGCTTTTAATTCTGGTTACGGCAACAACTCTTATTCTTCATACAGTACTAAATCAACAAATCCTACAGGTAATAAAGGATTAGTTATTTATCCCATCTTTCCGCGGATATTAAAATGAAAAATAACAAGATTAAAACCATATTGTATGTAGTACGATGCTATACATGATTTTCAGTATGTCTGAGAACCGGTTCTTATCCTGCAGATATCAATCAGTTTCTAAACTATACTGGAAATTATTCTAGGCTAAACTCAATTGTTGCGCTAAAAATTTTCCCACTAAACGTTCTTATCAAATGAAAATGTAGCAAGATAATGAGCATGTCTATTTTTAAAAGTTTGGCCACACTTATTTCGATTTGGTTATTTGCGTTGATAATTGTTAAAAGGGAAATAAAATTCAGACTTTTAAGGCTTAAGAAATAACACTAAAGAAGAAAATATTTTAGGAGTTTTCTAGCCAAGGTTGGTAAGGTGTTCAAAACCTGATGTTTAATCATCCACTAGATAAGTTAAATTCAAATTATTCGTTTTTTATAGTATCATTTTTAACTTAGGTAAGCTAGAAAACAGTTCCGGAGGTGGTTCCTACTCCTCCAACAACTTTGGTATTTCCTCTGGTGTGTCCGGGAACAAGATGAACATGAACTCTAGTGTCTCCTCCAAGATGTTGCACAACCTGCCACCTGGTGTTGCAAACATGATCCCACAGTATATGATGACTGGAGCTGGAGGTAAATAATGAACAATATTAAGGGTGGCAGGGGTATATATTCTGCATGGGATCACTTAAGTACACCAAAGATTTTTTAGGGAAATATTTGAAAAATCGACAAAAAGCCACTATTCCTCTCATCTACAGACGCAAAATTTCCTTAGAAAAATAGAAAATTTAGTTTTAAATAGAAGACGGGGGGGGGGGGGGGAGAATCCTTTGCAGAATATATACACCCCCTGGAGGGTGGTTAAATTACGCATTACGTATTAAATCTTGAGAGTTACTTTTAAAAAAATACCTATAGAATACCTTTTGAATTTTAACTTAATATATAAAAGAAGATTGAATAGAATTTGGCTGTTACTTAAGAGGCTGGGAAAAACAAAAGAAAAGCAAACGCAATAATTTTCGCAGTTTTAGATCTCTTATGTAACACAGTACCTCTATTATTTAATACAAAGTTAATGTTTTTTTTATTTTTAGCAACTTTCCCACATTATCTTGCCGCTGGTCTGCAGCAGCCTGCTATGTACGGCTATGGAGCCGCTGGTGCAGCCGTTGGAGCTGCCGGAGCCGCTGGGGCCGCCCCAGCTGCTACACAGGGACTACAAGGAAGGGGTACATAGGATTCATAAAAAAGAAATTTCATCATTAAAATTCTCTAGAAACTTTTGAAAATGAAAGATAATCCACATTATTTATATTTTAAATATTCGAGAATTTTTAATATTTTTCAACTGTTCATCGAGAAAAAATACCTACCTATGTTAAGAGTTAAGGATTCTGTTGTAATTGGAATCGAAAAAGAAATGTGCAGCTGTATTATAGCTCTTTTTTAAATGGCAAAATGGTTATTCTTTTAAGTAAAAAAAGTACTTCTTTTTCCCTAAAAAAATATTAACTAGAAATTGAATATTATGTACCCTTGCCCACTAGGAGGTGTATCAAGTCAACAACTGGAAGATTTAGCTGCCATGCAGCGCAGCACTCTGGCCAACCTGCCACTGGTAGGTGGATCCGGCCAGGCAGGCTCACAGCCTAGCTCCAAGGGGGTGAGATACGCTCGAGTTATTGGCATGCATTATACAGCTGCTGCGCTACATTTTACTATTCTTTTTATTCTCTTATCATTTCTGTCTTATTTAGTATTATTTGTAATTTTTCTTTGTGTCACTTGTTTGGTGCGCAGCTATTCAATTATTTGGTTCTTTACAGAAGGATGTTTGATGTTAATTTATTATTTAGAACATTTCCAAATTAGTTTGGTTATACCTACAACATAAAATAGAGGCATATTTTCTTTTTTGAAAAGAAATAATATAAGCCGTCTTTTTTAGATTGTTAAAAAATTCGACTATTGAAGTAGGTGTTTTTTTTTTTTAAAAAAAGGTTTTTTACTTAAATACTTAATAAACCCTTAGTCAACAAATAACAAAATATATTATTTCTGGAGTAGGTACTTGTTTTTAACAAAATACTCGAGAGAAAATACCAAAATCATAATACTTTTTGAAAATTGTGTAAGATGAATTTCTAGGTAATTTAGAGAATATTTAAATAACACACCTACATATTTTATTCGTCAAAAATAAATGATTTCAAAAATACGTCAAACATTCTTCTGATCTTAATTTTATTTTGGCATGCTTCAACGCTCTTTCTCATTTCCTTGGTATTTTATTTATTTTTATCATTAATCTATTTAATTGGTGATGGTGGTACAATGGTTCAGGTTTTATTTAGGTATTAAAATCAGGGCTCGGCAGCCTCGCGTCTCCAGCTTGTAAACCTCGGTGAAATCATCATATTTTAACTATAAAAGTCAGCTGGATGTTTAAACCTGGCCTTATACTGAACAGACAATTCATCTTTCATAAAATTCTAGATTTTGCACACAAGCAGGTTTCAGTTTGAGGCTCTTTCGTGGCTGCCAAGCCCTGTTAAAAATATTTCGTAGGGCCTTGTTTCTGAATGACTGAAAATCAAAAGATTTTATGGAAAAGTATTTGAAAAAAAAATTAGTTGTTTTCTGATATTTTAGGTTTCAAGGTATTTTCAGTATTATGGTATGGAAATCAAACTCTTGTTATTTATGCAATCTTTAATCTGGTTTATTCTGAAGTATATCGATTACTAGCATGAAGTACAAGCAATTTTGTTTTTGGTATTTTAGTTTTAGAGATAATGGAGTCAAAACGGCCGTGGGATTGTTTTTTCCGCCTTGAACAAAATGTTTTTTTTGTCGAATTAGACAATTTGAATTACCTATCTAACGGTCGCCCACAGGTTAATTTGTATTGGAAAATTTATGAAAAAATTGTCTAATATGGCTAGAAAGGGGGGGGTTTTTAATGCAACCATCTCGTAATCAGTGAGCAAATGGCACTTAGAATTCGAATTTTGAGCTGAAATTTTGCATGGGTAATCCTTGGTAGGTCTATTTTCCCTAAATTGAACAAAAAGTTGGAAAAGTAACGGCTGGCAGCTGCAGCTCAGCCGTTTAGCCGGTTTTGGCCCATTTTTAGGGCAAATTCATCATTATTTACGTAGGAATCAACTTTTAAAAACATAGTTTTGGTTTAATTCATATTAAATGATAGCAATAAACATTTTTTAAATTTCTAGTACCAGCTGCTAAACGGCTAGAACCGGCTGAAAACGGCTGGGAGCGGCCAAGAGTATGAAGAGTAGATAGGGCTTGTGACATGTCTAGGGGTAGGTTTTTAAGGGTGCTGAGCTCAAAAATACTACTAAAAATAGTGACGGCCAATCCATATGGCAGCTGGGTAACAGCTGCAGCTCAGCTGCGAGCGGCCAAGAGTAGAATGAGTTCATAGGGCTTGTGACGTGTCTAGGGGTAGGTTTTTATGGGTGCTGAGCTCAAAAATGCTACCAAAAATAGTGGCGGCCCATCAACGTGGCAGCTGGGTAACGGCGGCAGCTCAGCTGGGAGAGGCCAAGAGTAGAATGAGTACATAGGGCATGTGACATGTCCAGGGTTAGGTTTTTATGGGTGCTGAGCTCAAAAATACTACTAAAAATAGTGATGGCCAATCCATGTGGCAGTTGAGTAATAGCTGCTGCTCAGCTGCGAGCGGCCAAGAGTAGAATGAATAGATAGGTTTTTATGGGTGCTGAGCTCAAAAATGGTACCAAAAATTGTGGCGGCCAAAACATATGGCAGCTGGGTAACAGCCGCAGCTCAGCTGTGAGAGGCCAAGAGTAGAATGAGTAGATAGGGCTTATGACGTGTCTAGGGGTAGGTTTTAATGGGTGCTGAGCTCAAAAATGGTACCAAAAATAGTGGCGGCCAATACATATGGCAGCTTGGTAACAGCTGCTGCTCAGCTGTGAGCGGTCAAGAGTAGATGGGGCTTATGACGTGTCATATGGCAGCTGGGTAACGGCCGCAGCTCAGCTGTGAGAGGCCAAGAGTAGAATGAGTAGATAGGGCTTATGACGTGTCTAGGGGTAGGTTTTAATGGGTGCTGAGCTCAAAAATGGTACCAAAAATAGCCAATCTATATGGCATCTGAACAACAGCTGCAGCTCAGATGGGAGCGGCCAAGAGTAAAATGAGTACATAGGACTTGTGACATGTCTTGGGGTAAGTTTTTATGGGTACTGAGCTCAAAAATGCTCCCAAAAATAGTGGCGACCCATCCATATGGCAGCTGGGTAATGGCTGAAGCTCAGCTGGAAGAGGCTAAGAGTAGAATGAGTAGATAGGGCTTGTGGGCTGTAGCTGTTACCAAGCTGCCATTTGGATGAGCCGTCACTGGTATTGGTAGTATTACACGTCACAAGCCCTATGTACTCATTCTACTTTCGGCCGCTCCCAGCTGAGCTGCCGCCATTACCCAGCTGCCACATGGATGGGTCACCACTATTTTTGGTAGCATTTTTGAGCTCAGCACTCATAAAAACCTACCCTAAGACGCATCACAAGTCCTATCTACTCATTCTATTCTTGGCCGCTCCTAGCTGAGCTATAGCTGTTACTCAGCTGCCATATATGGATTGGTCGCCACTATTTTTAGTAGCATATTTGACCCATAAAAACCTACCCCGAGACACGTCACAAGCTTTCTCTACTTATTATACTCTTGGTGGCGCGCAGCTGAGCTGCAGCTGTTACCCAGCTGCAATATGGATGGGTCGCCACTATTTTTGGTACCATTTTTGAGCTCAGCACCCATGAAAACCTACCCCTAGACATGTCACATGCCCTATGTACTCATTCTACTCTTGGCCTCTACCAGTAGAGCTTCGGCCGTTACCCAGCTGCCATATGGATGGGCTGTCACTATTTTTGGTACCATTTTTGAGCTCAGCACCCATAAAAACCTACCTCTAGACACGTCACAAGCCCTATCTAATCATTCTACTCTTAGCCGCTCGCAGCTGAGCAGCAGCTATTACTTAACTGCCACATGGATTGGTCGAAACTATTTTTAGAAGCATTTTTGAGTTCAGCACCCATAAAAACCTAATCCTGGACACGTCACATGCCTCATGTACTCATTCTACTCTTGGTCTATCTCGTCTGAGCTGTGGCCGTTACCTAGCTGAGCTGCGTCCATTACCCAGCTGCCATATGGATTGGCCGTCACTATTTTTAGTAGCATTTTTGAGCTCAGCACCCATAGAAACCTACCCCTAGACATGTCACAAGCCCTATCTACCCTTTATACGCTTGGCGGCTCCCAGCCGTTTTCAGCCGGTTCTAGCCATTAAGCAGCTGGTAATAAAAATTTTAAAAAATGGTTATTGTTATCATTTAACATGAATTAAACCAAAAATATGTTTTAAAAAGTTGATTCCTACGTAATTAATGATGAATTTGCCCTTAAAATAAGCAAAAAACGGCTAAACGGCTTAGCTGCCAGCCGCCAGCCGTTACTTTTCCAACTTTTTGTTCGATTTAGGGAAAATAGACCTATCAAGGATTACTCATGCAAAATTTCAGATCGAAATTCGAATTCTAAGTGCCATTTGCTCACTGATTACGAGATGGTTGCATTAAAAACCCCCCCCTTAGAATTATAAATGATGACTGAATTCCTGGTACTTCCTGCTGCTAGTCGTTATTCAACTCCTCTTCCCCTTAGTTTTACAAATAAATAAGAAAATATTATTTTTTTGGTGAAATATTAGGGTTTTGTACAAATGGATTAATGTTATTGGCGATGGTTCGGTATATGCATGTTAATGTTACAGGGAGAATTGAGATGCAACTTAAATTTCAGGGGTTTATATTCTGTACTAGATTTATTTTTCCCAGACTGCAAGATATTTAGTTTTTTCTCCGAGGGGAAAAATATTTTCATTTTTTCCCTCCGATATATTCTTTATTCCCCCTCCCCTTACTTTAGCCGAGGTTATCATGCACAATATTCCTCTCTTAATTTTTTTTTTAAATAGGTAGGTAACTATTTAGTACCGACCGAATATAAAGAACTAATAGTAGAATGTCAAGAACTGAAAAATATATATAGATGTATAGCATTTTTTTTAGTTTGTTGTTCCACATGAAAACACTTGAAATCACAACAATGAACTTTAAGTTGCATTTCTTTAATCTCTGGTAAATTTTGGTGATGGTGAACTGGTTGTTATTTACATTTATACTGGTGAGGGGTTTAATAATAAGTAAAAGAATGTTCCATGAAAAAGGTCCGGACATGAATAAATATACATGTTTCCCATATTTAAGAATAAGTATTTATGGCATGATCTCTTTGATGGAATGTTCTTTTTGTTTTTAAAATGATTATATTATGTGTTCCTTTCCTTAGGGGTTTAGGTTTATTTCATTTTCTGAAGTCATAGGATTAGATTTTTATATTTTAAATCCTTTATCCTTATTTTTGGTTTTAAGACAATTTTATATGCATAAGAAAATGAAATATTAAACTTTAGTTGACCTAAAATTAAAATTTTTGTGTAATTTTCAGCCTCACAGTGGATACTATGATCCAAGCAGTGCTTTTGGTTCTGGTCAGGCAAGCTCAGTGGCGAGCACACGGTCGGATGCAGGCGGTGCCAGCGCTACTATGTCTAGCGACTCAAGCAACAAATTTGGCGGCGCTGGGTCAGGCGCGGCAGGATCTGCCGGTGGTATTGGCAGCGTGACAGATAACACTTCTTCGCCAGTGCCAAGCACTGTAGCTACTGGACAGCCTACTCCGTTTAATGCTTTAGGTATGTATTTTGCGGTTTTGTCTATGTCTTAAACTCCAAAGATCTGTAGATTGACAGACATGCCGATTAAACTTTCCTAATTCTTACAAGAACTTACAAGAATTTGCCATATGATATAGATTACTTGCTTGAGGCGCAAAATCTTTAAAAAGGAAAAGGACAAGGGGTGTTGGGTGTTACTTTTTGATTTGTTCAGTCAGCTACAAAAACTTAATTCTTCTCCCTTTCAAAATATGTGTTCATATGGATTTCATCCAGGGATCCTAAAGGATAAAACAAATTACAACGCTAACTTGCTGAACAAAATTATCCTTTCTGTAGATTCAAATTGGAACCATCCAATGAAAATTCAATTAAAGTACCTTATTTTTCGAACCAACTATTAAGAAAACGTGGATTTAAACATGTAGGTACTAGTGTAATTTACAGTGTCCCCGTTCTACCAGATTTTTTAGAGATAATAGTCGCATAATCATCAAGAAATGGATATATTATAACTTGGATGTTACACCAGTTTTCCATGTTCTCAAGTTAAGTGAATCTCGCAGAGGGCTGCTATATCGATTCCCCCCATTCCCTCCCCTCCTACTGGATGAACTGACCAATAAGTAATGTTACCAACCTATATTTCTCATTTTTCGCCTGACACAATTTCAACGTATATTTTATATCCATTGTTACATTTCATTGTAATAAAGATTTCATAGAAATATTATTTTCAGCAAACACATTTGCAGCTGCTCCGACACAGCACCTGCCTCCTGGCTACGCGTACTTCTACGGCGGTATGACCCCGCAGCTGCAGGCGGCCTACGGCGGCACCAGCGTGTACCCGCCACATCCAGGAATTGTTCCCACGGCTGCTGGACCCACAGCGACTACTCAGTTCCAGAATAAAGGATACGGTTCCAGGTAAATTAGCTCTTCTTAGTTTAATATTGACGGACATTTTCCGCAAAATATTTATTTCTTGCATAATTTTATCTAAAGTTGTTTTATAGTTTCCCTCAAAACTACGCTAAACAAAGATTTTACATTGGTGTATTATATATTTTTTTAGCGGCTTCGTCTAGGGGCTGTGCCCCAAGAGGTAATTTTAAAAAATGTAGTACATGTGGTGCAGCACCAAATTCTTGGTATCATCTGCATCATCCCAAATAGTTGGTATCATCTGCATCATCAAAAAAATTGATGATAATTTTGTTATTCTTGGGGGGGTTGTGGGTGTCCCACCCCCCAAGAAAATAGACTAAAACCACCACAGGACCAGTAGGTATATTCCCTGAAGAGTAGAATCCAATCGGTTCAGTGGTTACCGAGATCTTAAGGGATGGACAGACATCAAGCTACTTTGTATTATATATATATTAGGGGTGTATATTTTCAAATTTGACCCTGCTGAGGAGGGGGGGGGGGGGAGGAAATAAAAAATATGTGGTGGGGGAAAAAACTGAAACCTTTTTTTCCATTTTTCTCACCTTTTTGGTGAAAAAAAAACTAAAAGAATATGTGGGAGGGGGGATAAAAGAAAATTTGCAACAGAGGGGAAAAAATGAATCTTGTGCATGCAGAATATACACCCCTGAGATATATTATATTCTGCATGGGATCCTCGACTGAGGGAGGTGGGGAATGAAGAAATAAAAGTGTACTGAAAACATCAGCTGATAATATTATCCAAAATTTTGATGATCGGGACCAAGAACACCAAAGATGAGGGAAAATATCCCATCTACAAGCACTAATTTCCCTTAAAACTATGAAAATTTAATTTTAACGAGGGGGGGGGATAAAATATTTTTTTAAATGAATCTTGTGCATAATGAACTCTTCCTGTAAGTATGCTAAATGATCTTTATTTCAGTTATAACAGTTACGACAATCTGAATCTGGGCCAGAATAATTCTGATTACAAGTCAAACTTTCCATCTCAGGGCGCTGGACAGACTAAGGGAACAAACTCAACTGCAGGTATGTAATCTATTCCAGAGCAAGCAGTAGAGATTGACAGACTGATAGTAGTTGGTTGTGTATTGATAGGGATAGTTGCGTGAAGTGCATTTCAGAAAAATTATTTCAAACAAAAGTTACAAGTATGCCATCAAACATTTATAATTTTGTATTAAAATAAATAACAGACAATTAGACATCACTAAATTAGTCGCCATGCCGTTTTTTGTGAAAATAAACCAGCTTTATAAATTGCATATATCACAAGAATACGATTTTTAAGTCTTGATACTAAAACTGCAGGGTAGAAAATTGAAATTCATTTAAATATATACCTTATGATTGTAGTTTAAACCATTTTGAACAGGAAAAAAATGTGCAGTTTACTAAAGTCCTTTTCAAATGCATTTCGTGCAACTAACCCTTTATGTACTACCAGCGGCTACGCCCCTAGAAGCCTCTAGGTTTCTTGAGTTTCAAAAGAGTAAAAAGACACCCTCCCCAAAAATAGTTTAAAACCTTCCCAGGACATATAAGAAGCTTCACTGTAAAGGAGAACCATATCGGTTTTAGCAGTTAGCGAGATCCTTCGGGACAGACAAAAAACGCTTACTACTGTAACTTTATACTAGCGGTTACGCCCCCTAGAAGCCTCTAGGGGCACTTAAGGTAGGAGGGGGAAAACTCGACCTCATCGTCATCCCATTTTAAATTTGAGTTTCAAATAGGAAAAAAAATATTTTTTTGGGGGGAAGGGGGGTAATGACACCCTCCCCAAAAATAGTTTAAAACCTTTCCAGGACCTATAAGAAGCTTCAGTCTAAAGGAGAACCATATTTTTTTAGCGGTTAGCGAGATCCTTCGTGACAGACAAAAACGCTTACTACTTTATATAATAGGATAATATGAGAGAACATTACAAACTAACGGAACAAGTGGGTCTCAGGGTAGATGCTCATTATTCGCAGGGTGGGCAAACAAAAAACCCACCCAGGGTTTTTTTTTAAAAACCCATTGAAAAAAACCCAAGGTTTTTTGGGTTTTTGAAAAAACATTGAAATTTCACGTTAAAATTTACAAATTAAACCTCTATTTACTCAAAGACTAGGATCTAATAACATTTTAAAGCAAATTTTACCTAAAAAACGTAAAAAAAATATGAAGTAAGGGGGTGGGGGGTTTAATGCAACCATCTCGTAATCAATGATTAAATGGCACTTAGAATTCGAATTTTGATCTGAAATTTTGCATGAATAATCCTTGGTAAGTCTATTTTCCCTAAATCGAACAAAAAGTTGGAAAAGTAATGGCTAACGGCTGGCAGCTCAGATGTTTTGCCATTTTTCGCCTATCTTAAGAGCAAAGGGGGGGTTTTTTAATGCAACCATCTCGTAATCAGTGATTAAATGGAACTTAGAATTCGAATTTCGATCTGAAATTTTTCATGGGTAATCCTTGGTAGGTCTATTTTCCCTAAATGGAACAAAAAAATTGGAAAAGCAACGGCTGGCGGCTCAGCCGTTTAGCCGCTTTTTGCCTATTTTCAGGGCAAATTCATCATTAATTACGTAGGAATCAACTTTTTAAAACATATTTTTGGTTTAATTCGTGTAAAATGATATCAATAGCCATTTTTAAAGTTTCTAGTACCAACAGCAACCGGCTAGAACCGTTTTATAAGGTTTTTGAGCAAAAAAAAGTATTATGTTGAGAGAGGTTTCGTGACTAATTTTGCTTTTAAGAGACCCAAAAAAATGGAAAAACGGCTTAGCCGCCAGCAGTTAGCCGTTACTTTTCCAACTTTTTGTTCGAATTAGGGAATTTAGACCTACCAAGGATTATTCATGCAAAATTTCAGATCAAAATTCGAATTCTAAGTGCCATTTAATCATTGATTACGAGATGGTTGCATTAAAAACCCCCCCCTTAGTCACAAAACCTATCTCCACATAATACCTTTTGTCGCTCAAAAACCTTATCAAACGGTTCTAGCCGGTTGCTGTAGGTACTAAAAATTTTAAAAATGGTTATTGCTATTATCTAACATGAATTAAACCAAAATATGTTTTAAAAAGTTGATTCCTACGTAATTAATGATGAATTTGCCCTCAAAATAGGCAAAACACGGCTAAACGGCTGAGCCGCCAGCCGTTACTTTTTCAAACTTTTTGCTCGATTTAGGGAAAATAGACCTACCAAGATTTACTCATAAAAAATTCCAGATCGAAATTCGAATTCTAAGTGCTATTTAATCATTGATTACGAGATGGTTGCATTAACCCCCCCCCCCCCCCCTTATAAAAATGATGCTCTACATATTGTTCAAATGTTTATGAAATTACTTTCTCTCAAAACTTAATTTCAGAAAACTCTTTGCTACTAAATTGATGATATATAAATTGTGTAAATTACATAATCATAATTGATTTTTAAACTAAAACATAACAATTTATGAAAGGAAATAGTTACAGTGGCGTGCAGAGGGTTTTATTAAGGGGATGTAAAAAGGGGAATACCTTAATCATTTCTGGGAGGGGGGGGGGGGTGTGACAGCTTAGGAATAGAGGAGGAGGTTTCATGTTTTGAAGCTTTTAACCTCCCCTCCCCCTTAATAGAATATTTTGTGCACCGTTGCTAAAAAGGGTTTATAATTGATCGAAATGCCAGTTGTTTTCATTATCTATCTTGTTTATTGTGAAATCTTGCTTACCTTTTACCTACAACAACATAAACATTAATATTTCATTAATATATCAAATGTATTTGACTCCTAAATGAAAAAAACCAATAAAACCCAGGGCTTTAAGGGTTTTTTACGGGTTGGGTTGGGCTTTTAAAAAAAAACCCTGGGTTTTTCCCCACCCTGATTATTCGCCAGCAAATTCTTAAGTTGTGTATCTGAAATATTAACTAAGAAAATTACTTTATCCCAAAAAGCGAAGCTTTCAGTCAGTTGGACATATGAGATTTATGCTCTAAACATGAAAAGAAAGTTTCAATAGATATTAATGTTTTCATGAATTTAGGTCACTGGTACAACGGCGGTATCTGGTAAGACTTTCCTCAGTCCTACCGACCTACCAAACAACCAACAAACCAACCAGTTGCGCAGACCAAGGACAGGCCTCCCTGCCTAGCTCCTGGCCTCCCACCACCATGCGACCACCACCACGTCATGCCACCCAAACACGTCATAAACAAAAAAAGAATACAACAACAAAAATTAATAATTTAATTCATTTATTGATTTCATCAAATTGATGATGGAAAAAAAGAGAAATGTTAATATTAAAACTTAAAAAAACAAGAGTTTTGCTGTATTATAGAATTTTTAAAAAAAAACCACACACACATTCTTTGTACTTTACCCACGCGTATTCATCTTTATACCCTCCCTCGTATATAATTAGTGTATTCTCAAACAAAAAATGTAAAAACAAATCATTCAGTTTATTTAATTAACAATTATTTCAGCAGAGAACGCGAGAGCATTATTATTTCAAAATATTTAAAATTAATTGCTAAAAAAATTGATTGGTATTTGTAAAATCCAATTTTAATATGTGTTTTGTTCAGTTAATTTTGCATAAAGTAATAAAATTTTAGACCGGATTTTGTTGTGTATTTTGTTTTTAATGAACACTTTACTTTTATGTCTTTTTAAGTAGCAAAGCAACAACAAGATAAGGGCACTTTCGATAAATTTAAGAATAAGTACCTAAAGACAATTTATTTATTAATTCCGACAGAATCTTTTAATTAATAATCATTATTCAACTTACTTTAAAAGACACTTGTATAAATAGGATACAACGACTATTGAGAGGTTGTATCAATGAACTTGTCATCTAGGTTTAGAATTAGGTTTGTGAGTTATTAGCAGATTATATATTAGTCGTACGTTTAAAAAAAAGAATGGGGGTGAGTAGTTCACAGTTCTTTGAATAGAAGATTGTATAGATGAAGTAAAAAATTCTGGGGTGAGGTTTGTTATTTAGGAGTGATTACTCATAGGTGGGAGATCATACGTACCTTCCCCTTCGCATTAAAGGAGAACCATATCGGTTCAGCGGTTAGCGAGAATCTTCTGTTAAAAAGACTTTCTTATGCTTTTCTATATAAAGGATATGCGCTAATAACTTTGACTCTAAAGGCCCTCTATTAGCTTACACTTTGTTGAAAGTAGTGAGTCGGTCAGTCTACTTGGGAAGCACTTTCAAGTTTAAAATCTATTTCAACTATTTGGGAAGCAGCTACTTAAATAGATGCTACGTAATTAATCTAAAGACTTACTAATTTTAGTTCAGGCTAATTTTTACTAGTTAATGTCCATAATTTTCTGATCTTGTGAAGTATAATGAAGACAGAAAATGATGTTCCTTTGTTTAGAAATCTACTAAATACACCAGTATGGCGTTTGTTGATTCAATTAGTAAATTGTGTGTGTTTATTTACTAGGATCTCGTTAACGGCTTGCCCGATCGCTTAAAAAAAATTAAGAAAGTTAGCATCAGTATCAGTAGTAAACAATAGGCACCTTACATATTTTTGATCTTACCTGGATGGCCCTGCCAGGTTAACTGGCATCATGTACCCGCCAGGATGGAGATATTAAAAAATTTCAACTCGGTTATGTGTTATACCCATAAATTAGATAATATGAACCTCTTTTTTTGGCCAGTTTGATCATCCAGTAGAAGGGTATGGGAGGTATCAGCTGTGACTCTTTACTACAGTACATGAAAATCAGGTTATAATATATCGATTCGTGTACGTATTGGAGGAATATCAGCTAAAGTTTACAGTAGTCGATTCTAAATCCACACTAAAGTAGAGAATATTTAAAATTGTAATTAATTCAAATTTTGAAGATTACATTTTACTAATGTGAGGTGTGGGGCTGGATGGGTTCGATCTTAAAATCTTTATTCAAATAACAGATCAATAATGTAGATGTATATACAGATAACCACCTTTACCCCCTTTTACAATGACCTTTTTCGTCTGCTTGCCAATAGTTTCCTGCTACTGAACTGTGTTTATATTCCCGACACCATTGGTTGATTTTCAAAGACCCAAATGAGAGTCAACACAAGGTCGTTTGTATAGGTAAATACAGTTATTAAACCCCTTACTCCTCTAGTGTTATACTATAATAATAAAATAATTAATTGCACATTGTTTATTACACATGAAAAAGTGTTAAAAACCTTAGTTTTCTTCGCCTTGCTTGTAAATAACCCCATTTTTACTTTGACTATTATCGAGTTTTTAATGCTAAATATTCAAACACAGCAAAATTTATAACAAAAGCTTTGAATTTTTGGCAATTTTCAGACTAATACTATTGTATGCCGATCGCTTCATGGTAAAAAGTTGCTATTATTTTTTAAGGATTGACTTTGTCTCTGTGAGTTGGGAACAAAGATTGATGGTTGAACAAGATATTATGTTGGGAATTTTTAAATTTCTATAAATAGAGAAATTCTAATGAGTTTTAGTAGTTCTGAACATTAGACATAATGGTTATAGAACGAGTTTTTAAAAAAAAGCTCATTATAATCCCTTTTGTCAATTCGTATCGCAAAAGGGAAAATTGTATTAAAAATTTTTAAATTGTTTTTAAATTTTCTTGTCTCTTTTCATAGACAGAATGAGGATTTTTTGTGAAGATTATGCTATAACTTTCTTGGTGCGTATGTCGATCTGTAATGCTATCTAGATTATTTAACTTTCTCAGCTATCATCATAGATAGATGTATGAATTTGATTTTGGATATTCTGCACCTCATAACTAATCAATATTTCTCGTATTCATTCGAATCCGGTGGATAGGAACCGGTTCTCATCCATACGAAAAAACTATGTCTAGCATCGTATTATATCCAGCTTTCTACGAATATAAAAATGTACAATCATAAGATTAAAACTACTTTTTTAGCCCGTGCCTTCGGCACCTCGGGGCTTAAAAACTGGTTTTAATCTTATAATTGTACATTCTATATCCGCGGAAAGCCGTTTATAATACGATGCGAGAAATAACTATTACTTTGTCTGTTTGCAAGGACGTTCTAGCTTTTTTTTTTGGAGGGGGGGAGGGGACAATATCCAAAGAAGCTAATCTCCGAAACGTTAGGACAAACGAACATTAACACTTATCAGAGATGAATATAAGCATAATATAAATGTATAAGTCTAGACAAGATTGTAATTAAATTTGTTGCAAAACTGTTTAAATATGCTATACTGTAACTGTATAAAGGAATCATGTAAATTTTGAATTCGATAAAACATCCTTTCTGTTACAGACGGACGGATGGACCGACCCTAATTACAGAAAAGCTTCGCTTTAAAAAATGATTTTATGATGTTTAAAAGGCTTCTAAAGAGTAATTGGTAAAAGTAAAACCAACTAATTAATGTCTATTGGAACGACAGAGAGATACCTATAAATCATTTATATTTTAAAACACTGTCTAAACTTACACTCCAAAGAAAAGTATTGTTTAAACAATAAAGGATTTGTTTTAAATGAAAAGTGAAAGACCCCAAAAATATATTTTAGCTAGCGGATACGCCCCTAGAGGCATTTAGTGGCACTTTAGAAGGGGGGGAGGTTGATTTCGACAATTCAATTTTTTGGTAATTTAGATTTTAAAAGAAAAAAAAATTGTGGGGGTTAGTCGAACACCCCCCTCTTTTTTAAATTTTAGGTTTAAAAAGAAATAGCTTAAAACCATCACAGGACCAGTAGGTATATTCCCTAAAGAGAAGAGCCCAATCGGTTCAGCGGTTATTGAGATCTTAAGCTTCAGACAGACAGACGTCGATCTACTTTGTATCATAGATAAATATACACAGTTGTTCGCGGATACAAATATAAAAGAAATATATTCTTAATCAGTGGCAAAAAAAAGTTTCCTAAGAGTTCAAATTGATTTTTTATACATTTATGTAATTGATATTACAATATACAAAAACTGAATTTCAATTTCTATGTTATTCTTTATTTAGAAGTTTTCTGTTAATAATTCTTGAAAATTATACGGTTAATACGTTGTTTTTGGACTGTTTTTCAACACAGGAATAAAAGTATGTTAAAAGAAATAAAAGTTGTATGTTACAGGTTTTTTTTTAAATGCGATTAGTGTATCGTTATTTATTGATTTTAGCGGCTGAGCCCTCACCCTCAGCAATTATGGGTTTCTTATTTAGATATGAAGTATATTAAAACATACCCAGAACCAATATACAGCTTTCCTAAATGAAGAACTCAATTAACGAAAAAACTTAAAACTTTACTTTATAGACTTAGACAATGCATCCTGTTACTTTTATATAAGTATGGCTCAAGAATATGATAGAAGTATAAAAAAAACCAGTGCATTTGCATGACCCTTCAAATATCATATAATAAACTCAATGAACATTACATAACTTTTTAGAGATAAAATCTTCACCCACCATACATGGGCTAAATAATCTTTTATTGGTTCGAATATTTTATTAATCCTAATCCCATAAACTCTGGCATAAGTAAAGATATGTCAATCATAAAAGCAGGCTTCGAACAATGTTCCATAGAATAAAGTAGTAGTATTATTTAGTAATCAGTGGCTTGCACAGACATTTACCATGAGGGGTGTGAACCTTGAGGTAATGAAAAAAAAGCGAGGCCGAACATACCTCCTTCAAAAAATACTTTTCTAATGATTATATTTGATTAAGTACTAGAGGCTTCTGGGGGCACTTGAGGAGGGGGGAGTTGAATCCCAAAACCTATTTTTTAATTAAGATTTTTTAAAAGTAAAACAATAATTTTGGTTGGGGGGGGGGGGGAAGGTCGTCCCCTCCCTCAACCCTACTTTTTATTTTAGTTTTTTTAATCAATTAAATTTCTTTTATGGGGTTGAGGAAATTTTTTCTAGGGGAGATTTCTATTGAAAGGTGGTGGAACCCTCCCCCCAAATAGTCATAAACCTTCCCGGGACCTGTGGGAAACTACGCTGTTAAGGAAAGCCTGATCTATTCAGTACAGACAAACTGACAGACATCCGTTTACTTTATTATAAGGATTAATAGGGTTCGAGAGAACATTGCTGAGATTCAAGCAGGTCCTCTCGTTGGTTCATACAATTAAAAAACTATGTATTTTCAAGGTTTTTGCATGATTAAAACACCTGACCGTGACTATTCTATTTTATATTTTTCTGTGGAACATGTTCACTTTATGGTTAATAATTCCATATTTAGACAAAGTTCAAATTCAACATAATTTCATACAAAAACTTGGGAAAATTGTTCTTTCTGCAAGTGAATCATCAAAAATTCCCCACTCCCTCAACTTCAAGGCAAAAGTAAATAAAATGACCTGTCTGTTCGTCTGTACAGTAAAGAAATCCATCAGTCTATGTGAAAGTTTCTCCTCTCATTACAAGTGAAATCTGCCAGGGAGGGAGGAGACTTTGGGCTGTTTGTTACACTAGTCCCCAAATTTATATAATGACGTTTTCTAATTCGTTGACTAAATAACTTTTGAGACCTTTATTGAATTTTGATTAGTTGGTTCAATAAGTTGAGTGTCCAAATGTTTCAGCCACTAATTGTAATATACAGAAGGGTAATTTTGTGTATCATCATCGGGGATGTACATCAAATTTTCAGCCATTGTCTTATCCCTTTACATCCATGGGAACCTGATGAACTGCTTATGGAAAAAATTTGCTCTTGTTAGAAAAGTGAGGGAGATATAAATTTAGTATTTTCAGTATAAAGGGTTCTAAGAAAACTTCTTAAAAATGGCTTTTCTTTCATGATAATTTTACAGCTACTTTATATATAGAATATACCAAAAGTAGCGAAGGATTTGAGTTGGACGTTTTGTAGGTTAATCTGTCACCTATTTACTAAAAAAAAAGTGTAAAATCAAAACATCTCAATCAGAAAGTTTTCCTTAAAGGGAGTGTGAACGTAAAAATTTCTCATCTGATTATCAAATCATAACATTTACTAAGCACATTTCACTACACCGATCAACCAAAAATGTCCTATTCACAAAAATATCCAGAAATAATGCCTTGATTTTATGGTATTTTGAGAGGGAAAATGGAAAAAACAGGGAAAATCTGAACGTTTTTGTTTCTTATAATGTTTGTAGGGATATTTAACTTGTCATATATAGTTGAAACAATTTACTTACTGTTAAGGATTTATTTTATGCTATAAAATTGCCAATTCGTTTTTTTATAACGTAGTAATTAGGCAATAAAGACATATTTTAAATTCGTAGTATTGACAAAAAAATACCTCACTGTCTACAAAGGGTTGAATCTCAAAGGTTATATAAAATAATAATATCCTTTTTTATTGTGTTGAACAATAAATAACCCACTTTGGAGAATTAGTTTACACTTTTATCAGACTGTTTATAAAGAAATATTGCGTCTTTATTATTTACAAATTTGTAATTAAAGGTGGGCGAGAGATGGGCCATTTAAAGTTAATTGGATACTAATAAAAAACCTGTTTCTGGCTTTGTTATTGTATTTGGTTTTCAATAAAAAAATATTGCTTATTTTATCAATTTCTAAGTAACTATACATTGGATTAAAGCAAGGATTATGTTAAAAGTCAGCTTAACTGTTAGGAAAAATCTAGAACTATGTGAAAAAGTTTAATTTTAGCTATAATGGGAGAAAAAAGCAATTTAATGCACATTTTATATAATACGGAAAATTTCTTCCTTTCCCAGTACCTTATAAAAATCGCCGGAAAAAGCCGTTTTTTAAGCAAACAAAAGCGCGTTTTGCTCTATCTGTGAGATATTATGAATGAGATAATGTTAAGATTTGATATTAAGATGAGAAAAATTTACGTTCACAGTCCCTTTAAGAAAGTTAATCTAAGTTAGAATTATTATCACCGAACCTTTAAAATGTTTCATCATCAATAGACATTAATATAACAATAAAAATGATTAATATATATTGTATATTAAGAATAAGTTAAGTTAAAAAATTTGGTAAAAGGCATTTTGAACGAAATGGATTTTCAAGAAGATCAGAATTTATTATTCAATGACAATTACTAATTTAAAATGAAAAAAATCGTTGCTGAATTTATTTATACTCCAAAAAAAGTTGCTTGTCTTTTAATGTAACTTGAAGTAATAGAGATGCTACGCTTTTAAAATCGTACCTACTCGTAATAAGAATCACTATTGTGATCATAAATGTGATAGCATAATAATAAATTAATTCATACATTGCATTTACATTATGGAAGATGTTGATATAACTTTGGGCAACAGTAAAAAATTCTGATATTAAATTAGTTCTTTTATCTAGAAGGTAAGATTAATCTGTACTGGTAAGATATTGTTTACTGATATGCTTACTTTCAGCCATTAAGGATCAGTTATTTATCGCGTCGTATTATAGACAGCTTTCCGTGGATATTAAAATGAAAAATTATAAAATTAAAACTAGTTTTGTTAGCTCCAAGTGGCCGAAGGCTAAAGCTAATAAAACTAGTATTTAATATTATGATTTTTATTTTAGTATTAGTGGAATATTGTCTTTAATACGATGCTATACATGATTTTTAAGTATGGCTGAAAACTGGCTCTCGAATAGTTATTTCTCGCATTGTATTATAAACAGTTTCCTCGGATATAAAATGTACAATTATAAGATTGAAACAGTTTTTTTAGCCCCAAGATGACGAATGCACAGGCTAAAAAACTGGTTTTTATTTTATGATTGTACATTTTTATATTCGTAGAAAATTGGTTATAATACGATGCTAAAAATAATTTTTTCGTATGAATGAGAACTGGTTCCAATCCAACCCATAATAATCTGTTCCTTTATTCCTGAAAGCCTGGTGGCTTGGAAAAAGTATCTAATTAATTTTTGCGCCAATAATGTTGCTGTGTGTTAATCGATAAATTATTAAATGGAGGTTGCACCAGATTTTTAAGTACTCTGATAACGTAATGCTCGCAGCTGACTAAAATAATTATACCCCAGCCACCCCCTTTATCCCTACTGGATGAACGAGCTGACCGGTAAATGAAGTCCATATTGGCAAACTAAATTGACCACAAATTAAGCCCTGTCAATATATCCACGTATATCCTATATCCAATTGTGTGTCTGATCTAAAGCAGAATCTTAATATCTCTCAACATAATTGAATTACCAACATAAAAAGGTGCATTATTAGATTATGAGCTCAACTAGAAAGAAATATTTGGTAAACAAGAACGATTTTGTCTGATAATTGCAGCCTGTTATTGAAACTAGTTGCTTCGCACGTAGCCTCTAGAGGGAGGTATAAGAGTTCAGGAATATGACCAAAAACCACCCTAATAAGGAAGATTTTCACAAACAATAATTTGGGGGGAACATATTATTTGTCTAATCTAGGGAGGGAGGGGACTTTGGACTGTAAATTTTTTGGTACCCAAACACACTTATTTGTTGGATAAAATTTTGGTTACTTTTATTAAACCCTGATTGGTTTGTCTAAATATTCAATCAGTGGCGTGCACATGATTTTGCATGGGTATGTAATAAAACCTTCTCTTAACTAAAACTTTAAGGGGGTGGAATCGGGGTAACTTATATTTAAGGGGATGCAAAACCCTCCAAAAAAAGAAGAATTGTCATCTTGTTACTTAGCCTCCCCCCCTTGTTAACGCCAATAGATGTGCACTTTCTAAATATTATCCGTTTTTGGTCAGAAATATATTGGTTGCATGTTTAATTGAAATAGCGCTAGTCACAAACCAACCTAACCCATATAAAATCTTAGTAATATCCCCCCGACTGTTAGGGGTTAAGGCAGATTTTAACGCATATCTTAATTCTTTAAATTAAACATACCTTAAAATATTTTAAATTCATGATTCTATTTATTTTTGTTCTGGCCTATACAATAAAATAATCAATTTAAAATAAAATTTCTCTTCTAATTTATTGCTTTTTTAAAAGTGAAGTTTTCCTACAATTAGGTCCGTACGTCCGGAATGGATAACTTTTTTTCCGTTAGTTTAGGCAGGTTAGAATTGTCCTATAGATTTCAAACCTTGTATGGCTATTTAGGTACGATTTAGAAAACCACATATTTTTGTATGATTTATCCTATTAATATGATTTTTCAATAATGATTCTTAGGACAACAAGGTTCAATATTTCTATATTTAAATTCTAAAAACTAGAGTATGTCCTTTTTACAGTATCTTGTATTTACACAATTTTGCAACAATATTATGTTCAATTTTGTTCAGATTTATAAATTATTTTTCAATATCTTCACTACTTCAGAACTGAATCGACCTTGTTCCATATACAAACTTTAAGTGTTCAAATAGACATTTATGCTTGCTAGAGATGATTTAAAAACCTTGCACGCGCCTTCTAAAATACATTGGAGACTAGAGTAACTAATGTTGCATTACCAATAAAGGCAGCATGCCACATACTTATGGTAACATTTTTATCCTGGACAAATATCCCCCTCAGAAATATTTTTCTAAATAAACTGGATACATCGGACAAATATTCCTCGATTAAATTACCCATTAACAATATCATTTGTAATATTGGTCATATAAACCATGCAGTGTGAAATAACCAGCACATATACAGTAAAATTGTATATTTTATAACTATTTTGTGGGGTATTTGTCCAAGGACATCCAATTCTTTTTTAGGGGGGGAAAGGACGCAACTTAAGGGGCGTTTCATCGTATTTTCAGAGTAGCTTTTTCCTATTTCTAGCCCCTGCATGGGGCTCTAACCCTGCGGGGCCAATTGCCTAAACCTGCGGGGCAATCACCTAAGCTAATATAACCTAACCTAACCTAAAATAACCTATAAAAAGCCATTGTGAAAATACGACGAAACGCCCGTTAAGAGGCGTTGCCACGAGAGTTACTAGAACCGAATACTCTTTAACTATCATGAATGGATGACAAGCAAATTAATAGGAGAACTTTTTACCAAACGCTTAAAAACGGATGAATGGGGGATATTTCTATCTGGTATTTGTCCCATGGTACATGTTTGTATGTCCGAATATTCAGTGATTAGTTATGGATGGATGATGAGTAGCTCAGTTGGAGATATATAAAGTGAATATGCCATGCCTCTATATTTGGGTAGTAGTGGTAAATTCGGAGATAAACTAGCGGATTTAAAAATAAAGGATATATAGTATTAAAGCCAATTATAGAGGGTTCATAATTCTTCACAAAATTGCCGTCGACATTATTTAACAATAACAGTTTTAACCAAACGAAGCACAGCAACAAAAACCTAAAAATTTTTGCACATGCATTCTGGTTTAAATCAAATTGATTAGAACACGATTTTAAAGAATGTTTAGAATTTGTATAGCTCAAGTTTAAGGCTATTTTTCTCTTTATTGTTATATCTTAGAACCATAGAGTAATACAGACACTTACGAAACATAGAGAAACATCGTAACGTCTAATGTCTCCATTTATTAGTTCTATTACACAGCAGTGCATATATGTGTTAGCTCCCTTACCCTTTAATTCTACCCAATTCCATTTTAGATTCTTTCACTTTATGGTTTTGCACTGTGAGGCAATACCCATCATCTTTATATCATCGTTAATTTTTACCCAAGTTCATAGTAATTCTTTAGTTAAATATTACAAATTGTTATTTATCACATCGTATTATAGACGGCTTTACGCGGATATTAAGATACAAACTTAAAAGATTAAAAGCAGTGTTGTTAAATCTTTATTTAATATTCGTAGAAAATTGTTTGTAATACGATGCTATACATGATTTTTAGTATGGCTGAAAACCGGTTCTAATCTAACGGAAGCGTTGCCCCACAAAATCATGAAAAAAATCAGCTAAAATTACCAAATATTTTTAAAAATTAATTCAGTTGTTGTTTACAGCTGCAACTGGAAAATTAAAATTTTTCTATAAAATCCTCACAGTGGTTTTGGTTTTAATTTTGGCAGAAAGCATTGAACCAAACTAATTAGACACGGGGTTTCTCCAAGGGAATGGAAACACAAGAACGGGAACGGTTAATTGTAGCGAAGCTCTACACCAAAAGTAGTTGTGTTAAAAAAAATAAAACAAGGTAAATTATTATTAAGTTTATAAAGGGATATGACAATGGATGATACATTGGTGTACACTGCACTACATTCCCAATAATGATAGGCAAAAATACCCCTTTTGTAGATTTTAATAAGTGGTTGAAACGTTTGGACACCCAACTTAATGAAACCAACCAACCAATCTAAAAGAAAAATAATTTCTATATTTTATGGGATGGTGGAAAATGGATATTTTTCCTTCGAGAGATTTCTCTTGTGAGGATAAAGTCATTGTTGTATTATAACATAAAGACAAAAAAACTGTTTATTTAATAGAAGAGTATCTTATATAAAAATTTACAGTCAAGCTTACCAAAAGAGAAGAGTTATCGAGAAGATTCGCCACAAATAATGTTTTGTTAGCCAAAGATTTAAGGCATGTTTTGGTTTAACATACACGACCAAAACTTTCTTATTAGTCTGGCTTTAACTTCATAGGTTTTGTAACTTATGAAGAAAATTAAATGATTTTTTGTAGAATATGTAATTAAAATCTAATCTTTCAATCAAAATATCATTAACGAATTAATTACCAAATTTGTTGCTTTTACATACAGGGCCTGTTTAGTACTGATAAGTAGAAAATAATGGGTTTTAGTTTCCCCCTCTAAGCATAATACAACAGATCTATAGTATAGTTGTATATATAGGTAACTACCTCCCTCCCTTTTACAACGACCTTTTCGTCTGCTACCAAATTGTTTTCTGCTACTTGCTTGTGTTTATATAACCGACACCATTGGTTGATTTTCAATGACCCAATTGAGAGTCACCACAAGGAAACTGCGATAGGGAGAGATATAGTTATTTAACCCTTTCCCCTTCTAGTGTTTTACTCTAATCATATGCTCTAACCCTGCGGGGCTACCCCATATCCAATATAACCTAACCTGATCAGACCAAAATTACTCAACAGGGTTCTTTGTGTGAAAACGCCAAAATTTAAATGTTACAAAAAACTTTTCTAAAAGTCTTTCTTTCCCTCATTTATTGGTCAATTCTTTTCGTCTAGAGGAGGGGAAGGGATGGGTAAAAGGGGACGATTGAATGGGGTATCGTTATATTATCCAGCTGAAAAGACCATTTCGTCAGGGTAGGCAAAAACATGGAACAACATCCAAGTAAATATATATCGATTACTCTGATTGACATAGTGAATAAAGTGAATAAATGTAAGAATGAATATGACAAGTATGCAATGCATACATTCCATTAACAGGTGATTCAAAATAACAAGGATGTTATTGTTCATAAAGCATGATATAGAATAACAATAATGATAACATATAACATATCACTGAAATATATGTAGATTATATATGGATATTATGACAGGGGAAAAATTGTCGTCAATTTTGGATGATAACATGAACATCACTTATTGGTCAGTTCTTTCATCTAGCAGGAGGGATGGGGGTTCGTTATTTTAGCCAGCTACAAGTTTCAGTTTATTAGAGTATATGATAATCTGGTGGAGGATCCAAATAATAATAAATTCCTTATCACTGATCAATGCAGCTAAATAAAGTATAGACAATTCAGGACAATAATAATTTTAAATCCGTGTCAAAAACTTATTTTAAAGGGCTTTTTTTCTATTATACATTTTGTAGAACAACCATGATAAAACTTAAGAGCATATTAAACTACTTGCAGAACTTATTATCAACTCCACCCTTTTGTTAATAAGCTCCAGGGAAAGAAGTACAGACAGACAGACAAATTCTAGAATAAATTCTTTTTATTTCTACCCTTAGTTCATAAGAAAAAAGAAAGAGGTACAGACAGATAGATCAATAAAAAACATTTTCTTAAAATTTAAAATCTATCTAAACTGTACAAGACTGAAAAATCTGTTATGTTCACCGAAATATATCCTAAATTAATCATTATGAAGATACAGACCTTTAAACTGCAATAAATTTATCTCATATGCTTCATCAAAAAGTTTTGCTATTTTTTGTTTGTTTTAAACATTACATTTATCTATCTCTTCTTCCAAATTAAATATGCATATGTCTCCGGGCTTGTAAGGATTTAGTTCCTTTAGCAAATTGAGTTATACTAGACCTACCAGTTTAAAGTTTTTTATCTAGTGCATAAATAAAAATTGTCTTAATTTTTCGCAGTGTAATATGCTGAAATTAATGAGGCGTAGATTATAATAGATATCCATCTCATCGTGTTACAGACAGCTTTCCGTGGATATTGAAATGAAAACTGGTTACAATTTTATGATTTTATTTAAATATTCGTGGAAATTTTTTAAACATAAATGATTTGAAATTATACTGTGAGCTATATGAGCAAGGAGAATGTCATAATCAGTGATTTGTTAGCAATATCTAACAAAAATTACCAAAATTGTCCTTGTTTATTTAATGATCTATCTAAATTAATAAGTCCAATGTTAGTGGTATGAATGTCTAGTACATATTATATTAGTAATATTACAAGAGTTTCAAAGATATTTAATCACATGAAATCACAGTCGAAACACAATCTATAACATGATTCCACTGTACTGTCAAACCAGTGTTATGTCAGATCCTAGGAACGGCTCCATATCATGAGTTTTACATTTGTTGGCACTTTCTTTCAAGTGGTATTAATTCGTGACTTTAAATTAATAGATTCCAAGACCCTCCCTGTCTAAACCCAGGAAGAAAGGGGACATTGGGCTGTTTATTACACTAGTCCCCAAAGTTTTATAATAAGTTTTTTTTTAATTCGTTGGTTCAACATCTTTTGGGAGGGACCATGGAAATTGTTATAGGTTGGTTCATTAAGTGTCTAAACGTTTCAACCACTAATTTAATTTACAGAAGAGGTAATTTTAAGAACCAAATTTGGGGTTATATATCAATTTATCGGCCATTGACTTATCCCTGGTCTAAACCCTGCTAAACTCTAGCCCTGTTATTATACCAAGATATCAACTTGAGGGTGAATACATTTCTTCAAAATGACTCCTTTATATTCTTTACTGTGTTCATGATACAATTATTGTCAGTTTATCTATCCATCCGAATAATGATTAAGATCTCGCAAGCCAATAGATCAATTGGACTCCGTTTTTCATGGTATAGACCAATTCGCAATTCTATCATTTTTAGCTATTATCATTTTACGGTGGTTTGGACAATCAATATTCTAAACAAAATTAACCCCCCCCCCTCAAAAAAAAAATATACGAATTTTTCTTTTTACATTGGTGGAGCGAAGCCCCTAGTTAATATTTTCATTTATGTACTAGAAAACAATTGCTATTAACTGTTGAATTAAAATGGGGTTTGTTTTACTTTACATATTAAGATTTAAAAGTTAATTTATAAAGTTGATTTCCCCTAGGCTAGATTTTTACATTTGATATCCTCTACATCTGAGTGTTAATACATAGACAGAGGGGGCAATGGGCTGTTTATTACACCAGTTCCCAAAGTTTATAATATTTTCTTATTCGTTGGCTTCACAACTTTGGGGACTATAAAAAATTTCGATTGTTTGATCTATTATGTTTAGTGTTCCAACGTTTCAACCACAAATTTTAATCTACAAAAGGGGTAGTTTTGTGTATCATCATTAGGGATGCATCAATTTATAGGCTAATGTCTTATCCCTTTAGATCCCTGGTGTTAATGAGTATTTAAGTATTCAAGGACCTTGCATTTGTTATAGTTATCAAACCAATAATTAGAAATTTAAATTTAAATTTTCAATGATTAAATCAATAGTTATATTACTTATCTTTATAAGTCTGAATAACTTTTGATTAAATGATTTAAAACGTTTTTTTTTATACTATTGAACCAAATAAAACATGCAAATAGATTTTTTTCGTTTGTATATAGGATAAAACATCCATACCAACTTATGTTAAAGAAGAATGGCAACATTCTTAAAAAGCGAATGACAAAAAAATTCAATTGACAAACAGTCAAAGTAAATTATAAAGCAAACGTAAAGTTTACATAAAAAGCGAGGAAGTAAAAGAAGGACATAAGAATATATGTAGATTGTAGAAGAATGATAAAAAATCACGAAACCTTTACTAAAAATACATACAGATGTCATTTGTAGCAAGATCGAGAGACCAACGGACTAAGTAATTTTGAAATGTTTATCTTGACATACGGACTGACGGACGGAGAACAACATGAATTATAACAGAGTAACTTTGCTACCAATAAAAGTCGAAATAATAATGTTTTTAATTTTTTCAAAAAGCAAACATAAAAACTACCAGCAAAACATATATTGATAAGGCAAAGCCTTTAGCTTAATCAAAATAGAAATATATAAACCATAAGATAGGGACATTAATTTAGTAATTTCAATCTGTCTTTATAACGTATTTAATGTTTGTGTAGTTTTTGACGTAAACATGATTTTGCCTTTTGGGTTTCAAAGTCCACCACAAGTTTTTACATCCTTCTCAGAAGTTTTTACTCCACCTCAAAATCAAAAGGTGGAGTTAGGATATAAAAGTGAATCAAAATATTAGACTTTTGTTGTTATTTTCCGAAAAATATAAGATGCGTGCGTGAAGCACGCTCTTTATTTTTACAATCCATGTTGATTTAAAGTTGTAATCTCCCACTGCATGCACTTTTTAGGATCAAACTTTTATTTATTATTTAGAAAACTTTCTTCCGGAAAGAAAAACAAATGAATAGGGGATAAAGGGTTTATAAAATTGAATTCAAAACATGCATCTTATTATCATTCAAATTAGAGAATAAACATCCCTGTGTGTATGAATATTTAGGAAGAAACATAAATACCACTAAAGTATTAAAGATATAACAATACAATGCTAGCTACGCCCAAGCCAAAATATACTATAATTCATTTTTTCCATTACGATAATGCTTTGACACACTGGTATTCGAATGCAAATAAGTTTGCGAAAAGAGTTATAAAATATAATCATTTCTATACCTTACCTCTTAAGGACGGGAATCTTCTGTGATTTCTAAGTGATCATCTAAAGAATCCAGAGCATCGTCCACTTGTAATGGAATGCGATACTCTAACACACCCAAGGATATTAGGTAATCATTTCTATAATAGTTTATGCCATTTGTTCTTTCAGTGGAGTGCAGAAATGGGTGTAAGAAGGGGGTAAAATTAAGGGGGGGGGGGATTGAGAAATCTAACTAATCTGGTTATTAATGGTTTCGTTCGATGGAGTTTTAAATAAACTAATTTCACTAGATTAGTATTAAGTCCAACTTTACTAATCATCAAACTTTTTATAATTTTGAGCCTAGTGTATAGTGTGTCAATCAAGTTCATTTAGCAGGACAAACATTTCCTTATTGTGCTTAATATGGACAATTTATCTCTGAATATATCCTTGTTAATCTTTTCGGGAATAGTCCCTTTCGTAACATCGCCCCATAAGTGGCGATTTGTCGTATTTTTTATAGGTCATTTCAGGCTAGGTTAGGTTATATTGGGTTAGGTGATTGTCCCCACAGGGTTACGTAATTGGCCCCGCAGGGTTAGAGCCCATCGCAGGGGCTAGAAATAGGAGAAAAGCTACTGTGAAAAATACGAAGAATCGCCTCATAAGGTGCGATGTTACGAAAGGGACTATACCCATCTTTTCTTAGGGTATTATCCTATTATATAAAGTAGTAAGGTTTTAAGATTACATAACTACTAAACTAATTGATTTTTTCTCTATAGAGAAGCTTCGCATGGATCCTTGGATGGTTTTATCACATCTTATTTTTAAATTTTAGGCAGTTTTTTTTGCTATTTTTAGGCTATTTTTCTGTTACTTTTTACCCCTTTTAATACAGATTCCTAGATGATAAAGGTTCAGTAGCTAGTATCAAGTTATCAACATGAACATTGTTTTACAAATATATAAAAATTTTAAAATAGCCAAACTATGCAAGGAAATAAATAAAGAATTAAAAAATCCGCAAAAGTATAAAATATTTCCCGCAAAATTTTGCAATTGCAATAATAAATCAAATGTGCGAATACCAAACCCTGATTAAACCTAAATGGAAATGGCTCTACTCCTCATATGGTAGAGGACATTTATTAGCAGATTTTACAACGATATTTTTATAAATTCGCGAATCTATTACACATGAAATTAGCACATATTTGCAACACGCAGAATAACAAGTAAGTATTGAATAGTTATTTATTGCATAATATTATAGACAGCTTTCCGCGGATATAAAACGAAATATTATAAATTTAAAACCAGTGTTGTTAGCCCAGCGGGGCTGAAGGCCCTGGCCAACAAAACTTTAATAAATTCTATATTTTTCATTTTAATATTCATGGAAAATTGGCTGTAGTACGATGCTATACATGATTTTTCAGTAAGGCTGATAATTTTATTCAGTCCTCTTGTGGAAACGAATAAACACTTTTTACGCGACAATTAGCCAATCAGAGGAAAAAAAGAAAACATTTTGCAAGGCAATCAAACACAATTTAGCTAACAAGGAAGACATTATTCATTTTGGCATTTCCTATATTATATTTATCTCTTTCTGTAAAGTATTGTATTTATCTTGGTAAGGTTTAATCAGAAAGAGAGAGAGAGAGAGAGAGAGAGGGCAATGTGCTGTTTATTACACTAGTTCCCAAAGTCCTATAATAACGATTTCTTGATTTTTGGTTTAACAACTTTGGGGACTTTTTAAATTTTGATTGCTTTGTTCTGTAAGTTGAGTGTTCAAACGTTTAAACCACTAATTTTAATCAACAGAATTTTGTTTATCATCATTGAGGATGTGCATAAATTTATCGGTAAATATCGGTCTTATCCCTTTAGATCCCTGTATTTAATTCTAACTTTTGGAAGGGATTAGTCAAGGGTGACTTTTATAATACCTGAGTGAAAAAGTCTTTTTGTTTTGTATTAGTAATTTTAATATGTTTGTTTATGCAGTCCAGCATAACCCCATCCAAAAATAAAGAAAAATGAATCAGAAAATTAAATACACGGTTTAATATCATATATAACTGATAGCCTGATATCTAGTTGCCGAATGTGTACGCAGTTTCCTGAGTGTTTCCTCATCCTAGCTCAATATTTACTACTAGCTAAAAAAGCTTCAAACTTCAAAAAAAAAAAAATCAAAATTTAAAAAATTCAAATTTATAATGTATATTGTATAAATCGTTTACACATTCAAATTTTGATTTTTTTAAGGGAAGTTTGAAGATTTGTAGCTAGTAGTAAATATTGAGCGAGGATGAGGAAACACCCAGGAAACTGCGTACACATTCGGCAACTAGATATCAGGCTATCATATAACTTGCATTCATTTAATCATTGTGTTTCTCCAAAGTAACATAAGCTAAGAGAAGGGAAACTAAATATATTTTTGTTCTTTCTGTTGTAACCTCTAAATGGACTACCGAAACATTATTTTAATTTTTAAAAAAAACTAGGTTCTAGTCCCACGTTGGAAACTATCTATGTTAGGCTATTTATTTATTAGGCTAAAATAAGCTTCACAAATGGAATTTTGGCTAAACATTTTTTTGTGTTCCATATTCAAAGAGCAAACTGTTACAGTTTTAATTTTTTAAACATACAAAAAAGTACTTGCGAGATAGAAAATAGAAATTTTTCAACTGAAAAAAATCATTATAGTGTGTTAAACTAAGCGGTTTTGGTCGGTTACCTATTGCATCACCACTATGTTAGATCTCTAGTCCTGACACTCTGCTGATTGATTCTAAAAAAGCTCATTTTAATCTGAAAATTAATTAGATATTGATTTTGAAATGAGTATGATGGAACGCTAGAGGCTTTTTACATTCATTATACATATATGCTCGTTAACTAACTTTCTTGTTAAATTTTCACTCATGATTTTAAAAACTTAAATTGTAGTAGTAATCTTTTAACAAGGATGACAACATCTCACAGTTATGGAATCTCGACCACAAAGAAATTTTTATCCAATCTTGACAAGTGAGGTATTTTTGGAAAGAGGAATATACATAGAAAACGCCTATGTAAATTAGAAAATCCGCAGAAATCATATTTGCAAGTTATTTGCAAAAATCTGCAATGTTAATTTGCAAAATTAATTTCATGCCCTAAATGACTGATTTAAAAAAAATTTCTTTTTATGAAATGTGTTTATCTATAAGTTTAGAACATACTTAAGGCAAAAAAAATTTCTTTAGTGTTACTTTTTTCACCTTATATATGAAAAAAGTAGTTTCTCACATTTTATGATAAAAAAAGGTATAAGAACAAAAAATAGGTTTTTTCTTGATGTAAACACAATAATTAGCATAAAATATATCATCCAAAATGTAAAAATCAGATATAGAATCCTTTTTAGAGTCAATATAGTGCAAAATGTAACCAAGACATTTTTGCAAAGTATGAAAATCTAAAGAAAATAGTTCTTTTTGCTTTTGATATACATATCAGATAAATGTATATAAAATTAGTGATCAAAAACTATAAAACATGTTATAAGTTTTTTCAACACTGTCATTGATTAAATTGCACTTTTAGGTTTAAGAATTACTGAAGCAGTGCATAAAAACTCTTTTTATGAAGTAATTAAACAAAATAAATGCCAAAAAAAAAACTACAAAATGGTCTACTGCATTATAAAAAAACGCCTAATTGTTGATTTGAATTTATTTTGTTTAATAACTTAATTAAAAGAGTTTTTATGTGCAACTTTGGTAATGAGTAAACCTAAAAGTCATTTTAATCAATGATAGGGTTGAAAAAAGTTATAACTTGTTTTATAGTTTTTGATCACTAATTTTATATACATTTATCTGATATGTATATCAAAATCAAAAAGAACTATTTTCTTTAGATTTTCATACTTTGCAAAAATGTCTTGATTACTTTTTGCACTATATTTGCTCTAAAAAGAAGTCTATATCTGATTTGTACATTTAGGATGATAGATTTTATGCCAATTATTGTGTTTACATCAAGAAAAAAAAATATTTTTTGTTCCTATACCTTTTTTATCATAAATTGTGAGAAACTGCTTTTTTCATATATTAGGTGAAAAAAGTAACACTAAAGAAAATTTTTTTGCCTTAAGTATGTTTTAAACTTATAGATAAACACATTTCATAAAAAGATTTTTTTCTAAATCAGTCGTTTAGGGCATGAAATTAATTTTGCAAATTAACATTGCAGATTTTTGCAAATAACTTGCAAATATGATTTCTGCGGATTTTCTAATTTACATAGGCGTTTTCTATGTATATTCCTCTTTCCAAAAATACCTCACTTGTCAAGATTGGATAAAAAAATCTTTATGGTCGAGATTCCTTATCTGTGATCTATAAGAATCAAAATACATAAATTAACATAATAGACATATCTAGTGTTTCAACTGTTCCTAAATCATACCTAACAGTTATAGGAATCATCGTAATCGATAGGTCTATTCTATCATGTATGATTTGTCGAAAAAAGTTCTACATTGCGGACGGATGGACGGACGGACGGACCGACCCTAATTTTGAAAAAGCTTTGCTTTAAAAAAAACCATTGAGTCCGGAATGAATTTATGAAACCTTCTTCTTACCAATTGAAATAACCATACACTTATCAATATACCAAAATTTTGGTTCTAAACATGTTGCTGCAAAGTTTTTGTAAAGTCCGTGCCTTCGGCACCTTGGGGCTAAAAAGACTGGTTTTAATCTCATAATTGTACATTCTATATCCGCGGAAAGCTGTTTATAATACGATGCGAGAAATAAGTATTAATATACCCAACCTTTTGAAAACACATTTTCTCATTCGTTGGCTTAAAGACTTTGGGTACTCTTATTAAATCTTGATAAGTTGGTGCACACCCAGTAGTGTACAAATTTATTTCTATTTCAGTCTGATTGTATCTATTATAAATGGGGGTGTAGATAAATTTATCATCCAATGTCCTATCCCTTAAGATCCCTGATATATGTACATATGATCCAAATGAATTTTAATGCCTCGTATTAGAAAGTAATAAACATAGCTCCTAGCCATTCAACAACACATTAGACACTTCATATTTACATATTCAGGAATAAAGAAGAAATATTCTGATATATAAAGTAGTAAGGATTTTTGTCCATTGCTTAATATATAACTACCGAATCAATTGAGCTCTCCATTTTATGGAAGCTTCTTTAGGTCCCTGGATGGTTTTAGGCTATTTTCCTACTTTCCTTACTCCTTGAAATATACAGCTTCTGGTTCTAGGAGCGCAGCCGCTAGTAAGAGATTAATAAATAGCCAACTACATATAAAGATTTCAAAACTAATCTGTAAACAAATTACTCTCTAGTCAACCCCCAAAAACTACCCACTTTCTATGCCAATTCCCTATCTCTACATCCCCGCATAAACTATCCCCCCTCCCCTACTTGTTTAATATTTACCAGGGAGGAAGGGAACATTGGGCTGTTTATTACAATGGTTCTCAAAATTTCATATAATGTTTTCTTATTCGTTTGCTTAACAACTTTGGGAACTTTAATTAAAATTTTATTGCCTGGCTCATTAAGTTGAGTGTCCAAATGTTTCAATCACTAAAAGGGGTAATTTGTGCATCATCATTCGGGATGTACACCAAATTATCGGCAATAATGTTATCCCTTCAAATCCCTGAATATTTACCCATCCTTAATTATGCACATTTAGTTAGTGTCCATACATTTTAGCCAGTTATTCCAGACTTTTATTGGGCATTTTAAAAATGTAGTAAATGAATAATCATTACCAGAATTCGCTACATTAGTTTTTAAAATCACAATTTCTCTGACGATAGGGTACATATAATGTAGGTAATGTTTATCTAAAATCGAGTCTCAAAATTTATTAGATATTTTTGGTAGATTCATGTGAACACCATTTTAAGAATAAGCATGTGTGTGGTTTGGTTTGTCCAACCAACCATTAGCAAAATCATGGAGAAATCAGAATTAGAGGAAAATTATTATTTCAGTATCCCGTAGAAAAATAAACTGGTTCTCAGCCATAAAAAAATTGGGGGGAGAGGGGGGGGGGGGCACCCACCAAGATAGTAACCTAAAACCACCACAGGACCAGAAGGTATATTCCCTGAAGAGTAGAATTCAAAAAGTTCAGCGGTTACCGAGTTCTTAAGCTTTAGACGGACGGGCAGACATCAAGCTACTTTGTATTATAGATTATTTTTATGAGAATAAAGATCATTAAATCATTTTAGCCGAAGAACATCAAAATGTTGTTCTACTCTTTTTTATCTAATCAATGGAATAAATATTAAGGAGTACTTATTGATTTGCAAGTGGGTAAGAGATGGATAAATACCATTATTATGTCAATAAAGTTTATATTAACATATCTTAACATATATTTACTTACTATTGTCATCAACTTATATTTTATCTTTATATGCAAGGATATCCTTAAAAGAATAAAAAGCTTTAATTTTTTATTCCAGTATGGCTTCTAAATCGATTAAGTTTCGCTGGATTAGAACAGGTTCTCAGCAATACTGAAAAATCATGCATAGCATCGTATTACAGATAATTTTCTACGAATATTAAAAAAAAAACATAACCAGTTTTGGTAGCCCGGGTCTTCGGGATTAACAAAGCTAGGTTTAATCTCATAACTTTTCATTTTAATATCCGTGGAAAGCTGTATATAATACGATGTGATAAACAACTATTCTCAAAATCAATACCGAATGCTTTTTACTTCATTGCATATAAAATTTTGATAGCATTAAAACTCTTGTTTTCATGTGATGTGAACAAAGTAATTGAATTCTAACATGTCCGTTCATCTGTCCATCTGTAACTATGCAGTTATTTTCAAATTATTAAAATCTCCATGGAAGATGGGCGCAGAAATGGTTGATGAGTAATATACGACCAATTAATTTAGACTCTTTAAAGGTCTTTCTGAAAATAAAACAATATCATTTAAAATTAAAAACTTATACAAAAAGTAAAATTACAGAGGGGACAACAGGCTTAAATAACTGGTTGTTCAAATGTTAGGGACCTTGTGCAATTATGTGCAATTTAGAGGAAACACTGTTAACAAATTATTAAAAATATACGTATTTAGGTTAATTGTGCATTATTGTGTAATAACTTTTCCAGAATATTTGTAGGCTTTCTGTTGTCGGTTAGATTTTTGTGCGGGCATAATCTATACGTTATCTATGCTAGCAGTGTTTAAAGTACATATATTCGTTTCCAGGAACATTCTACTGTGAACTGCACTAGATCCGAATATTGGAGACGAATTGGATGATTGTACCTGTAAAAATCATTACCACTAACAAAAACAATTATAAAAATGCCATGTACCCACAATAAACCAAAATAATTGATGTTCTTCTTCAAATACATTTTCTCATTTTCTCATTTTTAAAAACTTTTTTCTAATGAACGTCTATTGTCTGAATATTACCTAAATAGAATGTGAAGACAACTGCACGTAACTAATTCATTGTTCACGCACAACAGTTAGATTCCATCCGTAAGTGTGGAAATATATGTACTGAGACTAATCAAAATTGGAAATATCAAATACGTCATTTACATTTTGACTCAAGGGCTTGTCTTTGCATCATCGACATGGACAGATATGTACTTTTATCACGGTATTTTATTTACAATCAAAGCTTGACGTTTTTCCTCAAAGCCCATTTTTGAGCACAGGATATCTACCCCCATAGACGTCCAAATGGGGGGAGGGGGTAAAGGGGTGATTTCCCCCCCCCCCCCCCATAATAAGCCCCCAAAATTTTTATTTTCAAAATTTTACCCCCCCCCCCAAAAAAAAGCTTGGACGCCCATGTCTCCCTCTCCTTATTTTTAAAAAATAATTTGATACTATGAGAGGAGGGAGGGAAATTTTTTATGTATTTGTGATTAACTTTAGGTAAAATTAGGTTAAGTTATATTGGATATAGGGAAGTGTGACAGACAAAAAGAAAAAAATAAACCCTTCCCCGAATTTATTTTCAATTAAATAGAAAAATAACGATAACACTTCGATGGAAAGAACCATAAATTTTAATTTATGGATATCTAAATTTTTATTTGCTATAATATTACATACACTTTAAAAATCCTCCAAAATTGTGGATCTTTATCTCTAACCGTGGTTTTCATGTTGCATTAAATTAAAAGGATTTAAAACTAAAATGTTTGCTGTTGTTTCAAATATCAAGGCTTAAAAATTTTTGTTATTTACTAAAGTAGTAGGATGTTTATTTGCAGAGAGAGAAAGAGGGGACAATGGGCTGTTTATTACACTAGTCCCCAAAGTTTATAATAATGTTTTCTTATTCGTTGGCTTAGAAATTTTGGGGAATTTTGATTGGTCAGTTCAATAAGTTGAGTTTTAAACGCTTTAAACACTAAATGTAATCTACAGTAGGGGTATTTTTTTGGAGTATCATCATCGGGGATGTACATCAATTTATCGGTCATTCTCTTATCCCTTTAGATCCCTGGTTTACTTGTGTGTTTGTTACGCAAGGGAAGCTTTATATTAGAACAATTGTGAAAGAGTATTTTTTTTAAATGAAGAATTTAAATGAAGTAGAAAAAAGTCTTAATTGTACTAACAGTTGATGGTTTTTTGGCATTGTTCATTTTCTTCTTCTACAGCAAACACACTTGTTTATTATCTTGTTTAAAATGTTTAAAATTGTCGTTATGACATTCAGACGGTCATAAAAATCTCGCAGGGGAATAAAATATTCAAAATTTATTATGTAATAAAAGAACTGTGTTTATTTTGAATCATTTTTACAGTCATCATTGCGTAGTATACTTAATGTATAAACTTTTAATTAAAATAATGAAAATGAATTAAAATGCTTATTATTACTGAATAGAAAAATTTAGCTAGTATGAATAGCATATGCATATCTCACTTAAAAAAAAAAACTGAAACAAAAATATTTTAACTAATCTTTTTTTATCTTCAATGTTTATGCAGTAAATTTAGAATAATTAATCCTGAAATATTCGTATGAACCCTAGCTGGTCTAAATATAACTTCCATATGCCACTGTGCGAGGCAGTTTGTCATTAAACAATATGCAGTAAATTTAGAATAATTAATCCTGAAATATTCGTATGAACCCTAGCTGGTCTAAATATAACTTCCATATGCCACTGTGCGAGGCAGTATGTAATTAAACAATATGAAGTAAATTTAGAATAATTAATCCTGAAATATTCGTAGCAACCCTAGTTGGCCTAAATATAACTTCCATATGCCACTGTGCGAGGCAGTATGTCATTAAACAATACGCAGTAAATTTAGAATAAGCATGAATATTATTCTTTAACCTTATCAACTAAGCATGCTTGGACACTAAAACTGATTTACTAAAAGTGTACAATAAGTAAAGAGTGTTCAGTTGCAGGGTGTAGGTTAATACATGTGTTTGTTGTGTTTATAATAATCTCAAGTGAAGTTTAGCATTAGTTTTGTGTTATTAAAATTTTAAAAGAAAACTTACTTTTATCATTAAATTTTATATTCAATGAAGAGCAGAAAACATGTCAAAAAGTGACATTTATCCAAGTAAGTTTAAATACCCCGGCCTCCTCCCTCCCTACTAAAAAAAATAAGTAAGTTATAGAGTGGATACAAATTAGTCAGTAAAATCATCTTACAAATTTAAGCCGAAATCTCTGATAACATTTCCATTATAGGATACTAAAGTTATCCATAGCATTTCAAAATTTCAAAAATTCAAATTTTAAGAAACAAATTACCTGAACTCTAATGCCTCTTAAAAGGGAATCAAAAAGGGGTAGTAGCAGTAGGTAACTATATATTTTTTCCAATAAAATACATATAAAGGCCATATATTTGAAAGAATTTCATTTTTCTACCACATAGTTTTAAATATATCAAGACTTGAAAATCATATTCTTGTGATATATGCAATATATAGCTGGATTATTTTCACAAAAAATTTATGTACGAATATTGCTAAAAAGACTTAGTACTACTAGAGCCCATGCAAAAAAAAATACTTTTTACTAAGTTACTGCTGGCCCAATCTACAAAATTGTGAAAGTTGAACAATCAAAAACGAACATTTTAAATAACTATAAGTATCAAATCATCTTTCTAAATCTAATAAGATATAATTAGATTTAAATTTGAAATTTAGTAAAATGTTATTACCCCTGCTTTATATTGTGATCTGGTGAACTGAAATTAGTTTCCGAATGTGAACACATTTTCCTAGGTGTTTCCCAATCCTATCTCAATATTTGCTACTAGCTAAAAAACCTTCAAACTTCCAAAAAAAAAATCAAAATTTGAAAAATTAAAACTTTGAATGTATAATGTATAAATCGTTAATACATTCAAATTTAAATTTTTTGTGAAGTTTGAAGGTTTTTTAGCTAGTAGCAAATATTGAGATAGGATTGGGAAACACCTAGGAAAATGTGTTCACATTCGGAAACTAATTTCAGTTCATCTGTGATCTAGAACATTGTATTCTAGTTTAACAACTATTTTTTAATATCAGGGAGGGATTGGACATCAGACTGTAAATTATACTTGTACTCACAGTTTTACAAACATGCTTCTGGGGACTTTCGAAAAGGATATATTAACTGAAGAAATTAATATCTTACAATATTCAATTGAAGTAAACAAAGTTATTTCCTTCATAATGGTTAGATTTTTTTGACTAGCAGTCTATAAATGCAAGAATTTCTTTTCTAGTATGGCTGCGAAACCAATTAATATCCACTGGATTAGAGCCGATTCTTAGGCATACTGAATAATTATTTATAGCATTAAATTACAGACAATTTTACTTGAATATCAAAATAGAAACCATAAATTTAATAACCGTTTGGTCTTACATGATTTTTCGTTTTTTATTCCTTAATTATAGAAATCAATTGTTCGTTCAATAAACCCAAAACTGGTCGTAATTTTTCTTATTTTTTCTTCAGTTACACTATCCCTCTGTTCTCGCATTTTTTACAATCACTTCCCTGCTGTGCTTTATGCTCACTATAAAGTTTATATGATAAGGTAGCAGCTTTTTAATGCATTATTAAATTTTAACTAGGGTCAGTTAGAGTTTTAGGTATCGAGGTTTTTTTTTATAAATATAGTCTGTATGTTCGACTGTTTGCTGGTAAATTTTTCTTGTCAATAGCATTCATTAAGAGTTTGATCAAATGCCAATAAATGGATGTACATCCCCAATGATGATAAACAAAATCAGCCCCTTTGTTGACAAAAATTAGTGATTGAAACGTTTGAACACTCAACTTTATAAAGCAACAAATCAAAATTCACTAAAGTCCCCAAAGTTGTTAAGCGAACTAATAAGAAAAAGTTATAATAAAACATTGGGGACCAGTGTAATAAACAGCCCATTCTCCCCTCTCTCTCTGGCAATTACCAGTGATTTTATGTAGAAAAAATAAATGGTGGAAAAGTTTGACACTTTACAAAGTTTATGCTAACGAACCAGAGAACGTGAGGGGACAAAGTCGCTCAAAAGAAATTCTGACGTCATAAAAATGAGGGATGAGGAGAAGAGGAGTGGGAACGAAAACCCATAAAAAAAGAGTTGGATAATTCCTCATTTTATGACGTCCCATGCTGGCTTTTGAGCGACTTTGTCCCCTCACCAAAGAACTTTATGAACTTAGGAAGCAGTAACAATATCCCTTCTTCCCTGAGTTAGTACATACTTACTATCTCTTTTATAACAAAGTTCTTTTGAAATCTAGAATAATGCTTGCTTTTAATGGCAAAGATTGTACTCATTTACTATAAAATTATAAACTTTGCCTTTCCACAAATGAAATACTAATATCATAACTTAAGGCTTACATAAAATGAATCTTATTTTAATCGATTCATCTTCATTCTTTATGGGTTTATATTTTTTCACTATTTATAGATTTGAATAAAAAACTTTGCTTATCCTTTGATAAGGTTCATTATGAATATTCATAATAACAAGGATAAATTATACCACCAGTGCAGTGGTAAAACTTGTATAACATGTTATAAATTTCTGTGACATAAATAACATTAAAAACAAAAAATTCATAATGTTTTGATCAAATAATCATACGGACTTTCAGTTTTTTAGAGATACTACGCTAAATAATGTACTTAACTGTCACAGGAATCATGCCAAGTTTGAAATTTATGGGACAATTTTAATATGTCTAAATTAATGACAAAGGTTATACAAATTTATGAAGTAGGAACAGACTAAGTTTAGAAAGGATTTGCTTCAAAAACGAAAGTGTTTGAAATCTAAATTATCATATAAAAGAAATTATTTATTTGTGCTGTATATGCAGAAACAAAATCATTTGCATATTTGAGTTGAGAATAGGAGTAGTTAGTGTGTATTAAAGCAGGAATCTTCGCATCTATGGGCCAGGGAGTAAGGGAGGGGACAATAGATCGAATATTCAATTTCTAAGAGTCTCATACTTTGGTTCTGGCTTAAAGGGAATGTGCAAGAATTTAGTAGTTTCTGACTTACTTTGGGTACTAGCGCAACAATGCCCCGTTAACTAGCTGAGTTAGTTTTGACAGAGAGATTTGTCCTTAGATGACTGGTTTTAACAAATATTTTTCCCAAGAAAATGTCATTTCATGTATAGAAACTCAACTGTGATATTTATGTATTAAACGATCTAAGAACCCCTTGAATTTAGGTAGCAGTTAAAACTATATGAGAAGGGTTGACGAAGTTCTAAGGGTGATTTTTCTAGTGATTAATTACAGAATGTTTACTACATTGTGATGTACTGATAATTTAATTTTCAAGTAAATGATTTTTTTCTTAAAACTAATTTTGTTCTCAATTATATTACCATGATCCCTTTTCAATTTTGGTCAAATTTTTTGGATAAATCTGGTTTTCATTGCTTTTTAGTGAAAACTCTTAAATTGAATTAATTGCCCATTGTCCCCTCCCTTACTCCCTGTCTATGGGCACTTAAACGAAATGAGGGGGGGGGGGGGTAAATCCATCCTTCACTTTCAATTTAACTTTATAAAGAAAAAGTTAAAAAGAAAATTTTAGGGGGAGGGATTTATTCCTCAGGTTTCTCTAGGGGAAGTAGAGGTATTCTCTCCCGTAAATAGTTATGAACCATTCCTAGATCTATAAGAGGCTTGACTCTAATGAAGAATCATAACATTGGCATACTATGAACTTAAGTAGAAGGAGCTTAAAGTGCCTAATCATAGGCCAGTTTACATTTTACCATTGGTCAGTCACAAATATACTGGCCTATCATTGGTTATTTGTACTGTCATTTTTATTAGGAATTATAAGCTGCTTCACTTAAGTAATGCAAAGTCGACTCATTACACTGGTCACCTCTGTATTTTATTGATCATTTCTATGTAAACTTTGTACTCATAATATTCGGGCCTTTATGTAAATACTAAATATATACAACACAATCCCTTGATTAAAGTGGGACACTTGTAAAAACATTTCATCTGAATTGAAGTAAAACATTAGAGGGGGAAGGGATTAACTCTATGTCCCCAAGCCATGGACACAGTGCCTACTCTCATTTGGGTCTTTGAATATCATCCAATAGTGTCGAAAACATCAACACAGCCAAGTCACTACAAAAGAGCAGAAAGCAATTTGCTAGCAGACGAAAAAGGTTACCAACACTGGATCCCGGAAGTTGTATTGGTTATACATCTATACTTGTAATTTATTTTATCAGTGTTCTTCAAGTATAGGTAAAGTAAAAGTACATTTCCTATAGAATAAAAGTTTGGACCCCGCATGGAATGTTTGCAGGTTAGATCAAAAAAAGGGTGGGAGGGGTAATACAACATTTTCAGATTATAGAATTTCCCCGAGAAAAATTCAGCACAACGGGGGAAAAATTTCGCAATTCTTTAATTCTGACATTAGAGTTAAGCAGTGTCTTAAGAACTAAATCTTGAAGCGGGCTAAAATAACGATCTTTCGCATAACCCCCTTTACTCCATTCCCCCTTTAACCCATCCCCTCCTCTCCTAGTGCATGAACGAACTGACCAATAAAATAATTAGGGAAAGTGACGACAATATTTCCCCTGCACATAAAAACCACGTATATTCTACATGGAATATTTGATTAGTTTACTGTTTTCTCACAAAGTTTTGTATTTGTTATTGTGTTATTTTTATCAAATTTTTTCTGTACCAGTCTATTCTTTACAAATGTTTAATTTTATGTATTATTGCAATTTTTAAGAATGTTTACAAATTTCTTTATTTGCACCTTGATGAAGTGAAGAAATAACTATAAAAGTTGTCCATACGTTCCAGTCAAGAGGACAATTGTGTGCATATAAGTATAAAAAAAACGTTGATATAGAAAAGAGTAAACTTTATACATTAATAACTTTTATTTGATTGGTGTAAACAAGTTTTTAAAAATGCGTTTTCCAGTTTTGGGAAAAACCACACGCTTCGTTTTTTATTAAATGAATAAGTTTGGCACTTTCGATATAAGTAAATGATAATAAAAAACCCATAGAATGCGATAATAACTTCAGAAAAATCGAAGAAAATAGTTTTCATACTTAATTAACGTTTTTAAGTTTTTCTTCAAAAAGTTTAGATAAGATGCCTTTAAAAGTCGTCTATGATTTTGTCAGGGATAAAAATGTAACTTTAAAATAAGAATTACAACATATTTTTTCAATTAGTACAAAGTAAAATTTTGAACATTTTATTGATCAGTATATTTTTTAAAATGTGAAGTAGAAACCTGAATATTTTATCATGAAAATTGTGTTATGATTTGATTGTCTGCTAGATTACAAGAAAAAAGATACTGACAGTACTTGTTGGTTCTTTTTAAAAAATTAGGTAGATTACTTTCAGAACCCCTCTTTTTGCAACGTTATTTCAATAGAACAGAGCCATAGTCTTAGTGTACTCAATATCTAGAAGTAGACAGCCAACCATTGTTTTAGAATTGTTCAATTTTTTTAACTTCTGATAAAAACAGAATTAATGGTATTTTTGTAAATATTATACCTCCAAGAAATGGCTATACTTCCCAATCATATGTTGTGTGATATTTAAGAGGAATTATTTTGATATAATGTCATTAAAATATTCGTTGAAAAAAGTGCTATTGTAGCTTATACTTCACATTTTAATGTGTATGATAATTCAAATTAAAGATAATGAAGATTTATATTATATTTAATTGTTATAATTATAAAGAAAATCCTGGAAACAGTAAAAAACTGACTTTATTTTATTGACGTAGGGAAAATTTTGTCAAATATTTGAATAAAAAAACAATATAAAACAAAATGAATTATTTTTAATATAGTCACAAAAAGGCTTAATGAGTTTAGGAAATATTTCATTCACTAATCATGTCATTTAAACTCTATTACACAGAATACAGTGTAAAAAGATGTTCTCGTTTTAATTTTAAGTAATTTCAAATGCATTTTAATACCTTTTAATGATTAATTTTTTAAAACATCTTTTTATAAAATGTTATTGATTTTTGAAGTTATATGTTAGAATGTTTTTAAATTTTGTTAATATTTTGTTTTAAATGTAGAAAATTGGTAATTCTAAACATTCAAAAAATGATTTTATTAAATTTTCATCACTTAAATTGCATGTTTGATGAAATTTTCAACTGATAGTTCAAGAAAAATCGTTTAAGTTTTATTATATTTTACTTTGAATTGTTAAAAAAATATATTATTGTCAAAAAAGGAGAAGTTATGTTTTCCTCAAAAAAAGACCTAAAACATGAAAATTAACACGTGTAATGAGAATTTTTTTCTTTCAGGTTTAATTTTAAGTAATTATTGATATTTTTTGTAAAAAGGATTTTATATAGAAAGTTTTAAAACTCGAGTAAAGTAGTGGTGCTAAAAAAGGTTGCGAATTTATGCAATTTTCTTGCAAAAAAATTTTTCTAGGATTTTAAAAATAGCAAAGGGTGTTATTAGACGTACTTACAGATACAATTGCTAAGTCATTTTGGCCAAACACTAAAATTAAGTTTTTACATCTGAGGGTGCACCCGTGACCAGTAAGAGTATGAAAAAGAAATAATTATAGGTCCCTATTCTCTGTAAAAATATGCATCAAATTTATAACAGATTTATTATCTTAAAACAACAGCGCATTTTAGATCTTTAAAATCTATAATGTATGTGTGTTTCTTTATTCTTCTATTATTTTGCGCTATTAAGTTAATTAAGCAAAACACAATTTATATACGTATACAAAATCAAAATGTGAAACAACCAATAACAGTAATTTACAAGCAGACAGAACAAACAATATGAAGAAAAGGTGCGGTTGAGAATATTTTGTATAGGCGATTTTAAATAAACATCACTGGAGTTAGCAATTCTAGAATTATCATACAATGTCATAAATTACGGGATGAGTTTACAATAGAGTTAAAATTCAAATCATTAGAGCCATCAAGACTATTATGGGATTGTTACATACTTAAGAATCCTAGAAAAAAAAGAGATCGGCAGCTGTGCCTAGGCCGCCTGTAAGCCTTGTAGAAATCAACCTTTCACGATCGTAAAAATCAGTTGGAAGACTAAAACTGACCCAAAAAAAGGGAATCACTGTTTTAGAAATTTTTCTTAGCTTCTAAACAGGTTTTGATTTGAGGCTTATACGCGGCTGATGCGCGGCTGCAGAGCTTATGCTAGAAATTATCTGCAAATTATTAGATTTAGGTAATAACGGAGAAAAGGTTTAAATTCAAGTATGTAGATTCTCTAAGATTACTATGGAAGTAATGAAGAGGTAAAACATTTTAAATTAAAACAGCAATATAATAAGAAATAGATAATCTGACAAATTTAAAAAAAAAGATAATAAAAAACGAACAAGAGTTGAATGAGTTAGGAATAATGTAATCCAGTAGCCAGCAAAAAAATGCATTAGATGGGTAGACAGATAGATAGATAGGTAGTACAGATAGATAGATAGAGATAATGTACATGAGTAGCCCAACAAAAAGTACATTAGACTCCAACAGATAACTTCATCATATCAACATTTCAACAATACATTAATCAACAACAGTATTACAAGCGTAGCTAACATAAAACATTATTTGGTAGTCTAAAGGGAATGTGTAAAAGGGTATTTTTATTATAAAAATGTAATTAGTTACTGGCGACCTAACTTTATGCTCAAAATAAGCCCATAATTTTGCTTCTATCTGACGTAATTTGATACAGAAATTTCTATCATGAGTGCTGGGAAAAATTCAAATTTTCATCTACCTAAAATGTCATTTTAAATTGAATTTGAATATAACCTTTTTGTTATTGAGCTGAAGGATTCAAATTTGAGATATTTGATCAACTTAAAGCACTCTTTCAGCAGTTAGAGTGGTGTATATTTCTTGCAGGTTTAAATCAAATAGTACTTAAGTTAAGTTGATTTCTCTGAACAATCATTGAAGACTTTACATTTCCAGTCTATACCATCTATAGATCTTATCTTCCTTGTCTAAAGACTTCTTTCAAATTGAATTTAAACAAAAACCTTATTATCCTCTCTCCTGCATTGATAGCTTAAGATCAAGCGTCTGGCCTGGCTTAGTAGCGCAGAAAAAAGATTATTTGTACAAAAGTGATGCGCTGAAATAGCAACGTAGCGTTTAATATTAATATATTTTAGTGATGATTTCAAATTTATTATACAGTGTGTTTTTTTTATGAGAACTTTTTTGAAAGCAATTTTACCCCACTTCTTATCAGAATTTAATGATTGATGGCTTATTTTCTTCGTTTTTTAATGCAATTAATAGAACAACAAAAAAATATTTAAGTTTTTATTTAAAAAGTACAGTAAAATCTAAAATTCAAAACTTAGGTGTCAACATCTAAAAATAGTTTTAGCGCATTTTTCTTATGCCTAAATCTTCTACCCTTTGCAAGAAAAAAATTTGATTTTCTGTAGTCAACTTTGGGGAGCCAGTACTCCCTCCCTGGTTGAGATATGACCTTCAAACTTTGATATGTTCTAGTACATGTCCCTAGTAGTATCTGTATACATTTTTAGCTTTATATCTCCACTTTGAAGTGTTTTGCAGCCATTCTTGCAAAAAGTTGAATATTTGAGCATAAGAAAAATGCGCTAAAACCAGTTTTAGATGTTGACACCTAAGTTTTGTATTTTAGATTTTACTGTACTTTTTAAATAAAAACTTAAATATTTTTTTGTTGTTCTATTAATTGCATTGAAAAACAAAGAAAATAAGCCATTAATCATTAAATTTTGATAACTATAAGTGGGGTAAAATTGCTTTCAAAAAAGTTCTCATAAAAAAATTACACTGTATTTATTAAGACACGCTGTATTGTTTAGATTATAGATACCTTTGTCACACCATTTTCATGATAATTATGAGCCACACTGTATATGTATAGTGTTGTATAGGTAAGCTATAGACATGTGCAACACTATATACTCTCAACTATAAATATTTTCATGTTAAGTATGAGCCACACTATATAAGTATAGTGTTGTATAGGTAAGCTATAGACATGTGCAACACTATATACTCTCAACTATAAATATTTTCATGTTAAGTATGAGCCACACTATATATAGGTAGAGTGTTGTATAGGTAAGCTAGACATGTGCAACACTGTATACTCCCAACTAAAAATATTATCATGTATAGGTAGAGTGTTGTATAGGTAAGCTAGACATGTGCAACACTGTATACTCCCAACTAAAAATATTATCATGTTAAGTATGAGCCACACTATATTGGTGTATAGTGTTGTATAGGTAAGCTAGACATGTGCAACACTAAATAATCTCAACTAAAAATATTATCATGTTAAGTATGAGTCACACTATATAGTTATAATGTTGTATAGGTAAGCTAGATATGTGATTGTGCAACACTATATACTTTCAACTATAAATAATTTAAGTATGAGCCACACTCTATATAGGTGTATAGTGTTGTATAGGTAAGCTAGACATGTGCAACACTATATACTCTCAACTATAAATATTTTTATGTTAAGTATGAGCCACACTATATATGTATAGTGTTGTATAGGTAAGGTAGACATGTGCAACACTACACTATATACTCAACTATAAATATTTTCATGTTAAGTATGAGCCACACTTTATATAGGTATAGTGTTGTATAGGTAAGCTAGACATGTGCAACACTATATACTCTCAACTATAAATATTTTCATGTTAAGTATGAGCCACACTCTGTATAGGTATAGTGTTGTATAGGTAAGCTAGACATGTGCAATTTTATATACTCGACTATAAATAGCCCAGATCATTATTACAGACAACACGAGGGGTGTATTTTTAGTATTTTAAGGGTTCAATACACCCCTCTAGATGTAACCCAACCACTTTAAATGTAAAAAAGCATCCTTGAATTGTAACATACACCCCCTGTACTTACCTGATTTAAAGTGTCTAATAATATTTAAATAATTAGCAATTGAAAATATATAATTATTGTTAAATCTATTAAAACAAAAACAGCTAAAGGGTGTTCGAACATAGGTTGAATAATTATATATCTTTTTGACTTGTGCTATCTAGGAAGTAAATCTTTATATATAATTTAGTCATTAGTGTTTCTGTTTTGGGTAGCTAGCTCATTCAGGCCTCTAAGTAACTTTATGTCATTAACAATATAAATATCATACATGTGTATGTATGTACATTAATACAAGGATAAAAACAACCAAAAGCAGCGAAGCAAAAAATATAGATGCACATTTGTATATAGTGAATTATAGAGTAGATATCAAATTGTCATAAAATGAAAAAAGCAGGGTTCGGAAGCCGCACCTCAGCCGTGCATAAGCCTCAGTTTTTAACCTGCTTGTGAGCAGAAAAAGAAATTTTTGAAAGAAGGATTGTCTACTAAAGAGTAAGTGCAGTCAATATTCTCTAAAATGGCTATAACATTTGGAATGATAGTGCAGCTATTACCTTTTATGATACAAATAAGGATTTTAATTGCCAATTATCTGAAAAGTTTATATCCTTGAGCTAATTTTTTTTAAAAATTTTATAACTGCCAACCCTAAATCTTCATGCGGTTTTTAATATCTTTGTTATGATTCAATCCACGCATATAACGATTGCTTTAATCGTTTTCCAGGTCCCATAACTGTGCTGCTAGACCTTTATTTTTTAAAAATCGGTTCAGAAATAAGGATTTTAGAAGCTATAATATTAGAATATTAGTTGTTTGATCCTTATCCTATTGGGGAGTCTGATGGAGGTCAGGAACAAAGCCTAAAACCAACCCTAAGACATTTATAAACCTTCCCTTAAAAGTGTAACCAAATTGGAACAGTATTAGCAAGCTGTTTTCGTTATCGGCCGGCCGGAAATCGGCCGACTTCAAATCCGTTGACCAATCTAAAATCCGTCCACTGGTTGTCGCGTAACGGTGATTTTAAAGTTGTAGACATGATAATAATTGCATAAAATAGAAGTAAAGTTTAAAAATACCGTAGCCGGTTATTCCTTGGCCGATTTAGTCGGCCAAGGTGGCAAAAAAATAGTCCTGGTCGTAATAAATTCAAATCCGTTGACCAATCTAAAATACGTCCACTGGTTGTCGCGTAACGATGGTTTTAAAGTTGTAGACATGATAATAATTGCATAAAATAGAAGTAAAATTTAAAAATACCGTAGCCGGTTATTCCTTGGCCGATTTAGTCGGCCAAGGTGGCAAAAAAATAGTCCTGGTCGTAATAAATTCAAATCCGTTGACCAATCTAAAATCCGTCCACTGGTTGTCACGTAACGATGATTTTAAAGTTGTTATAAATGCTGCATATATTATAAATATAATAATGTCGTCTTCGAAATGAAAATTTTACTCTAAGAAAATTTTTGAACTACAAATGTGATTTAGATGGACCTTTTACCATAAAATTACTTTTTCATAAACTAATTATTATTTAACTACCTTTTTTAAAGTAGCTGCAACCATTTTCCACCCAAAAAAAATTATTGACTGCACTTACTAAAGAGACAGTTTTATACATCCAGCTAAATTTTATAGTGATAAAATGACGATTTCACTGAGGCTTACACGCGGCTTACGTGCGGCTTCCGATCCCTGGAAAAAAGAGAGAGAATATACGATCATTTATAGAATATCACGAAACCTTGTAAAAGTTATTTAAGCTTGACTGACAGACCAAGTAAATCATATACTGGTTGATCATTGGTACAGGGAATCTTCACAAAAAAATTCCTTTGGCTATCTTAAGGAGCAAGTAAGAAAATCACATTTGAATCATGTAGTTACGGACAAACAAAGTAAATTATAGAGATATTTCGCTACTCTATTATAAGGAAATATCACCTTTACACTACAACAGTTGGTTGTGAGTTTATATTACTTTTTTGTTTTAAGCAGCTCAATCAGGACCCTAGAGCCCCTAGATGACTAAAAAGTATTTTTGGAGTAAAATTTTTTTCTATTAAAGTAGTTTGTTATGTGCTTATACTACTTATTGATTTGGACAGGACCCTCAGTCAGTTACTATATGTCATTAAAAATGTACAGTGATGAAAGGTATAATTTTATGTAAGGATTTTTTTCTTCAAAATAATAATGTGGTTAAATAACTATACTTCTATTGAGTAGGTCTGCTATGATAAAATCTTGAGTAATTAATACCATGCTGTCAAAAGCCTTTTCCACATAAACTAGCGAATATGTTGACCTACAGGCATAGCTTACTTATAAGGAAGCTACGATGCAAAAACTAAAGTGAAAATACTGTAATAATAATTGACTTGACTTTAAAAATGGATGAAGAATATACGTGGATATTCTGACAGGAAAAAATGGTGGAAAGGGGGAATTGCTACGTCTTTTACTTTATTAGAGACCATGGAAATCTTGTGTAAGATCCAAGTAAAAATATATCCCTTACTTTAAAAGAGTAGGATGGCATCAAACAATATTTTAGTAATTATACTCAAATTTTCCTCTTTATTTGCGTGGGATTCCAAAAATGCAGTTTAGACATTCCTTTATTTATTTATAGGCAAGGGCGCATAGTGGTTATTTAATTAGGGTGGTTTTGTGGCCTACAATTAAAAGATATCTAGATATTAGACATTCTCAATGATAATAAACAAAATTACGAAGATGAATAAAGTCCCTCCACAGATTATGACGTAAAACGATAGTATAACCAATGAGAGGCCAGCATAAATTTTAACATTGGTCAATTACAGTGTATACTGGCCTCTCATATGCTATTCTATCGTATGACGTCATAATCTGTGGAGGGACTTTAATCATCTTCCAAAATTACCATTTCTACAGATTTTGGTATCTACAATGCGATTTTGATCCAATCAAGTTTTTAAAATTGTATCCAAAGTTTTAAAGTAAATTAATGATAAATAGTGGATATAAAATTTTGGGTACCTGTAAAAAATAAAATCTTATATCCCATCCCCTCCTGGATTTAGAAGAATGGTAGATGTACATCCATTGCACACAACCCTTTGATACTTCTATAAAAAAAAGGTTTAATAATTGGCCGATTACATCATTTTATATGGTGTGCAATTACATTTGCAAAATTGTTTGCAAAGCAGATATCATATGAGCAGTGTTTGATATCTGCAAAAATCTCAATAAATAATTTTAATATGAAGTTTGCTGTATCATAAAAGTGAATAGTTTGAAAATGGCAGGGACAGACAATTCTAAGTAAAATTTTCCCACACTCCACCTCCTTCTTACCCACTTCCCTTTGGTCATATTACATGAAAATTTTTATTGCAACAAAATATCCTAATTTCTAGCAATTTCAAGTTGAAATAATTTGCAGAATTACGTTCCCTGAGAAATGGTGTTACTTGAAGCTGTAGCAATAAATCTGTTGTTTTGGTAGCTTCACCTGTTTGTGGACGTTATCAGACATCTTTTTAATATTTCATGATAGAATGAATTTGTGAGTGCCTATTAAATAAACCATCACAAATAATTCTTAGGAGAAATCACTAAACAACAAAAATTATTTTGAATAAGAAAGGATCATGGAAAGAAAACGAAGTAACGGGTTTCGTCGTATTTTCACAGTAGCTTTTGATAGGTTATTTTAGGTTAGGTTGAGTATTAATGATTGCCCCTCAGGGGTAAAAAATAGGAGAAAAGCTACTGTGAAAATACAACAAAACTTTATACTTCGTTTTCTTTCCATGCTTCAAATATTGTCTAAGTTAACGTATTGAAGACAAGCACCTGCGCCCATAGCATCAATGGGCTTAGAAATGAGGAGGTTAGGAAGAGTAGAAAAATAGCCTCAAACCATCCCAAGGCGTATAAAAAGACAACTAAAACCTTACTATTTCAAATGTATAATTGGATTAATTTTGATAGATTTGATTTAATATGTTAAAAATTTCTACAGAAAAGTATAAACATCCAAATTTTAATTTTGTAATGAGAAATTGAAGCTAACAATAATTAATTGGGATGATTTGTCTTTTATTATATTTAATGATTTACACTTTAATTACCTCTTAATGAGTTTATTTAGTATATGTTTCATGCTATCTTCAGATTATTTGGCTACGTCCAAAGCACGTAGCTGATGGGTGATTAATTCAGAGTCCTATTTTGTACAAGCTATATTGTGTATATGTAGTTTTTTCTCGAATTTATAAGTAAATAACTTTAAAAGATGAATTTTCTAAAATGTATAAAACAACATAAGAGGAGGAGGGGGGAGACAAAAACACAACCAAAGCTTGAACGAAAAATAAATGTTCTTGGATTACTTTCTGTTTCCGACACTATTATCTGATTTAAAAGATCCAATACACAGTTGGGAAAGTTTCTTTGCCCATTTGGACAGAGTTACATATAGCTCATCTATTCTTTTATTATAATTTTTGAATAATACAAGACAGTCAAAATCGTCCTAAATTGACTGTTAAAAATCAAAATATTGCTAAAATTTGAATATTAAAAAATCTTTTGATTTAAGGGAAAGTAAAAATTCATGTTTTTTTTAGGGACAGGGAATTGGCAACTACATGAAAAATATTTGTCTTTAATATTTCTGATAGTCCATGACAAAAAAAAACAAGCAATATCATACAAAACTAGACTTCTTGCAGGGGCGTCCAAGCTTTTTTTTTGGGGGGGAGTAAACATTTTTTAAGGGGGGGGGGGGTAATTCGTTTTTTGGCGGGGTAAAATGCCACACATTTCCCCCCCCAAAATTTTTTTGTTATAGATTTTTTATTTGGGGGTGTATTTACCCCCCCAAAATTGTTTGGGGGGGGGGGGTAAATACCCCCTCCTTAATGGTTGAGGGTGTTTACGGCACCCCCAGGGTAGGGGTAAATTTGAAAGGGGGGGGGGGTAAAATGAAAAAAAAGTTTGGGGTGCCCTTAAATTCGTTTGGGGGGGGGGGGTAATCCCCATTTTACCCCACTCCCCCATTGGACGTCTATGACTACTTTGTATATTTTTTCAATATTTTGATGAATATAGATGAATTTTTGGGCGAAGCTTGCAATGCTAAATTTATTTTAAATTATTATATGATAGTTATAAGAGCCATGGATATATTTTTATTTGGATCTTACACCAGAATTTCATGTTCTCTAAAACAGTAAAACACGCAGCGGGGTGAAATAACGATTCCCCCTTTCCACACCGTTTACCCCTTCCCCTTCCCTCCTGCTGGATGAACAATGTGATCAATAAATGAGTTTCATGTTAGCAAGCTAAATTTCTCTGTCATAATATCCACGTAAATTCTTCATCCATTTTTAAGCCCTGCATTGATGCTATCATAAAAATAATGGTTCTTCTCTAGTTACCTTATCCCTGTGTTATATTTGGCAGGGTAGGGCACTCTCCATAGGATTTAATTTGTTAAGCTTTTCATGCATTTCTTACTCATTTTTCTTGCAAAAGAGAAATTCAATGAATTTAGTGAGAAAAACAAACAATTCTGTATAAATCATGTAATTTATATATGTTTTAGTTTTCAAGTTTTAAAGTATTTACCTTCATTTATTGGTCCATTCGTCCATCCCATAGGAGGGGAAAGGATTAAGTGAAAGGGGGTGATGTAGGGAGATTGTTATTTTAGCCCTTTACAAGTTTCACTTTATTAGAGAACATGAAAATCTGGTGTATTATCCAAGTAATAATAAATCTATCATTATATTTTGTTGTACTTTTTAATAAATTGACCCCTTTGTTATTACTGAGCTAATAAAGGCTTTAATCATTCTTATTTTTTAAAAAGACAAAACTTCTAAATTACATCTTTAAAATTATCATGCTGCATAGTAAATATAATGAGTTTTTAGTTAGTTACCTTTGAGAAAAAATGTATCTTTATATTGGATGAAATATTTATCTATCTTTCATTTTACATTAGGCATACTATATCTCCATTCATTTAACTCTCCTTCAAGTAGTGTAATCTCTTACTAGAAACAAACTGTTTTTATTTCTTGAAAATCTACAAATAATCAAATATACTCATATACAGGGTGTCCCTCGTAAACTGTTTTTTTTTGAAACGCTTATTACTCCCTAAATATTTGAGCTATCTTAGTAAAATAAAAAGTATTTGGCAGCCTACTACTGACCATTTTATGGGACCATGATGAAAAATCCACAAAATAAACAGGAAAAAAATCTACGAGGTATTACATAAGAGTTTCATTTTATCAAGTTTAGACTAACCCAGAAGAAAATATTTGCTTTATGAACTTTAGGATGAGCTAGGGGCCAAACGGCTGGTCGCTCAAACTTTCTAAACACACTAATAGAACTGGCTTGACATGGCAAACCAAAAATTCCCAATATTCAAGAATCTGAAGTGTAATATAAGGGAACAATATGTGAAAATAAGCATAATATTGATCTTCTGCGTTAATTTCTCATGTGAGCTCGCTTCAAATGCACACAAGAACCTGAAATATACCAGATAATTTAATTAGACTACAATGCCAGTTCTTATAATGTATGGAGTAAGTCTTTGTGATCCACCGTTTGACCACTAGCTGCTTTAACAGATAACTAAGGCATACTTTTCTTGTGAATTAGTCTTATATTCACTAAAATCAGCCTGTTATGTATTACCTTGTAGATTTTTATCTGTTAACTTTGCGGATTTTTCATCACTATATCATAAAATGGTCAATAGTAGGCTGCAAAATACTTTTTATTTTACTATGATAGCTCAAATATAAAGGGAGTAATAAGCGTTTAAAAAAAAAACAGTTTACGAGGGACACCCTGTATTTGTTGTTTTCTACATTCTCTAAAAGGTTTTCTTTGTAGTATGAAATACACATAACTGGGAGTAGATTTTTGAAGCAAAACAAGGATGGTTTTTTTTCTGATCTTGGACAAAGTAGCTTCGGACAAAGTAGCTTCGGACAAAGTAGCTTCAGGACAAAGTAGCTTCAGACAAAGTAGTTTCAGGACAAAGTAGCTTCAGGACAAAGTAGCCTCCTAAGGAAAGTAGCCTCCACTGTTAATAAAGGTCATGGCCTCAGCGCTCGGCCCCCTGGCCTGCCTAGCCGCGGGCGCTTGGCCCCCTAGCCTATAACCTAACCTAACCTAACCAAAAAATTGTAAAACCACCCATGTATTATCAGTTGATGATATTTTTCTAAAATAAATGTTCTGAGGCTAACATAGGTTAGGTTAGGTTAGGTCAGGTTATAGGCTAGGGGGCCGAGCGCCCGCGGCTAGGCAGGCCAGGGGGCCGAGCGCTGCGGCCATATTGGAGACTATTTTTGTTAGGAAGCTACTTTTCTTAATTAAATGTCTTAAAGCTACTTAGTCCGAAGCTACTTTGTCTGACGCTACTTTGTCTGAAGCTATTTTGTCCAAGATCCTTTTATATTAAATTTTTATTATTGGTTTCTTAATCTTGTATGGCTGATTAAATGAAGCAGGTCACTATTGCTGCAGCTAAAAATACCCGCATCTGCGCGACTGCTTTTACAGCTGTGGCTGAGAGAAAAAATTTGAATCAATCTTTAGTTTTTGGGCTATCACAATATGTGCTGTAATATTTTCTTATTGCATTATATTGTAGACAGCTTTCCGTGGATATTAAAAGGAAAAATTATGAGTAAAAAAACAGCCTTGTCTGTAATACGATGCTATACATCATTTTTCAGTATGGTTAAGAACCGGTTCTAATCTAGCTTATATCAATCTGTTTCGAAGCCATATTGTAAAATTGTTACAAAATTTGCAAAAAAAACAATGCCTGTACTATTGTGAAATGAAGGTGCAATTTTCTATATATGTGAACACCAGTCAAGTAGAGGAGGGAGGGCAGAATTCCATGATTTGTAAGTGGACCAAAAAATACCCTCCCTGTAACCTTTCATGTTTATGTTTATTGTTCATATTGGCGTGGTAGTTTACTTAACCAAGGGTATAACAAGGATGGCAACATCCATAAAAGTGAAGCTCTAAATCAGAAGGAAGGACAAACGAACAATAACTCTTGTAGAGTATCAGAACTTAATCAGCAAATAATTAATTTACAAGTCTAAACGAAATTGTACATAGTTGCAAAACTGCACAAATACAGGACACAGTAAAAGGGCATTGTTTTCATTTTTAGGATTTTATTATAGAGATGCCTAACATGTTACCAAAAAGAACTCACCGTTACGGACGGACCGATCCTAGCCATAGAAAAGCTCCGCTTTTAAAAAGTGGCAATCAAAAACAGTTAACTACTGCTTTGATTACAATTAGAGTCAAAATTTAGTTTCTCGGTCGCAACTCTTAATTACAATCGACTTGCAGACGCGTAAACAATTTGATTTAAAAGTAAAGTATAAAGAAGGGCAAAGTTTATGCATAATCCATCCATGTTTCTCCAAAACTAACCAAGCGAAAGTCACAAAAATAAAAAAAAGTACAGAGTTAATGAAATCAGAAGAGGGGAGGGGGACTTTTAAGGTTCAATGAAACAATGCAGGAAATTGGGAAGGATAGGCTCGATGTGAAAAATATCAAAGATCAGATTTTATTCGGTCTTTAATTAGATTTTGTTCGTGCAAGGATTCCTGCAAATTTGTGAAAACCAGGCATCCATATGAAACAAAAAAAGGATTTAGGCTGTTAAAAGTTTTTAGGTTTAAAAGTACTTTTTTAAAAATTAGAAAAATGTCATGTGCATACAGTTTGAGATCTCGCTAATCGCTGAACCATTATGGTTCACCTTTGCAGCGAAGCTTCTTATAGATTAAGGGAATGTTTAAAATTTTTTTGGGGAAGGGTACCTCTACCTTCCTACTAGAAATGTACCCTAAAAAAATATTCCCAAACAAAATATTTTGGAATTTATAGTGTGGACCAAACCTCCCCCCACCCCTTCCCTTCCTCAAGTACCCTTAAGGGCCTCTAGGAGCGTAGTTATCAGTCCTTTTGGTATACATCTATTCTTACGCATCTATTGTTTTGATTCTCGTGATAGTACGTTGAAAATGATTATATTCAACGTCTATCATTTTCAACTCTGGGCTAAAGATGAAACTTTTATTTCATTTTCGGTAAAATCCCGAAAACAGAAAGTGGGCCATCCTTAAGAACCATACCCAACATATTTAGGGCAGGGAGGGAGGGGACAAAGGACTGTTTATTAAACTAGTCCCTGAAATATAATAATAATGTTATCTTATTCGTTGGCCTAACAACTTTTGGGACTTTTATTATATTTTGATGGGTTGGCTCATTAAGTGGAGTGTCCAAACGTTTTAGCCACTAAATGAAGTCTACAGTAGGGTAATTTTGTTTATCATAATTGGTGAGGTACATAAATGTATCGGCCATTCCCTCCTACTGGATGAAATAACTGACCAATAAGTGATGTCCATGTTAGCAACACCAATTTTTCCTCTCGCATAATATAACTAATGATCTATTATTCTATATCCATTATCAGAGCTGGATCTTTAAATCATTTTAGTGGTGAGCCAGATCGGGGTGAGCCAAATTTCAGCCAATCACAGCGCGGCATTTCATAAAATGCTGTGCTCTCATTAGTGGAAAGTTGGCTCACCTCGATCTGGCTCACCACTAAAATGATTTAAAGATCCAGCTCAGGACAGTAAGGTCAAATGTTTGATTTAAAACCAGAAGGGGTAGAGTTCTGCTATGTGGGGAGGGAGGAGTTCGAGGTTCACTACAATTATAAGTTATTTCACCTTTCATTTTTTGTTTGAAAATGCATGTTCTCTATATACTCAGAGAAAAGAACACATTTTCAGAGGTTTATTTTTGGATGATTGCAAGTTAAGTTAATCAAAAATATATAGATAATTCAATTACTAATAATACTTATTTTTTCTTGTTTTAACACTAATTCAGTAAACTCACTAAACATAGAATATAGATTTACAAATAGAAATGAATAATACTTGTTGGTTACATATCTCTTTCACTGACTTTCCATATATATATATATCATTTTGAACTTCAAAAACAAACAAAACACTTTATTGTTTTTCTATTAAACATGAAAGTATACATTTTCATACCTTAGTCAAATAGAGTTTGACTCTAAGTATTTATCTAAAATTTAATAGACAAAGAAAAAAATAAGCAAGTCAATAATATAATAGGATAAATTTTAACTCAAGCATAATTAAATCATTTTTTTTTCTTAGATAAAACAGAATAGATGATGCTAAAATGTTTGAATTTGTAGAAATAAAGAATATTTTTAATATCCTCGGTTTTGAATTAAACATTTACATTAATCTGCTATAATTTTTTAAAGCTCCAAGTAAATGGGGCAAAATTTTTGTGTTATAAAATATTTTAGAAATAAAATAAAGTTTTGAAAAATTATATTTCACTACCCTTTGTAATCTTTTTTTTACCCTCCAATGAGGGAGGGTGGGATTATTGGGCTGTAATTTATACTGGTACCTTAGGTTTTTATAAACACTACCACTCATTTAAACTAATAGTACTTGTATAAAATCTTGATTAGATTAGAGTTCAAAAATGTTTTACCAACAATTTTATTCTACAGAAGAGTTGATTTGTTTATCGTAAATGGGAGTGTAAATAAAACTATCATTCATTATCTTATCCTTTGAGAACGCTGAGTCATATCCCTGAGTCCATGGATATGATTGATTTGTGCTTGTCCTGTAAAACGTGAAGTGTTTAGGTCCATGCACCATAGTTTCTCATATCCATGTCAACTCACTTCCCCATATACAACCACATCACTCTGTGAAGTGTTTAGGTCCATGCACCATAGTTTCTCATATCCATGTCAACTCACTTCCCCATATACAACCACATCACTCTGTGAAGTGTTTAGGTCCATGCACCATAGTTTCTCATGACAGTGTCAACTCACTTCCCCATATACAACCACATCACTCTGTGAAGTGTTTAGGTCCATGCACCATAGTTTCTCATGACAGTGTCAACTCACTTCCCCATATACAACCACATCACACTGTGAAAAAAATATATACATAAATATATTAAAAATTGTACCAACTACTGCTATGTCAGATGTACGACATAAAGAGTAACTTTGGGGGAGGGATGCCTTGGCCCAAAACAGGCGCAACTCATTACCATACACTGTTAAAACACCAATTTGTCGAACAATGATATGGTTGTTATCTGCAATATTTGGGAGGTTTGTGTTTGGGACCTTCTTTAAAGATGAAACAAAATTAATTTGACAGTTTGTAAATATGTGTTTCTAATGGATTTATTGTTACTTGGTATTTGTAGCACCAGATTATCATGTACTCTAATAAAGTAAAACTTGTAGCTGGCTAAAATATCAATTCACCTATCCTACCCCTATGCCTCATCCCCTCCCCTCCTACTGGACGAAAGAACCGAATAAATAGATAATGTCCATGTTAGAACCTATATTGATGAAATGTTGTCCCCTGTCGTAATATCCACGTATACTCTACATCCATTAAGTTTCTTGTAACTTGATAATGTGATGCTTTTGTGCAAGTGATTGCACACCTCGCATATCGAGTGTCAAACAACCACATTGATAAATTACCACTCTTACAAATCATAATATCAAGAAGTGTCATGTGAGACCTCATAAAAATAGTCTATTATCCACCTCTTTTTTTAGGGCTTTCCTGTCCCATTTCTCCTCTCATCCCTCCTTTTTAGACGTATTTTTTTGACTTCACACATGACATTTTCCATCGTTTCTAATATCAAATTTGAGTCTTCTGTTCCGATATTACCTCTAGTGGCGTGTTAGTCTCTGATAGTGTTAGGCTCTGATATTTCCAACAACTAAGGATGACTAATGGGATAAATTGGGTTATTATGTTGACAGACGACCAACCATTTGATTACACGACCTTTGGAGATGAAATAGTTATTTTTTTGTATTTTTTTAGAGTGCATGGTTAGTGGCTGTATCAGGTTTTCTTTTTTACTTATTAATCTTCGTGATATTTTTTACACTTTCTCTTGTCTAGAGGATTTTCCTATTTGTTTTACAAAGGTTGGTTATGAATAATAATGGAAATTTTACTCAGTGTTTAGTTTACGCACGGAAAGGGTTAGATACTGTAAATTTTTTTTTAATATGGCTTCCAAACCGATTAATATCCGCTGGATTAGAACTGATCCTCAGCCATACTGAATAATAATGTATATCATCATATTACAGAAAATTTTCCACGAATATTAAAATGAAATAATTAAATTAATACATTTTTTGTTAGCCCGGTCCTTCAGCCCCTCGCGTCTACCAAAGCGGCTTGAACACTTATAATTTTTGATACCAAATCAAATCAAAGTATTCATTTCAGTCAACATATTAAAACACAATTATATGATCAGAATATTTACACAGGTATATTGTTTATATAGTTTTATTTTATTTCATTTATTTTAATACACAAAAAATATCAATGGCTTAATCTAACACAGACATTGTATGAAACAATTTTGCCCAGTTCACAAATAACTTCCAGAGGTCGACCTTTAGTCTTTATGAACTAGGCTTTGATTAAAATAACTGAATATAAGTCCCCATCTTAAAGCTAATCGGTTGAAATCTCGTATGAGAATACAAAAATAATATTTTTCTAAAAATGAATGTTTTAAAATTTAAAGTAAACGTTAATAGATGTATAGAATATATTACTATAATAGGAAAGTTTTTTTTTCACCTCGATCTTCTGTACATTTTAGATGTCTTTAGAATATCTACAGCCGTTGTCAAAGAAAAGAAAGCAGATATTAAAGTCAACAAAATAGCATATTAACACCATTAGCGTGGAAACACATAATAATTTTACTTTTTCTTTTGTTAAAAATATAAACAACACAACCATCTTAATTGTTTAAAACTTAACCTTAATGAAAATTAATGATGAAATCATGCTTTCTGAAATCAACAATTTAACAAGAATAACAATATCCATAAAAAGCAAAGCTCAACATTTAAGACATTAGAGCAAATATAGAGTTCTACGCTTTCAACGTAAAAAATAGCATTTAGTCCAAATAAAAATTAGATGATATGCAGTTTTCCATTATTGCTTTGAAACTGATCAGTATCCGATGGATTAAAACCGATTCTCATCCTTATTGAAAATCATCTAAAGCATTGTATTACAGACAATTTTCCACGATTAATACCAGTAAGGCCGGGTCTGCAACCCTTCGGGGTTACCAAAACTAGTTTAAATCTTATAATTTTTAATTTAATCATCGGAAAGCTTTCTGTGATACGGTGCGATAAATAAATTTTACTGACGTACGTGTGTGAGGAACAAGTTAATTGTAGAAAAGCTTTGCTTTTGTATAAAATTCAGGGTCATAATGTTTAGTTTAATGCTCATTATTAAAACAACAAGGAGTATAACGTGCAATAGTAGCGCGGTAATAACCTTATTTTAATATTTCATACTCTTAAGTTATACTCTTAAAGACATGGGATTTAATAAATAATTTTTTCTCTCTACTAGTTAAAATGAACTGTAGTATCTGTATTAGTTTTGCAATTGATGTTCTATAGCATGCTGTAATTTTTATAAAAAAAAGCGAGAAAAAAGAAGAAAAATGTTTTTATTTTCGATTGGCTAGGGCTGAAAAATTGCTTCTTTTATTAATCCTGGAATTTTTGATTCTATTTTTTTAATTTGAAAGTTCTAGTGACTAATCACGTCTGAACAACAACTAAACGGACGGATGAAACTTTATGCTATACCTATATGAGCGACAACTTTTTATATTATTTACCTTATAAAATATTTTCGACTGATTTTTTATAAAACGGCTTGATTTTTTGCTTCAAGATCCAAGAAATAGATAAATAGATATGTACTTACAGAAAACTAGCCAATAGCAAGATAGTTATATCGAGCCAACTCTAGTATTACATACATATATAGAAGATGCGCTTCCAATAAAACTGTTAAAATGTTGAAAAGATTTCCCAAGTTTCTAAGAAATTCGTGTTAATTTTTCTGTTCTGTCGTGACATAAAAATATGAATTGGGACTGTTCACAATTTTTTGCTACTCTATAGATTCGGGCCTGTTCGTTCGTCAGCCCGTCTTCATTTAGAATTGTTGAGAGTACTGTCAATATGCAGCCTTAAGATTTAAATGGATTTATTATTTCTTGGATCTTACACCAGATTATAATGTACTCTAATAAATTAAAACTAGTAGCTGGCTAAAATATTAATCTCCACATACATCTCCTCCCCTCCTACTGAATGAACGAACTGATCAGAAAATGATGTCCATGTTAGCAATATAAATTGACGACAATTTTTCCCCATGTCATAATATCCACGTATGTTCTATATTCATTCTCCAGATACCCCTTTTTCTGTTCTAAAGATCGCTCTTTCGCCTTTTTTTAATTTATACAATTTTATTATCTTATTATTACTGCGCTACATATTGATATCTCTAATATAGTTTGCATATGCAGCATATGATAATCAAGAACGATCATGTTGGAGAGTACCAAATTATTTTATATATAAAGTGTTATATTTTGTCTGGTAATCTGTTTAATTTTCATTAAAAAGAATGTAAATATTTACAATTTCTAAATTTTAATCTACATATATTTGAAGAAAATTTACCTACTGAATATTAAATTTCTTTATCATTTATCTCATTGGCCGAATAACGCAAATACTTATAGAGTAGCTCTGCTGCTTAAAATTTCTATATGATTTTCTTTCAAATTACATAGATTTTATTTCATTCTTTTAAATCACTGCACTGCACTGGTTAGATTTGACTTTGACTTTAGTGACAACAAGGATGAAAACATTCATGAAAGCGAAGCAATGACTAACATATGCTACTGTAGAATTTATTTTGAATTTCAAAGCGGGTTTAAATTTCAGGCGTAGTAGCGGCAGATGCGCGGCTGCCAAGCCCCAACCATAAGTATACACAGCAAAACTAATTAACATGAAAGCGACTAAACATTGAGCATAGTAGGAAATTTTAATAATTTAAACTTAGTGCTATTGAGATAAAATTTTGAATTTGCATTTTTAAATATCATTATTAAGAAACTCCCTTAATTTAAATTTATTAACTTTATTTTTCCACTTAAAGAAGTGGTTGAAAAAAAAGAAAGATAATTGGACAATTGTTCAGCCTTTTCCTAGCTTTTAAATATTAGATGAAATAACTATGAATAAGTCTGTTAAATTAATCTTTGCTTAGGTTTATTTGGCTGCCATAGTAAATTAAGAAACCTAACATGTGAGATGTACATTCTTATAACAATTAAAAAACTTTAAATTCCAAGTTCTTAAATGATTATTTTTTGACATCCAGCTGACAACTAACCCTTGTCGAGCACAGAAAACCTCGCCACTTTATTTATGAGAAAATTTAAAAATAAGGAGGAGAAATAAATTTCCGTTACTGGGTATCTCCGCATAGGAATAAAACCAAACCTCTTTATTTAAAAAAAGGGGGGGGGGGCGGATGGGGTTTTGTGCTCTATAGGAACTGTGAATGAAAGCACCCAAAATTGCTCTATAGAAAACTACACACAACTAAAACTATATAATTTGTTCAAACGTCTAAGGCGTACTAAAAGAATACCAAATGTTAACTCCATATTTATTACGTCCAATATTGAAACAAATTTATGCAGTAAAAATCATTGGGTCGGTAGTGCCAAACAAAACAAAAGCCACTAAATTCCAAGAGGAAAGTAAAAGTCAAATGAAAGTCAATTTAGTTTTAGTAGAAGAATTAATGGGCGGGGAAATAGTTTAGAAAGAAAATAATAGTTTGGGGTTAAATAATTTTTTCTTTCTTTCTTATTTTCATTCCTATTAAATATGAAAGTCCAAAAAGTAAGATATACTGATTGTAGTATATGTCATTTTTAATCTGATGTTTTAAAGTTGTAAGATATTTGTCTTGGGGTAGATTTAAGCCTTTTTCAGCCCGCCCTCCCCCCAAATTAGAGGGTCAAAGTAAATAGTCCTATAATAGTAGCTGTTTTGTCTGAAGATCTTGGCTATTGCTGGTCCGATTGGGTTGTAAATTTCAGAGAAGGTTTATAAATATCCTTGTTAGAAAGAATTTTCCTGGGATTAAGGGTTGTGGATCAGGGAGGAATTGGTTTTTAAAATCACGTTTTTTTATTCGTTGTCTGAACAACTTTGAGGATTTTTATTGAATTTTAACTGATTGGTTTATTAAATTGAGAGTCAACACGTTTCAACCACTAATAATATTCTATGTGACATGCTAATTTTGTTTATTATTATTGGGGATGTACTGTACATCAATTTATCGGCCATTGTCTTATCCCTTTATATTAACCCGCAGATATGGCTCAGTGGTTTAACGTCCGCTTATCTGTTGGGGAGGTGTCGGGTTCGAGTCCCCAGACCGCATCAATACTAAAGATGTAAAAATTAGTACCTACTGCTGCTCTTTCAGGCGTTAGAGATTTGGAGTAAGAGTAGGGGGGAAGCCTTAGCCCTAAATCAGGTATGCATGGGTGGTCCTTGGCATGGTACACTAGTGATCGAAAAACTTTGCTCAGTCATAGGTTGACTGAAAAGTCCCTGTGGACTAGCATTGTGTAGTAGCTAGCTAGTGTGTTAGTAGCGTTTGTTAGTTCATCTACTGGGAGTCACCCTTAAATACTAGGTTGACTGAAAAGCCCCTAGGATTTGATGTGACTTCATTGTGTCGTTGTCGAAACAGCGCCACGTCCTGTGCCTTGGTTGCATTAAAAGTCGCAATAATATCGTGACAAAAATCACGAAACCTTAACTCACCATCCATAAGGTTAAAGTGTAAATTACCCACAAGCCCTAATTAAAGTGTCAAGGGAAATGATGGGAAGGATGCAAACTCGAATCCGCGTCATACCAAAGACGTTAAAAATGGTACCTACCTGCTATGTTCGGCACAGGACACAAAGAGTTTGAGTAGGGGGAATGCCTTGGCCCCAAACAGGCGCAACTCACTACCATGCACAGTTAGGATCTCCAGACAAAGATCGTGCAATCAAAGGGTTGGTTGTCTGCAATGTACTGTACCACGGGTATGAGGTGAAGGACCAAGAGTCTGGCCTTGAGTTGACAAGTTGACTGTTCAGTCCAGGTGCAACTCACCCACACGACATTAACATTATCCCTTTATATTTCTGGTTGTGGATCACAAAAGAAAATATTTTACTGAATAAATTGTATGATTTTAAATTGAATAATTCAACAGGTCCTCTAAATACACGTAAGCCGTGTCTGTTTAGATGTAAGCTGCCGTTATGTGTTTAATGTGTGTGTCGTATTAGAGGTAAAAATTTAAACTTTAAAATATGTGGAAAGCATACACACTTATAGCACCCTTCAAAGCAGCTAGTTGTAAAACTGGGATAAGCATTAAACCTTCGACAGCTTAAAACACTAACTTTCAAAAGAAAATATACCTAGCAACGACAGCTTCTAGTAAATGTGTCGTAAAAACATCTAACCTATAAAATAAAGGTCCCTCCAACGGCAATTTAATTATAAAATCTCTTACCTTTAGAAATATTCTATTACTCGCGGCAGCTTCTTTAAATCTAAGAATGATCTTAGAAAATTATGTTCCACCAACGGCAGCTTGTAGTAAATGCGCGGATAAGCATAGAAAATTCCATTACCATAAAACACCGCTTATGCAGGATTTAAGTAGATACAAAAACTCTTCTCTATATACCAAATAGAAGATATACATTCTTAAATTTAGAGCAATCATTATTATTAAAAGCTAATAATCCTAGTATATTTCCGTTTGTTTGTTTGTATCCATAGATCTCGCAACGACTGGAACGATATGGCTATCTATTTTAGTGGTGCTATAAACTGGAAGGTAACCTACATATATTTGTGGTCTAGAAGCAAAACAATAGATGCAATATAAATAGACTACGAGTATTATAGCCTTTGCCTCTAAATGTATATCAAATTAAAGGAAAAAATATGAAAGAGTTGTGTGGTAATTGACCTAATATCATGAGATAGAATGGCTCCCCTTAGACCTTAGTTGTCGGACCTGACGTCAAAGTGACATGGACAACAGTGTCGCCCTTTCGAGGTAATTGACAGAAAGATCTCAGTTTTATAACAAATTACTGAATATGACATAATCGTTAATGGTTGGTTTATATTCTTCGATTTTTAACTTTAAATATGTCAAATTAAACCTTAATCAAAAATTGTTTTTTAATTTAGTTTTTAGAATAAAAGTCCATAATCTTTACATAACACACCTTTTGATTCGAAAACTCATGTTGTAATATATATGCAAACTAACAGATGCGCCACTGGCATCTAGGGGCTAGGTATTCGAAGGGAAATTTGATGAGTGTAAAGAAAAATAGGCCAAAACCACCCTAAGACATTAGACTAATAAAATCACTGCGGACCTATGTGAAGCTTACCTGAAGAAAACTAGGGTATGTGATTTGAAATTTGATTGCTGAGATTTACAGGATGTCTAGTAAGTCTTGCTTTTTAAAGTGGCTTACGAAGCAGTTGGGACGGTAAGCCGCGCGGCAAATAGTGGTTGTGGCTAAGGCTGCCGAAACCTTTAATTAACCATTACTTAATTACGGATAGGCCTAGATAAACTAAGAAAACTTATACCAAAAAAAGGACGACAACATCCATAAAAGCGAAGAAAGAACAAACGAACAATAACTCTTCTAGATTGTCAGAACTAGGAAGCATTATTTCCACCAGGATGACAACATCCATAAAAGCGAAGCACTGAAACGGTAGGACAAACGGACATTAACATTTGTACAGTGTCAGAACTGAATAATCAAAATATAAATGTATAAGAGTCGAACCAAAATTGTAAGTAAATTTGTTGAAAAACTGCTGGATACAGGATAATGTTTATGAACATACTTACATTTTTAGGACTTGATTATAAGCTTCGCTTATAACATTATACTTTGTTTTCCCAGGAATTAATATACCAAAAATCAGATCAATCGGATGATTAGATCACATGAAAATTTGTTGTTAAAAAAGTAAAAAAAATGACATGTTTAAAAGGGACGTACGGACATTCTGGTAATGATTATAGAGTTGCTACGCTTTCTAAATCGTACCAAACTACTAAAGGAATCATCATGCATGCAAAGTTTGAAATCGATAGGACAATTCTAACATGCCTAATTTAACGAAAAAAGCTATCCGTTACGGACGGACGGACGGCCCGACCCTAATTATAGAAAAGCTTCGCTTTTAAAAATCATATGAACAGGATAATTGTCTCGTACAAAAAGTTGTCATTGTGCAAAGTTTGAAATCGACAGAACAATCCTAGCATTTCAAAATTTGCGAAAAAAAATAACCGATACAGACGGACCGACCATATTAATAGAAAAGTTTCGCTTGTAAGTAAAACTTTTTGTCATACTCATTACTGAAACTAGCAAAGATGATGAAAAATAAAATGTCTCTACGTCAAATGTCAACGATTTACATTAATGTTAATATTTTTAAAATGTTTTGAATTTTAAAGTTTTTGTTAAGATTGATGTTTAAAAGGGTTTTAATGTATAGAACCAAAAGTTGCTGAAATAATTCATTTAATATTTTTTAATAATCTTCCCATTTATTCTACATGAGAATTAATGACTTTTTGAAACTAACAAATGATATCATTTTTTAAAGTTAAGCAATATGCTAGAGCTAGCTTGAGGTAAAACTCGAACACCAAAATAAATTGTATGATTCAAAATCGACGTTTAAGCTCCCTTATCCCTGAATCAAATGTATGTAAGTAATGGATATAGGATAAACGTGGATACATTGACAGGAGAAAATTTGCTTACTAATATGTACTTGGTTAGTTTGTTCATCCATAAGGAGGGTCGGGAAAGGGGTAAATTGAGTGGATGGGGGATATCGTTATTTGAGCCAGCTGCTAGCATCATTTTATCAGACTACTTGAAAATCTGGTGCAACATCCATGTAATATTATATCAATTATGTAAGTGTTCCCTTGTTTCTTATTCTTAAGGTGTAAGTAAGCTGGGGAAAGGTCAATGGACTAAAAATAATCATTCTTTGTAAATGTATGAAATTCTGCCTCTGGTAGCTACATGCCAAACCTGAAATCATTATGTAGACATAAAATTTCTTTTATTTGTAACGACTTTACGGCTAAACATAAAAGAGATTTTAGCTGAAATAAAATCAACACAACGCTTACAGGGGAGGGAGGGTACATTCGGCTTTTATTACACTATTTCCTAAAGTTTTATAATAACGTTTTTAATTCGTTGGCTCAGCAACTTTGAAGACTTTTATTAAATTTTGCTTGGTTGGTTCATTCAGTTGAGTGTCCAAACGTTAAGCTAATAACACCACAACCAAAGTATTAATAGAAAAACAGGGGTTTGATCAAAATAATTTCCATTGGTTTCTCCCTCCTTGGTGTTAGTTATGGCATGTGCTTGGCTTTGAATTAAAGTCTTTTTCATGCATATCGTGAATAACATACATAAAATCAAACTTAATGTTTCAAACTCATATACAATAGGCCCCACACACAGGCAAACTTTTTAAAAGCGAAGCTTTTCTATAATTAGGGACGGCCCGTACGTCACGGACAGTTGGCTTTTTGCTCATTTCGTTAATTTAAACATGCTAGAATTGTACTATCGGTTTTAAACTTTGCATGATGATTCCTATATTAATTAGGTACGATTTAGAAGCATAGCAACTCTAATTGTCACCAGAAAGTCCGTGCGTCCATTTAAAACGTGCTGATTTTCTTACTTATTGACAACAAATTTTGTTTGTTATAATTATCCTTTTCATCTGATTTTTGAAATACTGATTACTATTACCACAAGGAACAATATTATAAGCAAAGCATCTCTATAAATAAGTCCTAAAATATAAGTATGTCATTAAACAGTATCCTGTATTTAACCCTTACAGATCGGGCCCCAATTCCCACCTTAATAGATTGGGGGGGGGGGGCTCAAAGAGCCCCCCCCCCTCTATCTCGGCTCCTGGTACAGATAAAGACGTAAATTTTTTTCTGGTGGTTCATGTGTATTTTTAGAGAAAATTACTTTTTCTAGTCATAGCAGTCAGACCGCTCCTTAGCCGCTTTTTAGCGGCCAGCCGCTAAATTTTAAAACAGCTGTAGAGCGGCCAATTTTGCAGCTAGGATGACCAAATTTTAGGACGAACTTTTATTTTTCATAACAAAAAAATTACTTTTTCTGATAATCACCGAAAAACGGCAAATAACGGAAACCGCCATTTTCGGCGGTTACGGCGGTAAAACGGCAGTTGGCGGCGCAAATTAATATTTTTATCTGTTTATTATTGCTCGAGGATTTACCAAAAAAATTATAGGTCTCTAGCTGTAATAGAAGCCACGATATTCATGATATATGTCTGTAGTAAAAGCCGGACAAAAATCGGTCATAAAGTCGGTCAGGGAGCGGTCAAACGGTCATAACACCACTTTTCTCAAATGGTCATTGATATCTAAGTATTCACCAAAAAAATTTTAGGTTTCTACCTTATACACAAAAGTCATAATGTAGAAATTAAGATTTTTGCTACCCAACCGACTTTGACCGGACACCACGACCGACACAGACCAGATATCCTAATAAAATCAACTCTTGCCGACGTATAATTACTAAACTTAAAAAGTCATGAAATTACAGCTCTCCATCTTACCTACAAAAAAAATGAGATTGAAAAAACTAGAGGGGGGGGGGGCTCTTTGAGTCCCCCCCCCCCCCCGATCTGTAAGGGTTAAGAAGTTTTGTAACAAATTTACTTTCAATTTTGTTTTAAATACTCCTTATTTAGTACTGACACTCTACATTTCATCCTTGTTTATATTTAAGAAATGTATTTTTATATATCAGGACCGACCGAAAGCTCTGATCGGTAATCTAGGCGTCCATACGTCCATTTTAGGTTGGTTTATTGTAAAGCATTTTTTAACTTGGTGTTTCTATAATTGTAGTTGTGGCGATGTGGCACTTTGTGTTTACTGAAGCCTCTCTATAATCAAGTCGAAAAATGTAGGTATGTCCATATAAGTTTTTAAATAAGATTTGGTATAATGATAAGAATACCCGGGAATAGTCCCTTTCGTGATATCGCACCTTAAGGGGCGATTTGTCGTATTTTAAAAATAGCTTTTTTTAGGTTGTTTTAGGTTAGGTTAGGTTATATTGGGTTAGGTGATTGCCTCACAGGGTTAGGTAATTGTCCCCGCAGGGTTAGAGCCCCCCGCAGGGGCTAGAAATAGGAGAAAACCTACTGTGAAAAATAAGAATAATCGCCCCTAAAGGTGCGATGTCACGAAAGGGACTATACCCGAATAAACTATAGACTTAAATTGTGAATTACATACTGAGGGATAAATGGACAGAGTCAGTCAGTGAGGGAAAATGGCATTTATAAATAGATGTATAGAATAGATGCTACGCATTAAAAATAGCATATTTGATTGACTAAAAATGCTTAAAATAATGCATGCTATTTAGAGCTTTAAATATTGCAAACAAGGATATTTACAAAGGCAACATATGTTATTATAAAAATAGGCGTAGCTGATTAGATTTTTACATTAACCTTAAACGTTATTAGAAGATTTCGTTAACGACTAGACATTATCTTTTTTTGAAAAGTCGCAATATTTTTAGGGGGTTGGGGACACATATCTAATAAGAGTATACCTTCCTCTCACCTTTACAAAATAGTCTGAAACCTGCCCCGGAATACGAGATCTTACTACGTCTTGACACAGATATAGCAACTCAGTTTTAGAAAAGCTGTCCTATTCCAAAAGTGTACAAACTCGGCATCTAAGAGACCAACAGGATAACTTGAAGAGAAGTTACGCATTTCTAAAACTGTATTATTCGCTGTCCCTCGTAGGCAAAACGCAACAAAAGTGTACATGACGCAAAATTTTGACGCATAAAATAGTTAAAAGCCCATAGATAATTTTAGATAATTTGTCAGGTAGGTAATTCTGTTATGTTGTACCTTTAGATCTCGCTAACCACAGGACTAGTTCACCTTTGTAGTGATGCTCTCAGCCAGCAGAATAGCTTAAACGTCCTTTATGAGAAAATACCCATGAAAAGATAGATTAAAAGTACTAAGAATATTATTTCATTATAATAAACAGCGCAGCAATAAAAAGACTTGTATAAAAAAGAACAACTTAGTAGGAAAATATGAAAAATAATGCATAATTCTAAAAATTGTCAAAAAACAAAGAAAATATCTATATTTTAACTTTTGTGGAACAAACAAAAACATTCCAAAATTAGAACTCTTTCATTTGAATATTGAATATAAAACTAGAATGACAATTTTAAAAATGGATGTGATTTTTTTTATCTAATTGGTTGCACTATTTTTTGGAGGATTATATCTCCAGGTCTATAGTTAGTATTCTATGTAGAAATGCTAAAATTAACGGGGTGGGGAAGTGTAAGTGGCTTTTATGGCCTGTTTCGATGACTTTTACTGCTTGCATTTGACAGTATATTAAGAAATAGTGCCGTGCCTTCGCCTCTAGATATAATCGACGTACCCCCTCCCCCCTAAATTTAGTAAATTTATATTAAAAAATAGTAATATTTGGAAGCAATTTGATTCCTGCACTTTTAAGGTATAATCCAGGAAGCTAATCAGAAGGTCAAAAAGTTCGTTTTTAATAATTCTTTTCTTTTAAAACTTCCTAAAAAGTTTAGATTCAGAGGTCTCTGAGAACATATTAGATCTTTATTTTATATATTTTTAAGTGGGTCTTTGAAGTGTATGGGAAATTGCAGAAATATTATTTTATAGTGCATATGTTTAGCAATCTTGCTTGTGTGTATGTGTGTGTGTGCGTGCGCGCGTTTTTGTTTGTGCTATATGCATGACTTAAAAACCTTATAAATAATTCATTTACTCATTCATATTGTACATTCATTATAGTAGTAGTAGAAGGATGTGTGTTTGTACGTTTGCAGTTCTAGGCGTTTAGTGAAGCTTTGTATTGGTCATATATCTTGTCTCAAACTATCATTTTAAAGGGGGCGTATTTTCTGTTTGGGGTGGAAGGAGGTGTTCCACCCCACAAAAAAATAGCTTAAACCCACCGTAGGACCAGTAGATATAATCCTTGAAGAGTAGAGTTCATATGGTTCAGCGGTTACCGAGATCTTAAGATTTAAACGGACATACATCATTCTAAACCTAAGACCAATAAGATTGGTTATATTCCCTTGATGCTAGAGGCGCAGCAACAAATATTTCTATTACAGAGTATTTGATGTTAAAATATAACGTTATTGTGGAACATTATGAAAGGTCAGTTTCGTGTTTTTCATCACAACTAACCCTTGTTAGGCTAACCAACCCTTAATTTTTATCTATCTCTCTATCTATTTCTCTATCTCTCTATCTATCTATTTATCTATCTATCTACCTATCTATCTATTCACCTATCTATCTATCTTTCGCCATATCTATCTATCTATCTATCTATCTATCTATCTATCTATCTATCTATCTATCTATCTATTTATCTATCTATCTATCTATCTATCTATCTATCTATCTATCTATCTATCTATCTATCTATCTATCTATCTATCTATCTATCTATCTATCTATCTATCTATCTATCTATCTATCTATCTATCTATTTATCTATCTATCTATCTATCTATTTATCTATCTATCTATCTATCTATCTATCTATCTATCTATCTATCTATCTATCTATCTATCTATCTATCTATCTATCTATCTATCTATCTATCTATCTATCTATCTATCTATCTATCTATCTATCTATCTATCTATCTATCTATCTATCTATCTATCTATCTATCTATCTATCTATCTATCTATCTATCTATCTATCTATCTATCTATCTATCTATCTATCTATCTATCTATCTATCTATCTATCTATCTATCTATCTATCTATCTATCTATCTATCTATCTATCTATCTATCTATCTATCTATCTATCTATCTATCTATCTATCTATCTATCTATCTATCTATCTATCTATCTATCTATCTATCTATCTATCTATCTAACTATCTATCTATCTATCTATCTATCTATCTATCTATCTATCTATCTATCTATCTATCTATCTATTTATATATCTATCTATATATCTATATAAAACTGCAATTGTTAATTAAATCAAAATTTTGCCAAGAAAAATGTAAATGTTTCATATGTTATTCTAAATGTTGCAGTTAAGGGTTTAAATGATTCCATTAGTGCATGAAATATTATTTAGGTATCAAAATGAATGCACGGTATGTCAACAGGAATGTAGGTTCTGGGAATAATTAAAAACCAAAATATGCAAGTACAAAAATCGTCACAATATAACCAGTTTTAGTCGTTTAACAATGTTGACCAATTTGTATATTAAATACAATGTTGATTAAAAGTTTTTAAAACAAATAATTTAATTCGTGCATGAAACCATTGCTTTACTTTTCTTTCAACAGTCCAGTTTCCAGTGACTTTTTGCCATTATTAAAACCAACCTTTAATTGCTGTCTTTTATCATTAAATATAAAAAGGTTTAACCAAATTGGTTTTAATTTTACTTAGTGCCTTCCTTACTGACATGATTTAAACACTTGAGATGACTGCAACAATGCCAGGAAAAAAAACAAGGATAATCATGTTCACAAAGAAAGTCACGATAATATATGAACAAAAGTAATTCATATTCTTAATATTTAAAAAGATATTTTTAAAAACCTTGTCCTATTGTTTTAATGTACACTAATTCTTAGATTTTAGAAATGTATTTAATTTTTTTAAAAAAGGTTTGTAATATTTTTTTTCTTTAAAGTTAAATTTGATTTTAAAAAAGCATCTTTATTTTTTAATCTGATATGTAAAATGTTATCAGATTATAATTCTTGAAACCAGAAACATCATTTTGCAAACTTGGTAAGGCAACCTAATTTTAGATATGTAACATTGGATATAGGGACAGGTACAAATGTTCATCCAAGGAAAAATTAGGTTACATTTGACTTTTTAGTTAATTATAAATAACATGGCGTTTTTACAAAATTTCCTTCCTTTAATTTTAAGATTATTTGAAAATAAGCAGAAATTGGTACATTTGCACTTGTTTGTTTATTGGTTTAGATCAGGTTAGTTATGGTTACTGTTTAGCCCCGCAGAGTTAGGGGACTGTAGTTATAGGCTCCGCGCAGGGATTGACATAGGAAAAATTCCCTCCTTTTCTACATTTTTCTAACTAAAGGGGGGGAGGTGTTGCAGTGCTCGACATTTACTTAAAGGAAAATAGAAATTAGCCAAATTGGGACAAAATGATTTTTGCTCTTTACAATTATGTTCTAATCTTTTAGCCCTGAGTTTTTAAACAGGGAAAGGAAATAAAACAGAAAGGTTCATTTTATTTATCTATTCTTTATCCCAGAAGAAAACACTATGGTTAATCTTATTTATTTATCCTTTATCTCTGAGTTTTGGGCAGAAGAAGGAGATAAAACACCGTGGTTCATTTTATTTATCTATCCTTTATCCCTGTGTTTTGGGCGGAAGAAGGAGATAAAACACTAAGGTGCATTTTATTTATCTATCCTTTATCTCTGAGTTTTGGGCGGAAGAAGGAGATAAAACACTAAGGTGCATTTTGTTGTCTTGTATCTTTCTAGACGTTTTAGCAATGTAGCAATAAAAAAGATCATCACGAAAGCTTTACTTTTAGTTGTCCAATTTATAATACTTATAATCTAGAATACACTTTTTAGAACTGGATTATGTATTATAAACGTAGGACAGATATTCCTTAATTATAGAGTAAACTTGCTATTCTTACCAATAATAAACTTCACTGTATTCAACGTTGATCAACACTTTATTTATATTTAATGGATGCAATAATAACTGGATATATATGATACTTATATGATCCTGGGTTGGTATATTGTAACTGTGGTGTCCACACCTTGGGACTCGAACCTACAGCTACAGGGGAGCGAACCTAGCTATGCTAAATTCAAAAACCAACTAAAGTTGTCTAGCTTTGCATTGTTTTGCTTAAAGCCACAGCTTATATTATTATGACAGCTACCCCATTTTGGCCATTATCCATTTTAGCTGTCTATTTAGATTAATATTAAGATCAGGGCAAAGCTAGTCTTTAACTTATCTCACAATTAGAACCGATTAGAATTTTCCACAAATAATAAAAAAATACATGAAAATTAGTACCAGTTATGTTAAATCGGGCCTTCGTCCCCCTAGGGGCTAACAAAACTGGTTTTAATCTTTATTTTTTATTTTAATATCCATGGAAAGCTGTCTATAATACAATGCGATAAATAAATATTTTCTGCTGTTTTGAAAGGAAATAATTTTGCACATATATGTACTAGATATAAAGGTTAAAACAAAACATTTAGATACTCTCTTTTAAAGCCTACAGGGATAGGAATATCCAAGTTAGTTTTAGACACATTTTTTTATTCGTTGACTGAGTTTAAACTTTTCAACAAACAAGTAAAAATCCACAGAACAGATAATTTTGTTTCACATTATTGTGTAAATCAATTTATCGTCCATTGTCTTATAACTTAAGATCCCTGAGCTCCAAAAACTCATTTCTAGTCCACCCAACTTAAACATCTTTAGTACATATTCGGAAATTAAAATTCAAATGACCATCTTGGTTCAATAATTTTCCTACAGCGAGGCTACACTATATCCGAGGGCAGGAAATGTCAATTTGAATCCCATAATAATTGTGATCAACAATTTTGTTTATTGTTTACAATTAGAAAAATTCTATATTTACCAATAAAGTTTCGGCTAACGCCGATACGATTTTTGAAATGTAAGATTCTACTTTCCCTTCTCTTGGTGAAGATATCTTCAACGCCGATACGATTTTTGAAATGTAAGATTCCATTTTCCCCTCTCTTGGTGAAGATATCTTCAACGCCGATACGATTTTTGAAATTTAAGATTCCACTTTTGCCTCTCTTGGTGAAGATATCTTCAACAACAGAGACAAAAGTGGAATCTTATATTTCAAAAATCGTATCGGCGTTGAAGATATCTTCACCAAGAGAGGGGAAAGTGGAAGGGTAGATTATAGTTTTAGAGGGTCCAAACCATAATCATAGATTATATTTCTGCTTTTATAAAAATGGATTCAACTCCCTAACTGGCTAAGGTGGGTGGAATTCTATCCCCTAAAATAGATATAAACATTTCCTGGACATATAAAAAGGTTCACTGTATTTTTTCATTGGTATACAGACAGATTTTTTGTTAAGTAGTTTTTAAACTTAAAATAAAAAAAGATGAAAATTGAAATTCGTATTCGAAAAAACAATTTACGATACTTTTCTAATTTTCGTTCGTATTTCTTTTGTAGCTTATTTTCAATTTAAAGTTTATAGCATTTATTTCAATAATATGGGTATGAGGTTGTCTATCCACATGGAAAGCAGAGACGAGGACATTAATGTAGCAAATTAAAACCATTTAAATTTTTGCATATTTGTGTTCAATCAAACTCTAAGTATTAGTATAAGAGAAAAAGAGGGAGGGAGGGGGATTGGTTGTACGAAAAAATAATATTTTAGAGTTGGGGTAAGAGGAATAATCTAAAGTTTTACTAGGGGAGAGTTTACATCACCACGAAAGTCTTGAAGATACAAAGGTACCAATAAACTAGTATCAACTTTTATGAATGGGGAGGTTTTAAATCGGATATCATTTTTTTCACCTTTGCAGTCCCCTTTGGGGCGAGGGGCGTGAAAATAAATATAATCTGTATTACCAAAAAATACATAACAACATTACTCGATTAAAATAAAATCTCTATCTCTATCCCTGATATTAAGGGTCAGCTATTTATCCTTAAAGAGTGTATCATGTTTATTGTATAATATTACTAGAGTTGGGCTCGATATAATTATCTCGCTATTGGCTAGGTTTATTCAATGTTTTATTTACTTTGGTTTAGTTATCTGACTATTAACCCTATTCTTCCATTATCTTCTCCCTGACGATTTCTTTCTTTAAACTTTTTTTGGATCTTTATGTTTTTTATTTCAAATTATTGTCCTGAAAGGGATAAAAAGTTTAGTTAACTGTTAAATTTTAGTTCAATATCTAACCACATTATGCACGTATCGCTAGTATCAAATCATTTTAAAACTAAGTTTTCCTTTATTTACTATATTATAAATTTAAATTTTCTGTTTTATGGATAGAAATTTAATACTTCAATATAATTCAAATAGCAACATGAAATAAGAAATATGAATTTATTCTTCATACAGTAAAATAATGGGTCTTATCGTTCTGGTCAATGAGAGTTTATTACGGATGAGTTTTAAACATTTATAGTTTGGAAAACTTGAGCTCATATATAGACATTTATTTCCTAAATAGATCTGTCATGGATCTTGATGCAATAAAGCAAGCTGTTTTGTAAATGTTAAAAATAGGAAGATTTCATTAAACAAAAGTTCCCGCAAATATAAACTATTAAATAAGTGTTTATACAGTCTCATATAAATAAACTACAAAGATTAAAAAATTTGAAGACTTTTTATCTCCTAAAAGTTTAGCTGTGTCAATCGATTTGTTATTACTTGGATGTTGCACCAGATTATATCTATATCAATTGCAATTTAAAAATTTATACCTATGTGAAATTAGCAAAAAAACTAGTGATACTATTGGAGAATTAATTGAACACCATTATTTACCTTCTCTGATATCATGATACAAGTCTATAATTCACTGCTATGTAAAATTCATAACTCTAAAGTTCATTCCATCAGTCTATCTTTCTCTCTCTCTCTCTCTTTCTCTTCCTTTATCTGTTGGGGACTTTTCTTTAATTTTGATTGTTTGGTTCATTGAGTTGAGTGTCCTGCTTTTTTCTGACCTATTGCTCTCTATATCTGTTTCTCTTTCGTTTTCCTATTCTCTATGTTTCTATATTTATATTTTTTTCCACTTGGATTTGTTAATTCCATGTGTTGATAATTTTAATCTTGTTGCTTAGTCCATGTTGTTTTTATATTCACAATAAATGTAGTAAATATTAATAGAGAGTTCCCCCCCCCCCTCCCCAACTTTTCTTTTTTCGTCTTCTATCTAATTAGTTCTAATTATTTACCCAACCTTAGATGTCTATGGAACTAGACTAGTAGTATTTCTCTCTAAATTATTTACTATGTCTCTAAATATATAAGGTTGTGGTGGGACTAAATTAAATTAATAATCTCCTAATATGGAACTATACTAAAAATAATCCTGTAGGAACCTTTATATGTACATACATACTAGGGTGGGTCGATTTTGGACATTTTTTTTCTGAGGCCAAAGCGGGGATCTGCACTCAATTTATATAGATATAATACACCTCTGGATGATTTAAAATTTATCCTAAGTCTTAAAACCGCTGACGACCAGACATTCAATTGTATAGCTATTTGTAAATGGGAGTCAAAATTTTATTGAATCAGAACTATGGCTTCATGGTGCTCCCTGGAAATGCCTTGAGGAGCTGAGTCAGGAACTTTTGTCCGTTTCAAAAAATCTCGTTCCTAGCCTGAGAAAATCTAAAAAACCTCTACAAATTGGACAATTCTCAATAAACCTTTAAAAATTTTGGTTTTTTAGTGATTTCTAAGGCTAGGAACGAGATATTTTAAAATGGACAAAAGTTCCTGATTCAGCTCCTCAAGGCCTTTCCAGGGAGCACCATGAAGCCATAGTTCTGATTCAAAATTTTTTTTGAATGTCGTCTTTGCATACTAATAAGTAATGAATTATATTTTTAAGTGGTCGTGTTCTAAAACTCAATTTTTTAAAATTCTTTTTCGGTCTGAAATGTTTTTAAGGTTAATTTTATCTGTTGCATATCCCCGCTTTGTCTAATTCCGATATGAACCCACCCTAATACATACATACACAACAACTATGGTCAACAGTTTAGGGAGCACAGCTACTCTACAACTTTATATGTACATACACAGCAACTATGGTTAACAGTTTAGGGAGCACAGCTACTCTACAACTTTATATGTACATACACAGCAACTATAGTCAACAGTTTAGGGAGCACAGCTACTCTACAACTATATATGTACATACACAGTAACTTTGGTCAATAGTTTAGGGAGCACAGCTACTCTACAACTTTATATGTACATACACAGCAACTATGTTCAATAGTTTAGGGAGCACAGCTACTCTACAACTTTATATGTACATACACAGCAACTATGGTCAATAGTTTAGGGAGCACAGCTACTCTACAACTTTATATGTACATACACAGCAACTATGGTCAATAGTTTAGGGAGCACAGCTACTCTACAACTTTATATGTACATACACAGCAACTATGGTCAATAGTTTAGGGAGCACAGCTACTCTACAACTTTATATGTACATACACAGCAACTATGGTCAACAGTTTAGGGAGCACAGCTACTCTACATCTTTATATGTACATACACAGCAACTATAGTCAATAGTTTAGGGAGCACAGCTACTCTACAACTATATATGTACATACACAGTAACTTTGGTCAATAGTTTAGGGAGCACAGCTACTCTACAACTTTATATGTACATACACAGCAACTATGTTCAATAGTTTAGGGAGCACAGCTACTCTACAACTTTATATGTACATACACAGCAACTATGGTCAATAGTTTAGGGAGCACAGCTACTCTACAACTTTATATGTACATACACAGCAACTATGTTCAATAGTTTAGGGAGCACAGCTACTCTACAACTTTATATGTACATACACAGCAACTATGGTCAATAGTTTAGGGAGCACAGCTACTCTACAACTTTATATGTACATACACAGCAACTATGGTCAACAGTTTAGGGAGCACAGCTACTCTACATCTTTATATGTACATACACAGCAACTATGGTCAACAGTTTAGGGAGCACAGCTACTCTACAACTCTATATGTACATACACAGCAACTATGGTCAACAGTTTAGGGAGCACAGCTACTCTACAACTTTATATGTACATACACAGCAACTATGGTCAATAGTTTAGGGAGCACAGCTACTCTACAACTTTATATGTACATACACAGCAACTATGGTCAATAGTTTAGGGAGCACAGCTACTCTACAACTTTATATGTACATACACAGCAACTATGGTCAATAGTTTAGGGAGCACAGCTACTCTACTACTTTATATGTACATACACAGCAACTATGGTCAACAGTTTAGGGAGCACAGCTACTCTACAACTTTATATGTACATGGACAGCAACTATGGTCAATAGTTTAGGGAGCACAGCTACTCTACAACTTTATATGTACATACACAGCAACTATAGTCAATAGTTTAGGGAGCACAGCTACTCTACAACTTTATATGTACATACACAGCAACTATGGTCAACAGTTTAGGGAGCACAGCTACTCTACATCTTTATATGTACATACACAGCAACTATGGTCAACAGTTTAGGGAGCACAGCTACTCTACAACTCTATATGTACATACACAGCAACTATGGTCAACAGTTTAGGGAGCACAGCTACTCTACAACTTTATATGTACATACACAGCAACTATGGTCAATAGTTTAGGGAGCACAGCTACTCTACAACTTTATATGTACATACACAGCAACTATGGTCAATAGTTTAGGGAGCACAGCTACTCTACAACTTTATATGTACATACACAGCAACTATGGTCAATAGTTTAGGGAGCACAGCTACTCTACTACTTTATATGTACATACACAGCAACTATGGTCAACAGTTTAGGGAGCACAGCTACTCTACAACTTTATATGTACATGGACAGCAACTATGGTCAATAGTTTAGGGAGCACAGCTACTCTACAACTTTATATGTACATACACAGCAACTATAGTCAATAGTTTAGGGAGCACAGCTACTCTACAACTTTATATGTACATACACAGCAACTATGTTCAATAGTTTAGGGAGTACAGCTACTCTACAACTTTATAAGTACATACACAGCAACTATGGTCAATAGTTTAGGGAGCACAGCTACTCTACAACTTTATATGTACATACACAGCAACTATGGTCAATAGTTTAGGGAGCACAGCTACTCTACAACTTTATATGTACATACACAGCAACTATGGTCAATAGTTTAGGGAGCACAGCTACTCTACATCTTTATATGTACATACACAGCAACTATGGTCAACAGTTTAGGGAGCACAGCTACTCTACATCTTCATATGTACAAAAAAAAAATTGTTTGGGGGGGGGGGGGTAAATACTAAGAGATATAAGTTTTCCGGAATTTTAATGTAGGGAGTAGATTTGATATCTGCATCAAATTTTAAGGATTTTTTATAAAATTCGTTTTTTGTAAAATTCTTTATCTAAAAGCGAAAATACATTTTAAGTTAATTAATTTTGACCAATAGGATAGGTGGATTTTAAACTACCTGCGCCCTAATTGGTTGAATGATGTACGACATCCAATCAGAGCGCAGATTTTTTAAATCCACCAATCACAGATGCCAAAATTAATTAACTTAATTTGTATTTCCGCTTTTAGATAAAGAATTATACAAAAAACGAATTTTATAAAAAATCCTTAAAATTTGATGCAGATTTCAAATCTACTCCCTACATTACAATTCCGGAAAACTTATATCTCTTAGTAAATACCCCGTCCTAAATGGTTGGGGGTGCCTACGGCACCCCCAGGGTAGGGGTAAATTTTAAATGGGGGGGGTAAAATGAAAAAAAAAATTTTATCAGAGATTTTTTATTTTGGGGGGGGTATTTTACCCCCCAAAAATCGTTTGGGGGGGGGATTCGCCCCATTTCCCCCCCCCCCCCTTGGACATCTATGAGCACAGCTACTCTACAACTTTATATGTACATGGACAGCAACTATGGTCCACAGTTTAGGGAGCACAGCTACTCTACAACTTTATATGTACATGGACAGCAACTATAGTCAATAGTTTAGGGAGCACAGCTACTCTACAACTTTATATGTACACACACAGCAACTATGGTGAACAGTTAAGGTAGCCCAGCTACTCTACATCTTCATATGTACATACATACACAGCAACTATGGTCAACAGTTTAGGGAGCACAGCTACTCTACAACTTTATATGTACATACACAGCAACTATAGTCAATAATTTAGGGAGCACAGCTACTCTACAACTTTATATGTACATGGACAGCAACTATGGTCAACAGTTTATTGAGCACAGCTACTCTACAACTTTATAAGTACATACACAGCAACTATGGTCAACAGTTTAGGGAGCACAGCTACTCTACAACTTTATATGTACATACACAGCAACTATAGTCAATAGTTTAGGGAGCACAGCTACTCTACAACTTTATATGTACATACACAGCAACTATGTTCAATAGTTTAGGGAGTACAGCTACTCTACAACTTTATAAGTACATACACAGCAACTATGGTCAACAGTTTAGGGAGCACAGCTACTCTACAACTTTATATGTACATACACAGCAACTATGGTCAACAGTTTAGGGAGCACAGCTACTCTACATCTTTATATGTACATACACAGCAACTATGTTCAATAGTTTAGGGAGCACAGCTACTCTACAACTATATATGTACATACACAGCAACTATGGTCAACAGTTTAGGGAGCACAGCTACTCTACAACTCTATATGTACATACACAGCAACTATGGTCAACAGTTTAGGGAGCACAGCTACTCTACAACTTTATATGTACATGGACAGCAACTATGGTCAATAGTTTAGGGAGCACAGCTACTCTACAACTTTATATGTACATACACAGCAACTATAGTCAATAGTTTAGGGAGCACAGCTACTCTACAACTTTATATGTACATACACAGCAACTATGTTCAATAGTTTAGGGAGTACAGCTACTCTACAACTTTATAAGTACATACACAGCAACTATGGTCAATAGTTTAGGGAGCACAGCTACTCTACAACTTTATAAGTACATACACAGCAACTATGGTCAACAGTTTAGGGAGCACAGCTACTCTACAACTTTATATGTACATACACAGCAACTATGGTCAACAGTTTAGGGAGCACAGCTACTCTACAACTTTATATGTACATACACAGCAACTATGGTCAACAGTTTAGGGAGCACAGCTACTCTACAACTTTATAAGTACATACACAGCAACTATGGTCAACAGTTTAGGGAGCACAGCTACTCTACAACTTTATATGTACATACACAGCAACTATGGTCAACAGTTTAGGGAGCACAGCTACTCTACTCTTATATCTCTTAGTAAATACCCCGTCCTAAATGGTTGGGGGTGCCTACGGCACCCCCAGGGTAGGGGTAAATTTTAAATGGGGGGGGTAAAATGAAAAAAAAAATTTTATCACAGATTTTTTATTTTGGGGGGGGTATTTTACCCCCCAAAAATCGTTTGGGGGGGGGGATTCGCCCCATTTCCCCCCCCCCCCTTGGACATCTATGAGCTGATCTACAACTTTATATGTACATGGACAGCAACTATGGTCCACAGTTTAGGGAGCACAGCTACTCTACAACTTTATATGTACATGGACAGCAACTATAGTCAATAGTTTAGGGAGCACAGCTACTCTACAACTTTATATGTACACACACAGCAACTATGGTGAACAGTTAAGGTAGCCCAGCTACTCTACATCTTCATATGTACATACATACACAGCAACTATGGTCAACAGTTTAGGGAGAACAGCTACTCTACAACTTTATATGTACATACACAGCAACTATAGTCAATAGTTTAGGGAGCACAGCTACTCTACAACTTTATATGTACATGGACAGCAACTATGGTCAACAGTTTATTGAGCACAGCTACTCTACAACTTTATAAGTACATACACAGCAACTATGGTCAACAGTTTAGGGAGCACAGCTACTCTACAACTTTATATGTACATACACAGCAACTATAGTCAATAGTTTAGGGAGCACAGCTACTCTACAACTTTATATGTACATACACAGCAACTATGTTCAATAGTTTAGGGAGTACAGCTACTCTACAACTTTATAAGTACATACACAGCAACTATGGTCAACAGTTTAGGGAGCACAGCTACTCTACAACTTTATATGTACATACACAGCAACTATGGTCAACAGTTTAGGGAGCACAGCTACTCTACAACTTTATATGTACATGGACAGCAACTATGGTCAATAGTTTAGGGAGCACAGCTACTCTACAACTTTATATGTACATACACAGCAACTATAGTCAATAGTTTAGGGAGCACAGCTACTCTACAACTTTATATGTACATACACAGCAACTATGTTCAATAGTTTAGGGAGTACAGCTACTCTACAACTTTATAAGTACATACACAGCAACTATGGTCAACAGTTTAGGGAGCACAGCTACTCTACAACTTTATATGTACATACACAGCAACTATGGTCAACAGTTTAGGGAGCACAGCTACTCTACAACTTTATATGTACATACACAGCAACTATGGTCAACAGTTTAGGGAGCACAGCTACTCTACAACTTTATATGTACATACACAGCAACTATGGTCAATAGTTTAGGGAGCACAGCTACTCTACAACTATATATGTACACACACAGCAACTATGGTCAATAGTTTAGGGAGCACAGCTACTCTACAACTTTATATGTACATACACAGCAACTATGGTCAACAGTTTAGGGAGCACAGCTACTCTACAACTATATATGTACACACACAGCAACTATGGTCAATAGTTTAGGGAGCACAGCTACTCTACAACTTTATATGTACATACACAGCAACTATGGTCAACAGTTTAGGGAGCACAGCTACTCTACATCTTTATATGTACATACACAGCAACTATAGTCAATAGTTTAGGGAGCACAGCTACTCTACAACTTTATATGTACATACACAGCAACTATGGTCAACAGTTTAGGGAGTACAGCTACTCTACAACTTTATATGTACATACACAGCAACTATGGTCAACAGTTTAGGGAGCACAGCTACTCTCCAACTTTATATGTACATACACAGCAACTATGGTTAATACTATGGAGCACAGCTACTCTACAACTATATATGTACATACACAGCAACTATGGTCAACAGTTTAGGGAGCACAGCTACTCTACAACTTTATATGTACATACACAGCAACTATGGTCAACAGTTTAGGGAGCACAGCTACTCTACAACTTTATATGTACATACACAGCAACTATGGTCAACAGTTTAGGGAGCACAGCTACTCTACAACTTTATATGTACATACACAGCAACTATGGACAATAGTTTAGGGAGCACAGCTACTGTGCAACTTTATATGTACATACACAGCAACTATGGTCAACAGTTTAGGGAGTACAGCTACTCTACAACTTTATATGTACATACACAGCAACTATGGTCAACAGTTTAGGGAGCACAGCTACTCTCCAACTTTATAAGTACATACACAGCAACTATGGTTAATACTATGGAGCACAGCTACTCTACAACTATATATGTACATACACAGCAACTATGGTCAACAGTTTAGGGAGCACAGCTACTCTACAACTTTATATGTACATACACAGCAACTATGGTCAACAGTTTAGGGAGCACAGCTACTCTACAACTTTATATGTACATACACAGCAACTATGGTCAACAGTTTAGGGAGCACAGCTACTCTACAACTTTATATGTACATACACAGCAACTATGGTCAACAGTTTAGGTAGTACAGCTACTCTACAACTTTCTATGTACATACATGGCAACTATGGTCAATAGTTTAGGGAGCACAGCTACTCTACATCTTTATATGTACATACAGAGCAACTATGGTCAATAGTTTAGGGAGCACAGCTACTCTACATCTTTATATGTACATACACAGCAACTATGGTCAACAGTTTAGGGAGCACAGCTACTCTACAACTTTATATGTACACACACAGCAACTATGGACAATAGTTTAGGGAGCACAGCTACTCTACAACTTTATATGTACATACACAGCAACTATGGTCAACAGTTTAGGGAGCACAGCTACTCTACAACTTTATATGTACATACACAGCAACTATGGTCAACAGTTTAGGGAGCACAGCTACTCTACAACTTTATATGTACATACACAGCAACTATGGTCAATAGTTTAGGGAGCACAGCTACTCTACAACTTTATATGTACATACACAGCAACTATGGTTAACAGTTTAGGGAGCACAGCTACTCTACAACTATATATGTACATACACAGCAACTATGGCCAATACTATGAAGCACAGCTACTGTACAACTTTATATGTACATACACAGCAACTATGGTCAATAGTTTAGGGAGCACAGCTACTCTACAACTTTATATGTACATTGTACATACACAGCAATTATGGTCAACAATTTAGGAAGCACAGCTACTCTACAACTTTATATGTACATACATACAGCAACTATGGTCAACAGTTTAGGGAGCACAGCTACTCTACAACTTTATATGTACATACACAGCAACTATGGTCAACAGTTTAGGGAGCACAGCTACTCTACATCTTTATATGTACATACACAGCAACTATGGTCAATAGTTTAGGGAGCACATCTACTCTACAACATTATATGTACATACACAGCAACTATGGTCAACAGTTTAGGAAGCACAGCTACTCTACAACTCTTGTGTATATAAAGTTATTTTTTCTAGAATATGGGATGGTTTTAGTCTACGTTACTCCCATACTCAGACACAACCACCAGATGGAAATGTTTGTTCTTGTTTTTCAATGTTTGCCTAGTGTCTATAAAAAGGATAGCTCGTCAAAATACATTTTTTAAAGATAGAGACAACGATAGAAAGATAGCGCCATGTTTGTCTGTAAAAGACAGCTTTTTTGACGTAGACATACAAAAGTACTTCATACTATTTCTATTTGAATTCAATGAAATGTTAAAAAAGTATTTTCTAGGGGTTAAGGGATAGGTTTATGTAAGATGGAATAATCTAATCCAGTTATACAAAAACTTAATTATATTTTTCAATAAATAATAAAAAAATATCATCAAACTATTAGCTGCGCCCCTTGCATCTAATTATAATTTATTTTTATTAATTAAAAAAATAAACTTAAAATCATCCTGGGACCTATATTAAACTTCCCTACAATAGAAAACAAATAGCTTCACAAGAATATTTTGCATTCTGATTATAGAGAATATCTAAGAGGAGTATTGGTTTAACTTTAATTGTACTATCACTATATTCCTGGTTTTCCTAACTTCCTTTTATAGAAATATACGAAGTACAAAATTCAAATACTCAAATACCAATCCAAATGTTATTTAAAATATTTAAAGGACAGACCAAAATAGTTTTTTTTAGAAGCGAGACATTTCTACATTTGTAATTTAGTAGAACAAGAGGCCAACTAACAGCAATAGACATAAAAATAATATAGGAAACCCTAAGAAAGTAAAAAAATATTTGCAGATAGTTTCACTAATACATTGTTTATTGGAAAAACATTGGGGACTTTAATCAAATCTTGATTTGTTAGTAAAAACTCTGTCTCTAGGTGTCCAAACTTCTAATTAATGGTTTTAAGCTACTGTAGAGGCATTTTTGTTTATCATAATTGGGGTTGAACAATAACATCAATTTATATTCCTTTGTCTTATCCCTTAAGATCCCTGAATGTTTTAATACAGTTTTGCTATTTACCAATCATTTAAGAGAAGCTTCCCTCTAATCATGAGAGAAGTATTATCATTAATATTTATTATCTAAAATGTTTATTGTTTAAATATGTAAAAAAAATCACAAAACCTTGTTTATACAATTTTTATTACATATTCATAACAGTGGAACTATTCTGGTTCAGAGTTTAAGGCTTAATTCTTATTACTATCACTTTTCGTTTTTCTTTGCAAAACTGTCTACAATACATGAGTTTTAAGTATGGCTAAGAAAAGGTTGTAATCCATCGGATTTGGAGCAAAACTAAAAATCTTAATTTCACTTTTTCTTAAACAATAAAATATAAAATCAAAAATAAATCTTTTCATTTGAAATAAAATCTAAAATACGCTTTCTGGCGTAAATTGACACTTTGATTGATGTTAATAGGCAGCTTTTTAATCAAAAATATAATTAGATACATCCATTCACTAAGATTTCTAATACCTCTGTTGAACGGGGAATTCATATGTTGCTATAAAATTGTAACGATTAATTCCGACAAATCGAGGCAAGGACTGACATAATACCGACATAATTTCACTAGATACATATAACTTATATAACTCTACTATAATAAGAATACAATAACTATAATGTGATTTTTCAATAATGAGAGCACCATGTTTAATATGGACAACTAGGAGTAGGAAAAAATATTCAGTTATTTTAATTAAATAAAATCTTTATTTATACTGTTTTGTTCAATTAATAGAACTTTAAGGACTCAGTGTCAAATTAACTACTTTTTACTTTTTTCCTAGTGATTTGACAATGAAATCTAACTGCTTTTTATCATCAATTTCCCCCTCATCTCCTTTTATTTTTATGACCAATGAACATCTGCTGTATAAACCACTTGATGCATGATTTATGTGCTTTGCTACCGATAAAACTTGTCATCTTTGTTTAGTTCATAATTTGACTCCTTATTTTTCCATGTATTCTTTATATATCTTGACCAGCGGCTACGTTCCTAGCGTCTAAGGACAGAAGAGGGAGAGAAAAATAGTTCAAAACCTTTCCAGGACTTAGATCTGAAAATGAATTATTCTATAACCATGACAGGACAAAAGTGAAGCTAACCTATAATGGAGAACCCAATCCGTTCAGTATTGAAGATTTTAAGCTTCAGACAAAAGAATCCTTAATACTTTATATGATAGGATTGCTAAAACATAATACCCATTTTCTAAAAACACAAGTTTTAAAATAATTATTAAACTCCCCGAATATTTATCTAAATTCCCGAAATAAACGTGAATGCACGCGTTAATTGGAATCGTTTAACTCATTTTTAAAAAAAAACAAGGATGACAACATCCATAAAAGCGAAACACTGAAACGGTAGGACAAACGGACAATAACACTTGTATAGTGTCAGAACTGAATAATCAGAATATAAATATAAAAGAGTCGAAGCAAACTTGTAAGTAAATTTGTTGAAAAACTGCTTGATACAGGATACTGTTTATGGACATACTTACATTTTTAGGACTTACTTATAGAGTTGCTTCGCTTATAACAATATATTTTGTTGTCCCAGGAATCAACATAACAAATCACATAAAAATTTGTTGTTAAAAAAGTAATAAAATCAACATGTTCAAAATGGACGTACAGACATTCATGTAATGATTACAGAGTTGCTAAATCGTACCTAACTACTAAAGGAATCACCATGCAAAGTTTGAAATCGATAGGACAATTCTAACATGCCTAAATTAACGAAAAAAGCTATCCCTCTGTGACGGACGTACGGACGGACGTACGGACCTACCCTAATTATAGAAAAGCTTCGCTTATAAAAATATGTAGGTATTCCAAGATAATCGGATAATAATAAAAACATATAGTTTGTTATAATCTTTTTGTGTAATTCATTTAGCATTAAAATTTAATTTCAATTTAAAGGGGGGGGGGGGGGGGGCGGCGCTGACCGCACGCCACTGTACTTTGGAACTTTTATTACGTAAAACTTAATCAAGATTCAATTGCCCTCTAAATGTTTTAAGCTAACATAATTTGCTTTCTTTTTTAATTCATACTGCATAATAATAAAATATATGTATTTATAAAGCTAACTGTATTAATCAACATTAATCATTTTATTTAAAAACCTAAATGATTTTAATTAATATTCTGTGTACGGCCATAAATCAATTTAGCATGGATGGTTATTATTTGTCTACCAGTAATAGCCATTTTCAAATAGTTTCCGTTTATTGCAGTTAGGCCATCTGAACCCCCTACACCCCTTCCTATTAATTTTAGTAATTTATTTATTACTAAAGACTACGCCCCTAGATGCCTCTAGTACCATTTAAATGTTTTTTTTATATTTTAAATATCTAATTTGAAAAATAATTTGTCTATGTTATCAGCTGTTAAATTCATGTCTCTACGCAGCGAGACTACGCTAGCGACACTATGCGGCGGAAATATTTGAATTTTTTTCGATTCTATTGTGATTTCTCTTGGGAGGGTGGTGGTACCCTCCCCCAAAATAATTATAAATTTTCCCGGGACCTATGAGAAGCTACCCTGTCAAGGAGCGGTTAGCGAGATCCTTCGGTACAGACACACAGACAAACATCCTGTTACTTCAGTATAAGGATATCGTTTTATAGACAGCTTTCCGCGGATACTGAAATGTTAGCCCCAAAGGCCAAAGACACGAGCTATCAAAATTGGTATTGATTTTAAGATTTTTAATTTTAATTTTCATGGAAAACTGTCTGTAATACAATGTTATACATGATTTTTCAGTATGGCTGAGAATCGGTTCTGATCCAGCGGATTATTAATCGGTTTGGAAGCCAAACTGGAAAATATCCTTTCTTCAACAACATGTTAGCCATCACCACTTTTGCTCTACTAATGTCTTTTGTTATTTTAAAAGCAAAAAAAAATTTAAATTGGGGGGGGGGGGTCTTTATTGTTGAAATATATTATTCTTCCAGTAATAGTCATTTTTTGTTGTTGTTAGTTTTATGCAACTTGAGTATAACTACACTTCTTTTTATATGTGTGGCCATTCGCGATTTTGTAGACATTAATTTTTGGGATGTGTACAGTTTGAACTATGTATTGTATGTTAAAATTAATATTTCATTATGGGTGTGATGGGATTTTTGGTTTATACTAAGCTTTGTTAGTAATTAGATGTAAAGACAATAATCTTTTCTAGCGGCCATGTCCCCTAGGAGCCTCTCGAAGGGGAAATCCACTCCCCCTAAGTTTGAAATTTAAGTTTGAAAAAGATTAATTTTTTTTTTGGGGGGGGGGATTTGGTGGCATTCCTCCAAAATAATCAAAAATCTCCTATCGAGTTAAAAGAAGCTTTACAATAAAGGAGAACCATATCGGTTCAGTGGCGAACATGAACATGTAACTTTTTTAATATTTTCTTACTTATTTCTAAATTCCTTTACTAATATCTTTGGATGTTCTTTAAAATTATTACGACCCTATTTCCTGGCGAAACCGCAGATAAAATAAGATACTTTTATGGTAACTTCGCATCTAAAAATCGCTGCACATTTATTACAAATGAATCTTAGGAATCCAATTCCAACTAACTTAATGTTTTGTATGGAAGTATAGGGATGTATTTTATGGGGTTTCACAATTTCATTGCTTCTGTAAGTTAACGAATACTAGAATTTAATTCCCAAGAATGTTTGTCCACTATGTATATAGGAATTATATCTGTATATATTGATAGGGGAAAATTTGTTGTCAATTTAGCTTGCTAATATATATCTCATTTCGTTTATCCAGTAGGAGGGGAGGGGATTGGTTAAAGGGGGTTGATGGGGTATTTTAGCCAGATGCTAGTAAAACATCAGAGTACATGAAAATCTGTTGCAATACCCAAGTAATAATATATCGATTTTAAGTCTTATGCTTGGATTTAAAATCTTAAAAGTTAAAAATTGTGATGTTCCCTAATACATAGTTTGGGGGTGGTCAAGTATATAAAGGACATTATTATACAACACCTGAGGGTTCAGGGGTAGGTAAACGGCATGTGAATAATATAACCTAAACTATTTATTATTCTGATTTTATCTAAAATTATACAATTCAATGTTATCATTGATATTTTTAAGAAAAGTTGATTTTTTTTATTTGAACACTTGCGGTTACGCCTCTAGGGGCACTAAAGGTGGGGGAATGAGGTGACCCCCCCCCGGGCCCCCCCCACCCCATTTTCAATTTTAGTTCAAAAGTTTTGGTAGTATTGGTATATTTATACACCCCCTCCCCCCAAAGTAGTTTCAAACCTTCCCTAGACCTATAAGAAGTATCACTGTAAAGTAAAACCATATCGGTTCAGCTGTTAGCGAGATCCTTCTCTACAGACAAATAACTTAGTAAATTATATAAAGGATACCTATCCTTTAAACTGAAATAGAATTAATATTCCAGACATAGAGGAACATATAATGGTGTATATTGATTTCCTCATATGTATTAATTTTTAAAAAAATAATCATCATAACTGCAATCATTTAGGCATAGCAATGGATGTAGAATCTATGTGGATATTATAACAGGGGAAAAACTCTCGTCAATTTTAGCTTGCTAACATGGAATTCATTTATTGATCAATTCGTTCATCCAATAGGAGGGGATGGAACGAAGTAAAGGGTGATGGGATAGGGTAATCGTTATTTTAGCCCTCTACTTGTTGACCTTTTTTACATAAAAATCTGGTGTAAGATCCAGGTATATATTCATTTTGGCGAATTAAAAACACTATGCGGATGTAATGTACGTAAGTGAATACACAACAAATATAATCATATATTTGTTCCTAGTGGTGTTGCTCACTGATTCGACAATGACAGGGATCTAATGGGATAAGACAATGGCCGATAAATGGATGTACATCCCCAATGATGACACATAAATTTACACCTTATGTAGATTAAAATTAGTGGTTGAACACTTGAACACTTAACTTAATAAACCAAACAATCAAAATTCAGTTACCCCCCCCCCCCAAAGTTGTAAAACAAACGAATAAGAAAACGTTACTTTAGGACTTTGGGGACTAGTGTAATAAACAGGCCATTGTCCCCTCTCTCTTTGGACAATGGATTTAGTATTACTTGAATCCCTCACCAGATAATCATGTACTCTAATAAAGTGAAACTTGTAGCAGGCTAAAATAACAAAAAACCCTCCCTTTACCCCACCCCCTACACTCATACTGTACTAATTAACTAACCAATTAGTGATGTCCATATTGGCAACCTAAATTGACGACAATTTTTACCATGTCATAATATCCAGGTATATTTTATATACACTATTTATGTGACCACAGTGTTTGTGATCAACGTTAGATAATTTGTCCCTGCCAAAAATTGCTGAAGAAAATATACCAACTGGTTTAATGTCAGATGTGTGATGCTTATAGTTAGAGTTGGGGGTAATGTGTACACTTGTACAGGGACATCCAAGTATTTTGTGCAATCGTAATTTTACTGAGAGGGTTAGGGTAAAATCTAGACAAGGCTGAAAATATCTAAAACGGTAGGAAAAACGAAAATTAAAACTTGTAGAGTTTCAGAACTGCAGAATATAAAATTATAAATATATAAGTCTGAACTTACTTTTAAGTAAAACTGTTAAACACATGTTAAATCGTACCCAACTGCTGCATGAATCACCATGCCAAGTTTGAAATCGGTAGGACAATTCTAAAATGATAGAGAAAAGCTTCGTTTTTAAAAAACTTTGGAATTGCATGCAGCACATAAGATCTTGGTAACAACTGAAAAAATTGAATTCTTCCTTTTGGGTAGATTTACATAGGACCAATAATGGTTGTATAAAGTTAAATATAATTAGGGTTATGATCTAAAGGAAAAATACGCAATAACAGTAAAGAAATGAGTAATGGTTTTACATTAGATATAAGCACTTATAGTTTTTTTTGTTCACCCACAAATGTATATAGTTATCTACTAATGGGCGCTATTCGTCTAAGTCTTGTTGGTTTTGTCATTATCTAATCAGGGAATAAAAGGATAGTTAGCGAAGTAAAAAATTAATAAATCAACAAGGATGATATTATCCATAATAAGCTAAATAGCTAAATATCGTTATTCGTTTATGCTTTATTGTTTTTGTAATCATCAGAAAAGGAGTACATGTATATTTGTCAATGTAAAGAAAAAAACATACTATTTACTGATTTTTGTCTTTCTTAAAAATATTAAAGATAATTGAACTTTGACAGGTTGCTAATGTTCCGCTAATTGTGTAAAAAACTGTTCTTGTTAAATCTTTTTTTAAGAACAATTATCACTGAAAAGTATTAAAAGTAACTTCCTTAATTCTACAAGCATGTTAAGTTCCTTATTAAAACAAAAACTATTAATTAACACACGAGTATAGTAAATATTTGTTTGTCTGTCTTCATGATATACTTCTTTGAGGTTCACTCTGTTTTTTTTTTGTTAGAGAATTGTGGTTGTTTGGAATAATTTTTTATTAGTTCATTTTTTATGGGATGGATTGGGTATGTGTCTAAACACCTTTTTCCCTATTGGTGCTTGTGTTTGTTATTTTTTATCAAACAAAAAAAATCTGAATCTCCGTTCATTAAATTCTTTAAAACGCTTAAATAACTATTGGACTTGATAATCTTTTTCCAGTACCGATTAATATCCCCTGGATTAGAACCGGTTCTTAGCCTTCATGAAAAAAACATGTATAGCATCGTATTACAGAAAATTTTCTACGAATATTCAAATAAGAATCATTGAATTATTACCAGTTTTTTTAAACCGGTCGTTCGCCCACTCTGGGTTAACAAAACTAGTTTTAATCTTATAATTTTCATTGTAATATCCACGGACAGCTCTCAATAATACGTAGCGATAAATAACTATTCTTGTTCCGTTTATTTTTCTGCATTTTTGAGGTTGTACTTTTATAATCGGTTTTTACCAAGGATTTTGACAGCTATTCTATAATTTTGATATATTTTAATCACGTGGTGTATGAGCGTTTTTTTCTGTTACTACTAGGGATGCGGATTTATTTCAATTTCTATTTGATAATAAGGTGAGATATATATATATACATTTATTCGTAGATTTTTTATGGTATTAATTTTGTATACTTTACATTTTAAAAATAAATTTTAAAATCTATAAAAATCGTCCATTATCCCTCTGATTTGATTATTTCAGAATTTTTGAATAGATTTGTTCATAATAAAATAATCAAAAGCTATTTGTAAATTCATGGAATTAAACTGAACAAGGACGAAAACATCAAAAAAAGCATTTTATGAGCAGTGGCGTGCAGAGGATTTTTTATGGGGGTGTGCGAAGCGCATCCGAGAATTTTAACACCTACTTGATCCCAAATCATGTTGACTGTACTAGGGGGTGTAGACCCTTGTCAAGGTGGAATAGGAGGTGGACACCTAGAAAAAAAGGGGGGGGGGGTGTATCTAACAACCCCCTTAATTTTTTTTTCAGAGGGGTGGATACACCCACCTACACCCCCCTGAAATACCATAATTGTAAAATGCACAAAACTTCTTACACAAAAACCTAAAGAAACATAATGAAACGTGTAAGTAAACATGTAATTAGATCTTGATTAGGTTTTACACACTATAGCAGCGTCCAAATTTTTCCACCAATAATGTTAAAATACAGAAGTGATCATCCATTGGTTTTCATAAAAAGGGAATTGTCACAAATACACAGAATAGCAGAATGAACTATAGAAAAACTTTGCTTCGATAAAATTCTAAAACTGCCAATTCAGCAATCAACCCTTTAACTAGAATAATATTCATAGATTATTTGATTTGATTTTTTTTTGTTGAAAACTTAACTATTTGTAAAAAGGGAAGCTTTTATAAAATAAAGACATATTCGTTCGACTGTCATAATGAATAAAACGGGTATAATCCATAAATTTTTGCAGTCTTAGTGTTTTAGCAAAGGTACTCAGTAATTAGGGTATGTCGTAAGTCTCTTCGTCCGTTTGTATGTATGCATGTCACCTTAGAGTACCTTAAAATTTTCATTATGCACAAAAATGCTTTAATAAACGGTTCGTCATGTCAGTTGGACTCGCCTAATGCATAGTAAAAATTTAGCGGTGCATTTTCAGTATTTTAGTTCTTTATAATCCTAGTTTCCCATTTCCGTACAGTGCCTAAATGTTTCACTTTATTAATCACTAGCGGTTACTTCTCTAGAGGCCTCTAGGGACACGTAAAATTGTTGCTTTTCAATCTATGTTGAATTCAGCTATTTACCAAAAATATTTTTTCGTCGCTGGATGGTGTTAGTTATGTTATTAGTTTATTGCCAAAAATATCCGCAGGGCGGCAGTTTCTTTTATTTTTGTCGATTTCCCTGGGTAGGGGTTTGGTACCCTCCTCCAAAATAACTATAAACCTTCCCAAGACCTATTAGAAACTACACTGTAAAGGAGCACCATATCAGTTCATCGGTTAGCGGGATCCATCGGTACAGATAGACAAACAGACATCCTGTTATTTTATTATAAGGACTTTTTTGCCTAGTCATTGAGTAGCCATTTCTATAGTATACGCTACATACCCTATGCAAGTCAGTGTAAATAGTATTAATAATACATTAGAAATACCTTAGTTATATAGCAGCTACGCTATTAAAAAATACGCTACATACATACTTTTATAATTCTTTGATAATGAGTAACCAGTCATTTTGCATCCTCTATACAAATCAACGCACAGTGGTCTGCAGGGCTTTTTAATCAGCAACGATTAAGCCCAACTTTAACCTGCTGCTACTATGTCATATTGATTACCTTAGATATTTTAGGGGACTATACCTACCCTTCTCTAAAAAATAGCCCCAAAATAAAAAAACAAATAAAAAAAGCGGAGGGTTGTCATCCCCTTCTTCTTTTACGGCCTTTGCGTTAATGCTCATACATATAAAAAGTAATGAAAAAAAATACCTTAGCTGAAAAACTGCCTTACTGATATGCGCAGAGATAGTTTTAAAGAATTTTTAGAATTCTCCGAGAGAGGTCTGGAGATGTTAGTATCTCGCACAAGAAATCCTAAGAGTTGGTAGTATGCCCCCCCCCCCCCCTTGTACTTTGAATTTCTATTAAATCCACTAAATATTTCTTCCTTTTATTTGGTAAATATTTGGCACGCTTCACGCCCAAAGAACGATTACGAGTCAGTTTTAAAGTTAAAATTCTGTGACACCATGGAAACTGTCCCAGTTGTATAACTTTTGCGGAACATGTTCCAGTTACGTCATATTTTTCTTTCCCGAAAAAGGGAAGGGGGGAAGAAAATCTCTTCAAAAGAGATGGGGAAAACCCCCTTTTCTCCCATCTCTTTTTTCTTCCCCCCTTCCCTTTTTTTTCTTTCCCCCTTCTCTTTTTCGGGAAAGAAAAATATGACGTAACTGGAACATGTTCCGCAAAAGTTATACAAAATTGGGACAGTTTCCATGGTGTCAAATTCTGTCCCTAACCAAATTTTTTAGTCCACTGTAAAGTGCAACAACGATAATTGAAAATAATTGAATTTGCCTCGCGTAATTATACGTAAAGCGATAATTAGTTGGAGCATGAAAGCAAATTAGTTGATAACATAAGTGACATATGTTTAGTTTTTTTTACATGCAAAGTACGTTCTTTATAGTCATGCTTTCCAAAAAAAAATCCTATGATGATAACACCAACCTTTTTATGCATTTTAACTTCCAGCAAAAAAATATTTTTAAATTCATATTTTTTGTATTTTTTGAGGTGCGTGGTGATGGCAGCATAAGCATTATTAACCAGGCATCATTTTTCTATTTCAAATACATCACGTAGCTTGATTTTATTTAGCCGCAGCCGCATTTTGCCATACGGCATAATGGAGTGTCACCCGCAAATGCACCTTTGTAAATCTCCCTTTAAGCAACAGATTCTTACATTTTAGTTTTAAAGGCTTCAAAGCCCAAATTTAGGTTTGGACTAGAAATTATCAACATAATAGGATGCATTTTTTAATATCTTAAGATCTCACTAAGCCCTGGGCCGATAGGGTTCTTCTTTACTTTGAAGCTTCTTATAGATCCAGAGAATGAACAACGTTTGGAACATAATTACCCCCCCCCAAACCCGCCCCCCCCATATTTTTCTTTTAAAAACTAAAATTAAAAGTGGAGGGTTGACTAATCCCCCCCCCCCCACTTAGTAAGTATCCCTAAGATCACCACCACTACTAGAATATTGTGCTAAAATGATTGGATACTTCAACAAGTATTTACTCTAGGTAAAATATACCACACTTCTAATAATATTTAGACAAATGTCTGATCCTAATCTTTTCTCTCTTTGTTTGCTCATTTATTACTACTATTATTATTTACTAGGTGTCTAGGTTTCAACTCATAAATTCTAAACAGTAATATTAAAATCAGGGATCTTAAGGGATAAGACAATGGACGATAACTTTATGTACATCCTCAATGATGGTAAATTAATGTTGCTCTGCTTTTTGATTCAAATTATTGGTTCAAAGCTTAAAGACTTATAGTTGGAAAATCATTCAAAATTCTATAAAAACCTAAGGTTTTGGGTCAACAAATAAGTTTATGTGATTCTACCAACTATGGAAATCATTGTAATTTACAGTCCAATGTCCCCTCCCTCCCTTATTACACAGTATAGATGGTTTTTAAAAAAATAGAAATGAAATATTAAATTCTTTTCAAAATGTCATTAATAACACACAAATAATACAAGATTTAAATGGATTTCAATTAGTGAATATATATAGGGAGGGAGGGGAGATTGGGCTGTTAAATACCCTGGCCCTCAAAGTTTTATGATAACCTTTTCTTATTCGTTGGCCTACCAACTTTGGGGACTTTTCTTAAATTTTGATTGGTTTGTTCCTTAAGCTGAGCGTCCAAACTTTTCAACCGCTAATAGAAATCTACATGAGGGGTAACATTGTGTATCATTATTGTGGATATACATCAACTCATCGGTGATTGGCTTATCCCTTTAGATCCCTGGAATATATATATAAGTTCTAAAGTAAATGTTGGTATAGATTCTGGTTGCTAAACCAAATTGTTTTGTAGTAAGATTTATTTCCATCTCGCCTTCAAGCTATAGCAACCATTAACCCCTACGGGTGTCCAACCATTCCAGCAGAATCGGTAAAATTTAGCTGGAAAATGGATAGGCCCTAGCTTTACTTAGCATATTAGAATGTAGTAAATTAAAGTCTTGAAATAAAAAGTATTTAATGTAATGGATTAGTTGAAATTTAAGTTTATTTGAGGATTAAACAATAAAAAAATTAGTTTTAGGTCATCTTGCTCTAATGCTCATTGTTTACCACTTAGAATATATTCACCGAAGTATCCGAAAAGCAAAGCACATTTTGACTATCTATTTAGTATATAATTTTGTCTAAAAAAATACCCTTTCCAGGAATCTCAAGGGATAAGATAATGGACGATAAATTAAACAATCATAAAACTCTATAGATTAAAATTATTTGTTGAAATATTTGGACACTTTTAGTTTGGAACCAACCAATAAAAGTACCAACAGTTTTTACGCCAAAGAATAAGAAAACGTTTTCATAAAACTATCTATCCCCTCACTCAATAATCTTTTCCAGATAGAAAAATAACAGGTTTATTTGTGTAAATGGTCGGACACTTGCCTTCGGAAGCGCAAGGCTACCCACAAAACAAATATAGGAAAATTAAACATGTGTTTTGTTCAGACCTTACACAGCACAGGAGATTGGGTCTTTAACTCAAACACCAAGGCGGATTAAAATTTATTATTTTAAAAATTACATAAAAATGTCCCTTTTATAAGCCTTCCAAATTATTATTACATCAAAGAATATACTATTACTTGGATCTTACACCAGATTTTCATAGTATCTAATTAAGTCAGACACGCTGGTGGCTAAATAGCGATTTCCCTCCTTCCAACCCCTTTACTCCATCTCCACCCCTCCTACTAGATGAACGAACTGACAAATAGATGAGTTCTACGCAAATTAAAAATACGACAATTTTTCCACTGTCATAATATTCTACATCCATTATTACATGACAACACAGTTTGCGATTAATCAGAAAGAAACATACAAAATAACATTTTAATTATAAATAAAATGATCTGTCCATTTAATACATTTAATAGCACTGATGCTGTATCAGTGTATAAACTATGTCTGTTCTTAATCTTGCTTTTTAAAAGCGAAGCTTTTCTATAATTAGGGTCGGTCCGTTCGTACGTCCGTCCGTAACGGATAGATTTTTTCGCTAATTTAGGCATGTTAGAATTGTCCTATTGATTTCAAACTTTGCATGTTGATTCATGTAGTAGTTAGGTACGATTTAGAAACTCTATAATCATTACCAGAATGTCCGTACTTCCATTTTAAACATGTTGATTTTTTTACTTTTTTAACAACAAATTTTTATGTGATTTAATAATCCGACTGATCTGATTTTTGGTATGTTGATTCCTGGGACAACAAAGTACAATATTATAAGCGAAGCAACTCTATAATCAAGTCCTAAAAATGTAAGCATGTCCATAAACGTTATTCTGTATCAAGCAGTTTTTCAACAATTTTACTTACAATTTTGCTTCGACATTTATACATTTATATTCTGATTATTCAGTTCTTACACTATACAAGTGTTAATGTCCGTTTGTCCTACCGTTTCAGCGCTTCGCTTTTATGGATGTTGTCATCCTTGTTCCTTTATGGAGCTATTTAGTTGTAATTGTCTGTGCTAATTTATTTAGTAGAAATAGATTTCAGTTATGTTTACTATAAGGAGAAAGGGGACATTGGGCTGTTTTTCAAAGCAGTACCCAAAATTTTCTATTAACTTTTTCTTTTTCGTTGGCATAAAAACTTTGGGGACTTTTATTGAATTTTGGTGGGTTGGTTCATTAATATGAGTGTCCAAACGTTTCAACCACTAGTTAAACTCTACAGCATTTTGTGAATCATCATTGGGGATGAAAATCTTTTTATCGGCCATTGTCTTATCCTTCGCTAGAGGTCAATTATGTTCTTGAATGTTTTTGTCTGTGTGTAAAAAAATGACTTATTGTTTAACAGAAATAAATTACAAAAGTTATAATTGTTTTATGATATTGGGTTTTAAGTCTATCGCCAAGGAAAAAAGGGTTTAATAAGTTAAAATTGTATCGTATCGACTAACAAAGAATTTTTCACGAAAATTAAAATGTAAATCTTTAAATTTTGTCTTTAATTTTACATTTCACTATCCGCGGAAAACTTTCTATATTAGCAAATTAGGTATTTGTTAGCAGCGACTCAACTCTATAACTCCCTGTCACCCTTTGTTGAAACGTTGGGAATTCATTTTATTTTTTGTGAAGATTCCCATGATCATTGATAACATTCTTCTTATCTCACTTTGTTCGTACGTTTTTAATTTTTTCTTTGAATTCTTATATCATTTGCTTCGATATCTTCGAGTTTTTATGGTAATGGTGCATTTTTATGTCATTTGCTTCAATACCTTCGATTTTTAAAACATTAAAATATTTTAGACTGAGGGGAAAGTAAGAATCAGACTCTCAGAGTTCTCAAGGGATTGGACAATGGACAATAAAATGATGTACATCTCTAACAATCAACTTTCCCCCTTTGTAAATCTGTAAATCTTAATTTTAGTATACAAATTTGAATACTGGTAACTTGTGCTAACAAATCAATATTTAATTAAAGTCTTTTAACTTTTTGAGCCAATAAATTATAACTGTTATACTTCTTATGAATTTTGGTGAATTTTACATTTTTAATCAAAATAGGTTATTAATATTAAGCTTTATCAGAAACATTTGAAATTGAAATAAAATTTTAAATAGTAAAACAACGCAATAAAATAACAATTCCACGCCAAAACATTTAATGATCTCTACATTGAAATGTGAATGTTAAATATTTAATTGTAATTGCTTGCCACCAGAGATAGTTGTGATATAACATCGGAATATTTATTATTTTCACCCCCTTCTCTCAATATTTCTAGTTAATAGTTGCCTTTTAAATTAATAAATATTAATAAAAGTTTAGGACCCTGGTTTTATAAGCATAAATAACCATTGATAATACACCAAATTAGCCCATCTGTGAGTAAAAACTTTGGGGACTAGTGTAATAAACAGCCCAATGACCTCTCCCTCCTTGATCCATATACCTTGGAGCCATGCTAAACTAAACAACCCCATTAGTTAGTTACGCCCTTTCAGGAAAAGGCAGATAGAATAAACATTCACGAAAACATGCATCAATTTGGGTGCTTAGTCAAATAAGCAAAATATGTAGAGATGTAAATTTTTTAAAAGTGTCTCAACTGCATTAATAAGGTAACCTTTAAACATTGATCAATAGTAATTATTTAATCAAATTTCGTTTTATTATTGAACATAATTCTTTATAGATAACAATTAAGGCAGGCTTTTAATAATAGTAAGAAAAGGTAAGGTTATTATTATGCAGTGATTAATGTCTTCCCTTTGGGGCTAGGGAGTTAAGTGTAGTTTATGGGTTGAATTCTATTGGTGAATTGTTAAATATAAACAATAGGGCGGGTTCATATCGGAATTAGACAAAGAGGGTATATGCAACAGATAAAATTAACCTTAAAAACATTTCTGACGAAAAAGAATTTTAAAAAATTGAGTTTTAGAACGCGACAACTAAAAAATATATTTCATTACTTATTAATATGCAAAGAAGACATTAATTTTCATGGTGCTCCCTGGAAAGGCCTTGAGGAGCTGAATCAGGAACTTTTGTCCGTTTTAAAATATCTCGTTCCTAGCCGTAGAAATCACTAAAAACCCACAATTTTAAAAAGGTTTATTGAGAATTGTCTAATTTGTAGAGGTTTTTTAGATTTTCTCAGGCTAGGAACAAGATTTTTTTAAACAGTCAAAAGTTCCTGATTCTACTCCTCAATACCTTTCCTGGGAGCACCATGAAGCCATAGTTCTGATTCAAAAAAATTGACTCCCATTTACAAATAGCTATACAATTGAATGTCTGGTCGTCAGCGGTTTTAAGACTTAGGATAAATTTAAAATCATCCAGAGGTGTATTATACTCATACAAATCATTTGCAGATCCCCGCTTTGGCCTCAGAAAAAAAATGTCCAAAATCGACCCACCCTAATAAACAAACACTTATAGTAAAAGTATGCTAAATTTTTTTTTATGCTGAAATGTCTGGACACACATGAAGGGTGGTTGAAGCTGCCGCTTTAACTTAAATTAACTAGCAGAAAAAGATTATAAATGTGGATTGAAGTAATTATTAAAATGAATATAATGGGTTTGTCCATTCCAAATGTTTACGAATAATTAAACCTGCAAAAGACCTTGTGAACAAATCGGTAGTCATTTTAGAGATCTTTATCCACAACTACATGTAAAAAGCAAAAAAGCCCAACACCATAAGCCTAAGACTTAAATCTGACAATAAAATAGGGACTTATATGAAGCTTATCTAAAATGAAGAATTCAGTCTATTCAGTAGTTATAAAAAAGCCTTTCTTTTATGAAGTATAAAAAATAATAAGACACTAAAAGCTTTATGGAACATGCTTTGTGTGTTGAAATAATAAAAAAAGGAATTCTGAACATTTTATTAATTAAATGGGGTTAAAACATCTCCAGACATAAGTAAAGGATGTAATATGCTGAACAGTTAGCATGTACTTGAATGCAAATTTATTATTTGCACAGCTTTTCTACAAATTACTAATATTCACACAAGTTTTAGACAGGGAGAGAGGGGACATATGGCTGTTTATTACACTAGTTCCCAAAGTTCTCTTATTCGTTGTCTTTGAGAACTTTTATTGAATTTTGATTGGTTGGTTCATTATGTTGAGTGTCAAAACGTTCAACAACTAATTGTTATCTATAGAACGGGTAGTTTTTTGTATCATTATCGGCCATTATCTTAAAATTTTCCTTTACATCCCTAAGTTTTGGGTCATTTTTATACATTACCTGATTCTCAATTCTGAAAACGGTTGATAACAACGTAGACCGTATTTTTTATTAGGTCCCAAGGCACTAACAAGCCAATTCTTGCAGGCAACCAACCCTTTCATTTTTTGGAAGTCCTAACTGTGCACTTAAGAAGTTGCGCCTGTGTTTTGGGTCAAGGCATGCCCTTTTCTCTTAATATTAATGTCGCAGATATGACGAAGTAGCAGTAGGAAACTTTTAAAGTATTTAGCTATTACCGAGCTTCTTCCATATCACCACCACTACGACGACCTGATAGAATATTCTTCTTATTGCTATCATTTCTTTGCTTTATTTTGTTTTATCTATCTTATTGCTTCGTATCAACATGATCGTTCTTGTTTAATTAGAAAAATAAATAATAAACATGTTAATTTTGTCTAACCAAAAAATTTAGGTATAGATAAAAAATGATTAAATATTCATCTATCCCCAATTAAAGCACGATATTCCATAGAGTTGAAAATATTGAAGTAAACATTTATTAATTGCTATAGTTGTATCCCTGTAAACGTGGTGAAACCAAAGTATTTGTATACATCAAACAAACAAACAAAACCCTTTAATTAAAATACTTGGTTAACGCTTGTAATTTGATAACACTAGAACGCCTAAAAAAGAAGAATTGTTTGATTTGTTCATGTACAAAGAAGCATGAAATAGTGTCTGTTAATTTTACTTTGTACGTCATAAATCTGTGCCGTCATGATCATACCTGGAACTTATAATTGATTTTTCAATATATTTAGAACCCACCTAACAATGAAGCAGTTGGAATCATGTTATCTTTTGAAACAAATTGACGCCTTTTGACTGAGATTTTAAACCACCACTAGCGGATATATTACATTTTCCGGCAGTCTAGGTAACTCTATTAGTGACAGGGTGAGAGCAGAGCAAGTTTTGCTAATTAAACATTAAGAAATGATCTTTTTAATTGAAGATTCAATTTGATATGAGAGGAGGTACCATCATTCCCAGCTGACAATGACTGATGGCCCGTTCGTGACCTTGTCAGGGAGTGAGGGCATTTTTATTTTGGTATTTTAGGTAGTATAAGGTAGAAGGGATGATGAAAATTGATATAAAAAGTAGGTTGGTACCTTCATTTCCAGCTGACAATGACTGATGGCCCGTTCGTGACCTTGTCAGGGAGTAGGGGCGTTCAATTTTAGCATTGAAGACAGTATCAGGGAGAAGGGATGATCAAATATGATATAAAAAGAGGTATTGGCATTCCGAGCTGACAATGACTGATGGCTCGTTCGTGACCTTGTCAGGGAGTAGGGGTATTCAATTTTAGCATTGAAGACAGTATCAGGGAGAAGGGATAACTAAATTTGATATGAAAGAAGGTATTATTATTCCCAACTGACAATGACTGATGGCACGTTCGTGAGCTTGTAAGGGACTTTCAATTTTGATATTGGAGACAGTATCAGGGAGATGGGATGATTCTATTTTATATGAGAGGAGGTACCATCATTCCCAGCTGACAATGACTGATGGCTCGTTCGTGACCTTGTCAGGGAGTAGGGGCGTTCAACTTTGATATTTGAGACAATAACAGGGAGAAAGGATATTCAATTTCAGTATTGAGGACTATCAGGGTGAAGGGACATTATCAAAATGTTAACAGCACTCTCCCCTCCCCCATTTAACTCCTAGAAATTACATCTCCTCTTTTGTCACTACTTATCGCTTGTCCGTGTGATATTTAACTTGAAGTAAATTTGAGTAAATTGAATACCATAATTTTAATGTCTGCGCTAATAAATAATTTGTGCAAATATTTCGCAAATTTTCCTCGAAGCATCATCAGACACCCCCCCCCCCTGAATTGCTTTTGTTGATAAAATGTAAAATAAGAGAGCAGGGAAGGGTCAAGGAAAGAAAAAAGTTTAAAATAAAATGGAATTATTGAATAAGGTGATTTGAAAGAAAGTATTTTTTTTAGCAATTTTGATTAATTACAACAGGTATTACTTTATTTTACCCTTATTGGAGATTCTTAACCCTGGTTGATACAATTTAACCATGGTTAGATAACTAATATGAATGCTCGCGCTTAGATAACCCCTTACCTTAAATTAATATCATTTTAAGAATTTTTCAAAACATATCTAGGGGTGGGGGCATTTGCTCAATTTGATGCTTCAATAGAAATTGCCAATATTTTGTTGCAAATTGACTAAATTATTTTGCAAATGAATACAAATTATTTTGTTTTCTTCTTGACGTAACAATTTGCGCTGATAAATGTTGGAGCATAGTTCCTAGACATTTTATATGTTAACAAGAACAATCAAATCTTTAGCCATAAATATTCTAAGTTTATAGTTTAATGTAAAAAGGAATATTTACGTATAATTCAGACTTTTTGGCAATGCAAATTAGGAAATAAAAGGATTATGGTAAGGTCCAGGATGATTACTGGTACGTCATTATTATTTTTATTATCAGAGAACTTAAGGGATAAGACAATAGAAGATATACTATAAATTACGGAAAACAAAAATAGCATTCGGTAGATTAAAGTAATTGATAGAAAAGTTTGGGGTCTTTGTGTTTTGTATAATTCAAACATTATTAATATTAGATTCATTTTTTCATAATACTTTTTCAATACATTTAAGAATTTAATTTAGGTACAAAATTTACGTAATTAGTGTCTCATTTAAGTTACTTTAAAATATTAATTCTAAGATGAAATAGACAAGAATTAAATTAATTGAATCATTAGTATTAGATTGTCATTTTTTGCAAAACTTAATTGTTAAAGAACAAGGATGACAGCATGCATTAGTTCGCAAAAATAGTTTTTTTTTAAAGTAAATGTTCTTTGGTATTAATTTGATAAAGTTTAATGCGAATAGCGGAGGCTTAGGCTATGGAAGACTGTCTGTGGTTATGGAAGAGGGTGGCTTAAGCTGAGTTAGCCTCAAGATGGCTACAGATAAGGCTTATTGACTCAAGAATAAGAAAACCTCGTAATTGACGGTGAAGCTGAAGGCTATTGAGCCGCTTATGTAGGCGCTCGTCTGACCTTGACGCCTAAAGGTTTGCTTACGTAAGCTGCTTAGCTGAATACAGCTGAGGCTGCCGATCCCTGAATTCTACAGTTTCCGAATCTTTTCCAATATAATGTAAATTTATGTTGGACTTTTCTTCATATAGAAAGGCTTTGCATAGGAAAATTGAATAGAAAAAAGAAGCAGGTAACGGAAATATAGGGGTAGGAATATGAGGCATATTGCCTATTTTCAATATTTTAAGAACTTTTGGGTTTCTCACAATTTAGCTTAACCGAAATGACGTATGAGGGGATGTACAGACAGACCGGAATACGAGTATAGAGTAGCTTCGATACAATTAAATATCAATAATATAACAAAGGTATTTCTAAAAAATACAATATTTATTAAGCAATTAAACTGGTTAGAATAGGCAGATTAATGGGATTATTATTATAGGATATATTTAATATGATATCAATTAAAGGCTTGGACGTCTCGTTTTCTGTACAGGACAGAAAACCACGTGCACGGGAATATGGGACTAAGACTGTCGACAACCTAGCATATAGGTATACAGTCTACCAAGTGCAAGCTGATGGAGAGATGTTCTCACAAGGCCTGCATAAAATCAACTGGCCCCTCAACACAGCAGGATGGAGTATAGTGGCGGTTACAAGTGGAGGTCTGACTCAGCCAGAGAAGTATAGGAATGTGGACAGGGATAAAGATGCATAAACTTGGATGGTGAATACCACACTCGCCTCCTTCTGAGGGAATATGAAATATTCCCTCACAGTTGACCTGCACGCCTGCTTCTGCGGGTTGCTGTTGTACTCGCAGGTTCTTCGATTGCGGCCATAGCCCTCTTTACGATATCAACAGGATTGGGTTCTGAGGAAGTAGGATCTTCTGGAGCTGCTGGAAGCTCTGGAGCAACAGCATTCTGGAGGGCCAACATGCCCTCGCAGGGAGCCGTGGCCACTGGATCTTCAGAGACAGCGCCAGCCTGCGGGTTAACAGGCAGATCAATTCCAGATGGAAAGAGCTCACTAATTTGAGCATCGAGCTCTGTGTCACTGTTTTCCTCTGCAGGATCAAGGACCTCGGGATTGCCTTCTCTATCGGTGGGCCTGTACTCATCAGAGCACTCAGAACCTCCATAGTGGGAAACCAGCTCAACTCCATCATCTGGCCGGGATACGTCCTCAGCGGGAAGGGATGCCTCTATGGTCGCCACATTCTGCCCAGGTACATTCATAATATTACAACGAGTATTAATATATTTAATTACCCTATCAGAGTTTTGGTCCAACAATTGACTAGTGGCCTCAATAACAGTGGTCATTCGTGATTTTAACTCAACGGTCGAGTCCTCAGAGACAGTGCAAATTTTTTCGCGCAAAGTTTTGCGGTTCCGCAGTAATTCTGCGGAAATTTCAATAAGGCGCTTGCCATGTTGTATATATGCTTTCTCAACGAATGAAGCATTGCTAGCAATTTTAGATTCCAGGCTTCTCTGGAAAGGGAGAAGAGCTTCCTCCATTGCTTCTTTTACGGTGGAGGATAGAACTTTTTTCCATTCCTCAGCAGTCACCCAAAAAGCTTTAGGCTCAATTTTGCTTTCTGCTAATGTCTCTTTCTTTTTAGGGGGTAATGGAGGCGGTTGAGTTTCCACCTTAGCCTTCTTGGCTGCTGGGCCGCCGCTGCCTGTTGGTGTTGGCGGACGTTTTTCTACCGCTTTTGGGGCTGATTTTACGGCAACTACCTCCAGTTCAGGTGAGGCACTACGTTTTGGTGGCGATTCCACCCGATTTTTTTGCGGTTCCCCTCCCCTATTTTGTTCCATTAGAGGCCTGGCCCTAGGCCTGGCTTTATCGGGATATTCGTTGGCCTCTAAATTTTTAGCCTGCCGCAATTTTTCTTGCAATTCAAGGAGTTCCTTTGGAACATCTTTTCCCGCGGTGCGGTAGACGTGGATCGATTTTGAGACGCATTGAAGTTCACTGAGGTTTTCAGGGTTGCGTGGCGGTTTTACTCGAGGCTGATACCTGTTTTCATCAGGTTCATAGTAGGCTTCCTCAGGGCCGCCCTGGGGATAGCCATGATTGCTGTCGTAATAATAGTCCTCTTCATTGTAGAAGGGTGCCTCTTCATATCCTCGACGGTATGAAGAGTGACCGGCCCCATGGGAGTGGTGGAAACCCCTTGAAAAATTCCGCCTGGGATATCCTAAAATAAAAATAATAAACTTAAAATTAAGGGTCATTAATTCCTTATACCGAATAAGGAAATATTTTTACAAAGACGACCTTTAGGGACGACAATCTTATAGGTATATATGTCTGTTTACAGGTCGTCCGTTTTTTGGAGATTAGTTTTCCCCATTATTTGTAAAATCCCGCAATTCGTGTGTTTCACTCGTACCTCCTGCTTTGTACGCGTGAATTTTGGTACAGGCTAATATATAGATGATAAAAGCGACGCATAATAACGACCCTATTCCTGTAAGGATGGCTGCTACTACAAGCACTATATGATACCAAGTGCTAGATAGAAAATCAACCACCTTATGATACGTTTGAATAAACCAGGAGTCGGTTATTTTTACTTCAAAATTATTGGAGTCTGCGGCAAATTGGCTGAGATATAATTCCTCGGCACTTTCTGAGAAATTAGTTTTTTCTAGGCTTTGCCAAGAATGATAAAGAAATAGGCTAATCGGTTTATCCATAAGATATTGGTTTACATTTAATATTTGCATACCCTGCCCTTGATTCCCAAGGAATTTTCCTTGGTACAAATGTAAGAAAATTGGGTTTTCGGAACATTTAGTCGGAGTTAAATGGGTGGTGTTAACCAATCTGCGTGAAAATGGTGATATCCCCATAGTCTTATTATTGATTGAAACCGAGAAATGATCCACAAAACAGGGTAAATTTTCTCCCAAAGAAACATTGATTTTAAGGTTATCGCACTGTATTACCAGATCCAGTTCACCGAGCGCCCTAACTAGTTTTTTACGATGGGTCTGAATACTACTTTTAGACAGAAAGTGGTTCTGCAAACAGCGAGTTTCGGGGACAATTAATTTACTATATTGTTGGTAGGAATAGAAAATCTCTAGTGGTAACATGTCATCTTTTTCCTTAGCGTTTAAAAGTGGGAAATATGGTTTTACAGAGTTTGTGAACCATACCATTAAGTTATCAATATTAGTTTTGTAATAAGATAATTCGGGAATTAGATTTTCAAAATGTTTTTTATCTTTAAGTTCCAACGCTAGCGTAATTTGGGGATCAATCACTAGATATTTTTGGTCCCCCTGTTCTCCTTCAAATGTAAACAATGAAATATTAAAGATGTCTACCGTTCGCCAAGGAGAAGTGAATTTTTGTGCGTTATCAGATTTATCATCCGAGATAATTCTATCGTAGCCTATTCTAAGATTGTGATCTAGACAATTGTTTCCCACCCAGTGACTGCCCAGGTAACAGCCCGCTTTTGTTTGTAATAATTCAACAGGCTCAGCCTGGACCCCTATTTGTTTTTCCTCAAATGTCCCAGGGATAAAAATGCCGTTAATGGTTACGCCGTGTCCCTCGCAGGCGGGGTCGATGCCGTTAAGGAGGTCGTTAGGGTAAGTAAGCGTCCCGTTTACTAGGAAACGCGTGTATGACATCTGGTGTTCATACACTGAGACTGATTTTCCTTCAAAGTTAAATATTTTAGTTTTGGACATGGTGTAACAGTCTTCATAAGTTACGAGGCTCGGTATCTCCACGAGTGCTGGAGCAGCGAGGTGGATGTGACTATATCTGCCACAATACCAGTAATGAGTACTGGTTCGGAGATGGCAACGAATTCCAGGTATAATTTTTCTTTCAACCTTTTGAAGTAGGTGAAATTGTTTTTGTTCAATATTGGTAATATTAAGAAACGCAGCGCATTCAGAGATTTTCAAACGCGGGTTTTCGTTTGCTACACATTGAGTCGCATCTATTTGTATTATTTCGGACGCATTTGACTTTGCCAAAATAATAAAAAGCCCCAAGAATCCCAAAATAAATTTACCTCGAGCTCCTGGTGCCTTTGCCAAATGATGCTGCATTTTATTTTTATGCTTCTTGTTTTTCTCTGAAATATGTTAATTAGTTAGTTTTAACATATATATTTTTTTGTTTATTTTCGTTATTATACATACGTAGATTAAGCTATATACATTTGCCACCTTGGTTTTATATAATTATACATCTTATATACATTTTATTTCTTCCTTTTAATTGGGTTATGCAGTCCGATTTGGACATGTATGCGGTTATCCCCCCCTTGTGACCTAGTTTTTCTTTCTTCTTCTAATATATATTTGGGTACTATGCTTTGTTTGTTAACATTAATAACCTTTTCAGGGCTGGATTGTTTGGGTCGTTGTGCGAAGAAAGAAGCCTCAGACGGGACGGTTTCTTCCAAGAAACTATTTTCGACGTGTATGTTAGGACCGGATGACCGATCTGCGCCAGGGGGTTCTTGGTCTTTGGGCTGTGGCTCAAATGGTGAGTTTTTTTCCATTATATCCCCTCCCCCATCACAATCCACCTCCCCCTGGGGTAAGTCCTGACTAATTTCAGGGTTTTCTTCTATAAAATCGTCACTATCGTTATCTAGGTAGGTAAAATCGTCGTTTTCCATACCTTTATTATCGTTTATTTCGGTTTGTCCGGTATTATCTATGGTCAATGTTATTTCCTCAGACGGGACAATTTCCTCAATTGGAAAGACGTTAAAGGAAAGTGTTTCCCCCAATAATTCTACTTTAGAATCTATTTTTCGTATTTTATCTCTACTAACAACTTGGTTAGTTTTTATTGGATTTGATCCAAAGGGACTGAGTTCAAAAAGGGCCTCTGAGAATTTTTTTGTTACAATAAAAGGACCCCCATAGAAAGATTGCAATTTTTTACTGACCCCTATCTTGACTAGGTTAAAAAAAGCAAAGCATACGTCGTTAACGAAAAGGGGAGATGAAGCCTTTCTAGATTTATTTTGAAACTCTAAATAGATTTTAGATTTTTTGGAAACCTGTGCAATAATTTCTTCCAAATTTTTTAGGTAGTTTAAGTAAGACCTGCAATCAATGTCTTGCCTTTTCTGCAGGATTGGAGAAAAGAAATCGAGATTGAGAGTTGGTTGTCTGCCGAACATAAGGTAATATGGCGTATACCCTGTTCTTCTAGACGTACTAGAGTTAATTACAAAAGTGGTCAAAGCTAATTTTCTTGCCCAGTCTTTACTTTCGAATCGGTCATCAGATCTTAGACCTGCATAAATGCTTTGATTATGCCTTTCACATGGGTTACTATTAGGGTTTCTTGGGGGAATAAGTTTAGTTTCGATACCTAATTCATCCATAACTTTTTTGAAAACTTCCCCAGTAAAATTTGTTCCCCTGTCACTCCTCAATGACCGAAATAAGCCGTAGGTGGGTACCACCTGTTCAAGGATAACTTTCACCGTGCTTTCCACGGTGGCGTCCTTGATGGGGTGGGCGATTATGTACCTAGAGAATAGGTCAACTAGGATAAATATGTAGCGGACATGTTGTCCTTGGAAATAGTTAGGGGTTAAAGGACCGATAAGGTCTACTGATACCTGGCCAAAAATCTTGTGACTAATGGCTGAATGGGTGATGGGTTGTTTATGTTTAGGTACCTGTCCTATTTTTCTGAGGCAGGTGATACAATTTTTAATGCGTGATTCAACAAACTTATTAATTCCTATAAGGAAGAATCTTTCATTTATCTTGCGTATTGTTTCGTTAACCCCTTTGTGACCTATAATATTATTATGTGCTAATTCAAAAACTTTATTATATAATCCAATGGGTACGACGGGTCTTTCAATGAATGTTCCATTGCTAAGAGGTTGTCTAAATATTAGAAGTCCTTCCATAACGTATAAATGTTCTATTAATTTAAAAAGGACCTCTTTCCGGCCGGTTAGTTCAGCTCTTTCAAAATTTGACAACTTCTTTTTTTCGAATATCCACCTACGAATGTCGGATAATACTTGATCTTTTTGTGTTTCAGATTGCCAAGCATTGTGCACACCGACTTCCGAAGCCGCATGTAACTCAAAAATCTGGTCTTGGTAGGGGCAATCCTGTTCATAAGGATCCAAGGTAAATGAACTAGTACATTTTTCACAATCGGTTTCCTTATGTTCTTTGCATAAAAATTGCCCTCTAGATAGATTGTCGGCATTGCAATGGTCCCTACCCTTCCTATGAATTACTGTAAAGTCAAAACTTTGGATAAAGAAAATCCATCTCAGAGTTACACCATTTATTGTTCCTTTTTGCCATTTTTTGTAATGAACTAAGGAAATCGAATCTGTACGTACAATAAAGTTTCTAAATCTTAAATAATGAAGAAAGGTTTTAAGAACAAATACTAGGCATGCTAATTCGCCTTTATAACTTGGATAATTTTTCTCTGCCCCGTTACATTTTTTGGAACATATTCCAATAATTCTTTCTTCCCCCCCCTGTTTTTGGCTGAGAATTCCAGCGAAATAACTTGTAGAAAAATCTACATCTACTATAAAGGGGTTTGGATTATCCCACTGGGGATAGCCTTTACTTATAGAATTTGAGAACATATTTATGAAATTTTCCCAATCTTTTGATAGGGAATCGGTCCATTCGATAACTTTATCGTTTCTGTGTTCATCTAGGGTACAAGAGTTTTTTGCATAGGATGGGAAATAGGCCCTATAATAATTGGAGAAGCCCAGGAAACGCTGGAGTTCCTTGCCTGTCCTGGGCCTGCTCCAATTTTTAATTTGTTCTAAATATGCGGGGTTCATTTTAAGTCCTTGGGAACTGACTATATGACCTAAATATGTACATTCGGATGTGAAAAATTTACATTTGGCTAGATTTAACTTAAGTTTTGCTATTTTTAGGACTCCGAAGAGTTTTCTGAGATGCTTCAGATGTTCCTCAACATTTTTTGAGAATATAATAAGATCATCAAGGTAAGAAATTATAAATTCGTATAAGCCAGGGATAAGGGTTAGGACTCTGTCCATCAAATGGCAGAAAACACTTGGCGCGTTACACAGTCCGAACGGCAGTTTCTTGAAAAGATACTGCCGGTTAAGGGCTGTGAACGCTGTCAAGTGTTTACTTTCCTCCGAAATGGCTAGCGCATGGAAAGCGCTAGTCAAGTCGAGGGTGGTAAATACATTGCCAGTGCCTAATTTTTCTAAATTACTAGAAATCAAGGGAAGGGGCCAGTTAATTTTTCGTGTCACACTATTAAGCGCACGAAAATCGATAACGAACCTAAGTTTACCTTCCCCCCCAGCCGTTGGTTTTTTCTTTACCGCAAAGATTGGGGAGGACCACTCGCTGTAGCCCTCCTCAATGACGCCCCCCCTTAGCCAGTTTTCAATTTGTTCTTTTAATTTGGCTTCGTATAATGGGTTTAATTGAATGTTTCTAGCCTTAGTAGGTTTAGCCCCGGGGATCAAGTCTATCTTATACTGTAAGAGATCGCAGTTACCGATATCGGCATCGTCAACCGAAAATATATCGAAATGATCAAGGCATAATTTTACTACCTTTTCCTTCATCCCTGGGTTAGTTTTGATAAGATCACTATTTTCTAAGTCTAATTTTTCTTTAATGAATTTAATTCTTTTAAGAAGTGTAGTTCCTGACAATTCATTTATTTGATTAATATTTTTATTGCAGGAATTTGGGGAATCCGATTCGAATTTAAAGCAATATCCAACTTTAACGTTATTCAATAAGGTAATATTTTTTCCTGCTAAATTAACAAAATTTACCCAACATTCTCCCTTCTCATTTACATTATAAATACCCTCCATAAGCATCAAGCCGTTATGGCTTGTCATTTTAGAATTATTTGGGGATATATACAGCTTCCTATTTTTTAGGCGGATAGGTATTGTTATCACCGTTGTATTCCCCCCCGGCAAGAATGTTGTTTTCTTTGCTAATTTTACGCATGTTTTATTTTGTTTTAATGTCCCAGTCCCCCCCTGGTTACTCCAATTTATTCCTGGGATAAGGGAGTTTTGTTCCGTATGAACATTGTTTGTAGGAATCAAGGGTATGTTTTTACTTTCTTCAACTATATTAATTGTTGAATTTTCTATTGGAATTTGCTCGCCAGTGGGGAGCTCGAATGAAAACTTATCTAGTAACAAATTAATTCGATTAACTTTGAGAAATTCATATCCTAGATTTATAATTTTAGACGTCGTTTCAGGGATGTAAAACGTTTCTTCGAATATTTTATCTGACCCATCAAAGCTGAATTTCAGGCTTACGTGTCCTATGATATTTACTGGTTTTAAATCTACAGACAGAGCGCTAAGATTGGCAGGGGTGAATGTGATTTTATTATCATCTAAGATTTCTTTAGAAATAAGGGACCTAAAGTTGTTTCCTGTATCCACTAAAGCGTGTTGCAGGAATTCCCCCCCCACGGGATTAAGAACTTTTAGTTTTGCACAGATAGGCATTATAAAATAAATTATATTTTTAGTCGAAGCCTAAGATACATATTTTCCAAGATTCCCACCTCAGCGGTTAGACGATGGTAATCCTCACACAGAGATTTCCTGTGTTCCAGGTATAGTTGTCTGTCGAATCTTTTTAAATAATGAAATGTTTTAACAATATGGTTAATTGTTAAAATAATTTTATATAACTTTCTGGGTTTCATTAAGTTTTATTAAGCGCTTTTCAGCTCCAGAAATTTCTTAATAAGCATGAGAATGTTGATAGTTCTAAAGAAACTACTAAACTTTAATACGGGTCCTTATTTATATACTTGGATATATGATAAAAACCTATCGGAATAAGATTGAACTAAAAAGTTTTCGAAAGATTGAAAGGCTACGAAGTAGCTTAAAAATAAGTGTTCAGCTTGTAACTAACAAGACATTAAAAACAGACTGACTTATTTTTTTACTTATATCTGTATTTATACAAAATATAGTTTTACTAGTTAGCATTTGATTCACAATATTAAATAATATAAAGTTAACGCTGAATTACAGCTCAAAAAATATTAGATATGACTAATATAATAAAGAGGATCAATCATGACTGATTTATTATTCTGATATTGTTAGTATTTATACTTAATTTTTCCACCTATGGGGTAGAACGAGTTTATGTATTTACTAAAGTATAATTAATGCTGAATTCAGCTTCAAAAATAAGACGTGGTTTGTAGTAACTGCTTTGATAGTAACTGGCCTTGATTAATAATATACATTCACTTTTATATAGTGACCTTTTATTCCGCTGGTAATCCTAGCGGAAGCTAATAGAACTAAGTTTACTTATTCTGCTAGTAATCCTAGCGGAAAATAATTTAATCAAAATGTTTAAGATTTTATTAATCACGTTTTAAGTGATTTAAGTTTTTTAATTTTTAACTGCTGCTTGATTGCAGCTCAAAAAATCAGAGAGGAAAAGATAATTAAAAATCTTCCTGAACAACTGAATTAGATTTGGATATTCGCTCGTATTTATACAGATTTTCCAGTAGACCCCCCCCCTTCTTATTATTTACTTATATGGACCGCGATAGCATTCTAGGCGACATCTTTCGGATACATAATAAATTAAATATAGTTCTATTATTGTCACTGTACAAAATGCAATAATATTTATCCATATGAATAAGTTATTATACATAATTGCTGAAGTATTTCAGCTACAAAAATCAGAGACTAAAAGTTTGCAACTCTCAGATAAAATTGATACTGAGGATTTAACTCAAAAATCATTGTTTATATACAGATAATTCGCTTAAGGTCCCCTAGCGGTTAAAAATTAAACTAGAATGTTTTAGATTCTTATATATATACACTCAAAATATACGATATTTACATTTTAGATAGATTATGCGATATTAAAAATAAATACTACTAAATAGAAAATAGGTATTCACTTGTTGGCTTCTTTATAAAGACTATTAGATTTTAAAAAATGGAAATATTAAGTGCATGTGAAATGCTCCTCAGGTTACCTCCCTATTTCCCCCAATTTCCTGTATCAGCTACATTTGGATAGGGAAAGGAGGGGAAGGAGTTTATTTTGTGTTGCTTAGTCAGACTTAATAATAACAATTTGTTTTATTTTTTCGCGCCAAAGCATTGCTTGGCAAGGGATATTTGATATTAAGGAATTTGCAAGTTTAGCTTGACATGGGATATTTTGTTTATCTTTCATATCAAAATATGAAATTCATTCAACAAATTTTTATTTTCTGGGATAGGGACAATTAATATCGCATATATCTACTTATTTTTTTTTTTTTTTTTTTACATATAATGGACGTGATTTTTAACAATCGCTTGAACCTGTTTATTTATTTCAGATTCATCGCTGGCTTCCTGATCCATTTGGTTGATAGTTTTACGCGCATACTGCTCAGGTATTTTATTACTATTACCTGGAGCTTTTCTAGGTGGGGTGAATTTACTCCGTGTTTTACCAAAGCGGGACTCAGGATGTGGGGGCTCCCCAGCTTTCTTTTTGTTGCAATTCTGCACTACATGGCCAGGGATATTACAATGCCAGCATTTAATATTTTTACTCCTCCCATTAAAAGCTCCTATAACGCCCTCGATTTGATCCCAAGCAATAGGATCATCCTCGTGATCTACCCAAGAGGGAACCTCGTCAGGTTCTTCGATTAAGTTTTCCTTATACACTGCCGTGTTAGTGGGAGTATTATCTTCGATAATGCTGATTATGGGTTGTTTTTTCGTTTCCGCAGAATTTTTTGGTAGGAACATTTCCATGGCTTGGGAATAGCAAGCCGAAAGGTTTTCCTTGCTAATATGGCCAGACCCATCCCAATTAACGTATCTTTGTCCGAGGTTAATAAGTTTATTTAAGTAAGCGTTGTAATCGTCCAAAAATTGCATACTCTCAACGTAATTGGCCATGTCCATGGCAAGGTTGGTATACAGCAGATTTTTGCTAACGTTAAGATAAAATTCTTTCCACTTCTTTTTAGGTATGAGGCCAGGATTCATGAGTTTGAACACCCTAAGTTTGTTTTCAAAATAGGTGTCAAGGGGTTGATTAGTCTCCTGTTTTAGGTTGTAGAAGTACTGCGAGGCTACTTCTGGATCCGAGAAAGGAGTGACCAGCCTCCTAATCATCAGGTAATAACTTAAGGCAGATAAGGCCTGATTTCTTTCAGGCGTAATTAGGTCTCCTAATCGTTCCCCTCTAGAGTCATAAATTCGCTGGTATAAAATATCCTTAAAAAGGATTGGGTCACAGATTCTGTATGTCTTTGCAACCCTCCACAAATTAGAAAAGAAATTATCAAAGTCGGCCCTGCCGTCCCACCTCGGGGCATCCCTCGCAAAATCGGAATCCCATTTTTGTCCCTTAATAAAGCATTCTTTAATAAAATCATCGTCGGCGGCGCTAGTTGTTGCCGTTGCGGATGTGCCTGTGCCTGGTGTGTTTCTTGTAGAGGGTCTTGTTGCTACATTGGGTGCAGACCGTGTAGGTCTACGGAGGGGCTCTAACGACTTAATCCTATCAGGGATAAAGGGAAACCTTTCTAATAAGGTTTTTTCGTATTCCGTTAGAGAAGTTTCTCTTACATTCATCCAATTGTCATTATCCGCCGGACCTACAAAGCCTACAATTGAATAGGCCATACAACCTGGGGCTGTAATCCTATCCTTAGCGACCCATTCGATCACGTTTATCTTTTGTTGGACCGATAGCCGGTCATAAAAAGTGGCATTAATTGAATCATCACCTATGGTGTTAAAATGAGTCGTGTTAAGACTTTCGTTTAGCGTTTTTTCCGCAAACAATGGGCCAAGATTTCCGTCCGCTGGGAGTTTTGATACTCTACGTTTTAGGTCTAAGATATCGGTATCGGCTAATAATCTGCGATGTGATTCCGTGTCCTTAAACCCTGCCCATTTTGTTTCTATTTCGAGCTTCATAATCTCGGATTCTTGTTTTATTATATCTCTATAATGTGACGAGTATTCGTTTAACTTAACGTTTAACGCTTCCGTTATGAGTTCTTTGATTTTTTCAGGGGAAAGCGGGTCTGACTGCTGCTGCGAGGTACCAGGGACGGCCAGAGCCGGCGGAGGCGGCGGATTTTTGGTTTTATCATCCCCCTTCTTGGCATTATCGGTCATGGTGCTGGAGTGTAGTGTTCGTTAACACTGCTTTGTCTACCACGAATTTTTTAAGAACTTGGAAATATCCCTTTCTTCCTGTTTTAGGGAGAAAATATGGAAATGTGTGAAATTAAATACTAGTGTGAAAATAAAAGGCGGGTTCCTTTTTATCTTTATTTGGCAGTTTGCCACGAAATAATTATTAGAAATATTCTGTAACAAATTGTTACTATAAACTGTTTCCGTGAATAAACTTAGTTATCAGGAAAATATTAATTTCACTTTGCAATCGAAGCTACTTTACAGTTTAATTTTGTCTGTACGTTAATAATTATCTATACCTTCCCCCCTCAAAAATTGAGTGGTAGACAAGACTGCGCCAAAATGACGTATGAGGGGATGTACAGACAGACCGGAATACGAGTATAGAGTAGCTTCGATACAATTAAATATCAATAATATAACAAAGGTATTTCTAAAAAATACAATATTTATTAAGCAATTAAACTGGTTAGAATAGGCAGATTAATGGGATTATTATTATAGGATATATTTAATATGATATCAATTAAAGGCTTGGACGTCTCGTTTTCTGTACAGGACAGAAAACCACGTGCACGGGAATATGGGACTAAGACTGTCGACAACCTAGCATATAGGTATACAGTCTACCAAGTGCAAGCTGATGGAGAGATGTTCTCACAAGGCCTGCATAAAATCAACTGGCCCCTCAACACAGCAGGATGGAGTATAGTGGCGGTTACAAGTGGAGGTCTGACTCAGCCAGAGAAGTATAGGAATGTGGACAGGGATAAAGATGCATAAACTTGGATGGTGAATACCACAGAAACAATCATCAAAATATATCCTTTGGAAAAAGTTTGCTTCTGGTCCATTTTCAGTAAAAGTGAAATGACGGAAAAGCTGTATAAATTTCCCTCATTTGCTCCAAGTTTAAGAAGATCATTATAGAGGCAAGACTATTCTGCATAATAAAGCAAATTATTATGGATTTATCCTTTCATAAAGAAGCTATTGGTTTATAATTATTTTTAAATGGAAGTTAGATCATACTGAAAACGATTTAAAAAATACCTTTCATTGTAACGCTGAGTTTTGTAAAATTGTTAATTATGCAACCAATTATGAAAAAAATGTAAAGTATCATCAATTCACAAATTCGCGTGCCAAATCTTGAAAGCTAATTTCTTAGATCTTTTAACATTGCGTATTCTTTTTTTGTTGGAGGGGAGGGGGTTATTTCAGTGTTAAATTTTCTTGGCGGGATTAACCTGCCAATCTAACAAAATAGTTATAAATCTACCTTGGATTTAAACAAATCTTTCCTGTAAAGAACAACCATATCGATTCAGCGGAAAGGAATTTTTGGATCATGTAAAGAAAACGAAGTAGCGGTTTCGTCGTATTTTCACAGTAGCTTTTCTCCTATTTCTAGCCCCTGACCTAACCTTTCAAAAGCTTCTGTGAAAATACGACGAAACCCGCAGCTTCGTTTTCTTTCCATGATCCAAATTGTTTATTCACAGAAAAATAATATCCTATTTTTATATCTTTTTTTTATGTTTTTTCTTACACGAGCTGTTTTATCTGTCAAAAATTTGAAGCTTTGCAAATTTTAAAAATATTTCTAATGATGATTCTATCTTCAAAATAAATGAGATTTCACTAAATATAATTTCATCTTTATTAGATGATGCTTGTTTAAATAAAAACAATAATCTTATATCGGTAATGATTGGAACGATTGGGTTTACGGATTTATTTGGAACCTTTAGTGAGGTGGGTTTATATATATATTCTTTTTTTTTGTAGGGTGTGGGGGAGGGATTATAGACGAAATATTTTTGTAATTGTAATGTATTTACATTAACAAAGATGGTGACATTCATAAAATGCTTAAACACATTAAATACTACATTTAGGTCCATACAGACTTTCTGGTAATCGTTCTATAGATCATGTTCTTTCAAAATTGTAATTAACTATAACATGATTTATCATATCAAGTTTTAAGTTGACAAGACATTTCTAACAGGCCTGAATCAACAATAAAAGATATACGTTAAAGGAAGCGAACGACATATTTTAAGAGTAGAAAAGCTTTGCCCTTAAAAAGGTAACATAAGCGTTGTATGTTCCGTGTTCAGGGGCCATTAACTTTGCAAATGAACAATTTTAGCACCATCCATGAGATACTGGTTTCCTTATCATTTCAAGATTTATACATTTACTAGCGTTTGCGCCCCTTAGCATCTATGAGATATATATTCGAACAGAAAACAATCCAAAGGATTTTAAAAATTCAATTTGACTGATAAAGCGATGCTCGTAGCTGGCTAAAAGAAATATATCCCCCCTTTACCCCATCCCCTTCTTACCTACTGGAAGACCGAACTGAACAATAAATGTCTTCCATGCTAGCAACCTAAATTTACCAAAAAAATTTCCTGTCATTATATCCACTTATATCCTATATCCATTACTATGACAGATTTGTACCCATAGAAAAGTATTAGTTGTGTTATAAGCATAAAATTATCTTAAATTGTTTTATGGGTATGGTGTCCACTGAATTTGATTGACATCGGGTTAATCCAAGTCAAATGAACTTGTATGGTATATGTAGAATAACGCAAGTTGCAAATCAAGTGAAAAAATTAACCTTGAAAAAACATGGGGATATGTCATTTATTTAAAGAGGATTCCAGGTTTTAAAAAATGGAAACTTTAGGCAAATACGATATTTATAAAAGTATATCTATATAATGAAATAGCCTGCATTTAAAAAGAAAACGTTGGGGAAATGGTTTGTAATTTTGCCTAATGTTGAATGCCCCCTTTCAAAAATGTCCATTTCAAAGCGGTCCGTAAAATGAATAATTTTCAGTTGCACATATGTATGAGAGTGTGAAAAAAAAACTTGAATGACCATGTTGTTTTGTATTTCACTTAGAAATATCAGGAAGTAAGCTATGTATGTTATAGTTTAAGAATATTTGGATCTTGTGCAGTTAAGACTAATATAGGTCTAGTAACGAAAAACTCAAAAAATCTATGAATCTTTAAGGCTGCTGGCGGCCAAACGGCTGTTTTCACTAAATTTTACCCGTCTTTGGCATTCTTCTTCTTTTCTGTCATTCATTTTATTATTTGCTTTTTACCATCTAAATATCTTTACCATTTAACTTTTCAATAACTCCTTTTGTATGATCTTTATTCAATCCAATGGGTGGCAGGCATAGTATTTTGCCAAGGGGTGCGCGAAGGGCATCCGAAAATTTTGACACCCGCTCAAACCAAAATCGAGAGGTGTGTATTGTGATTAAAGCTTTTTTTGTTGGGGGGGGGGGGCGGGGGGTGTATTACAAAAAAACTAGAGTTAAAAGTCAAGAAATTGTTCCCAAATTGATAAAAAAAAAGTAATCATCCCCTTTAAATATAAGGGGGTTGTCTTTTTCTACCCTGAATCACCCGTTGGCTATTTTAGGGGGATGAACAAACATCTAGGGGGGGGGGGTGCATCATCCCCTTTTGTTTTTCCAGGGATAGGATACACGTCTTTAAATCCTATTATAATAAACTAATGTTTAAAAGGTTAATAGGAACTAACCATGCCAAACATATTCAGATACAATTTTTTTACCAAGATGTCATTTAATAGGGAAACAGAGAAGGGTAAAAAAGGGCGTGACAAGAATGACAACGTACATAAAGTTGCAGCAATAGAGAAAAGACATTTTTTGATAAGTAATTAGTATGTACCCAGTTAAATTGTTGTAATGATTTGCAATGTTAATGTGTTTCATATATTTCAGAAAAGGTCAAAGATAGAATCTATCTTAAACCAAAAATATTTGATTGTAAATCAAATTTTGATTATAAATATTAAAGAACTGATGCTTCATAATTAAAAAGGTTTTAAAATTAAAAGAGTTTGTTATGATTTAAGATTTAATAATAGAGTAAATTTGTTTTAAATATTCTTAAATTAAGTCAAACTTACTATTTCTGAATAGACAAACAAGCAAGGGATCTAAAGGTATAAGACAATGGCCGAAAAATTGTTGTACATTCCAAATGATTATCAACGAAATTATCCCTTCTGTAATTTACAATTTGTAGTTTAAACGATTAGACACTCAAAAAAATGAACCAACCAATCAAAAGTCACCAAAATATATAAGCCAACAAATAAAAATTATGGTTATAAAACTTTGGGGACTAGTGTAATACACAAACAGACCAATGTGTTCTTCCTCTCTGCAAAAAAGCCAAGATTAAAAAGGCAGTAGGACTGACGTACGTCCTACAAGTTGACAGAGAGTAAGAGTAAGTACAGCGGAAATATAATCTTAGCTTCACGACTATTCAGGCTTAAAAATGTTGGAGAGATTTGTTTATGTCAACCAGAGGGAAGTTTGAATAGACTCGAGTTTACTTGAGAGGATTAGTCTACTTCTCAAGATCCTAGTCTGCTCTATTATAAAATTGAATTACTTTTAGTCTTTTTTTATAACTAGGAAAATTAAATTAAAAGAAAAATTGATTTTAAAAGTTTCCTCATATCGCATTAGGACTTTTTAAAAAGATAAATTATTCCTACTTTAGGTTAGGTTAAGTTAGGTAAAGGTTATAAGGGCCCTGCAGGGATACTATCTAATAGGTTTGATTGGGGGGGGGGGGGGGGAGAGGAAAAGAAATTTGTATGAGTGAGCAATTAAAGTTAAGATCTGTTAATTAGGAAACAGCGTATAGTGTCCAATAAAAATGACGTCATACAATACTAATGACCAATGATTGGATTTTTTAGTGGATAATATACGATGTTTCGTTAATAAGTGTCATACAAGAGAACATGAAACAATCTATATGTCTCACTGTCAAACCCAAGAAAACATTATCTATCTCCATAGACTATGCATACATAATTTTATAGAGGTAAAATAGAGTGCTCAATTCAATTCCTTTAATTTTTTTTATTGAAATTCTCTAGAGTAGTTTATATTAATGACTGCACTTAATAAAATAAATGGCTGAAATACATTTATTTGAATTAACAAAATCAATGATTTCTTTTAGTTTTGATGTGAACTTTGCCCTTAACAAAACCTAGACAATTAAAAGAATTTACAAGTATGTTAAACATAAAACATAAGGAATTGTGATTATTTAATTGACTTATGGACATTCTTGAAATATTAATAATTAATCCTTTGTAAATATTTCTATGCATATTCTAAGACTATTTAGTTAGAAGAAGAACATACAAGAATGGTATATTGCCAAGTATTGCTCGTGCCTATTTATGTTTTAATCAACATATTAAAATGCTTGTTTGTCCTGCATTAAATAAATTACCATATTCTTTATTTTATATCCAAAGTAAAATGAAGGGTCAAAAAAAAAAAAAAATTTCTCGTAAACGGCAGAAGTTTCCAAATGGTTCAAAAAAGCTATTACGCTAATTGGAGGTTGGATATAACACCCCATTGGAGAATTAGCCCTAACAAATAAAGTTCTACCCTCCCCGCATAATTTTTTTCCATTGCATTAAGGGAGGGGGGACTAATACGAGGGATATAGCCCCTTGTAATCTAAAAAAGGAGAAAAAAAGTTACAGGTAGAACATTTTTATTCAAGTGCTAAGTCCCTGTCTTTGCAAACTTTATTCTACCTTTTCAACCAGGACTCTTCTTTTTAGTAGAGAAGCTACTCTATAATTCGAAATGTCCGACCGTTCGTCTGTCCGTCTGTCAGAGTTAGAAAGGGGGAAACGTGATTTTCTCGGCTCCTATAAAAGATAGAAGGCTGAAATTTTCAGTAATTAAATATTTTTCATATTTTCACCAAGATTCATTGAGATTCTTTTAATTTTTTAGTAAAATGTTTTTTTTATGAAACTGCCCAATAGTTCATTTTTTTCGGATATCCATCCATAATTTTTGAGATTCGCTACTTATGAATGTTGTCATCCTTTTTTTCTATTCTAGCCACTTCCCCATGTTTTATGAGATTAAATGGAGTACAATAGTAAAAACAATTAAATAAAATCCCAGGGCATTTGGTCATTATTTTAATGTCAAGATATTAATTCTTTATATGACACCACTATTAGTAGTTGGGAGGTTGAAAATGCTTTTCTTATCTTAATTGTTTATTATCATATGGTATTAATTCTTTATATGACACCACTATTAGTAGTTGGGAGGTTGGACATGCTTTTCTTCTGTTATTGTTTATTTTCTTGAAATATTAATGATATTAATTCTTTATATAATACCAATATTGACAGTTGGGAGGGAGAATTTTGAATAGAAGAATAAAATCATACCTAACCCTGTTATTGGGATATGGGTACTTTTTTTTATATTGGAGACTAAAAAATACAAGAAGTCTCAATTCAAAATGAATTAGCCAGGGACAGGATTTTAGCTATTCAATGGATGCAACAATTTATGTTCATCTTCTTCCTTTAATATCTCCTTTTGAAACCCACTACCCCTTATTTACGCCTCAAAACCTGGTTTATGTAAACTTTATGGAAGTAGAATATTAGTTATTTATTGCATCGTATTACAGACAATATTCTGTTGATATTAAATAAATGAAAAATATGAAAAAAAGTTATCACCATTTAAAGGTATTAGAGGCAAAACAGTTAATCTTGTCCTAACAACTTTCTATGCGAGGAGTAATGTTTTCAACCGCCCAACCTATCAAAATTATTCCTTAACTTGGTTTCATAAACAAAAAGGGTTTGGGATAAACAACGAAAATTTTTGAAGCAACTTATAGTAGCTGTGTAAGAAATTAAGAACAATAATGACCAATTTTAGTATGTTACAAAAAGGCAATATTTTCTTAATGGGTAGTGAGGGAGGGGGGGGGGGGGATTTTTTCATGTGAAATATCTCTCCAGGCAAACACAATGACATTTAAGCTAAAACCTAAATCTTTATCTAAGCTACATATGAATTGTAATTTTTAGACTTCTTGTGCATGTAGCTGGCCACTGACCAACACCTTAACCCTGTTGAACGAGGAAGTATTATGTTAATATACAATTTAATCGTCTGTACAGAAAAATGCATTTATAAAAAAGGAACAATGGTAATCGAACTTTAAACATCATGTAATAAAGGTGAATTTCTCAGTTTTCTAGTCGTTTTTATAGTCAACCACAATTATAAAATACTTTATATTTATAATACAAAGTAAATCAATACCAGTCCATTTGCCCTCTGTCTGTCTGTCTGACTGAAGCTTAATACCTCGTTAACCGCTGAACTGGTTAAGCTCTACTCTTCAGGGACTATACCTACTGGACCTTTGGTGGCTTAAGCTTTTTTCTAGGGGTGTGGAACACCCTTACACGCAAAAATATAAGTGTTATATAAAGAATTGATGTTAAAACTAGGTTTATGTTAATATAATTACAGCAGAAAGTTGAGCTGGTTAGTTGATCTGAAAATTGTTGTGGATTGCAATTACAGTTATTATAATTGATCCAGACCTCCGAGCTATAAACTAAACATCACTACAGACCAGTAACAAGGATATATATTTAGGATTTTAATCAATTTAAATCATGTATTCATCCCCCTCTTGCTGTATTTTTACACTATCCCACCAAAGAAACATGGAAAAGTTTAGGCTATGGTTGTCCTTAAAGTTTTCGTGTAATAGAATATAAATCCACGTAGGTCAACAAAAGAAAAACAAGGATGACAACATCCATAAAGCGAAGCTCTGAAATGGAAGGACAAACGAGCATTAACACTTGTCAGAACTGAATTAGCAGAATATTAATGCATCAGTACAAACAATATTTTAAGAAAATTTGTGCAAAACTGCATAAATAGATGATACTGTTTAAGGACATACTTACATTTTTGGGACTTGTTTATAGAGATACTTCGCTTATAACATTGTACCTTGTTGTAATAGGAAACAGTTTTAAAAAATCAGAAGAATCGGATAATTTTAACATACAAAAATTTGTTGTCAAAAACGTTAAAAATCGACATGTTTAAAATGGACGTACGGACATTATGGTATTGTTTATAGAGTTGCTACGCTTTCTAAATTGTACCTAACTACTATATGAATCATCATGCAAAGTTTGGAATCGATAGAACAATTCTAACCTGTTAAATTTACGAAACGAGCTAACTCTCTGTGACGGACGGACGGACGTACGGACGGACTGACGGACCGACCCTAATTATAGAAAAGCTTTGCTTTTAAAAAGAGTTAAATTTAATTACTAGTGATAAGACAATGTAAGATAATACATTTTACCCCTATGTTGATTACAATTAATGGTTGTTATGACAGTCACTATAAATTTGTACAACCCAATCGAGAATATAAAAAATACCCATTGTTTGTTAGCCAACAAATAAGAGAGTATTATAATGATTTACACCCATGTCCCCACCCTTCCTGCTACTAATAAAGATTGGTTTTCTCAAATTTGAGAATGTGTGACCCTGTCCATGTAACCCTCACACACTGAGGCCTAAATATGAAAATATAGGGGTACTTACTTATCAAAACCAAATATTTTTATTACAGGATAAATCCTGGATTTTATTTTGTATTTTGTTACTATGCCAGGCATGTTTGAATTACCATAAACTTTTAAACTGATTATTAAATTGATTAATGTAAGTAAAACTAAGGCATACAGGACACCACAATTAAATATTTAGGCATAATTGGTGAAGCTTTTTAAATTGCCTATAAAAGGAAGTCATACTGACCTACCATTTAAACTATATACTGGCCTGTCATGGCAATTAAGTCCGTGTATTGGACTATTTGGTCATTTGTATTACATGACTTCATTTTGTTATAGGCACTATAAAGAGCTTTGTAATTGTTTGATTATATTGGTCTCTTTGCTGAATTTCTATCCATGTCCTGTCTATGTCGGCTGGCTGTTTTACAGTATACTGCAGTGGCCAGCCCAATAAAAATGCCTTTTTAAAGCGAAGCTTTTTTAATCTTGAGCACGAATAATGTCCTTCTAATCCTATTATATAAAGTAGTAAGCTTTTTTGTCTGTAGCGAAGGATCTTGCTAACTGCTGAACCAATATGGTCCTCCTTTATAGGTCCCGGAATGGGTTAGGCCATTTAATTTTTACTTAGTCTGGGTATGGTTTTTTAGCTATTTTCTATTTTTGTAATGTACGTGAACTAAGGCCTCATTGATAAAACATAAGTAAACTTTTTAAAAATATGTTTGGGTTATGTTTGTATTCTATGAAGGTAAACAATTTTCTATTTTTCTAATTTAATCTAAAATGCTGTTATTTCTTTTCTGTTGAACTGCTATTGTAAATAAATATCCTTGTTTAATATTTGAATGCAGGTGCCTTTTTAAATAAATTTATCAGGAATATTGGGAAAAGAATGAATCAAAATTGGTTTTGCATTGGCCCATAAACGGCTAAAAGCCATTGTCATTCACAGGGACATGTCTGCATTTGTGCTACTAATAAGAATTGTCATATGATTTGCTAACATCATCAACTATAATACAGAATAGTTATTTATCGCAGCGTATTATAACAGCTCTCCGCGGATATGAAAATCTACAATGACAAGATTAAAACCAGTTTTGTTTGCTCCGAGATGACGAAGGCACGAGCTGACACATGATTTTTCAGTATGGTTGAAAACCGGTGGATTTTATTCGTTTTCAAATCCATACTGGAAAAGGGATTCATTTATTGAAATAATATTGAACTTATATTGACTCTCCCTTAATCCATGTGTCTGTAAATATTTTTTTTATTATCGCCATTGGCAAAATCAAATAAATGTATAATTTAATTATATCAATTTATTTATCAAAATAAATGTTAAATATAATTATATAAATTTTTCTATCAGGTCCTGCTTAAAAAAAACAACTATTTTATTATGTACAGGTTGCTTTGCCCCTAGCCTTGTGGGAAGTGCCAGAGATATCTAGAAAATGGCTAAAAATCACCTCAATAGGATGAAAGCTATTATACAAGTCTGTCTTTTGGTAATGTTGTTCTAGTCCTTTTCGTTTCCTTCCTTTTATGTTGGTATTCATTTTTCCGTAGAATTTTCCTCACATTTTCTGGATCTATTATTACTTGGATGTTGCGCCAGATTTCATGTACTATTATAAAGCAAATTTTGACAACTAAAATCCCTTTAAAAGTAAATATTTTTTCTTTCTTCGTGATGGGGGGGGGGGGGGTATGGGGGCAGAGGAGAAACCAACCATGTATTATTATAAAGCAAATTTTGACAACAAAAATCCCTTTAAGAGTATTTTTTTTTCTTCGTGATGGGGGGGGGGGGTATGGGGGCTGAGAAGAAACCAACCAAAACCTGGAAGAAAACCATCAAGGGCTAGATGCAAACCTCTAACCCTATTCTGTTTTGAAGTATTCTTCTGTAGGCAAAAATAGGTTGTACTTAGAGAATCTGGCTTAGCTACCAGTTGTAATATAATTCATCAAAAAAATTAGAAACTTTCGATCTTGTTTTTGCATAATTTTTTTTATATTGATATTCTATTGGCTTAAAAAATAAATGCATAACATAATGATTGACACTATTTTTTATCTGGATCACAATAGCATTATATTTGTTACAACAAGGATGATTACGTCCAAAGATAACAACGAAGCAATAAATCAATGAAAAAAAGAATATTAAAATGTAATTTACAGTAATGACAAAAAGACTATTGCTCAGGCAGGAGAAAAATCATTAGACTGTCAATTATTTTGGTAGCCAAAATTTTGCAAGTTTTAATACTTTTGGCATTTTGCCACTAATAATTTTTCTTTATAATGGGTAATTTTGTTTGTCGTAATCATCCATTACCTAACCCTGTAGATTTTGTTTTAAAATGACCACAGTTGACTCATAGTTTGATTGCAATACCCGTATAAAAATAATAAATCTATAAATAGATGATTGCTTGCATAAGAGAATAGGTTCATGGAGGAGAATTTACACAATTATGTCTAAGTCATAGAATGAGAGTGTGGTGTATGCAGGGGGGGGGGGGTTGCTGGGCGGTGAGGAATTTTAGTTTACCCTCTACATTTATACAAATTATTTAGGTCGACTCTATAATGTGGTCTTGACTGATATATTTTCGTCGATTTACGTCGATTATATTAGGTCAAATTAAGCATTTCTACTTTATATACAACTAGATGCTTCGGCTTTAGTCTTCAGAGAATGACTGTGGAGGTCAGGAAAACAGCCTAAACCCGTCCAAAGACATTTATTTACTACTACTTTATATTATAGAATGTATACATATCTCAACAATTCAATCTATCTTATTGGATAGAACTACCCAACTACTATGTGATCAAAACAATAATACATAAATTCTTATGTCAATAAAATATCAGCGCTAAAGCTTAATAATATATCCTTTTAGTCCTGAATGATTGCAAAAATGCAAGGGATGAAATACGATCAATCTAAACAGATGACAACACAAAATTGGCTAAAACAGTGCAAAATCCATTACACCTTTATAATTGAACTGTTTGTTTTAATACTAAAACATACAAAAGGAAGTGCATTACTTTTGAGATCTTAGCTGTCAAACCTTTGAATAAGTTTTGAAAACTCCAAAGCCGTCAAATTTTAATATATTTGTTCATGTTTCGCCGCTCTTAAACGCAGCAGTACGGCTATGAATCATTCAAATCCGCACAATTTCAATTCAGCTGGAAATTTCTACCTTTTTAATACTTGTAAACATTATAAAATATAGATGAAATATTGAGGTCTCCTTATTTAAACAAGGATGGCATATCCATATAAGTTTCGATTTTAATATTGCATAGTTATTCTAGGAATCAATATTTAAAAATCAGATTAAAAAGATAAATATACAGTATGACCCTCGAAAAAGTATCTTTTAGGGTATACAGCCCTTATTTCTGTATCATCAAAATAGCATATATCCGTGTTCTCTGTACATTTCCACACAAGCATATATAAAAAAAAATAATTTTACCTCCATTAACACTGGAGATTTTTAGAGCTAAAGTTTTGAAAATGTGACTGAGCAAAAAGTAATTTTTAACATAAATTGACTTTTTTGGCAAAATTAAGATAGAAATCCTATTATTTTTGTTACTAGAAGAAACTTTATACAAAAATTTAATAAAAAATTTAGGTTTTAAGTTAAAAGCATTTTTTACACATATTTTTTAAGTCTTTTTTGTGTAATGATATTTTGAAAAACTTACATATGAGGCAAAATTGTTTTAGATTAAAAAACCAAATAAATCTTTATGAATATAGCAGGAATATTGTTTTTGTTTCATAATCCTAACTTTAATAACAAAAAAGTTATAAGGAAAATAAAATTACATTATAATGATTTTTTAGTCTAAAAAGCTTATTTAACCCCATATTAAGTGATTGATATGTCAAAAAAGGGGGCGGAGCAACTGTCATAATTAATTCTTTTCATAAATAAGGTTAAATAAATAGCCTGAAATTTGCAAATAATCAATTCATTCAGTAGTATTTTTTACCTTTAAAAATTTATATTTTTTGGTGGAATAAAAAAGAAATAATTAGTTAACTTGTTTTTCTTTGTTTATCATTCTTCAGTTACCAGAAAGACGTAATGTAACCATCCAAAAATAGTGGGAAACAAAAAAAAATCTTTTTCTCAGTCACTTTTTCAAAACTTTAGCTCCAGTGTTAATGAAGGTAAAATTAAAATTTGTATATATGTTTGTGTGGAAATGTACAGAGAACAAGGACATATGCTATTTTTTATGATACATTAAGAAATAAGGGCTGTACACCCTAAAAGATACTTTTTCGAGGGTCATACTGTATATATCTTATAAAAAAGGTTGTCAAATTAAAAAGGCATAATCTCATATTTTGAAAATAGTACACTACACACATTCGATCTTTTTCTTCTACTCATTATTAGTTCCCGCAATGGATATAGGATATACGTGAATATATTGACAGGGAAAAATTTGTCGTCAATTTAGTTTGTTAATATATACCTCATTTATTGGTCATTTCGTTTATACAGCAGGAGGGGAGATTATGGGGTAAACAGTACGGTTTGTTTTTTGTTTGTCCACTAAAATCGCTCTAACCATTTAAAGCCTCAAATATGTCACATAATTGTTTGGACCCCCACTATATTAGTTGATTTTTGAATCTCTACAGGGTTGATCTTGATTCCTTTTAAAGATACTTAATATTGTATTCCATGTCAAAGTAAATATCATACAAATTAGTCTTACATCAATAAGTCAATGACATGTTAATTATGGCTAATTTTATAATGATACAAAAATTAATCGGAGGGGAGGAGTGTCTCAGTTTTAAAAAATATATGAAAGAGATTTTGCTTCACTTGTGTTTGCAACTTTATTGTCATATGATTGTGCAGTATACTGCGTGTTTAAGTATAACAAGAACGAATATAGTTATAATTACACAGATAGTAACTAACTTACATTTTTAATAATTATCACTTAATCTTGTCTGTATATAAAAGTTAAACAAAAGGTTAATTTTGTTTTGGGGTTGTACACAAAATATTTAATAGAAACAAGAATGACAACGTACATAAATCTAAGCTCAAAAATTGGACAGCTGAACAAACGAACAACTGTTTATTCAAATATGATACAAAATTAGTTTAATCTTGGATACGTAATATTTAAACTTACATTTATAAGGTTTGATTATAGAGATGCTTCGCTTATATACTGTAACTTATCGTTAGTTATGGACTTACAGGCCTTCCCTAACTGTAAAAAACAATGCTTTTAAAAAAAGAAAAAAAATATAAATTACTTTAAAAGACATTACAGAAGACCCAACAACCACACAACATACACTTGTATAGTTGCTTCGCTCCTACATATTTTGCACCATTGCTTCAGTGGTAATATAGTGCAAATTTTATTTGTTTGCAATAATGATTGTGCGAATATAGGTTTAGATTTAAAGGTATATATCTACCAATTAATTGTTAAGAACATGGATAAACATTTCCATAAGTAGGACAGCGTTAACAAACTTGAAATGTCAAAAATTAATTAATCTTTTTAAACAAGGATAAGCAAAATAAAACAAGCATACTCCTATTTGAATTAGAACTCAGTATTTTTACGCGGGATCTAAAGGGATAAGATAATGTCCGATTTATTGATGTATATCCTCAATGGTGATACATAAAATTTCCGATTCTGTAGAGTTCATTTAATGGTCGAAACGTTTGGACCAACCAATTATAATTTACTGGAAGTCCCCAAAGTTGTGAGCAAATGAATACGAAAACGCTACTATAAAACTTTGGAGACTGGTGTAATAAAAACGCCCACTGTCCGCTCTCTCTCAGATTTTTACTACCCATCTAAAAAAATCTTTTTTGGCATTCTGAAGTAAAGATCTTGAGGGCGGGTTGGTGTTTGACGGCAAATCTCTCACAATCATGTTAAGTTTAAAGTATTTATTTAAATAATCAGTTATTTCTTGAGTTTTAATCAAAGTGCTAACAATTGTGGATTGCATTAAAACCAATTCAATTGATTAATTTTCTAAAGAATCGACATTTTCATTTTTTTGGTCAATTTATAAGATATTTTGCATCAAAACTAATTCAAATAAGTCTTTGACGAATGTGTTTCCTTTTTGTAGCTTGTCTTTGTATTAAAGACAGTTAATTTACTCCTTTACATTTTACTCCATTATTATTATCATTCTAGCATCTTTAAGCTCTGTTTTTGAATGGAGCAGGAAACTAGCCTAAAACAATCTAGTTACTACATAAAACCTCCAAAAAATTGAGGATTTAATCTGTTCAGTAGTCAACAAGATCTTAACTCGTTCGGATAAAACTATTCAAACTTGTTGCTTTATATAATAGGATATTATAAAATATAGTCAAAATACTCTTTGCTTAGTTACTCTATGGTAAATGGTCGTCAAGTAACTTGGCTAATCATTTAGAAAAACAAATCTTGTGTTCATCTAATAAATACTCGTTACTTAGTTACTCGATGGTAAATTATCGTCAAGTAACTTGGCTATACATTTAGAAATGCAAATCTTGTGTTAATCTAATAAATACTCTTTTCTTAGTTAATCTATGGTAAATGATCGTCAAGTAACTTGGCTACCCATTTACAAATGCAGGCTTGTGTTCATCTAATCAATTAAACTATTTCCGGGTATAGTCCTTTCCACGACATCCCTCCATAAGGAGCGATTCTTCGTATTTTTCACAGTAGCTTTTCTCCTATTTCTAGCCCCTGCGGGGGGCTCTAACCCTGCGGGGCCAATTACCTAACCCTGTGGGGCAATCACCTAACACAATATAACCTAACCTAACCTAATATAACCTAGATAAAGCCATTTTAAAAATACGAAGAATCGCCCCTTATGGAGAGATGTCGTGGAAAGGACTATACCCCTATTTCCTCTACAACTATTTTCAGGTGTAAGGTTACAGGTAGTGGATTATCTCAGGAATAAGGTATAGCCAACAATTTTAATAATTTTAGAATAATATTTTTCGGGTAGAAAAAAATGTCGTCTATGAAGCGTTGCCAACAAAATCACGAAAAAATCAGCTGAAATTACCAAATATTTTGATAAAAAAATAATGGATTTATAATTTTTGTGCATTAATATTAAAATGTATTTTTCTGTAAAGTTGTTGCAACAATTATTGAAAAATAATTCTTTAAAATAATCTACTGATTAGATCTACAAAAACTAAAATTTAGATTTATAAAAATGTTAGGGAATAGTCCCTTTCGTAACATCGCCCTATAAGGGGCGTTTCGTCGTATTTTTAAAATGGCTTTTTATAGGTTATTTGGGTTATATTGGGTTAGGTGATTGCCCCACAGGGTTAGAGCCCCCCGCAGGGGCTAGAAATAGGAGAAAAGCTACTGTGAAAAATACGAAGAATCGCCCCATAAGGTGCGATGTTATGAAAGGGACTATACCCAAATGTTATCAATGCATAATAGATTAAATATAGTTTAATCAACTTTAAGACTTGAAGATATGTATTCTTTTTCTTTCTCGCTATGCTTGAATATAAAAAAAACTTTTATCTTTTTACCTAATTAAGTTCCTGACAGACCAATGTAATATATTTGTAAAAACTTTGATCTTAAATTAGTGATAAAATAGTCTAAAAATGCTATGTGAAGTTATTCTTAACTCAATAGCTTGTTCAGTTAAAGGTAGAAACCTTACTACTTTATGTAACATAATAAAATACAAGGATGACAACATCCATAAAAGCGAAGCTCTGAAACGTTAGGACAAACGAACATTACCACTTGTATAGTGTCAGAACTGAATAATCATAATATACATGTAAAAAACTAGAACGAAACAAAATTGTAAGTAAATCTGATGAAAAATTGCTTAAATACAGGATATTGTTTAAGGACTTACTTACATTTTTAGGACTTGATTATAGAGATAATTTTCTTATAACAATGTACTTTGTTGTTCTAGGAATCAGTATTCCAAAAATCAGACCAATCGGATAGTTTTATCACATAAAAATTTGATGTTAAAAAAGTTAAAAATCAACATGTTTAAAATGAACTTACGAACTTTCTGGTAACGATTATAGAGTTGCTTTGCTTACTAACTCATACCTAACTCTAATAGAAATCATCATGCAAAGTTTGAAATCGATAGGACAATTCTAAAAGGCCTAAATTAACAAAAAGAGCTATCCGTTACGTACGGACCGACCCTTATTATAGAAAGGCTTCGCTTTTAATACTGAAATTCATCATTGATTTCTCATTCAGAATGTTTAATGGCTAATGATTAAAACACCTACACCTCCTACTTTTATTTAGAAATTATTGATAACTTCTAATGACCAGGATAGATTGAAAGATTATGTTGGGTTAAACTCGTATACGTGCAAAGATATTTGCAAGGGGCTAGAGAAAGTGTAACCCAAAGGGAAGGCAGAATTATTATAGCACAAGGTTCGTCAAAGCTTTTAATCTTTTTATGCTTCCTTCAAAAGTTTTATACTGCGGGTAAAATTTGCTGGAGGGTGTAAACAGCCCCAGAAATCTGTTGGTTGAGGTAAATACCCCCCCCCCCCTAATGTTGGGGGGCTGGGTTAAATACTTCCTTATACACCTCCCAACCACCCCTACTCCCATGTTATCCCCTCTTCAATCCACTTGAGGCACACCCCTGGATGAAATAGTTGTTTTATAAGACTGTTTACACCTCTTAGTCACTCTAGATTCACCCCTGTATACCCTCTTGCACCTCTCTCACACACCCGAAGATGCACGCCCTTGACTGAAATAGATTGTATATCCTAGCCTCATTACAAGTTTTATAAGACTGTTAACACCCCTTGGTCATCATAGATTAACCTCTGTATATCCTTGTGCACCCCTCTAACACCCCCCCAGATGCACGCCCCCTGAATGAAATGGATTGTATATCCTAGCCTCATGCCAAGTTGTAATTCATCTGATTAGTCTTGGGCGTGCCCCGAAAGGTGTCAATTCAAACCTGCACAAAAATTTGTTGTCCTGCTTTACTATAATATAAGCCTTAAAATTACGTCACAAACTATTCTGTTTGTGATTAGAGATCCCAATGACAAGAATGCTGCGACACTGAAAAGAACAGTAATATATTATATTTTGTTTTCAAAATATTTGTATAGCTAAACAAAAGCAACGAAAAAATAAGGAAAGTTGTTTTATGTATGTTTATTCACATTTAAGTGCCCGGTTTAATTTAATTAGTTTGATAGTCAGACAAATTATGTTAGCTAAAGATCCATACTATAGATTAGCTTTGCTACTAAAAGTTATAGAAATGTTCTTTGCCTTTCAAAACAATAGTGATTTTTTTAGAAATCCTTTATTCTAATTGGAGAGTACAAATGCACTAAAATCTAAAGAACATACTCCATCCATCCAGTGGCTAAGGCATTACCCCAGTCAGTTGCATAAAACAGTAGCACTTTCGTTGTATTGCAAAAATGTTTCCTTGTCCTTTAGTATAAAGTATATCACTTTTTATATCAAGGCTTTTAAAAGAAGACGTATCGCACCTTATGCTTTTCAAGGACAGGAGGTGATGTTCTGACATTTTAATCTTGTAATATTTGTGTAAGGTTTTTTTTACCTATTTTCCTTATTATAAATTTAAAGTATGCCTTTAAATTTGACAGATAATCTATTGATGAATTATTTTCATGAATTATCCAATTTTTACTTTAACATTACATTTACTAAAGATATATTATATACTGTATTACTGCTTACTTTTCTTTTCTAATGTAATATACAGCAAGTTGCTGTGTTGAACTAGCTTTGTTTAAGGAAAAAAATTATATTTTTACATATTTTTTTTTATAGAATCCTTATTTAGAAGTAACATAATGTCTATGTGTGTGTCTGTAGCTTAAGATCTCTCTATTTGCTCGACCGATATGGTCTTCCTTTACAGTGAAGTTTCAAGTAGAACATAGGGAGGTTTATTACTATAAATCCCAAGGGAAATCTAAAAAAACACTAAAATGAAAAAGGAATGGTCGAAATATCTCCCTTTCTTCATGTGACGCTAGAGGGACGTAGCCGCTAGTACAATGTAAACTATTTCAATGAGTTTATCTGTGAATGTTTGTCCGTGTCCGAGATTCTACAGTACGCTGTTTTTAATGGTCCATGTATCAATCTAATAAATTCAACCTTTTTAACAAGGGAGTAAGGTCAATTACGCTAACGGTAGAGAATTAATCAGGGAGATGTACTAGGACAATGGATGATAAATTAAACTTCAACTCATTCTTCCCTAAAATAATTACAACCAATTAACTAAAGGCTAGATAGTCCACATAAGAATTTGGGTAAAAAGTTTTCTCGTATTCATTCGAATCCGGTGGATAGGAACCGGTGCTCATCCATACGAAAAAACTATGTCTAGCATCGTATTATATCCAGCTTTCTACGTATATCCGCGGAAAGCCGTTTATAGTACGATGAAAGAAATAATATAACTATTATTTTCCATTGTCCTATCTCGGTTTCCGTGGACAATAAATAGAAAAAAGTGCATAATGAGATGGTCGGTCAATCAGTAATGAAAAGAGTCAAGAGAAGTTAAAATATAGTGGGTTATCTTTACAAAATGGACCAAAACCTCTCTACCAAAAAAAAGAGCGATTTAATGCATCTGATATATAGACAGCTTTCAGCGGATTTTCAAATGAAAAGTTATATGATTAAATCTAGTTTTGTTAGATCAGAGGTGCCAAAGGCTTACAAAACTGGTATTAATTTCATGGTTTTTATGGTTCCAGGACAAACGCAGGAGTCCCAAACGTCGGAGTGGACAAACGCAGGAGTGTTAAAATATTAATTTTATTAAGTATTTCTATACAGATTAGGTTAGGTTAAGATATTAATGAACAAAAAATGTTTGCATAATTTTGTCTGTAATACAATAATATACATGATTTTTCAGTATGAATGCGAACCGGTTCTAATCCAGCAGATATTAATCGGTTCCAAAGCAATACTGGAATGATTGGTCCAACCTTGTCAATATAAAGAGAGGAAAAAATCAAAAGTAGCAAAAGCAAATTAATTCTACGGCTAAAAGTAAATACTTCCTAATAATGCGTCCAGTTTGTCGTTTTCAAATTATAAGCTGAAGATGATAAAACTTTACAACTGCAGCACAAAAAATCTAAATCTAATATAAAACATCTTTTTAAGATTGAAAATAGATTAACCAACGTTTTTCTTTTGAAAACTATTGATTTAATTAAATTTCTAGATATCGTTTATATTTATGTTAAAAGAACACAATAAAAAGATAATCTTGTGTTTAGGATAACCAGGGCTTGGCACCCGCTTCATTATTTATGCGACTGTGTCATTAAAGTAAAAGAATAGAGGGACACGAGCTATATGTATGTCGACCCAATGCCGACTTTAAATTGGGCCTTTAAGTATCAGTCAATATCGTCGGAAACATAAAATATAAACACAGCCAAGTCGCAACAAAGAACAGAAAGCAGAAGGGTCACGACCACTTTGGTCAGATAGTTGTCTGGGTTGTACATCTATACTTATACATTTATTGTTTGTATCGGTATTTTAGCCAGCTGAGAAGATCACTTTATAGAGGTACATGGAAATCTGGTGCAACATCTAAGTATCAATATATCGATTCGAGTGTGCGGCTTCTGTTTGCAGCTAAAAGCAGCTTCTGCCGAGCCTTAAGATACTTTTAGGTTCTATACAGTTGGTTGAAAACAGGAAGGGAGGGAACACCTTTGGGGGTTCTATTTAATTTTGATTAGTGGGTTCATTAGGTTTTATAACAAAACGTTTCAACCATTAATTGTAATATGCAGAAGGGGATAATTTGTGTATCATCATTGGGGAAGTACATAAATTTATCGGTAATTGTCTTATCTCTTTAGATCCCTGGGTTGAAATAAATAAATCTCATTGGACGGACGCTTTTGATCACAGAATAATATAGATTGATAATAATCTATAATACAAAGTAAAATTATGTCTGTCCGTCCGTCTGTCTGTCTGTCTGTCTGTCTGTCTGTCTGTCTGTCTGTCTTTCTGTCTGTCTGTCTGTCTGTCTGTCTGTCTGTCTGTCTGTCTGTCTGTCTGTCTGTCTGTCTGTCTGTCTGTCTGTCTGTCTGTCTGTCTGTCTGTCTGTCTGTCTGTCTGTCTGTCTGTCTGTGTGTCTGTCTGTCTGTCTGTCTGTCCGTCTGTCTGTCCGTCTGTCCGTCCCTTAAGATCTCGGTAACCACTCAACCGATCGGATTCTACTCTTCAGGGAATATACCTACTGGTCCTGTGGTGGTTTTAGGTTATTTTCTTGGAGCGTGGGATACCCCCAACCCCCCCAAAAGTGAACCCCCCCCCCTTTATTTTATTATTTAAAATTATTGTTGGAGTGGGGGCTTCTCATCAGGTACTTATTTTTTTTTAATTTTTTAAAATTTGTCGGGGCATCTCCAGAGGTAATTTTTTCTTTTTACCTCTTGGGGCAAAGCCCCTAGAGGCTAGTAAATTTCATTGGTACCCAAAGTTTTATAACTATGTTACCTCAAAAACTTTTATTGAATTCATTCGAATCCGGTGGATAGGAACTGGTTCTCATCCATACGAAAAAACTATGAAAACTATGTCTAGCATCGTATTATATCCAGCTTTCCACGGATATAGAATGTAGAAGCTATTTATAATACTATTATTGAAATAACTATTATTGAATTTTGATTGGATAGTTCCAAACTGGCAAGACCAAACTTTTCGACCAATAATTACAATCTACAAAAGGGGTAATATATTTATCATCATTGTGGATGTCATTGTCTTATCCCATAATATCCCTGACAATTAATTCAGTTTTAATAGTTATTTCTTTCATCGTATTATAAACGGCTTTCCGCGGATATAGAATGTACAATTATAAGATTAAAACCAGTTTTTTAGTCCCGTGGTGCCGAAGGCACGGGCTAAAAAAACTGGTTTTAATCTTATGATTGTACATTTTTATATTCGTAGAAAGCTGGATATAAAACGATGCTAGACATAATTTTTTCGTATGAATGAGAACCGGTTTCTATCCACCGGATTCGAATGAATACGAGAACAAAAATTAAATGTTATAAATATAAAGTAAAAGTATATTTACTTTTTTAGGTTTTATCAAAGCACCCATGAAAATTCTAAATTATTCTCTGTTAGTGATACACGATTAATCATCACACATTTATGTTTTAACCTAATTCCAATCTAAATTCAAAATATAAAAAGTGTTTATCCATTGTGTCAGAATTAATTGAATACCAAAGTTCGCTTTTTTTCTCTTCAGTTTTTTTTTACCTATTTTGATATTGCTATCATATATCAATACTAGAGTAAAAAATCTTGAATAATGCGGGGTTCTCCTTTGACTTACTTCTGTTTCTGGGTCCATTTTCTACTCCCCAATGTCAAATGGACCCGCTACTGTTAATTTACCTAACTAAAAGAACCATAAGATTTTTGCTCTAAATATTTACTCATTTGTAGAGCAACCTTTCACATGTTTAGAACAAGGGCATACATATTGGAAGTAAGAACGTATGAAAGAGCACATAAGATAGCAGTCTGAAATTATAGTCAAGATTCTTTAGGCCAATAAACATATACGCTATGACTCTTGCTCTTTTGTTTGTAATTTATACGCTTTTTATTAAAAAATGGCGATTTCTTAACCACTTTTAAGGTAAAAGATTACTGAAATTTTAGTTAAGATTTTCACCAATGAAATTTTTTCTTCTACTCTTTAACTATCTTTAGGCTATTATTATTACTTAAGTATAGTCGAGCTTCGCTTGTTATAGATATTGTCATCCTTGCAAAACTGTTTTCTTTGAATAAAAAACATTTAGGTTGAATTTGCCTGATATTTACCTAGACAATAAGTCATGGCTTTTATTGATATAACAAGAGCATAAAGTATAACATATCACTGGTCGCCAAAGGTGTCTTTCAGATTTAACCAAAATTATTTCAGGTTTTCCTTTTTTATTAGTTTAGTACTTTAGTAATATGAAGTACCATAAATGTAAAAAAAATAAAATTCGAACCATTTATTCTTGGGAGAAAATGCGGGGTAAAAATTTTGGGCAATTTTTACCACACAATCTTATAACTAATTGTACATAAAACGGAAGATACTGAAGATATTTTTTTGGTGTTGGAGGGCCCAAAGGTCCAAGTAAAATGGCCTCATTTGAATGTTTAAAGTTAGGAGGGAGAGATGAAAGGGTTGTAGAACCAACTTTAGAAACCCCAGAACATCAGCTCTTGTAGAGTCTTAATTTTTGTTAAATCTGAAAGATCCAACTTTGGCGACCAGTGTAGGGAAATGTTGATATATTGGATACGTAGTGTGTATGTATATGCATATTCTTTAGGTCTAGGGGTCAATAGGGTCCTGAATTTCAGATGAGATTTCTTTTCTCAGGGATCACAACAGATGTATTTATGTAAAACTTTTTCATATCACAATTATTTTTTGTCCGCTCGACTAATTTTCTGGTGAAGAATAAGATCAAGAAGCATCAACTGACATAGTTCATCATGTTGGTATATGTGGGTAATATTCTTTACTGTATGGCTTTAATATCCGCTGGATTAGAACCGGTTCTCAGTCATACTGAAAAATCATGTATATCATCGCATTACAGTAAATTTTCCACGAATATTAGAATATAAACTCAAACCAGTTTTGTTAGCCTGTGGCTTCTTTAGTAAAATGAGATAAATAACTATTTTATTATTGAATTTCTAAATATTTTTATTCAACAGGAAATGCTTAAAAGATCTTTTTCGTAATGCTCAACTGCTATTAATGTTAAAAGTCTGACTTACATATTTTTTTGAACATTCTGATCATCAATGAAGATCTGCCCTTTTACCCACTTAGTCCGTCAGTCTGTCTGTACCATTTAACTAATTGATTTATTTCCTAAAATATTTATCTCCCTCCTTGGCTATCTACATTACCATTATTTTTTGTAGATTAAACTAATTAGTTTCATCTAGACCAATATTAAACAAGCTTTCCAAAAGATGAAATTTTTCTTCATTGCAATATGAAATTTACAGTGAATGCGCCTCTAGCCTAAGTAAGATTATCTTCTCAAATTCAAATATTTATTGGGATAAAACAACATATACATTTAATATCAACATTTATAAATAATAATTACATTGTGTTAAAATTTATTAATAAACTATTTTTTAGTAAACAATGAATACTACACAATATAATTCAAGTATCCAAGGACTGAAAAACGCCTGTGCTTTTACTTGTTATTTTTTTATTAATTAATCCCTGAACTATCCATCTAAAAATTCCAACTATTTTGAAAGGTTAATATAACGCTATAAGTTTCTAGTCAAGATGTCATTTATTTTATTTATTTATTTTCATAACACATAGTCAACACAAAAACCATTGTCATTAATTATCGATAGAAAACTCGATTTGATATTACTGGTAGATATATCATTTCTATTATGGTTTCGAAATTTATTAATATCCGCTGGACTAAAACGGGTTCTAAGCCATACTGAAAATTCATGTATAGCATCGTAAGATTAATACCAGATTTGTTAGCCCGAGCCTTCGACTCCGCGGGTCTAACAAAACTGGTTTTCATCTTTCATTTTAATATCCGCGGATAGCTGCCTATAATACGATGCGACAAATAACAAAACTTGATGACCAAGAAAACCACTACCCCCCCCTCCCTCACCCAATCCAAACAAATATATGATCAGTTCCTATATGCAAGAAATGGTAAATTTTTGTTATGTGTAAGTGATAAATTGAAAATTTTCCAAAAATAGAACGTTCACCTGATTTTATCAATACAAACAGAAAAAAAACAAGAACGAATATGTTCTATACTTATAAAGCCCATAGTGAAAAGCCTGTCTTAATCATTTGTTTCTTTTTTCCTATTTTCAGGGAGTTAAGCTAAAACTAAATTTTATTATAATGTATTTATATTATCCATATAAAAAGATAACAGGATGTATGTCTGGCTGTGTGTACTGAAGGATCTCACTAACCGCTGAAACGAAATGGTTTAGTTATTCTTTACAATGCAGCTTTTCAATGTTCCCTGGTAGGTTTATCACTATTTTAGGGGAGGATACCCGCACTTTTCAAATATAAATCGGCCTTTTATATGATACACAAGGAGAAAGCTTGATGTTGATATCGAAATTATTTTTTTTTACTCTTATAACAACTTTCTATTTTTCTTTTGAGACTGTTTGTTGAATATGACATGCATGTATGTTATATTGAAGACTGAAGAGTAGCGTCGTCCAAAAAAAGAATAATCATTTATGCATAGTAAATGGATTTATGACAAAAGAATAAAGAAAAATATTGGAAAGATTGATGAAATTTGAAAGCCTACAAAAGCCTATCTAGATCCATGCCCAATACAAAGTCACACATATAAAAGAGATAAACAAAATAGACTAACACAATCTAAAATACTTCAACTAGAACTGAGACCCCAGGCAATGGGACTTTAGTCTATGACCAAACCACATAAATACTTATAGAGTTATTGGTTCTTACTGCTGCTCTATCAAGATATGCCTACCAATAAAAGCTAGTTAAAGGATTGTAACTTTGCAGATAAGAGATCCGACACCAATACAAAACACCTCTTGACGGAATCATCAATACATAGAATTACTGAACATGGCTGCATTTAATACCAAATTTAAATACCACTAAAATACTCCCCTGGCGGCAGCTTTGATATTGAGGATGAAAGATGAGAAAAGAAAGATGAGGGATGCCACAGCATTTGTCACGTTTTTTATAAAATATGCAGCCCTTGTTCTATATAGCTTCAATGTCAATATAAAAAAAATCAAAAGAAAAGTGGCGTACCCAGGGTTTTGTAGTGTTGGAGGAATCTTGAATTGGTGAGGAAGGGAAGGTAGGCCTCAATAATTAAAATCTTAAAGCAGTTTACTGTTTTTGTATTGCAATCATCTTTTTATTACAATTACCATTAAATTTAACAATACCTATGTTATGCGGAATAAATGGATTATTTAAGAGCCTTCATTCTATTAAATGAAGTGATAAGGTTAATAACTATTTTAAAGGAGAGTGCCATATCCCTACAATAAGAAATACCCCTAGAAAAAACCTCCCATTTTTACTTTTTCTTTTAAAACTCAATCGAAAATGGGCTGGGGTTGACTTTGCCCTTCTAGTCCCCACCTCAAGTGCCTCTAGGGGCGTATCCGCTAGTATTACTTAAAGAATCTAGCCCACGAAAGACATAAACATGCAAAGAACTGATTGCTTAACAAAAAATTTCTAGGCAGTAAATCACATTTTTAGTTAACAATTTATATTTTCAAGGTTTTAGAATTTGAATGTTCTTGTCTTTTTCATTCTTTTATAAATTATCAACGCGATGGTGATAAAGACTTCTTTATATCATAAAATATAAAGTGGCTTGAAAGCTTTTATTTTCAAAATAATCAAGAAGGACAATTTTCATAGAAACGAAACTTCATTCAAAGATACAATGACTTTCATATCTTAATCAGCTATCGTAGCTATATCGTAGCTTTATGGTTGCTCTGCTTGTAACATTTTGACCTATCATACCAGAAATCACCATAATATGTTATTGTTGATATTAGGAAGGATATTGAAGTTTATGAAATATGCTTCATTAAATTACAGGGTTCCACGTAGGTAGGAGTGGAAACACATCGGAGTGGACAAATGCAGGAGTCCCAAACGTCGTAGGGGGACAAACGCAGGAGTGGGACAAACGTCGGAGTGGACAATCGCAGGATTTTTGGGACAAACACAGGAGTACCAAATTTTTTTTTCAATTTTGAATTTTTTTCAGTTTTGATTTTTTTTTCAATTTTGATTTTTTTCTTTTAGTTTTTAATTTTTCTTTTTTTTCAATTTTGAATCTTTTATACAAACCCCTCCCCCCCGGTCCCGTTATTTTCTTAGTTAGGTTAGGTTAGATTATAGGCCAGGGGGCCAAGCGCTACGGCCATAGTGATTATTTTGTAGACAGGGGTATAAAAATTTCAAAATTATTAAGATAGCGGACACTCCTAGGTTTTTCACATGTCCACTCTGACGTTTGTCCACTCCGACGTTTGGGACTCCTACATTTGGGACTTCTGCGTTTGTCCACTCCGACGTTTGGGATTCTTCGTTTGGGGTAGGACCAATTACAGCTTTGGTGTCATACACACCTTATAGGTAGAAAAGCTTTGCCTTTATTAAGATAAAGAAACTAGTAATTCAATTTAGATATCTCAGTTTAATTGATAACAATTCAATATTTATTAGTAGCGATGCTACTCTATTAGTCATACAATCAAATGCCTAAAGTCATACGTCTAACATTTCTAACGCATTTTTCCTGTAATAATTTGATTTATTTTAAAACGTTTATATACATAAGGATACTTATTGTTCAGCAATATTAACATAGCAATGTCACCCGTTATAGCAGCTTAGTAAGTTAATATATTAAGTGCTATTCTCTTTAAGAACACAACCGTCCTTGTTAGTCGATAGTTTATCAATAAATAACACTTTGGCTTAAAACAAAAATGTGTTTTAGTCTGTTGCTATAGCATACTTTATAGATAACATTATAGGCCCAATATATTAAATAATACCAGGGATCTAAAGGGATAAGACAATGGCAAATAAATTGATGTAAATCCACAATTATGATAATCTTATGCCTCCTTCTCTAGATTACAATTAGTGGTTGAACCGTGTGGTAATTAAACTTAATGAACCAACCAATGAAAAATCAATAAAAGTTCCCAAAGTTATCAAGCCAACGAATAAAAACAAGTTAATATAAATATGAAACAGCCAAGTGTCCACTCCCTCCCTGAATTATACCATTCATGATGACAAATTAAGTTAATTAATAATAAGAAAAAAATAATGAAATTAAATATGTAAGAAAATATTCTAAAGTCCTTATAATAAGCTTATAATTCTGATGCGGCTGTGGCTGTAGCTGTCATTTCCTGATACAAACTTATATAAACTTTTTCAATGCCTACCCCAATTGTATTATTTGTTCAATTTATTTCAATCAATTTATTACACTTTGAATTTTCAATTGAAATCATATGTTTTAATTGAAAAATTGAATATCTTTTCTCGTATTCATTTGAATCTGGTGGATAGGAACCGGTTCTCATGAATACGAAAAAACTATGTCTAGCATCGTATTATATCCAGTTTTCTACGAATATAGAAATGTACAATCATAAGATTAAAACTAGTTTTTTTAGCCGGTGCCTTCGGCACCACGGGGCTAAAAAAACTAGTTTTAATCTTATAATTGTACATTCTATATCCGCGGAAAGCCGTTTATGATACGATACGAGAAATAACTATTATAAAATTTCAAAGAAATAATAATAAAATTAAATTGAAATATTTGAAAAGAATTCGAAGGTTACCTTTCTTAAATTTCAGAATTGTCACTGGTTTAACAAGGATGGACAATTTAGAATTTAAGTAATGGAAAATGCTTAGGTAGAATATTATTTTCATCACTATTTTAAAGCCATGCCATTTGTTTTTTTTTAACATCTTACAGGTTTCTTATAGTATGTATTCCACAGTAAACCAATTAAAAGACGTTTTATTTTATGACTTTGGTTAAGGAGGTGGCTGATTGATTGATTGATTAGCCATAGTTTCTTAGGGTTTGGACCTAAGTATTCATGGAGTAGGCTGAGACACTTTTGTATAGCCACCAGGGCTTTCAAGCTCCACGTTCAAGCACATTATGACTTGACCCGCTATCTCATGAGAGCTACTCATTATTGCCTCACCCTCGCCGAGTATGGCAGGTGTTCCAAATTAAGTCAACGTACACTGAACTACACTGAACTACGGTGATGAGAGTTCGAGTTCAATTCTCCATGTGTTGGCTCGAATTTCTCTTTCGCAATAATAATCACGCATCTTCCCCTGGTTGTGTAAAAAGGGGATTATTGAGTAAGTTTGGATGCTCAATAGTCACGTACATAATATCAGGAGGTGGCTGATGATGAAGGTTGCTAGGGCTGACGGTGACGGCGGCTGAGTGAGGCTTTGGGTGGGAGATTTGAATTTTGATGTGGCTATGTCTGACGTTTGTGATAATCGATGTATTATCATAAGGATGTCGTCCCAGATGTTTATGTACTCTGTTAATAATACTCGGAGCTGGCTAAAATCAATATCGCCCCTTTACCCAACCCCACCTAAATGGATGAGCAAACTGACTAATAGATGATGTCTATATTAGCAAGATTAATTGTAGACAATATTTCTCAATTCAATCAATATACCCACGAATATCATAGATTTATTTTTCTGACAGTCAGACATGTCGAAATACATTTAGAATTCAAGAGTAGCTTAACTTGTTAAAAGTTCTAAGAAGCCTAAAAAATAAGTCCATATGAAAAAAGTAAATGTCACATATTTCTTTTAAAAAGTAAAAAAAAAATTTAAGTTAAATTTTGCACTATTTCTTTGCATTTTATAATAATTTTGAGGAAAATAACAATTTGACTCAACTAGTGTCATTGGTAGAATCCCTTATTTAAATAATAGGCTACCGATAGCCTGACTTATACAATTATGTATTTTGTATATTTTTTTCGTAAAAGAAAAGATATTTCCAGTATGGCTTTGAAACCGATTAATATCCGCTGGACTAGAACCTGTTCTCAGCCATACTGAGAAATCATGAATAGTTTTACAAAAGAATCACGAATTCTAAATAAGAACCATAAAATTGATACCAGTTTTGTAAGACCGGTCTCTCGGGGAAACAAAGCTGATTTTATTTCAAAATTTTTATTTTTATCCGCAGAAACTGTTTATAGTTTATTCTAACATAGCCATACTTTTATAATTAAAAAGGAGGAGGGTGTAAGAGGGGAAAACGGTGATTTTGCCCAAGTGTCATTTGATATTTTCTCGGAAGTTGTTTTCATGACTTATAACACAACACACCATTTAAATGCAGTTTAGGTCTTAACAGGGATTCATTTCCCTTATCGACTTTATTATGGATCATTTTCTTCTTCTGATTTTTCTGAAAAAAAAAAACAATAAAAGTAGATCTCAACAAATCAGACATTCAAACAAGCATTAAAAATTCTCTCTTTCTCTTTGCCTTTCTCTGACTGTCTGTCTGTCTGTATGTCTGTCTGTCTCTCTCTTTCTTTCAAGACTTTTCTCTATTTGTTTTTGTATTGCACTTGCTAACCATCCAATGAACATTGTCTTTCTTGTTCTTCGTGCCTTGCAAATTGTATTCAGCTTTTGTAAAGAAATTTTTAACTTCCATGATGACAACATGCTATTAAGCACCCACTTTTGTTCATAATAAAGTTATAAACTGTAGATAATCAATGGATTTATTATTACTTGGATCTTACACATGATTATCATATACTCTAATAAAGTGAAACTTTTAGCTAGCTAAAATCCCCATTACTATATCCCCTCGCCTCCTACTGGATGAACGAACTGATTAATAAGTTATGTCCATGTTAGTAAACTAAAATGACGACAATTTTTCCTCTGTCATAAAATCCAAGTATATTCTAAATCCATTAAATATTAAATTTAAAATATCCGAATAAGACAATTAGACAAAAAGCAGTAAGTACCATTTTTAAAGTCTCTAGTATTTCTAGTCTATATTGTATCTAGATTAAAAATTTATAGTTATATATGTTTATAGTAGGTGTATCTATATCTAATACGTGTATAGTTTTTATGTTGCATATCATAATTGTTTCAGTACAAGTATAGTAATGATAGCAAAAGACGCAGTGGCGTTTACATGGGGTGTGTGTATTTTATTGTACCCCGTCATATTTTTAAGATGTTGAGTAAACTATTATTTGTTTTTTGTTATAACATATCAAAATCTTTTCATAATGATCTTACTACCCTCTGAACCAATTGGATTATAGAACCTTTCATATAGGTCCCAGTGTGGTTTTAGGTAATTTTAAATATCGATTAAAGCCTAGGGATGGTTTAAGGCTTTATTTCTGCTCTTTGAATAATGGGAGAGGAAAATAATATCAGAAAGCATCAATTCTCAAATTACTTAATTCAATAAATGGCTGCTCCCTCAAGATGCTATAAGGAAATGACAGTAAAATAGGATTGAACATCAATAAAACATAAATTTCAGATAGCCTAAACCATCCGTTGACCTATGTGAAGCTTCCCTAAAATAAAAATAAAAACTCAATAGGTTCAGTGGTTAGCAAAAAAACTTCAAATAATAGAATTTCGCGCCCCAACCAACTAACATTTTGAACACACCCTTGAAAGGGAGTGGTTGTGTGGTATTCGGCAACCGTGAGCCATGTCTATGGCACCCCTGATCTGGGGTTCGGTGGAGGGTCAATGGCCCTCCCCCGAGTCCTGGGGAAGGGGTCTAGTGACCCCCTCCCTACGCTTAGAATTAATGATTTGAATCTGTCATGTTTATTATGGTTAACTGTATTCTTAATTCTCCCCCACCCTTTCCAGGGATGGGGGAATCATTATTGTCCAAACTGACCCTTGTATATGTATTATTTATGCTTTCATGTTATGATTATTTATTCCTATCCATGTAATTATTGTTTGTTGTATATAGCTGCAGTATCTCTTAACCCTTCAATAAAGTGACAACTGAAAATAGATGTTGATCATTATCTAGTGAAAGCTAGAGAAGCGTAGCTTCTCTATAGTAAGGTGTCCACGTCTGTCACACTGCCGTAATCTAATTGAACTCCGGTGTCTGCCATTTATCCTCGGCGGATACCACAACTTTGGTGACAGCTGTGTGAGATTACGGCGAACCACAAGTGTAGAGCAGACGCGCATCTGAGGCTAAGGTACTCCCAGCAGTGAATCTGGCAAAACTGACGCAAGCAACCTGAATTACCCACCCTGGACAGCAAAGTTTAACTCTGCATCCGGCAGTTGTGGAAGCGAAACAGCGAAATCTGACGAATAACCGCGAGCAGCGCTGATATCTAACGGAGAATTGAGCGCCAAAAGGGCTGAAACAGGCCTGCGGACCGGCTGAAACAAGCCAAATACGTGTAGACGGCTGAAAATAGGCCAACTTTACTGCAAGAAATAGCAGGATCCGAACCCGTGGCGCTAGCAGGACGGGACATTCCCTGCCGCCGATAGGCTGAAACATGCCACATAGCTGCAAGCTGCGAGCTAACATACGGGTGTAGTGCACCAGAACAGAGAAAAACTACGTCAACCCCGAGTATCCTGAGAAGCTACAACGCAGCCACCCATCTAGAAAACAGATATTATATCACATTTGCAGGGATTACCACCCTAGTGTGATGGCCAAACAATAGATTTATGAGCAAAGCTTGGCAAACAAATTGTTGTGTTGTGATAAATCTAAGAATAGAACAGGCTTGGATTACTGTGTATTGTGATAACAGCTAAAAATAGAACAGAGTTGGTCAACAAATCTGTTATGCAATTGTGATAAGGACCAAAATAGAAGCTAGATGTAATATAATCAAAACAATCTCAAGCCCACAGCACAACAACAATACACCCCTTATTCCAAGGGAAGGGGAGGGGCCCCTCTCCATTGAAGGCAAATACAATCAGGGTGATATAACAGATAAGCCTAAGATTAAGAAGAAAAGGCCCTATTACACCAGCACACAGTTACCCCCCTCCCTCACAGGGGGAACGGACGGAGTTACCCCCGTCCCCTCACGCGCTTCCCCCTTCCTACCCACACTAGACTAAGTCCGTCTGTAGTGTGGAGCTAGCGATCGGATACACAGAGCGCCATTCACGGGTAGCGCAACAGAGTGCGGAAAATATCATAAATCCAACGGACGAAGCGGACCAATGAGAGAGCGAGCTGAGGGGTGAGAGCGCGTTTTCCCCGTGTGCGCGGATTTGACGGCGCGAACGCGCGTTACAAGGACAGAAGATTCCACGCACACACACACACTCTCACACCAGAGCGGAGCTACTCCATAGCATTTAACAGGGGTATTTTTAGCAAATAAAGAATTGCAAGTTTCTTTCCTCCTAGCTCTAGTGTGATAAGGGAAAACCCAATCAGTTCCTGACAGCAGTTCAGACCCTCAACATCTATCTACCTCAACACCTAACTATTGATAAGTACAGCTAAGTTATATCTTTGCAACTAAACTCCCAACCTAGTGATACAAACAGTGTTGGCTGTTAGGCTAGGAAGCCTCAAGTGACAAACCATTCATTGTAGTACTGTATAACTTTGTGCCCGCCGTTTCACCGTTGACCCAATGGACCAGCATCAAGTCCCAGGAGGTGACCAAGCCCCAGGATGGCTCCAAGATGACCCTCAGCCGGCCCCAGCCGAGTACCGCAAGCTGATGCTGAGCAATCTGCCGGAGTTTAGAGGGCCGCCCAAGCAATCCTGGTCGGCACATATCCGCCAACTTGAGATGTCATGGGCGGCTTACCGCGTGCCACCTCATGATTCCCTCAACCGCCGCAACGCCCTACTACTGTCATTGGTAGGGCAAGCGGCGGAAATGGCGTCCCATCTGTTTGGCGAGGCAGGCCAAGCCTTGACCTACGAACAGGTCAAGACCGAGTGTGAATTGCTATTTCGCCCTGCTTTTGAATCCCAAACGCTTAAAGAAGCGTTTAGGGATTACAAGCAACACTCGACAGAACCTATACAAGCGTACATATCAACTAAGTGCGCCTTGTATAGGGACGCCTACAACCATGAGGATCTTGAGTTGTTGGTGGACGAATTAAATCGTGGAATTCGTAACGCCAATGTAAAACGCCTCATGATGAACCATGAAATTGCGAGTGTACCTGAGTACACTCGCAAGGCCATGTTCACCGTGACCATGGTTACTAAGCAGCTGAAGGAAGGTGTGTGCTTAGTGGACTCGACCGACGGGCTGACTGGATCTGCCTGCATCCAGTTGCCCCAATATGACGAGTCGGAGCCAATGGAGATTGGCTCCTTGGCTCCGGGTCTCCACCAGATGGGGAAGGTCGCTCCAGATGACAAGGTTCCAGGCCGCTGCTACCGCTGCCAGGGGAGAGGCCACCGAGCTCGAGACTGCCCAACGCCTGTGGAAGTTAGCCTAGAGGAGAGGCGCACCCAGCCACGCCGTGACCGTTCTGCCAAGTGTGAGCGTTGCCACTATGACGGTCACACGGCGGCCGATTGTAGAGCTGACTGGGCCCAGGTAGCCAGCCGCAGGCGCACCGCCGACAAGGGTGCCCCTCCAGGGAAGCCCAGCAGAGTGGCCCATATGGAAGGGAGCGCGCCCCCAGCACCACCACCGCAAGCAGCCGCCCCCAGAGCTGCGGACCGAGCCGATGGGATGCCGCAGTTCGGGACTGTCCCAGCTAGGATCAACGTACTGGGCGGCGCGGCTGAACCCAACCGGGTTGGCCTAGGCTTCAGTCTTAACCATCTGGGACCAGAGCTGATACAGCCCAACAACATAGCCGAGCCAGAGGTGCTGAGGCCCCAGCCTTTCAGCCTCAACATGATGGAACCTGCCCGACTGAGCCTACCCAGCAAGAGTGGAGGGGCGCTGCCCAGCGTCCCTGAGACGGTGTATGGGGAGGCCCTGGCAGCCGCTGAACGAGAGAGGCAGGAGGTGCTAGCCAGCACCTCTGCATCGATGTATGGGACGCCACCCGGCGTCGCCACCTGGGATGATGGGGGGGTGCTATCCAGCGCCTCCCACCTGGTGCCTGGGGCGACAACCGTCGCCGCCACCGAGATACCTGGATCCTGGAACGAGCCAGCCTCCAACCTGATGTCTGGGGCGACAACCGTCGCCGCCACCGAGAGACCTGAGTCCTGGAACGAGCCAGCGGTCCCAGAGGAAGGGGTGACACCCGTCACCCCCAGCCAGCCAGCGCCACCAGTCTGCAGGGAGAGCCCAGCTACATGCCAGCCAGCGCCACCAGCCTGCAGGGAGAGTCCAGCTACATGCCATCCAGAGCCCTCTACCAGCCAAGGGAACCCAGCTGCTCACCATCAGGATAAGTTGAATTTGTTAAATGTGTTGTATCCAAAATATTGTAAACACCCAGCCTTGCCTGTGCCCCCTGCACCTGAGGCTGGGGAGATTGAAATTTGGGAAAATAAGGACTTGCCTGTGCCACATGCACCTGAGTTCCTAGGGCAGGGGAGGGCATTGAGTAAGGGCGAGCCTGTGCCACATGCACTTCAGCCCCATGCCACTGGGCATGCCTTGGACCAGGGAAGGGAGCACTTAGGGCTAGGGGAGCCGACACCCAGGCAAGTGCCAGTCGCTTGCCAGTCTGTCATTGGGGAGGGTATCGGGGTGCCTCGGCCGCATACAGATAACGCTCAATGGAAATTTGTATCTAGCCAGGAGCAGCCCAGCCGTGTCCAGCCCCAAGAAGCAGCCGTGACCAGAGCCGGAGATCCCCAGCCGCGTGTACGAGGAAGATGGTTACCTGGAAGCCTCTCCCATTGGTGGATGGTCCTGTGGGGCCTCCTGCTGGCAGCCGTGTGGCCTACAACCAGCTACGTCCTGGTGGGGTGGGACTGTGCCAACCCCACCCATGTCACGTCTTACAATAAAGAAAAGATGTGTGACACGGAGCCCCTACACCAGGAGGTGCCCCTGGGCCATGAAATACACGTCCTGCAGCAAGTCAAGGTGAGGGAAACCACTGGGTTCAGCTGTCAGCTCACCGTGTCCCAGTGGACATTCAGGTGTGGGGTATGGGGTCACCTCAAGGTGACCTCGGTCCCCACCCTCATGAGGCCAACCAAGATAGACCCAGAAGCATGCCGAGACCTGGCCAGGAACCGAGTATACACGTTGCCAGGCAAGACCCAGCCACTGACGTTCCAGCTGAACCACCCCCTGTTCTTCACCATCGACATGGTGGGCGCCCTCGTCAACAGCCCCGAGGGGGTGGGTTGCGAGGGGGAGGACGTCCACTTTGAGGGCCAGCTATACCGCAATGAATTAGTGCTCCAGGAGCGGCGGCTGCTGGTCAAGGAGGAGACCTATGTGGTGGAGGATGGACGGGTGGAGTCCCAGTCTGACCACCTGACCCTCGAGTGTCCCCATTCTGAGCTGTCCTGTATCACTGGGGAAGCAACCTACGTGTGGGACCACCTGGGAAGAGATTGCCCCTTGAGGCTGATCCGCAGCCTCCAGCCCAGCCTGGTGAGGGATGCATATCTGGTTGACCATCAGGCCCAGTTTTTCATCAACATGACCAACCCCACCTCAATTGTGAACTGCGACTTCGAGGCCCATGCCACCAACCATCCAGCGTTGTTCGTGGCAGCTGACCCAGCCGCGGCTGCGCTGCCCAGAGTGTCGGCCAGGGATGTTGACGTTCCCCTTCAAGCACAGATCCATGCAGGTTATATTGGGTTTACCCTGGAAACGCGCATGAAAAGCACTGCAGCGGAAGAAGTAGCGGCCAACTGCTGGAAGCTCCAGCAACTAGATCCGGCCCACCCGGTGCGTGTCCAGGGGAGCACGTTCTCGGTACTGAGGGGAGACATCCTGCTGCAGCTGACCTGCCAAAGGCACAAGTATGTTGTCCGCGAACACCAGGAGTGTTGGGACAAAGTGCCAGTGGAGCCCACAGGTTTTGTAGACGCTGTGACACGGGTATACAGTGAGCACGCCACCAAGATTCCCTGCTCCTCCACCTACCCCCTGACTGTGCACGCGGAGGAAGGCTGGATAGAGTTAACCCCTGCTCCCAAGAAGAGGCCACCCCCGCTGGATACGCCTAAGCAGTTGTTGACAGAACCCTTAGATGACTTCAGTTCAGGTGGTTTGTATTCGCAGGCTGAGTTGAACGACTGGCAACAACTGCTGGCGTTCCCAGCATACAAGAGTGCCATGCTGACCGGCCTATCCTATGGCTCCTGCGTTCAGCAAGGCAGCTGTTCGGCCACAGGAGACCATGGGATAGTGTCCTACAACATTGACCGACTGGCGGAGGAAGGAGAGGCAGCCCTGGATGTCTGGGCAGGATTTAGACAAGCCATCCACGAGTGGGGAGATGGCGCCGCCATACTGTGCTTGCTGTTGCTGATCCTCAAACTGTTGGGGGACCTAACCATCATTTCTCTGGCAGCAGCACAAGGAGGAGTCCGGGCAGCCCTGAATGCGATATCACAAGTGTTCCTGTACCATCCAGCTTTATATAGGAAAGCGCTGGCTAGAGCCAGGCTCAACCATGCCAAGTCCCGGGACTTTTCAGTGGACTGGGATGCCATTCCCATCGGCAGGGAAGCAGCCGAGGAAATGGTGTCTATGAAATCAACTGACAGCGGGCATGACCGCCCAGGTAGGCCAGGACCGCCCTCTGGCAGACCCCGCGGCCCCTCAGGAGGACAGGCCGCTGCTCAGACAATCAACCTGGCAGCCAGTGCCCCAGCCGCTGCCAACAACAACCCGCAGGCCCCACTGCTGACCGTTCCAGCAACAACTGTGCCACCAGCAAACCTGATACCTGCCGGCGCTGACCAACGTATCCAACCCAAGTCAGCCTCTGCCTTCTACCCCACATTGGGAGCCCATCAACCCTAAGAAGATACTCACCACTAGGATTCCATTGAATCATTATCGTTTGTATATATATTTTAGCCCTAAGGAGCGGGCCGAAGGCCTCAACCACTGTCGGAAGTCTGATAGGGAAACCACCTCCCAGCCTTCCGAGGGGAGAGTTGTGGTATTCGGCAACCGTGAGCCATGTCTATGGCACCCCTGATCTGGGGTTCGGTGGAGGGTCAATGGCCCTCCCCCGAGTCCTGGGGAAGGGGTCTAGTGACCCCCTCCCTACGCTTAGAATTAATGATTTGAATCTGTCATGATTATTATGGTTAACTGTATTCTTAATTCTCCCCCACCCTTTCCAGGGATGGGGGAATCATTATTGTCCAAACTGACCCTTGTATATGTATTATTTATGCTTTCATGTTATGATTATTTATTCCTATCCATGTAATTATTGTTTGTTGTATATAGCTGCAGTATCTCTTAACCCTTCAATAAAGTGACAACTGAAAATAGATGTTGATCATTATCTAGTGAAAGCTAGAGAAGCGTAGCTTCTCTATAGTAAGGTGTCCACGTCTGTCACACTGCCGTAATCTAATTGAACTCCGGTGTCTGCCATTTATCCTCGGCGGATACCACAGTTGTCTATTTAAGTAGGAGACCAAAAGAGATTAAATTATCTTGCCAAAATGGAGTACTTAAATATCACGAAAACTAGAGGATATTTTATTAAGTTAATCTATTCATAAAATTATAAGTGATGCTGAAATATATACACTTTAAATCTATAAAAGAATGTCTGTTTTTTTTATAAAATTTTTACCTTATGAATATTGATTAGTTGAATACTTATTTTTATCTGATTGAAAATTAATTAGAGATGCAATATTTTTAGTTTATATTAAAGAAAACTATTTATAGCATTAATAATTTCCTCTAATTTCTAATTATTAAAAGTCTCAAAGCATAATTGTCCAAAGAAACAATATTTACTCTGCTACTAGATGAGATAGACTGGAGAAATGTTTGGAAAGTTTCTCTGCAATAAATGTGCACTAATTCTTAATCTTAATTTGTCTAGTTTCTGTTAAGATTTTATATAATTATTTACTTTTTTTATATGGTTAACCTATTTTTTTTCTTTCTTATATAAATCATTTTGTTTGAATACCAATGTAATATCCTTTTTCCCTGTACTGAATGTATAAAATATGTGGATTTATTTAAATAATTGTACTGTACACTGTACATGCAATTGATTGGGATACAGATTTATATTCAGGGATTTTACTTAGGGATCTAAAGGGATTATAAAATGGTCGATAAATTGATTTACATCCTCAAATTTATATTTATGTAAATTTTTATTAATGGTTGTAACGTTTGGACATTCAACTTGATGAAACAATTAATCAATACTCAATTAAAGTTGCGAAGGTTGTTGAGCCAACGAATAAAATAACGTTATCATACAATTTTGGGGACTAGTGTAATAAACAGCCTAATGTTCCCTCCCACCCTAGGTTTTGTTGCTGTGAAGAAAGTAATGCATTTGTAATTATATTATTTGACCCTAAAAATAGGGTATTAAAATATCTTAATTTCTTTCAGTATTCCATGATATGGCCATTTAATGAAGTTGCAATTTTAGTTATCATATTTGAGTACGAAATAATTAAATATTTATTTGAGCCAAACTTTTCTCAATTTTGACATTTTCATCTATCTATTCTGCAGTAACTGATTTATTAAACTTTACTTTCAGTTTATTATTTTAATAATGATAATGATGCTTACATTTTTATTATTTATTAGCGGCTGCAGCCCTAGCATGTTGGGAAAGGAGAGGGAATCGCGTAAAATAGTCTAAAACCATCCCGCTACTTGATCTTCTCCCTTAACGGACAACCCCAAAAAAGTGTCCACTTTATATTAATGGATTAACTTCTCATTAACTAAAACTCATCTTGTTTCTATTAATAATTTGATTAGTTTGCATTAATAATATTATTCGATATATTATTACTTGGTTATTACACCAGATTTTCATGGACTTTGATAAAGTAAAACTCGCAGCTGGCTAGAATATCCACCCCTTTACTCCATCTCCTCCCCTTCTACTGGATGAACAAGGTGACCAATAAATGAGGTTCATTTTAGCAAGCTTAATTGACGAAAACTTTTCCTCTATCAATATATCCATGTATATCCTAAATCCATTATAATATTTTAAATTTCAACAGCAATTTGAATTCCTGACGTCACAGGTGTCTAAACACAATAAAACTTAAAGAGTAGCTTAACCTCTAAAAAATCCTGAAAGTTAAAAAGGTATGCCAAGTCTATTTAAGTTAAAACCCATGATTTAACATTTTACATAGTATGATAAAATAGTTTAAAAGTAAGGATATTGGGTGAGCTAATGTATACTATAGAGGCTTTACTTAGATTTTTTAAATGAAAAGTAAATAAAAAAAATAGTAAATACATTTTTAGATTCTTTATTTCTCAGAGTTATGATTTATTTTATAAATCTTTTTTATTGGATTTTTTGGGTATAGTCCCTTTCGTGGCAACGCCCCTTAAGAGGCAAATCTTCGTATTTTCACAGTAGCTTTTCTCCAAATTCTAGCATCTGCGGGGCCAATTGCCTAACCCTGCGGGGCAACCACCTAATCCAATATAACCTAACCTAACCTTAAATAACTTGTTAAAAGCCATTTTAAAAATACGACAAATCGCCCCTTAAGGGGCGTTGCCACGAAAGGGACTATACCCATTTTTTTTGGTTTTTTATATCAATGAACTTGTTAAAGAAATCTTTCAAATAACTTTTACATTTTCAACTTGAAGGTTTTGATTAATATGCTTCTTTATTTGACTAACTAGATAGGAGATAGAGATAAAAAATGGATAAGGACCAATAATGGGTTAATATTGAAAAATATATCTATCATACAAACTAATAGACATCCTGTTTTATAAAGTAGTAATGTTTTTGTTTGAAGCTTATGATTTCAATGGCTTCTTAACTGGGAAACTTCACAAAGGTCCTAAAATCTCATTTTAAGATTTAAGCCTTGGGATGGTTTTAAGCTATTTTACAGCTCCTTCTTGCCCCTTTTATTGCAGAGCCTCTAGAAGCAAGGGCGCAGCCACTAGCAACCCGATAATAAAATAAGTCCTTTTCTAAAATTACAAGAATTCAAGGCAATTTGTCCACTTTAATACACAGTTGTAAAGTCATATTACCAACTGTTAAACTTTTCTAAGAAACCATCAAATGCAGTTTTAGAGATATCAAAATAACCCAATTTACCCTTTTCCTGCCTCACAGTATTCCTAAAAAAGTGCAAGACTTTTGTAATATTTATGTAGAACGATGTCTGTCTGTCTGTTGTTTGTTTGTACCGAAGCATCTCGCTAACCGCTGAACCGATCAAATCGCCCCTAGAAAAAATATCCTCCACCAAAATAAAATTTTTATTTAAAAAAAAGCTAAAATAAAAAATGTGGTGGTGGGGGGGGGGGGGAGTGCAGCAGCCCCATCCCACCAGCCTCCCCCCATTTTTTTCAACTTTTAAAATCTAAATTTTAAAATTAAAAAAATGGGTTTTAGGATTCAATTATCCCCTTAAGTGCCACTAGTACTATTATATCTTGATTTTACTGAGAAAGTATGTGACTTTTGTTGTTAATTTTGTATGTTAATAAAAGTGCATGTTCTAGATTGATATGCACTTGGCTAAAAATACATATAATCCATACTTTCACTTTTATCAAGTTTGTATGTTTGTGCATGGTAGAATCATCTGATTTATGTATACCTTCATATACACTTTAGTAACTTATCTAAAGCAAATCAGCTGTAAGGTTCTAATCAGTGAAAAATTTCAATTTAGCTCTATTCCGAGGGGCGTCCGAAAAAAAATTACTTTTTTTTTGGATTGGGGGCGTATAATAAATTATAAAATTTATCAAGACGTACTCAAAAGCAAAGCAAAAATCAGGAAGATTGAAATTTTTATTTACCGCCGTGACCCTTATTTCCATTACAAATGGCGATAACGGTAAAACCTGAAAAAGAAAATAAGACTTAAAATAGTTTAAAATTAGTTTAAGGTATAACATTTATTAAAAATAACGAATATAATAAAATAATATCTACTATAACAGCATGTATCCATTGATAAAAAAAATATCTGACTATTTCACATATTTATAAAAATAACATATTTTTGTTGAATTTTTAATCATAATAAATGAATGTGGTAAGTAATAATTCTTAGAAAAAAAGTTAGGGAAAAAATCAGGGAATAATGGATAGGACAATGGAAGATTAATTTCCTAATTTTATATCTTTGTATAGTTATTAAGGGATAAGACAATGGCCTATAAATTGATGCAAATCCCCAATAATGATACACAAAATTACCCCTTATCTAGATTACAATTATTGGACACTAAACTTAAAAAACCAACCAATCAAAATTTAATTCGTCTCAAAAGTTGTAAGGCCAACGAATAAGAAAACGTTATTATAAACCTTTAGGGACTAGTGTAATAAATGTAACCTTCCTCCCTGAGTTACAATTAAAGATTAATATACCTATCCCTTCATCCCTGACAAAAATATGAATTAAAGAAGTGTGAGTTTGAAGTATTTGAATGTATGATAATTGTATATTACCATAAAGTAATATCATCCGTGTTGTGTGCAATCACAAACGACAACAAAATCACAAATTATTACCATAGTAACAAAACGCTCTTATTCTTAATTGAACTCTAATGGTTAAATACACCCTTAAACTAATTTGTGTTTATATATCAACCTTTGCTAATATGATAATTACTAAACCATGCCATGTAACTGTAGGTATAAAACTGTCGCGGATGTGATAGTACACCCATCCATGTTTCATACCTGCCCTTTAAAAGGATTAAAGGCCTGGAATAACAGGAATATTGCATCTAAAGAAAAAAAATACATTGCTGCAAGCAATACATTACAAAATAGTATGCTCTTAGTGTTAACAAATTTGATACGGTATTTGTTAATTTTGATTTGAAATAAAACAAAATTGGTTTTCAGATGCCTTAATTAACCCTTAAATCCTTGATTAAAACCTATACTTCTTCATATGGTCTTGGACTTTATTTGAAATCAAAATTTATTCATATCACTCTTACCTTCAATTAAAAGAAATAAACTTAGTTTAAAAATTTGTTTTACCACATTCATTTAAAAAACATGGACATTTAATAAAAGAATATAAATCCATGCTTTTATTATCACAGAAAATAATCAGGTACAAAACATATACAAAGATGAAATCATAAAAAAATTTTCTATGAATCCACTTTAAGTATACAACACATTTAAAAATCATACAATAAACTTTATACATTATTAACTTTCATAAAAATATAATTTCACTAAATACATAATTTTGACTACAATATTTAAACTACTTGGTTTTTGCATTTTTAATACATATCATTAAAAGATTATAACATCTTTTTCATTAAATTCATGAGAAATAACTTTTGATTTGAAAAATCTAAATATTCATAATTCATTTAATATGGCAGTATTTATTTTTGAGCAATACTATATTTTCAAAATTTACAATCCAAAATCTTTTTCCAATTAATGTTTATTTTTTGATTACTATAATTTTCTTTCTGAAAATATTTTCCAGAATAGCCTAAAAGTTTGTAGAATGTTCTTAACGCATTTTTTATTAGTGCATAAAATTGAAGTTTTAGCTTTAAAATAAATTGCTTGTGTTTAGGTTTTATAATGTCTTCATTATTGTATTCATTATCTCATTACCCTTTGATAAATTGTTAACATCAATGAAAAAATTCAAGGAAAAAATAACTAAAGATTAAAAATAAAATGGTGTTTTTGAAGTATCCTGATATCTTATATTGGAGTAGATTTTAAGGGTGTGTTGGTTACAAATTTCGCTGAAACATTAATAATATTAAATCCTCTATATTACATTTTGTATAAAACTCTTAAAACCAATATTTTGGCAGGTAGTATAAATTTCTAACCTTAATGGGGAATTATACTTGAAAGCAAATGTTTAATATGAATGTTTTGGGTACTAATTGCCATAACAACGTATGATGAAACAAATTAGCATTTTAATAGCTTTGCCTTTTCAAAATGAATGCGCTGATTGCAATGGCTTAGGATAGGTATTTTCAGGAATCTAAAGGGATAGAACAATAGCCTATAAATTCATGTACATCTCAATTGATAATATACAGAATAACCCCTTCTATAGATAACAATTAGTAGCTGTTGTTCAAAACCAATTAAAATAACAAAAGATTATTATTAAACTTTGGGGACTAGTGTAATAAACATACAAATGTCCAATTCATTTATTTTAGTCATGGGATGTTTGTGTTTACTTTGATTGTCACTGAATATCTACACTTTCTCAAGAAAAATACATATTATAGGGAATAAAACGCAACCTACTTAATTCAAACGTTGGGGAGCTCTAATTCTTGAGAAAAAAAATTATTTGCAGGAACATGTTAAAGAAAGATACATTTACCTCCCAAATAAAATGACTGAAAACATTAAAATAGTATAATTGTGTTTCTTAGACTACCTGTTGAACCTAGTTTGAAATAGCTCTATTAACATTGGTTTTGAATGTGTCACATCCTTGTATCAATGATGATTAAAACTTACATTAACCTATCTATGCCTCCTTGTTAAAATTAGTTGTAAATGTGTAACATCCTTTCATCGATGATGATTTAAACTTCTATTAACATAAACCTGCTTCCTTGCTAAACTTAGTTGTAAATGTGAGACATCAAAGTATCAATGATGATTAAAACTTCCATTAACCCATCTCTTCTTTCCTGTATAAATGTGTGATATGATTGAATCATTGATGATTAAAACTTTCATTAACCTATCCCTGCTTCCTTGTTAAACTTAGTTGTGAATGTGTAACATCCCTGCATAAATGATGATTAAAATTTCTATTAACCTATCCCTGCTTCCCTGATAAACTTAGTTGTAAATGTGTGACATCCTTGCACCAATGTTAAATAAAACTTCTATTCGCTTATCCCTGCTTCCCTGTAAAACTTAGTTTTGAATGTGTCACATCCTTGCATCAATGATGATTAAAACTTCCATTAACCTATCCCTTGTTAAACTTAGTTGTAAATGTGTGACATCCTTGTATAGATGATGATTAAAACTTCCATTAACCTATCCCTGCTTCCTTGTTAAACTTAGTTGTAAATGTGTGACATCCTTGCATCAATGATGAAGTAGCAACTTCCTCATTCAAACATTAACTTTATGGCTCAAGGGAAAGGTAACAGGAACATTAAAACTATAACAAGATTCAATATTTATAGATTTTATAGACAGTTCGTGATAATTAATGTGTATCTACTCTATAGTCTAAGTATTTCTGCCAATCCCTTTCTTAACATTGTTTTCTGTGTTGACCCTACATAAAATGTAAACTAATTTTTTAAATATAAATATTTGATTAAAGACTTGGACCCACCAAAAAATTCCAATTTCCCTGATTATTCAGCACTACAACCTTTTCAATTCAAACCCATCCCAATAACTGACTTATTAGTTTAGACCTTTTTTTTTTTTTCAGTGTTGATTAAATTCTTAATATTGTAATGTTCATTTCTTTTTTTTAGGAAATATTTTCTATGTATTTTAGTAAAAAAAAAATTTTCATTAATAAGCCAAACATTACATCTACTTTTTTATTCTTTTTAATTGTTTAAAATCTAAGTTAACATAATTATCAATCAAAAAATCTAAATCTTTGTGTTTCATGAAAATATTTTTACAATGTATGTGTTATTATAGGTCTATTTTAAGTAAGAACTAATAGGATAAGTACATATGAGCATTTAAGTCGGGGACCTTTTTTAATAGAAGTGGTGGGACCTCCACCCCCCACCAAAAAAAATTCTGATTCATCCAAAAATTAAAAGAATTATAAATGTGTGTTTTTTCTTCTAATAAAACTTCAAAGAAGGGGGGCATTATTAGTGGTCCAAAAGCCATTCTAGGGATACTTCCGGGGAGCTTTAAACTAGAGAGGCTTCTTAGAACTAGGCGCAAAAACTAGAAGAATAAGAGGGGGAAGTAGGTGGAAAGGGTAAAAGGGTTAAGTTTAAAGAGATAGTGTATTTACAATTCAGCTAAGGGTTATATTATATATATAATATCTATTTGTCACATCGTATTATTGACAGCTTTCCGCGGATATAAAATGTACAATTATAAGATTAAATGCCGAAGGCACTGGCTAAAACACTTGTATGTTTTAGTATGGCTGAGAATCGGTTCAAATCTACCGGTTATTAATCAGATTCGAAGCGATACTGGAAAGTAATTTTTACTGTTTTGTGATAACCCTGCAGGGTCGGGTACACAGAGAGAGCACCCATGATCATGAACTTCATCTCTATTCTCTTAAATATTACTTCTGGCAAACACAACTACAAGAACAAGAACAAGTGCGTCACAAGGCTGGATGCCAAAGTAGAGAAGCTAAATAACATATACAACAAATGCTTTTCATCCTATAAGACTGAATATCAAAACTAAAGGGACAGGGCTGACTTATTATCAACATTTATCAATAAAATTTTTAGCGTTGTTTATATTTCATTAAAAAAAGTAGTCATATTAATGCCAATATGATGAAAGGTATGTAATTTTTTAAAATTAATGTAATGTTAATTAATTCTTTGCATTAACAACTAAGTTATAGAAGAGCTCTGCTTAAAATAAAGGAAGGTACCCCTTTAAATATTTGAAAGATAACAAAACTATATTGGCAGGCATCCTAAAACATGCAGACCCTTAGCAAAATATTCTCTCTATGTCTTATGTGTTGCGAATATTTCATTTTTTGCTAGTTAAGCTTGTTAGTAGTGCAGTTTCTTTATAACAAAGGTCAATCTGTCCTTCTGTTTGACTAATTCATGTCATATAACACAAATTATACTTTCTAAGTTGTCATGAAAAGATTTTTTTATGAAGATAAAAGCCATACGGGTGACAGTTTCCCCTCCTCAAACATTTTTATTCAGAGAGGGATTTTAACAACCCCCTTTCAACCCTCTCCTAGCTATGGATAAAAGTATTGCAAATATTTTTATATAAATAAGAAGTATGTTTAAGTAATACACGCCAAAAATATTTTTCCTTGATTATTTTTTATCTAATTACTTTTCAAAATTTGTTTTTTGTTTAATTATTTTGGTAGATTTACTTTAATTATGTTCTAATCATTAAATGAACAATTGTATGATCTTATTTCAAAGAAAGAAATCATAGCCGAGGTTTAAGAATTTATAAATTTACATAGGGTACTCCTTAAAAACAAACCTAATTTAATATATTTAACTTCCTGTATCATTTATAAAATAAATAATAAATAGCTTGAAAATGATCCTGTGTATCCTTGTTAAAAATTAAAAGGCGTTCCTATTTCAATGTTTTGTAGCAGTGGCTTAACAACACAAACACAGGGATAAAGATATAGTAAATAATCAAAACTGATCATTATTGAGATAAAATAAACTTGAGAAAAAAAGAGGGAGGAGGTAATTTTGCATTTTTACTTCAACTTATTAAACAATCGCATGCTGTAATGTAATGTACATACATAGGTAAACTTTTTCCATGGTGGCTTCGAAACCGATTAAGAACCATTGGATTAGAACCGGTTCTCAGCCATACTAAAAAATCTTAAAATTAATGCCAGTTAATACCTGGTTTTAATATTATATTTTTTCATTTTAATATCCGCAAAAAGCTGTCTTTAACACGATGTGATAAATAACTACTATTTACCAACATCAATTACCATATTATAAAATTATTTAGATAAAAAATTTTTTTTAATGTGAAATAAATTTTGTTGAGGTTCCATATCCCTTTCCCCTGCTTGCATCAGACAAGACAATAATGATAACATTTTAAAAATGGCTCTGTCAATGCGCTTAGCAAACAATTGACCTAATTGTCAAAGATAAAAACTTTTACAGATCTCAAGTCATCGCCTGAACCTCCCCTCAGTTTAACTTGGAGTTATTAAGCTGACATTCTATTTTAATATCGACAATAAAGCATGATATAAGAGAGTATTTTTTGTTGCAAAAACTATTGGTTAAAAAGAAAGAACAACATAACTGAGGCAAATAAAACAAAACCAATGCAATTAATTGAATGCATTCAGACTCATTTTTTTTATATAATTGAAAAGCTTAATCAATGTTAATATTGCTCTTCGAAAAAGTATGGAAATAAAGTTAGGTATACCCCTAGTAGTTTATAGGGAGTTAAATGTACTTCTTGAAAAAGAAAATGAAAAAAACATACATGAACTGATCAAAACGCATTTTGATCATAGACATTCTTTTAAACTGTACCTTTCATAAAATTGTAGATCCTCTTTGACCAAGTATTACAATTACATTCTAAGTATTACTACATAAAAAGCTTCCTCTTTGTCCTTACCACTATGATCATTAGACATCCCCTCAAATGAATTTACTATTGTGTCTATTTCCGAATATAAAACACTTGATGCGGAAGTGATATCGCACCAAGAACGCGAATGCCCTATTCAAAGCTTTATCTTCTTAAATTACTGATAATATCTTAGTTCTTATTTTTATAGACAAAGATAAGGCGAGTGATAAAAATAATAATACTGCTCAACAACAATAATAATATTACTGTTAGACCTAGTTGCTGTTTGTTGAATAAATATTTTTAATGTTTATGTCGACTGTTAGGAACTTATATTATGACAAATCAACTGTTTAAGACAGCAACCAATCCTAACAGGATATTTTAGCTTAAACTACAAAAAATGAAGAAGTAATTAATCAAGAAATATGCCCTGTTTTTTAAGGATTTAAAAAGAAAATCTCATCAAAAAAGTAGAATATGGTATTTTTATCACTGATGAACAAAATATACATTATGCCAATAAAAATCACTAGAGGATGGGGGAGGTAAAACGTGAATAATTAGCCTGATAGATTGGGCCATAATTAAATGCTCACATTTTACCGCCCTGATCCCTAAAATCACTAGAAAATATCTGACTAATAAAAACATGTTCTATAGTAACTGTTCACATAGGGGTCTCTTGAGGCTGACATGCTCCGCCCCCCGGATGGGAAGCTTGTTGATGGTGTAATAGTTAATCATGTGGGGAATGGTTGGGAAGGGTCGGCTGAACTGACCCAGGATGTACTGACCGTCTGGTGTCTGCTGGATACGCATGTGCATGAACCCATGGGTGCTCCTGGAAATAATTAAAATGTTAAAGCAATAAACTGTTAAACAGTCTGAAATATCCACCCCTTGAAATATTGAATTTTACACACAGACCACAGATGTACAGACAGACGAACTGAAAGTTCTGTACTTAGCTAAAATGGCTACGATCAATACTTACTTTAATAAACTGAATAATTTTTGAAAGTTTACTCTCTAATATGTTGGTAAGCCAACAAATATGAAAACGGTGTGATAAAACTTTGGGGACAAGTGTAATTAACAGCCTAATGTTCTCTCCCTCCCTTGAAGATAGTACTTACTTTAATGATAGTGAATAATCCTTGGAAGTAGATTCACTATTCCTAACCAGATAAGATCCTGGGGATGCCAGCCTCAGTGCAACCTCGGCCTCTTGGCGGCTTACATTTCCATGGTACCATCTAAAATAATAATAAAAATAGTTATTTATCGTATAGTATTATAGACAGCTTTCAGAAGATATTATAATACAAAATATAAGATTTAATTCAGTTTTGTTTGCCCTGTCATTTTAATATTTGTAGAAAATTTTCTTAATTACAATGTCATTCTGTAAAATTAATGATTTGTAAAGAAACAAGGATGACAACATCCATAAAAGCGATGCTCTAAAATCAGAAGGAAGAACAAACCAAAAATAACTTTTGTAGAGTTAAAACTTGATATGCATTTGAAGGATTTGGTTTTTAAGATGCCTAGCTTTTAATATTGTACTTTTTTGTCATAGGAATCATTATTCCAAAAATCAGATAAACAATATAAATTGTCTTACAAAAAGTTGTTGCCCATAATAGTTAAAAATCAGCATGTTTTAAATATATCTAAGGATTTATTTGGATTATCGTTATTTTAGCATGCTACGTGTTTCACTTTATTGGAGAACATGAAAAACTGCTGTAAGATCCAAGTAATACTATATCTATTGCTGCTGAAATGTTGTATGTTTACAATCATGTAATTTTACTATGTGTAATCTAAAATTTAATGTATTTTCTGAGCTAGCCAGTGATAGGAACAGCGATTAAGATTTTTTAATAGATCTAACAAAAGTATTTTTCCAGGGGGGGGGGATTAAAACATCTTAAAGCTAACAAAGACAGCTTAAAATTTGAATGGAGGTTTATTTTCTTTCATTGGCCTAACCCTGTAATCATGATTTTGTTTACATTTATGATGCAGTTTGGAAATTGCACTTTGCTGTCAGATTAAATATACTGTTAATATCAGGGCTCGGCAGCCAAGTGTAAGCCTCAGTTCAATCGTAATATTATAACTTTGGAATTCAGCTTAGAGTGTAAACCTGTTCCCATACTACAACCTATGTTTTTAGAATTTATTTTTTTTGTACAAAAACGGGTTTTGAGTTGAGGCGCGGCTGCCGAGCCCTGATTTATATCATCCTTTACAACTAACCCTCAAGCATTGTAGGCCGGGCTCGGCAGCTGCACAGATAACTTTAAAAATCAGCTAACCCTGTTCCTAATATGTCAATCTCTTTGTTCAGTTAATATTTTAAGCACCCGAACTAAAAAATTAGGGCTGCCGAACGATGGTTGTCGAGATCCTTATGAAAAAAGTTTTGTCATTAATAAATAAATCTTTTAAAAAGTAAAACAGTTGTTATTTAAAGATTTTATTCCTGTAATTTTCTTATTAAACTGTCCCTGATCCTTGTAAATTTAATTGAAATTGTTGATGTTACAACAAATATAAGGAAGTACTTTCTTCCTCATGTTTTGAAGGACAGATATAAGATATTTCAATTTAAGGGAATGTTTTTTGTTAGTAGTGGAAACATTAATAATTTTTACAAACACTAGAAAAAGTTAGCAATTCCCATGAAGATTAGGTTTTTTAATGTTCTTTTTTAAATCTTAAACTTTTTTTTTTCAAATTTATTTTCGATGTTTTAAAAAAAATGAGTGAAAAAAAATGTTCGAACTGGAAAACATTGAGAAAAATCCTCCAATGAAAACATCTAAAATGTTCACGATAATCTTTCTATTGCTCTATTTAAAAACTAGCGGCTACGCCCCTAGAGGCCTCTAGGAGCACTTGAGGAGGAGAGAGTCGAATTTAATAACCCAATTTCTTATTTTATATTTTAAAAGAAAAAGTTAAAAAAAAAAATTTTTTTTGGGGGGGGGGGATTTTTCATTTTTTGAGAGGGTTGGGGGTGTCCCACCCCCCAAGAAAATAGTTATAAACCTTCCCGGGACCTATGAGAAGCTACCCTGTAAAGGAGAACCCGATCGGTTCAGCGGTTAGCGAGATCCTTCGGTTCAGACAGACACACAGATACACAAACAAACATCCTGTTACTTTTGTATAAGGATGTGTGATGTTTAGTGATTTAATCCAACAAGGGTTGTTGAAGAGATTCAATGATCGAGTTTCAGTCCAAAAATATACGAGAAAAGTAGCTGGAATACCTTGATTTATAAACAGGTGCGACACAATATAATACATAGTACTATCTTTAAGACAAAATAACATGACAGATCAATTTATCTTGTGAATATCTATCCCTGGTAGGTACCCCTATGTACATATATTTATTATATGTCTACGCAGACTAATTCAAAATTATCTTGTGAATATCTATCCCTGGTAGGTATCCCTATGTACATATATTTATTATATGTCTATGCATACTAATTCAAAATTATCTTGTGAATATCTATCCCTGGTAGGTACCCCTATGTACATATATTTATTATATGTCTACGCAGACTAATTCAAAATTATCTTGTAAATATCTATCCCTGGTAGGTATCCCTATGTACATATATTTATTATATGTCTATGCATACTAATTCAAAATTATCTTGTGAATATCTATCCCTGGTAGGTACCCCTATGTACATATATTTATTATATGTCTACGCAGACTAATTCAAAATTATCTTGTAAATATCTATCCCTGGTAGGTATCCCTATGTACATATATTTATTATATGTCTATGCAAACTAATTCAAAATTATCTTGTGAATATCTATCCCTGGTAGGTACCCCTATGTACATATATTTATTATATGTCTACGCAGACTAATTCAAAATTATCTTGTGAATATCTATCCCTGGTAGGTATCCCTATTTACATATATTTATTATATGTCTATGCATACTAATTCAAAATTATCTTGTGAATATCTATCCCTGGTAGGTATCCCTATTTACATATATTTATTATATGTCTACGCATACTAATTCAAAATTATCTTGTGAATATCTATCCCTGGTAGGTACCCCTATGTACATATATTTATTATATGTCTATGCAGACTAATTCAAAATTATCTTGTGAATATCTATCCCTGGTAGGTATCCCTATTTACATATATTTATTATATGTCTACGCAGACTAATTCAAAATTATCTTGTGAATATCTATCCCTGGTAGGTATCCCTATGTACATATATTTATTATATGTCTATGCATACTAATTCAAAATTATCTTGTGAATATCTATCCCTGGTAGGTACCCCTATGTACATATATTTATTATATGTCTATGCATACTAATTCAAAATTATCTTGTGAATATCTATCCCTGGTAGGTACCCCTATGTACATATATTTATTATATGTCTATGCATACTAATTCAAAATTATCTTGTGAATATCTATCCCTGGTAGGTACCCCTATGTACATATATTTATTATATGTCTATGCATACTAATTCAAAATTATCTTGTGAATATCTATCCCTGGTAGGTACCCCTATGTACATATATTTATTATATGTCTATGCATACTAATTCAAAATTATCTTGTGAATATCTATCCCTGGTAGGTACCCCTATGTACATATATTTATTATATGTCTATGCATACTAATTCAAAATTATCTTGTGAATATCTACCCCTGGTAGGTACCCCTACGTACATATATTTATTATATGTCTATGCAGACTAATTCAAAATTATCTTGTGAATATCTACCCCTGGTAGGTACCCCTATGTACATATATTTATTATATGTCTATGCATACTAATTCA